>NC_138138.1:9421254-10145675 GCF_964188305.1 Podarcis bocagei
CATCAAGTTTGGACCTCAGATTTATAAACTGCTAGACCATACAGTCTGACCAAATACTGTAGTGTAGGAGCAAGCCTTGGGCTTGCTACCAGATGTACCATATTTTTCGCCCCATAGGACGCAGTTTTCCCCCTCCAAAAATGAAGGGGAAATGTGTGTGTGTCCTATGGGGCGAATGCAGGCTTTCGCTGAAGCCTGGAGAGCGAGAGGCATCGGTGCGCACCAACCCCTCTCGCTCTCCAGGCTTCAGGAAGCTATCCGCAAGCCTTGCAAGCCCGGCGGGAGTTCCCGCGGGCTCACAAGGCTTGCGGGCAGCGGCCTGCAGCCCCGGCGAGTGTCCGCAAGCCTCGCGTGCCCGGCAGGAGGTCCTGCCGAGCGCGCAAGGCTTGCGGCAGCAGCCTGTCGCCCGAAGCACGGGGAGCCCTCCGGAGGGCTCCCCGTGCTTCGGGCGAGTGTCCGCAAGCTTTGCGCACCCGGCAGGTCCCGCCGGGCGCGCGAGGCTTGGGGCGGCAGCCTGCAGCCCAAAGCACGCGGAGCCCTCCGGAGGGTGCCCTGTGCTTCGGGCAGGTGTGCGCAAGGCTTGGGGCAGCAGCTGCGGCGGGGGGGGGATAATTTTTTTTTATTCATTTCCCCCCCAAAAAAACCGAGGTGCGTCCTATGGGCCAGTGCGCCTTATAGGACGAAAAATACGGTATACATTTTAATGTGTCACAAACCCAATGCATTGATAAGCATGCCCCTCCCATTAGAGTCCATAACACTTTAGATACATTTGCAACTGCACATTGTTGGGTCATTAATCCAGTTAACATTCCCAATCAGAAATTCCAGTAAAACTAGTAGAACAATAACCCGCAGTAGTAGTAGTAGTAGTAGTAGTAGTAGTAGTAGTAGTAGTAAAAGTTGCTTCAAATAGAGCTATTGAGGCATTTTCTCAAAAAAAAAAAAAAGACATGCTGTGCTCACAATGGTGGCAGATATATATAAAATTAAATACTAAACTAATTTTAAACAAACTAGGAGATTAAAAACATGGCTTGAAGTAGATTTGATGCAACTGGTTTTGAATTATCCACAGCTGTGCCAAGAAAGCACAGGGAAAACTGCCGCGAAGGGTGGCAAGGACAGAAATGCTATGAAGGGTGGGAAAGGGTACAAATTGAACTCTCAGATCATGCACCTACCTGTCAATGTATCTCCTTGCTTCCACATTGTCTAGCGCAGTAACAACTACATCTTGCACAGTGTAGAAATCATCATTGTACACATTCTCAGTAGCTGGGCAAACTTTGTTCAGATATGGGTCTATCTTGATCTGAGGATTGATGTTACGTGTTGCTGTTGCTGCTGTACAACTTTTGGGCTTCTAAGCAAAATTAAAATATTCATAAACTTTGGTTAATATTCTTGCTGGAAAAAGGCAACTGCGACGCAAAACAAAAGCTTCCAAATCACTGTTAACATACTCAAAAGAATCATCCCTTTAGTGAAATGAGGTATGAAATAATGAGCTGAATAGACAGGTAACGCTAACTCTTGAGCAAAGTAAATGAATAAAAGATTCTGTTTTACCACGTTGAACTCTTTAATTCCGGAAAGAACAACTGACAGCAAAAATTAATCAAAGTTCTGTACTAAGGCCGATACAAAACATTTCCTAAAATAAAATACAGTAGAACCTCAGAAGCCAAATGCCTGTAAACTCTAACGGTTCGGCTCCCGAACGACTGAAAACCAGAAGTGATTTTTCCAGTTTTTGAATGATTTTTGGAAGCATGAAAGTCTGGCACAGCTTCCAACTGGCTGCAGCCAATCAGAAGCCGCGCCTTGGAAGTCGAACAGGATTCCGTTTGTCTTCCAGGGTACGACTGTATTTTGTAACTGGAAAGCTCAGAGACCATTTATAGAGCATGTGTAAGCCAAGCAAGACTATGGATACATCTGGTCACTACACCTCCCAGAGTTCTGCTCTCCTGAGTTCATCATAGCTCGTGATTATCACCCAACCCAGTTAACCCTTCCTTAAGCCACGGAAATCTGGAGTCTTCTGCATGTTGCTACTAATTTAATACTGCTGTTACTATTTTGGTGTTCTTTCCCTATTTCTGTTTTGATTGTTATTCCACTGATGTGGTTGTTAGCTGCACTGAGAATTCTTTTTAGGAATGGAAAGATGAAACATGCTATTATTTATTAAACAGCGGCAGAATACTGGCAATCTGGACCAGCAATGCCTCTCTATAGCATCTCTATCTCTCTATCTCTCTCTGTTTCCCAACCATTCTAACCAAAATTCTTTTAACTGGAGATATCATGGTTAAACCTAAAACATTATTTTTAATAATAATAATTTTGAGCCTTATTTACAAAATAAACTCAATATGGTCAACAGATTAAATACTTTTATTATATGATTAAGCTAATTTATTACAAAAGAACACATATAATGTTTGTAATTTTTTGAAACAACAAATTCAATGATAGTATCCAATCTTAAGCTGCTTTCAACCCACTGCAACACTATTTCTTTATGTTCTTTATTGGCTTATTTTGTTTATTAATAAAATAATAAACAATAAAATAAAATTATGGTAATAATTATTAATTGTATAATGAATAATATAATCCAAACCAGACCCAATACAATAAAACCAACAAACAAATCCAACAATCATTAAAATAAACACTACTTTAGCAAGTAAAAACATTAATCAGTCAAACTTCTACATGCAAGGTGTGTGCTCTGCCTTTTGAGCTACGTATACAGCCCTGATGTTAACCACATCTTCACCAAAAAATATATGAAGATTCACCTCAATAACTTTAAAATACCGTATTTTTTGCTCTATAAGACACACCAGACCATAAGATGCACCTAGTTTTTGGAGGAAGAAAAGAAGAAGAAAAATATTCTGAATCTCAGAAGCCAGAACAGCAAGAGGGATCGCTGCGCAGCGAAAGCAGCAATCCCTCTTGTTGTTCTGGCTTCTGGGATAGCTGCGCAGCCTGCATTTGCTCCATAAGACGCACACACATCTCCCCTTACTTTTTAGGAGGGAAAAAGTGAGTCTTATACAGCAAAAAATATGGTAGCTCTTAAAATAGAAAGTTGATTCCACAACCTCACTTTACTTTTTCAAAAATATGCACAAATTGCTTTTTCTCACCAACCACTCCAACTTACCTGTATATGGTGTGGACGGAACAGAAATTGCCTATTTAAATTGGATTTTTCTATTAAGTCAGGATCTGTAATTGTAACCTATAGTAGGTTGGAGAAATAGGTGGAATTACAAGTTATGGTTAATATAAATCTTTGTTTCTAGTTTGAATCAGTCCTGAAAGCCCTCAATTTGGTTACCCCCCCCCCCAATGATTATTAAGAGAGAATTTCCCCTCTACCCTAAAAAATGCATGTCATCTTATACTGAGTAGTCATTCCTGCCCATAAATATATTCAAAATCATAGCTCTTTCCAATTAACAGGACTACAAAATGGCATGAATTCAGGCTTACTTTTACAACTAATAAATTATCACCTAAAAATGCCACATAGCGATTGACCAACTAACCTACAGATGTATCAAAATTGCTATGGTAGTGCAGCGCTACCTAGAATTCTGATAAACACATATTCCAATACATTGTGATTTCTGGAAGTTCAAAAACAGAAACCAAAACATGGAAATGTGAGGTTACAGAACCCAAACGTGTAGTCGTAACAAAGCATCCTCCATTATTACATGGAGAAATTGGAAGGACAGAGATTCCCCTCCAAGTTCTATCATAAAATAATTTTTAAACAACTTGCAAACAGAGTAAAAAGAACTGAAATTAGAATGGAAAACCAAACCTACCATGCCCCTTTCTCGTCCAGTGCCAACACCAAGAAGGGCAAAATTTTTCAACATTTCACAGCCTATCGCACCACAACCAACCTGCAAAGTAATATATGTATAAATTTCCAATCCTTACAAAGATTATAAATTTTGATCCTTCAGAGAGCTAAACTTTTAGTTGAACTTCTTGTTTGATAAAACTAGAATACACAAAATTCGGGGGGGGGGGGGAATCCCTAAACTGTTATGCCAAGGACATATTGACGTGCTATCATACCTATTGGCTGGAAATTTAGACAGCCTTTCAATTGTGAAATGAAAGATTGAAGATGCCATAAAGAGAAAATTATACCTATGTATGGGCCTACGGCCGTAATAAAATTATTATTATTATATTATTACCTAACTAAAGTATCTGAAGTTAAATACTGGACTGAAACGCATCAAAAGATGCAGAATTCCAGCTCCTACTATAAAAGGCATCACTATGAGCCATCTGGGTATTTTGCATGTTTTAACCCACCACTGTATGTTCCAAACTTCCAGGAAAAGGTAGTTTCAAAGTTCCAACTAATTCACAGAACAGTAATTTCTAAAATACTTGTCCACTGGGTTTTCTTACTGCAATATATTACAGACTACGATCCAACAAAGGCAATAGGGTCAGTGCTCTTAACCAGGCTGGTGGTTCAAGCCCACCCAGGGACAGCTGAGGGCAGGATTCCTGCATTGCACAGAGCTGGACTAGATGACCCTTAGGGTCCCTCTTCCAACTCTACAATTCTGTGACATAATCTCAGACTTATCCTACAAGCCATGCTTACCAAGAAAACATTCAGACGGTGCAGCTTCTGACACAAGGAGTCTCCAATGCAGGCTCTCAAGGCGTCATACCTGTCCCCTCTGTTGCAGACAAATGTGGGAAAGGAGTGAAGATAACACTGACAGATTCTATCAAACATATTTTGCTGCACTGTGAGAAATATGAGCAAGCCAGGACTGAACTGATATTACCCTTGCTGGTACCTTTCCCGGGAAAATCAGAGGCTTACTATGTCAGGTTCCTACTGGAAGACCGGACAAACGCTAGAACATTAGCAGTGGTGAAGTTTTTAATCAGTGGTTGCAAGAACCAATGATCCCTATCTTTAAGTCTGAACAAAATGCTTGTTTAACCTGGAGGTAGGCTGTCTGAATTGTGCACTGCTTTGTAACGATTTGTTGGGTCTCTGGACCGTAATAAAGATTGTATTGTATTGTATATCAAGCTGGCTTTAAATAGAATTAAATTAATTAACATTGATAGAAAGAGACAAAAATGTTTCAGAATTGCTTCACTTGTGTTTGGCAGTGGAAGGGAACAAAGATGCTCATATTTCCCTAGCATACTCTCCTTCCAATATCACAAAATAAGCATTTCTAAAAAGCATTAAACAACGACAACAAATAAATAAATAATAATAATACAATTTATATACCACTATATACCACCCTTTAACAGATCTCAGGGCAGTGTACAACATTAGAAACACATTACAAAACATCAACGATAAAACATAATAAAACCATAATAAAAAGCATACTGGCAGACAGCCTAATAAGAAAATAATAGTAACAGTCCCTCTCCCTCACACACTGACAGACTGTAGATTATTTAATAGCCACTGGCCTGGGTAAAGAGGAATGTCTTTGCCTGCCAGCAAGCCTCTCTGGGGAGAGCATTCCACAATTGGGGAGCCACCACAGAAAAGGCCCGTTCTCCTGTTGCCAGCCTCCAAACCTCTCGGGGGGACGGGACATAGAGAAGGGCCTCAGATGCCAAGCACAGGGTATGGGTCAGTTTGCATGGGGACAGGCTGTCCTTAAGGTATTGAGGTCCAGAGCTGTGTACATACACAGCTGTCAACTGAAGGCAACACTTTAAGCATCTGATGAAGTTGGCTCTAGTCCATGAAAATGTATGCCACGTAAGTCTTATCAGTATTTCAGGTGCCATATTCTTGTTGTTTTGTGTTTTGTTTTGTTTGTTTTTTGCTCTAAAACATGGGTAGGCAAACTAAGGCCCGGGGGCCGGATCCAGCCCAATCACCTTCTAAATCCGGCCCGCGGACGGTCCGGGAATCAGCCTGTTTTTACAGGAGTAGAATGTGTGCTTTTATTTAAAATGCATCTCTGGGTTATTTGTGGGGCATAGGAATTCATTCATATTTTTTTTCAAAATATAGTCCAGCTGCCCACAAGGGTCTGAGGAACAGTGGACCGGTCCCTTGCTGAAAAGGTTTGCTGACCCCTGTAGTCCAAACAGACAAACATAGCCAGGAAGAGCCAAAGCTCAGCTGCACAGCACATGATTTGCATGAATAAGGTCACACATTCGATGTCTAGCATCTCCAGGTAGATCAGGGAAAGACTCCTGCCCAAATCCCTGAAGGGACAGGGCCAGTCAAAGCAGAATGTACTGAGCTACATAGATTAATCGTCTGCCTTGATATAAGTCAGGTCCCTAGGCTCCTCTGGAATCGGATAACCTCATCTTCTCTGAGCAGGGCCTGCTTCAATGGGTTAGGACAGTGATGAGGAACATTTTCATTCTGAGCATCACATTCCTTTCTGGGTGGGCAGGGCTAGAGGCATAAGCAGGCTGGGCAACTGATGTACTCTTCCCTTGCCATCCCGTAAAGCCAAAGGTATTACTATAATTCAAAGACACATTCCAGCCAGGCAAAAGCATTCAGAGGGGGCAGGGGAGAGGATCCTTGAGAGATATGACTTGGGGAGAGTATTGAAGGCTGCACATAGGGCCCTAGCTCTGAGGTTCCCAACCACTGGGTGAAAAAAGTACACACGCGTACATGTTTTATATAAGTTCTTTTAAATATGCATGCCTTCAGACACAACAACAGCATTCGTGTGGTTATCTTGGGATTGGGACCAGGAGGATCAAAATTTGCTGGATGACCTTGAGCATTTCTATCCAACTAAACAGGTTTGTTATGAAGGTAAAATTGGTGGGGAGGGGAGATAATTTACGCTACTCTGAGCTGCTTGGAAGAAAGGTGGAACATAAATGTTGAAGAAGTAAACAAATTAATTGATTAAGGAACAGAGAGAGCATGAGCAGCTTGACTGTGCCATTTTTTTTACCTTGGAAGGAATTCTTCATGGCTCACTTTTTCTAGAAATGTGACTAATTCAAATGCATCAGTATACAGCTGGAGAAGGAGGGGGAAAAACAAGATTCAGCATGTCTTAAAACGTTTAAACTACACTAAAAATAACAATATTTTATTACAGCATACAACCTGGGTGGGGGCGGGGGGAATCTGAACAAGATAGTAGACTGGTGTGATAGAATTCTAGACTGCACCACTTCAGACTGCTGGTGGTGTATTGCATTAATTACAGCTCCCCCAACATAAGAAGTTCCCTTCATGTGGCACACTAACACAACAGGAAAATGGTTGCTTGATCTTTCTCCACAATGTTTAGTATAAGCAGGGAGTAGTTTGGTTTTTTTAAGAAGGGAAAGCCTACAGAAATGAATGTCATACTTAAAAAGAGTCTGAAATGATATACTGCAATGCTTTCTTACCTCCCTCTACCAACTCTTTTATCTTTCGCACATAAATTGGTTCTTGCTTACTTCAAAACAAAACTGATGTGTGTGCAAAAAGCAATATATATCTATGGAATGATTTGCCAGCAGACTAAGTACTATGTCTCATAATTTACTATTTATCAGTTTAATATTGTTTTATTAGTAGCCTTTGACACTGTGAATTTAAACATCCAGAAAATACCCTTAATACGATGGACGGTTAGGTTGCAAATGTGATCTGTGCGAGATGCACGTTCACAACCCGCAGTGTTCGCAACCCGCATCTGTGCATGCACAGGTTGCGATTTGGTGCTTCTGCGCATGTGCAAAGCACAATTTAGTGCTTCTGCGCATGCGCAATCACTGAAACCTGGAAGTAACTTGTTCTGGTACAGTGGTGCCTCACAAGACGAAAAGAATCCGTTCTGTGATTCTCTTCGTCTAGCGGTTTTTTCGTCTTGCAAAGCAAGCCCATTGACGGATTAGCGGATTAGTGCTATTAGTGGCTTTTAGCGGCTTATCGGATCAGCTGATAAGCGGCTTAGCGGCTTAGAAAAAGGGGGGGAAGGAAAAAAAAACCGCAGGAACTCGCAAGACATTTTCGTCTTGCGAAGCAAGCCCATAGGAGATTCGTTTTGCGAAGCACCTCCAAAACGGAAAACTCTTTCGTCTAGCGAGTTTTCCGTCTTGCGAGGCATTCGTCTTGCGGGGCACCACTGTACTTCCAGGTTTTGGCAGTCCGCAACTCGAAAAAACGCAACCTGAAGTGGCTGTAACCCGAAGTATGACTGTACTCTCAACTGTAGTAATTCCTTATAGTAATGCATCCTATCTTATAGTGGGAACACTCCGATAAGGCAACACAGCAGGAATGATTGGTGAGAAGGGCTGCTGCCATGAACCGGTTCGGGGGCAGCTCATGGGCCAGTTAAATGACCCACGTGGGCCGCTTGTGGTCCTTAGGTTGCTGACCCCTGCTCCAGACCATGGTGGAGTATCATGAATAAACACTGTACTCAGGTGTCAACTCCCTCCCCCCAGGGGCTTAATCCATTACTTCCTGGCAAACTATACAGACAATCTTGAAGTCTCACTCAAACCAAAAGGTTGCCAGTTTGGACATAATAGTACACTATGGCTTGCTTAAATCTGAAATACAGAATTAAGGCCAGGATGCAAGAAAGGGAGAATAACACTCATGCACAAGTGTCATTTGCTATTCTCCACCATCTTTGATGGTTCATCTGAACACAAGCAATATTATGCTCACAGAATGCTCTCGTCCCTAAATTTATGTAACCTAATCCAAAACAAAGAAACTGACCCATTGTTGCAGGGGAGAAAATTTTCCTGTCACTGCCTTCAAGACTTCTTGACTGGCAACACCACCGAGTGCTGCTGTAAGAGGTGCCAAAGATCCCTGAGCCATCCTTGATAGCCATTTCACCATGTCTTCATTAACTTGAGGCTACAATTTAAAAACAAAGTAAGAACAATGTTTGTATACAAATAGCGTTGCATTCTTTAAAATTAGTAGGTTGCTGACTTGGTAAATTGGTGCACAGTAAACATGGGAAGTAAAGCACATTAGAGGTAAGAGCTGTCTCTCAATTAAAATTCAGTTCTCAGCTTCTGTCCCTTTGATTAGGGCAATCACAAACTGGTAACTGAACTTCTCAATGTATGAGGTAGGCATGGCAGCCCTAAAAAACAAAAATTATCCTCCAACATGGTCTGTTAGCCTGGAATACATTTTTGCATGAAAAATGTTGGAACAAGAGCTCCTTGAAAGCAAGAAACAGCTAACAGGAAAACATCAGCAAAGCTACATCTTTGTTTACATAACCCTCACCGGATTATAATCCTTCTATTCTTTCAAACTGTTGCTCAAAATTTGTCTTGAAAAGCTTGGGCAATTTCAGCTTGCTACTGATGTAAAAACAGCGCCTACAGAAAAGTAGTATAAAAGCGAAAGGAACCAGGAAAAGCATGGAAGGGAAGTCATATGGTATATGTATACATGCTGTATTTGGTATGAAGTTGTAAGTGAGATGGGGGAGGGGAGGGGGGTTAAATATGCTCTCTGTTCCTCTTTTTGAAAATGCAAATTAAAAAAGAATTGAGTAAACCTTTATGTAGACTATACATTAAAATCCAAAAATTTAATAGAGTTGTTTCACATCATAGTGTCACACAGTGATGATAACAACACAATCCCAACAATTGTGCCCATTTTTAAATGAGAAGCCACATAACCTCACAGGGCTGTTCTGAGGATAAAATAAGGAGAATAGTTGCTCATTCATTCATAATATGTATGTGTGTTTTAGTAATAAGATGAGTGTGTAAGACACTAAGAGTTTGAGTCATGCATAAGTTTCATTGGTCAATATTAACGTTTCCTATATAGTGGGGGGGATAAAAATAAAAAAGTAAAAGACAAATTTAGATGGCATGTCCCTCTTTTGAAATACAAATTCTCAACAGAATGCTCACTAAGAAAGCTAAGCTGAAGCAACCATGGAAAGCTGTGTAATACTTTTGGGAGAGCTGAGCAATGGTCTTAATTACATTTCTGAACAGTTTCCATGCATGACAGCTTTTGACTGATGCAAAAGAAGGTACTATAATGCATCACAAAGATGCTCAGGTGATAAAAGATATAAATGTAAAACATACAAGAGAGCCAGCAGAGACCAACTACAGCAGAAAACTGAAGACGATGAGGGATCTCACAAAGTTCAGTTCAACATTTAAATGCACCATGCATACTACAATCACAGGTGAATATGCTGGATAGCACGAAATTACTCACTTTGCCTTCCAATGTTTTACTTATGGACACTGCCATCTTCAGCATCTCTTCAGCATCCTGAAGGCACCTGAAACCCAAACAAAAAGCATAGCATCTCTGCTCCACGCAGCACCTCTTATATCTGCTACCAGAGCTGGGAGAAAGTCCTGGCCTATGTGAGAATGACGTTTAGTTGCTCCAACAGCCAGGAGATTCAGCTGTATTTGTTGGAACATTGGAAAACAAATGAAGGGGGGATTTGCACACACTTTCCCCTTGCTCTATGACTGTTGTATCACTGTCTATTTTATTGTGTTTTAAATATATTGCAAGGTGCCTTGAGAACTTTCAGTTAGTAAGCGGGGTATAAATTCTCCTAAATAAATACATAAAATAGAAGAACTCACAAGGTGGTTTTAGCCAAGCCCCCGCTCCACTTTAATATCTCTTTAATCCCCAAACACATACCATATTGTGGACAATAGTTCCAATTCATGGCCGTGAAGCAGTGGAGAGTCTTAAATGTTATATGAATACATAATAGTCTGTCCTCAAAAAGACAACAGTTGAAGTTTCTTGTACAACTGACATAACAAACTGATTCTCTGCCCATGACTTTCCCAAGTAGCAGGGATAAGAAAATCATGGTCTCAATTCTGCAAACACTTAGGCAGATTAAATCCCACAGAAGCCCAAGTGATTTGTAAACAGTTGAACTGTGCAAGGGATTGCAACTCAGTTAATTAAATAACCTGATGAGTTACAGTTTAAACTGCTATCGATAACTTAATAAATTGCTGCCTATAATTATATGACTGAGAACGCAGGAAAGGGTGATGCGAGAAAGTCCAAAGATTATGAAAATATGATTTATGGATAACTGATTTTGTTATACTTCTTTTCTTTTTACTCTATGTTTATTCTCCAAACTTTTTTTGTCTCTTTTTTCTGTTCTGTTTTATGGTGATGGTATTGTATATGTTTGATGGTTTGTTTCTTGTTGAAAATTTGCAATAAATATTTTTTTAAAAAAATAAACTGCTGTCGATAACAATTTCTCCACCTCTAACTATATTAACAGTGTACCCAACAACCCAAACTTTGTGCAGCTGTGGTACAGATACGTTACCCAATTGTCGGCATACGAGCAAAACTCTCTTGGAACTGATTCAAGGCAAGCATGGCAATGTGAATTTGCAGAGGGGCCTGCAAGGAGGAGAAAATAGTGGATGATCAGCAATATGCAGAGCAATCACATAAGAAGAAGTCTGTATACTCCAAGGCAAAACTTTCCAAACTGTGTCATGACACATTAGTGTGTCGTCTGCAGTGTGTGTGTCGCGTGAATGCTCCCCACGCTCCTCCCAGGGATGGAAAGGGGTTAGTTTAACCTCCACTTTGCTAGTAAAGCTCACGAAATGATGCATGTCTAAAAAGCATGTTACCAGCATGAAAGGTTTGTAAAGCTCTGCTCTAAGGATTACATTAGCTTGTTACAGCAAGAACAAGAGCCACTAAGGCCTTAAGGGGAAAACAAATGCAGTATACAATATTTAAACATCAAAGTGTCATATTAAAAACAAAACAAAGCAAAACCAACCTCAGGCTTGCTGAAATCTGCAACGAGGCATGTTGGGTTAATCAACTGCTTCTCCAGCGGTTGCTAAAAGTTAAAAAAAATCAATTTGCACACACTTTAGAACAGAAGAAAGCAAAGTACATGCAAGCATCTTTAAAATTTCCCAAACCTTCCCAAGATTAGCTTGCAAACTTTAGCAGGGTGTAACTGTAGATACAATTCAAAAAATAAACCAGAAATGGGAGTCATCATAGCTCGCTAGGAACACATTAAATGGGAAAGACTGTTGGGGAGAGGAAAACCTCCCTCTGCACCACAGATACAAATCTCACTAGGACCAAGGGATGGGTTTAGCCTCCATCACAATGAATGCACCCTTTTACTCTCTGCTATGTATAGTAAGTGAATAGGTGTCATGGTACAGGAGAATGTAAAGAGCAAAACTTGTAGAAAACATTGCAGTGGGGACAAAGGGAGTTTGGAACACATCATGTTCCAAGTTACAATGCTTAAATGTGCAACTTAAAAATGTGTGACCTTGTGTTGTGCCCTACAGGTACTCTGAGGCAAAGGCGAAGCAAAAGATGTGTAGACTACTTCCTTGAATCAAGGGGCTTCAAACACCTCCAAAGCTCAAGACAAAATCAGAATCAAGGGAGAAGAACTGTCCCTGTAGTTATACATCCAATGTACTGCAAACCCCTTTGAAGTACAGCACAACCACCAGAAGAAACGAGAGACGTGCACCATAGTAAGAAGGTGGGGTGGTAAGTGAATTTATGTATCCCTGATTTTATGTTCTGACATTTTAACATAACCTTGCCCTTTCGAGATCAAGTTATACAGGTGCCTCATATGGAGAAGGGCTAAATAATATTTTTATTCAACAAGTCAGATCTCTGGCCTGAGCACCAAGCTTCAATGATTTCTAGAGGTGAAAACAGATGTGATCACTGCTGACTGTTGTCTTTATGCAGGATACTTACAAAATGGAATATCTTAGGTGTCTTTATTTGGATAGCTATGCCACCATGTAAGTAAGGTTCCATATCCACCGTATTCCCAATGCTAAAAGAATAAGGTGATACCACTGTAAGAGAGGAGAAAGTGTAAATCGCTGTTAACAAGGCAGTTAAATAAAGCAGAACTACAGAAAGAGCAGAAAAACACTTTTGATTTTATACAGGATCTGCAAACCTAATTGACTTTCAAAGAGTTAACACTAAACATGTACAATTCTCTTAGGTGGTGGACTCTCCTTCATTGAAGGCTTTTAAGGAGAGGTTGGATAGCCATCTGTCATGGATGCTTTAATTGAGATTTCTGCATTAGAGGGGATTGCTCTAGATGACCCTCAGGGTCCCTTCCAAATCTACAATTCCAGGATTATGCAACGCAAGAACATTTCTACAATGTACAGTGGTACCTCGGGTTACATACGCTTCAGGTTACATACGCTTCAGGTTACAGACTCTGCTAACCCAGATATAATAGTGCTTCAGGTTAAGAACTTTGCTTCAGGATGAGAACAGAAATCGTGCTCCGGCGGCACGGCGGCAGCAGGAGGCCCCATTAGCTAAAGTGGTGCTTCAGGTTAAGAACAGTTTCAGGTTAAGAACGGACCTCCGGAACGAATTAAGTACTTAACCCGAGGTACCACTGTATTTAACTCCTGCTTGTCATGGGGAGAAGCTTAAGCAAGTTGCTGAAGTTCTGCCCTCTATTTAAAAGCCCGAGTTCAAGATTTAATGCAGGCATTTCTAAAGAGAGTTTCAAGCCATGTCTCCCAACTATGGAGCAATGCTGAACAACAATGTTGTGAACTGGCAGCAACAGAGTTAAGGCAGCGCACACAGCAGAACAACATGAAAGGAAAATGCATTTCTATCAATTTGGAAAGCAGTGGCTTCGCACTAGAAGGAAAGCTATACAAAACATGGCTTACCAGTTATTTGATGCGTGGATCCATTTAAACACTGCATTCCATTAACTTCCCGGAAAGTTACAAACTGTCCCGTTTCAAGCTTATGAGGGTTATTATCAAGGCAAGTGACAATACCAGGATTGGACTGAAATTGTAACACACCAAAAATTAGTATGGGGAAGAAATGATTGCTAGACATTGCCACACAAACATTTTCTTGGCTCCTACAAATACACAGATTGAAAATCATTGCAACTGCAGCATAGATACTGCCAAAAAATCACTTGTGTGGCAAAATCTAAACTGGCAATAGCATTGTTTTTCATTTTCAAAAAGTTTCACTCTTTTAAGTTATATATTTAAAAGGACAAATATTCTCCTTTCTTCAATCCATAAAGATGCAACAACCTCAGACACCCAAACCTGAAACAGTTCTTTATTATACATAAAACTAAAGGTAGTGTGGACATCTATGACCAGATGCTCACTACCTGTATTTCCAAATAAATGACCAGAAGCCAACGGTGTACTGTTATTTTTCAAATACAATAGACAGTACCTATTTAAATACATGTGTAGTTTCTTAGCTGAACCCACCCAAAAAGTATATTCTTAGCAGAGTAGATGAAGCCCTGGGTTTGAGTCATAGCGTACATAGTTCTGGGGTATCAAGAAAGGGAGTCACAGAACTGGTAGGGCCAATCACTTCTGGCACCAAGAAAAGGGTATGTGTTTTCTGTTGATGATACAACAAAATAAAATCACAGTAATGATTTGCCTCATATACCCTTTTCGCTTGCCCAATTCATACACTTGGGAAAAGCTGTAATTGTGCCTATGCTGCCAGAGTAGCATGTGCTACATTTGCAAGTTCTGTAACACATAATTCACAACTCATGAATTATTGCAGCTACGCTTAGATAGTTCCTATAATTCTGTTACACGTAAGTTAATGGCAAACTGATGGCATACTTTTTTAAGTTCAAAAACTGTTGGGCTAACTAAACCCCACCACACTAGCTTCCTCAGAATACACTGGACTCTCAAACTGGACTGATATAGTAAACCTTGCTATCGTCCTCACCTGAGATATGTTTGAAATGAAGATTTCTTTTGGCTCTTCACCTGTGGTGTCCAGGACTTCAAATTCATCACCAAAGTCACAAAACAGACGTGCCCATATCCCGTATACATCTGCACTTATAAACTATACGAAAGACAAGTAAGTTAAATAAATTTCACAATCTTAATTCAAAGCAAAGAGATAAAATTTAAGAGGATAGCCCCCAAATGATTCTTCCTTCCCAAACATTGGTTTGACTGCATTAAGTGTACAATTTCCAGTAGGGAAATCTACCTCATATAGGTACTAAAGTATATATTTGAGGACATACAATCAGCGTGTAATTGTCTCTTCCCTGTATTTGCATGAGGTTTGAAAATTTTATCTGCTTCCTCTTCCAAGAGTCAAAAAATTACCAACCCTTTCTTCCATTGACTAAAATGCAGTGTTTTACTCATCCTGACTGTTATCAGTTTTTGATTACAAGGAGAAAAAATGGACAATTCAAAAATAAAGGTTGCCTTTGTCTGGAAAACTTCCAGTTGGCGTGAATTTACCATGGCGTATAACTTTCTGCTTCTCCTTGCCACTTTACCGCAGAACAACAGAGCTCTCTCTATTTTAACAAAAAGATTATATAAGATTTGAAGAAGCCTGGTAGCCATTACATCTGCTATATAGAGTCAAATGAAGGATAACACACCTAAACAAGCTTGTCTTTTCTACATTATGTATTTTGCCATTTTATGTTTTCTTCCCTTAATTTTAAATGCCATATATATTCCAATTTCCTTAAATAAATTTATTTTTAAGTGAATTATGTTCCTTGTGGGTTTATTCTCTACCAGCCCATTATTCTGCTCTGTCCAGCATATTACCTGGTGTGGTCCCCAAAAACCATGGGGTTTCTTTTTGTATAAGGATTTTAATACAGCATTCCAGCCGCTTGATAAAAGGTGGCTGGTTCATGTTGAAGGAGATTGTCCTTTAGGTACCAAGGTCCTCAGCCACTTAGAGCTCTATAAAAGTTAAAATCAGCACTTTGAACTGTGCCCAGAAACTGACTGGGAGTTAGTGTAGTTATTTTAAAACTGATGAGATCTGCTGACTGGGCATGTGAGCATTCTAGCATATTTATTTTGCACTAACTGTAGCCTCCAACAAAAGCAGACACACATACAGCAACTGCAACAATTCAAACAAGATGCTCCCAGAGCACGGATTAACTGTGGACAGAAACTCTCTGTCCAGGAGGGATTGGAGCTGGCAGATTAGGTTTAGGTGTGTTGAAAGGAAGTTTGTGCCACCAAAGCCACTTGGGTCTCCAAAGACAAGCCTGATCTTTGAGAGGGAATGTAACCCTAATCAGAACAGGATCAAATCACATCCCAGGTCAAACAAGCTACCCACGAATAACCTCTATTTTGCCTGGGAGCTTTAGGTTATACGAGCTCCCAACCAACTGAATACCAAACCCAGACAGCAATTCAGCGAGTTGGTCCAGAACAATACCATGGTCAGTGGTATGGAATACTTCTATGTCAACACAATGGAACCTGTTTCTTACCGAACTCCAGCCTTAAACTGGATTAAAACAGATTAATGTGAGCAGTATCATCCAGGAACGCCTGGAGCTGTGTGACCTCTAAGTGCCCGGCACCTGGATTCTATATACTCAACACAAATGCAGCCAGAAACTCCTCAGATACCTTCATTTTGTTCTCACTACTCAGTTCTACTGTACTCTAAAGGGTTCCAACCTCTAGGAGCAAACTAATAACTTCGTTCTTCATGGGCATTTGGCACAGGCATATCCAGGAACAGAACAAGGAACAGCACCAAGTTATAATAGTGTCTGCGTGGAAATAATTTAGCCTTGTAACAGATATGGGGAAGTTCTCAAAAGTAATGGACATGGCCATTTTGGGTCAATATATTACATTGTCACTGTTTTGCATTACCTTAATAGGTGGGTGTTGCGCACGGCAAAAGTCATTTATCTTCTTCTGTAGTGACAGCTTCATCTCAGTTACTATGACACACTTTTGAAAGAAAAATCCCAGAGATAAATTCTAAGTTATCAAAGGCGATGAACTTACTAGCCAAATATTCAAGTTTCTTCAAATGGTAAGTTATATAGCAGGCTTCATCAACCCCGGCCCTCCAGATGTTTTGAGACTACAATTCCCATCATCTCTGACCACTGGTCCTGCTAGCTAGGGATCATGGGAGCTGCAGGCCAAAAACATCTGGAGGGCCAAGGCTGAGGAAGCCTGTTATATAGTCACAGCCACAAGGATTTACACATTTCTGACACTGAACTATGAGCCATCAGAACAAGCATTCCAGCTTCTCTTAGCCTTGGTATCTCTCTCCCACCTAGACAGGTGCTTCGCTTGTTCTGCTCAACCAAGGTGCAGCTACAGGACTTGAGGGAAGGGTTAGTTTCTCAGTTTGTGCCCATGCAAAAGCTACAACAATTCCTCTTGCCTCTAAATGCCTTCAGACTACCCCACTAAGTGAAAGAATTATTCCACTCATCCATCACCACCTGCAAGTCTTCTGTAAGATGGAGATGGGGTAGGTTCTCTTGCTTCTACCTTTAAGTACCTTCAAATCCCTCCCAATAAAGTGAGATAGTGAACCCACCCCTTTCTCAAGTATTTTGTAAGGGACTCTGGGAAGGTTAAGGAAAGTCAGGAATAGTCACAAATAGTGATTGGCTACCAAAAACAGCCAAAATTTGCAGACCCCTGAAAAGAGGACAGATGTTTCAAATACATGCCACGTACCTGGTACTGTCTGAGGAAAGAGATGTCTGTAACTTCATTTAAAGGGGCAGTTGATGACATCACCTGAACATATGGGTTCAGCTCTGCAATGTGATGAAGTGATGCCTCACCTCTGAAATACATTTTCCAGTTGCATTATAGGTTATATGCATTATAGGTTGCACAGGTTATACTTTTAAGTTCAGCCTTTCAAATATGGCACCAAACATTACTAGAGCACCTGCTAACATAAATGTTCAAGTTAGCCATGATTAGTACACCAACTTTCTGGAAGCTTGAAAAGTACCAATCATCCAAATTAGGAAAACATCCCTACCTGGTTGAGTTATTACCTACCAGACAACCAGCTATTTATAAAACTGTGTGAACTCAGTATGTATGTATGTAACTTCGATCACATGATTTTGAAAACTCTAATGATTTAGAGTTCAGCATTCTCTACTGAAGAAAATGTTTCACTGAGGAAATGATTTTACATAGGGGAAACCAAAGTGGGGCGCTCCACAGGTTCTTAAGAGTATAACTCCCATCATCATTGACCAAGCTGATCTAACTTAGCCAACATCAGCTGGTTAAGCTAAGGTTTTACTTAAGTAACCTGTGCTTCTGATTCAACTGTTAACTACAAAGGTCAAGTTAAATGTGCAACTGTGATCTGTCACCGACCATCATTTTAATTGCAGACTTCACACAGAACTTAGCTCTGTTAAAGTCAAATCTGTCCCTCTGAAAGATATTTCACACTCTAACTTAGGTATAAATGCATTATCTACTGAAGAAAATGTTTCACTGAGGAAATATTGTAGTTATGTGTGCTGTAAAGTTTTCCACTGCTGTATTTTCCTACAGAAAGTTTTCCCCCCACAGAAATGTATTGTTTCATGCAGTGAATCTTAACATAGGACAATATCCTTGAAGGATACAACTCTCAATCTATGAAAGCCTGAAAGGCCCGGTCACACTTTTGTTGTTCTTAACCCACTATTTGCAACATTGATGCCACTAGAGAAATACCACAAGGCTGAAATAACATCCATCAACTGGAAATATTATTTACCATATATAGTGGTGACCACAATTTTAAGCATATCATTCTGTCAAACAATGTTTATGATGCAAATAATTTTATCATAGTATTGTGGGGTTTTTTATAGCACTAGATTATATGTAAAAGTAAATTGGTTAAAGCATTTTGTATCATGTTGCTTTCCTTTGATATTGCTTTCAACTGAAAAAGGGATCCATATTAGTTACAAACTACTAATGTAAAACAGTAGAACTAAAAAATAAGCAGCTACTGTATATCCTTGGCTCCCACATATCGTCTATTCAGCACAGATAAGGGGGGATTTACTCCTTCACACAAAATAATACAACAATTCTGCAGGATAATTGTACTCATTCTTTTAAAAAAAATCGATGAAAGATAACTGCAATTCCAGCTTCTCTGTTGCAAAAAGCTAACAGGAATCAATCCAATTTTTCTGAAAACACAGACTCTGAAAGTGACTAATAATAATAATAATAATAATAATAATAATAATAATAATAATAATAATAATAATAATGTACTTAAAACTGGTATAAAGTCAGACAAAAACCTTTAAAAGCTTACAGTATTTGTGAAGAATTGTACACACACCTGTTTCTTAAATTTAGAACATCATCTTCACGAATAAAAAAGTTTGTCCCTAAATCCCACGTCTTGCATTGCTTGGTATCATGGATGGTAAGAGCCTTCGGAAAGGATAAAGGATACAAGATTAAAATATATTCAAAGCGACAATTATATAATGTTTTGTACACTGTGATTACGAGTCATGTGAATTTATCAAGTTTATAGCGTAGGGCCAACCTAGACATTTCATTTGTTTTACAGTGAAGAGACACTGTTATCTAGCAACAAAAATTAATTTGCAAAAGTACGTAGCGAAGCACCATTGGAGGGAGGATTCATTCAGCACCGCAAAGGGCACTGAAATGCAGTGACCAAATTTAAAATGCAGAAATCCTAAATGAAGACTTCTGGTGCTGAGGAATATTGAGAATATATTACTGAATCCCACAGAAGTTTTGGAAGAGCAAACACTTCCCACTGTCCCCAGACAGGGCCATTTTCTTCTATTCTGGACTGTCCTTGCTCTTCACATCTGATTGTGTTTTTTACCAATGCCAGCACATATAGGTAAAGGTAAAGGTACCCCTGCCCATACGGGCCAGTCGTGTCCGACTCTGGGGTTGCGCGCCCATCTCACTTAAGAGGCCGGGGGCCAGCGCTGTCCGCAGACACTTCCGGGTCACGTGGCCAGCATGACAAGCTGCATCTGGCGAGCCAGCGCAGCACACGGAAACACCGTTTACCTTCCTGCCGGAGTGGTACCTATTTATCTACTTGCACTTTGATGTGCTTTCGAACTGCTAGGTTGGCAGGTGCTGGGACCGAGCAACGGGAGCGCACCCCGCCGTGGGGATTCGAACCGCCGACCTGACGATTGGCAAGTCCTAGGCGCTGAGGTTTTACCCACAGCGCCACCCTCGTCCCATACAACGCTACAAAAAGTAGCTTACGGTTCTAAATGCTTTAAAAGATCCCATATGCTGCAGGTATTGATTTTTTAAAATAATATTTGAGGTCCTTTACCAGAGTTTTAGTTGCCATCTAATAGAACCAAAATGCCTAAAAATAGTCAGTGTATTTCAGTTGTTTTTAAAGCAGAACTATCAAGATGGAATTCTTGAAGTCAATGGAAAACAAAAACCCATAATGCCTCTTGGAGAGCAGAGAACAGTCCTATCCTCTAGCATGCCAGTGCTTAGTTGGTGGCAGCTAATCTTCCCACAGAAAACATACAGTATTTCATCTTGGACACTCCAGCACTACAGTCAAATCAGATGGCATGCCACATTTAGGAAACTTGTGTTAATAACATTTCACTAGGGAAATTGCAATGACTGAAATCTACGAAAGTATCATCAGTTATTTGAGGAAACATTCTAATTTTAAAACAAAATTTACTTAGAAAAAAATCATTCTCCTTACCTTTATTCCTGCAAGAACTATGTTCTTAGCTGAAAAAGATGAATATTATAAAGTTAATTTATTAGATTAATTTTCATCAAGCCTCTTTGGCAATAGTTCAATTTTTTAACTGCTCCATGATCTTCGAAAAACAGTAATTCCTTCTCAATCCCATCCCTATGAATTACACAACTGTTAAAAGAGAAGCTACAGAAATTCTATGCAATTCCACTTTCATTATAATCTGTAACAAAGATATCAGCCATATAAACAAATCCAGAAGTCAAAACAACATTCATTAAAGACGTAAAACTTAGTACAACATAAATTTATGCACATTTTAATATGCAAATTTTATCCTTATAAAACGTACAAGAGGGAGAAAAATGCTGTTTCTTAATTACCTATCTCCACTCCAAGCCCACCCATTCCACTCAGGAACACATGGGACTGAGCCATCTTCTGCATTGCTGTGTCTCCAAGAACATACCTCTGCCGACTATGTGAAATTAAGAAAAGAAAAAAGGAGTAAATAGCCATAAAATAACAATTCAGTGGCATGATCCCTTCTACAGATGGGACTACTTAACAAAGAGGATCCAAGTGGACATCAGAAAATCACTATGAAATAGCAAAATTTGGATATTGCCTATTATCTGCAGGGTACAGAGTTTCAACACAAAATAAGCATTACCACTGGTACTTTCAACATACAGTATACAACAAATGTATATTGCAGTAACATGATTTTCAGAACATTTGCCTTTCTTTTGTATTCTTACTCATAAGAGTACTAAGCACAAAGGCTGTAATCCTGCATCCAGATGAAATGGGATTCAAGCAGTCTGTGTGGAGGATTACAGCAAAAGTAATCTATGATGGTGGCCAAGAACATTGTCATTTTTAATTTCCAAGCTAGGCCACTGTTTCGGCACATGATGATAAAGGCATTCTATCTAAAGAAAATGCCACTTAAGTCAAGTACAGAAAATAATTAAGGGGTTTCCTTAAACATAGTTTTAGATGAGATTATGCATTGTTCTTTAAACTCAGTACAAAAGATTTGCCCAAGATTTGACAGTTATCACATAATCAGCACCTATTTCCCAAATGCTATTTGAATTTGCTCTTCAGTCACTGCAACAAAGGCTTTTCAGTTGTGCCAATATAGACTATTCAACTGTATGTAATAGCAAGTTGGCTATAGCTAAACCCCATTGAAGATCAAGAATCATGGCAGCTACGGTGTGTTCCAGACATCAGGAACCACTAGTATTTGAACTTTAGCGAAAACAAGCCAAATCCATCATTAGTAATATTAAGAATCTCGTATGCTTCACTATGTTGCTAAATTACTTACCTGTACAAAGCATCATCAATTTCCATAGAATCTGCCGCCATTATGATATGTTTGCTTGGACTAGAAGTAAAAAAGATAGGTGTGATCACCAACAAAAAAGCAACAGTTCATTCACTTTTGTTTTCTCAACTGAGCTAATGTTGGAAATCAAGCCTTTATCAGGAGAAACTGGCAACTCTCCCAGGCACCCGGCTTGGTCTCCTGTTGACCTCCCTGTCTGCTTTCCTGGCAAGATCCAGGCAGAGGTCGCGATAGGCGATCCTTCTCAGCGTGAGAAGAACACACCACTCTTTCCTGCCCCCCCAGGCAGGGGAAAGAGATAGACAGAAACGTATTTACATGCCTTTATTTCTGTCTTTGCAGCGTTACAGAAAACATGACTGCTTTCTTCAAACTCCAACAGCCGAGAGACAAACTCCTCCTGTACTTCCTGTACAGCTCATATTACACTCTGAGCTAATTCCGGTGCCCTCTGCACTGTGAACTGACTGTCCCTCTGTTTCCCACGGAACAGTCCCAACATTCCCATTATGTTTTGCTTTCAAGCTAGCAGTAGCTCGCTGCTGCATTGCTTCAATATCGTAACAGCTAATACATAAAAAGATATGTACAGAAATAAGAATTTTAATAATACTGGACTACACAACAACAGGGGTGATATGGTCGCTGCCCTGAAAGGAGGGAGTATAACCCATATTAGACAAACAAGAGGCCCAAATGTTAGAAATTTAGAAATGGGAATGGAGCACAGTGAGACAATGGCTACCATGCAGTATCTGCCAAATGTAAGGAACTAGCAAGAGACCCTTTCCTTGTTGATTGTTTCTAGCAAAACAGAAAAAAATCATTAAGTTTTTAGAAACCTTTATTGTAAGGGACTAAAAAAGAAACAGATTTTAAATCATTAAGCACCTGCAAGTCTCCTAGGTTCGCTTCAAAAGATAATCCCTTTAATAAGTACTTATTAGAATCCAATATTGTATGTTTGCTGAAATCAGTGTTTTAAGAAATGTGGATGCATTTCAACCTTGTATATGCTGTTAAAACATACGGGGGGGGGGCTGAGAAAGAGAACTGGGACTGGCCCAAGTCAGTGTGCATTTCTCTGTAAACACATATTGGGAAAAGTGAAAACATTGCAGGTCTTGCTAGCATATACAGTGGTGCCTCACAAGACGAAATTAATCCGTTCTGCGAGTCTCTTCATCTTGCGGTTTTTTCGTCTTGCGAAGCACGGTTATTAGCGGCTTAGCGGCTATTAACGGCTTAGCGGCTTTAAGAAAAAGGAAACAAACTCGCAAGACGTTTTGTCTTGCGAAGCAAGCCCATAGGGAAATTCGTCTTGCAGAACGACTCAAAAAACGGAAAACTCTTTCGTCTTGCGCGTTTTTCGTCTTGCGAGGCATTCGTCTTGCGAGGTACCACTGTACTTTAAGGCCTTCAGTGCATATCAACTGCTACTTATGTACTTTTTCAGGCAGTTTTTGGGTTCTGAGGGGCTGTACAGATGGAACAGCTCCGCTTCCTGTTTCAACCAAAGGTTGGTTTTAAGAAGCACAAGTGTCATTCTTCCTGCCAAAAAGCATAGAAACAGAGACATAAGCCTTATATTTTTGGACAATGGAGTGTTGCAGGGGTGGAGCTCTAATAAACACCGAACGGATCTTTAGATGTGACGGACCTTTTCACTCCATTCCAAACAGGAGAGAATTTATCTCTGTGACCCATTCAAGTCTGTGTTGAAACAACACAGTATTTGTTTAACCAAAAATGAAATATTAAGTCACAAGGCTAATGGCATCCAAGAGCTGTTGCATGGCCTGGTCAATACTCTGTACTATGCTTTGAATGAATTGGGGGTGGGGCGAATCTTCTTTTGAAAGAAGTGAGTACTCTCAGTTCTAAAAATATTTTATTCTTGGACATGTACCCTGGTAGGTAATTATGATTATTGTTTTATTATCATTCTACCTCATGGATTTAGCAGAACTGGGGACAGGTCTCCTACTACTTCCATTTCTTACTGTTTCTTTGTAGGCTATTTGATCGTTGCCCAGTCCTGCAGAAATTCTGAGAAACCCTATGCTATTATTTTCATTTATTTTATTTGAAGTACCACAAGCCAGCATCAGATCTTATTCCTTTGACCCACAGCTGTCTTTGGGGATCTTCTGAATGGTTGGTTCCCTGTTCGAAGTTAAGTGTTGCCTATATTTAATATTGATTTCATAAATAATTTTGATTTCATTTGACTCGTGGTTATGTTTCAAGTTACTGATGCTGTTGTTGTTACTATTTTTTTTATTCTAGAATATATGCAAATTTCCTAGACACTCCCCATTAGATTATTATAGTTAAACAAGATGAGCCTTGCTAGCTCAAGCCAAAGGTCCATGGAGTCCAGCATTCAATTTTCCACAGTAACCAACCCTACACCTTACAGAAGTCAACATGCAAGGCATGAAGACATTAGCCATCCCCTACTGCTGCTCCCCAGCAGCTCACATTGTCACTCTTTGATCCTGGAGATTCTGTATAGCCACTGTTGAGACTTATTCTCCATGAACTTGTCCAGTGCTTGAGAAGCTGCCTAGGTACCTGGCCATCACTATGAAACACATCCTAGTCAGTTTTGGGTCTGGCATGCTGGTGAATTGATAGTCAGATACAGCCCAATAGTCCAGGGGGCCATGATGCCAGTGGCGTAGCGTGGGTTGTCAGCACCCAGGGCAAGGCAAGTAATTTGCGCCCCCTAACCCGTGGATTTGCGCCCCTAACCCTAACCCCCAGATGTTGCGCCCGGTGCGGCCGGCCCCCCCTGCACTCCCCACGCTACGCCACTGAATGATGCTGATGATTCATGAAATAGTAGCCTGATGCTTACTTAGCACAATTGTAAGGAGCCCTAGCACGATTTTTTACCTTGAAAGGGGCAACATAAACACGCGGATTCCCGGACCGTCCACGGGCCAGATTGAGAAGACGACTGGGCTGCATCCGGCCCCCTGACCTTAGGCTGCCTACCCCACAAGGTCCGAGGAACAGTGGACTGGCCCTCTGCTGAAAAAGTTTGCTAATCCCAGGCCTAGCCCCTCCGTTTCGGTCACTGCATTGCACATATGCCCAAGGAAATAGTAACAGAAAAGCAAACCTGGAGCTACAACTCGGGCACAGATACAGCAGCCTTACCTGCCTCCAAATTTCACAGTTCTGTCGCAAGGTGCACACAGTCTTTGATGCAGAGAGAGAGAAAAAGAGAAAGGCTCAACAACAACAGAGTGGTACATACTCTGCGCATCCACAATTATTCTTACTTCTTGTCTTCCAGAAACAATTAAGCATTTGGGGTGGGGTATTTTTTTAGCTCCTTAAGGACTAACACATGGATTAATGGAAGTTGAAACATAACATGTGAGCAGCCGGGGGGGGGGGCAGGGCAGCAGCTGCCCCCCATCACGTAAATCAATAAAAATACTTAACTGAGGTTTGGAGGGCCCCCAACATGAAGCCTGCCCCGCAACATAAATCCTGGCTACGCCCCATGAAACATGTTGCTGAATTATTATTATTAGGGAGGATAATTATGAAAGTTGAAATGCGGCACAGAATTTTGAATTCTGGGGGTATTGTAATTATGGAAGCTGATACTTAATTTGGAAGGGGGTGGGTGTAATTCTAGAAGCTGAATTTTGGATCTTTTGGAGAGGGAGCACATAATTCTAGAAGCTGAGACCTGGCATTGAATTTTGGAATTTTTTTTTTGGAGAGGGAGCACGTAATTCTAGAAGCTGAGACCTGGCATTGAATTTTGGATTTATTTATTTTTTGGAGAGGGAGCACGTAATTCTAGAAGCTGAGACCTGGCATTGAATTTTGGATTGGGGTGGGGCGAAGTTATGGAAGCTGAAGCCTGGCATTGAATTTTGCATCTTTTTTGGGGGGGGGGATAATAATTCCAGAAGCTGAAACCTGGCCCTGAATTTTGGATTTGAAGCGGGGATGCAACTATAAAAGCTGAAGCCTGGCATTGAGTTTTGGATTTGGGGGGTGGGGGGGAGGCTGTAATCATAGAAACTGAAACCTGGCGGTGTGTTTTAATTTGGAGGGGGGGTGGCTAACCGAGTCATGGGCTGCCCCTTTCCCCCCACCCGAATTCACGTCGAACCAAAAAATAAAAAATAAAAATTGCCATGTGCCATGTCACGCCACGGCTTCCCTCGTTCCTCCCGTCCCAGGTTTAGGCTGGGGGGCTAAGGCCTGTGAAGACGGACCCCCCCATATCCTCCCCTCCCCGGTCGGTTGGACAGGTCCCCTCACCCCGGCTGCCCCCTCAAGCCCAGCCTCGGCCAAGCGCAGGCCCGGCCGGCCTCCCTCGCCGCAGAGGCCTCGGCGGATTCCTCACCCGACACCCTCCTCCTCCTCCTCGCCGGCGGCGGCGGCAGCCTCTCCGCCCCGTCACGCGGCGCTCCGGCGGCCCCGAACCTCAGGCCCTGAGGGGGGAAGAGGAAGCGACGGGGAAGGCGGGCAAGGCTGAGGGAAAGGAGGAAGCGTCGGCGTCGGCGTCACCTCAGCTCCCAAGCCGGCGAGGAAAGCAGCGCCCTCCCGCCCGGCCTCGCTCCGCCCCGCGGCGCCCTTCCCGGGTGCAGGGAGGCCGGGTCCGCGGCGCCTCGCAGGCCAATCCGGGAGCCGGGCCGACACTCCGCCTCCTGACAGGACGGAGGCCTCCCTTCTCGCCGCCAACCGCCGCGCGCGGTTCTCCTCAGGCAAGGTAGGCCGGCGCTTGCGTGTTTTCAAATGCAAAAACCAGCACCGTGAGGAAAAGGAGGAGGCGCGAACGACGCGTGACTGACGCGAACGTGTGAACGAAGCAGCGCGCGAAAGGCGGATTGGTAGGGCGGCAGCAGCAGCAACTGCTCTCAACTTTCTCCCGACTTTTTGTGTGACTGGTTTTAATTTGTTTCTAGTCCTCATGATTGCAGATGTCCCGATGAAATTCTCTGAAGCAGTAGGGCATGGGTAGGCGAACTAAGGCCCGGGGGCCGGATCCGGCCCAATCGCCTTCTAAATCCGGCCCGCGGACAGTCCGGGAATCAGCATGTATTTACATGAGTAAAGCGTGTCCTTTTATTTAAAATGCATCTCTGGGTTGTTTGTGGGGCATAGGAATTCTTTCATTATTTTTCTTTTTCAGAATATAGTCCGGCCCCTCACAAGGTCTGAGGGACAGTGGACCGGCCCCCTGCTGAAAAGGTTTGCTGACCCCGGCAGTAGGGTCTCAGACCCCCGCCCCACAGTTTCAGAATGAAAATTTCCCATGCCGAATTTTCTTATTGATAAGAAATACATTGGAATAATAATAATAATAATAATAATAATAATAATAATAATAATAATAATAATAATAATGATTTATTATTTATACCCCACCCATCTGGCTGAGTTTTCCCAGCCACCCACTCTGGGCGGCTCCCAATCGAGTGTTAAAAACAATACAGCATTAAATACTAAAAACTTCCCTGAACAGGGCTGCCTTAAAATGTCTTCTGAATGTCAGGTAGTTGTTTATCTATTTGACATCTGATGGGAGGGCGTTCCACAGGGCGGGCGCCACCACCGAGAAGGCCCTCTGCCTGGTTCCCTGTAGCTTCACTTCTCGCAAAGAGGGAACCGCAAGAAGGGACTCGGAGCTGGACCTCAGTGTCTGGGCTGAACGATGGGGGTGGAGACACTCCTTCAGGGATACTGGACCGAGGCCGTTTAGGGCTTTAAAGGTCAGCACCAACACTTTGAATTGTGCTCGGAAACGTACTGGGAGCCAATGTAGGTCTTTCCGCCGAGACCATATAACACTGGTCTTGAAAGACCTACATTGGCTCCCAGTACATTTCCGAGCACAATTCAAAGTGTTGGTCTGACCTTTAAAGCCCTAAACGGCCTCGGCCCAGTATATCTGAAGAAGTGTCTATACCCCCATCGTTCTGCCTGGACACTGAGGTCCAGCTCCGAGGGCCTTCTGGTGGTTCCCTCACTGCGAGAGGCCAAGTATCAGGGAACCAGGCAGAGGGCCTTCTCGGTAGTGGCGCCCGCCCTGTGGAACGCCCTCCCATCAGATGTCAAAGCGATAAACAACTACCTGACATTCAGAAGACATCTGAAGGCAGCCCTGTTCAGGGAAGTTTTTAATATGTGACATTTTAGTGTATTTTTCATCTTTGTTGGAAGCCGCCCAGAGTGGCTGGGGAAACCCAGCCAGATGGGCAGGGTACACATAATAAATTATTATTATTATTATTATTATTATTATTATTATTATTATTATTTCAAGACTGGTGTTATGTG
Organism: Podarcis bocagei; assembly: GCF_964188305.1. Classification (NCBI taxonomy): domain Eukaryota; kingdom Metazoa; phylum Chordata; class Lepidosauria; order Squamata; family Lacertidae; genus Podarcis; species Podarcis bocagei. The sequence continues at coordinate 9,449,562 of NC_138138.1, forward strand.
GTCCCGGCGGCCACTCCCAGTCACCAGTCTAGCTGTCGCATTCTGGATTAATTGCACTTTCTGGGTCACCTTCAAAGGTAGCCCCATGTAGAGCACATTGCAGTAGTCCAAGCAGGAGATAACTAGAGCACGCACCACCCTGGCAAGACAGTCCGCAGGCAGGTAGGGTCTCAGCTTGTGTACCGGGTGGAGCTGGTAGACAGCCGCCCTGGACACAGAATTAACCTGCGCCTCCATGGACAGCTGTGAGTCCAAATGACTCCCAGGCTGCGCACCTGGTCCTTCAGGGGCACAGTTACCCCATTCAGGACCAGGGAGTCCCCCACACCTGCCCACCCCCTGTCCCCCCAAAACAGTACTTCTGTCTTTTCAGGATTCAACCTCAAAAAAGAAACAACCAGCAGTGCTTGATGTGTAACAAAGGACAAGACTGCTTTGTAATAGGATCATGGGGCATCCAGAAAATAGAAAGCAATGCAGGTGCATAAGAACATGAATCACCCCCCCAAAAAAAAATATAATGATGAAGAGACCCTTACGTGTGTACCCTATGTATTTATACAAACTTGGGGAGGGGTGTGAGTTTGCTTTTGCTGGCTAAACTCCTTTATATAAGATCTAATTTGAGACAAACTCTCATCTCACTGGCATGAGACTTGCTCTTTTCTGATCTTCTGTATTTGTCAGAGTTGAAAATCCCTGTTCTCAACAATATGTTGTGCAGAACTGTGGAAGAATTGTCTATGTGGTCTTGCTCTCGTTTTGAAAAGAGATTTGTTATTATTATTATCTATTAAATTTGTATACCACCCTTCATATTAATCGACATATATGGATATATGAAAAATAATAATTTGATACGATGCTACACCGAAAAGTTTAAATGTTTCTTTGATCATCCTTGAATCTTCCTGCCACACTTGCCACCTGAAGTTAAAAGTGCTAAAACAGATTGAAACTGCCTCACATTTCAAAGCATCTGGGTAGGCTTGCCTAAACAAGAATGTTTTTAGTAGGTGTCAAAAAGAGTACAATGAAGTTGCCTGCTTTATCTCAATAGGCTGGGAGTTCCAAAGTTTAATGATTGAAGCGGTCAAGTGGGCGCATGTGCAGTAAGGCGATATCATGGGTAAATCAAGTTATTAAGGTTTTCTGAACTAATATAAACACATTGAACTTGGCCCAGTAGCTAATAACAACCACAACTCAGTTCCCAGGGGCAATGCAGGGCTGAGGGTTGAGCTTCTAGGGAAGTGTGAGGTCAGCATAGCTGTCAACGTTTCCCTTTTTTTAAAGGGAAATTCCCTTATTCCGAATAGGATTCCTCGTAAGAAAAGTTGACAGCTATGGAGGTAAGAACCCATAGATTGACTAGCTTGTAGCAATATTTGCTACATAAAAAAATATGAAAACAAACTGTCGCAAACATCAGTGAAAATTATCATTCACACCAAAGGAAGCAGGGATTTTTAAAATACATTTTTAATAACACTTGAAACAGGGTCTAATGTTTACATTGTTTATTTATCAGGTATAGTTTTACTGATGATATTAGCTGTGTATAAATTAACACTGAAACCAAGCAGAGACAAAAGCAGACTGACAAACACATTAGCAATTAATAATGGAGTCCCCTGGGCTGTCTGACAGCCTATCAGGAAAGAAGATCTTGAAATATAGATTGAAAGCAAAACAAATCAGGCGACATTTATGTACTTTTTATTAGTAAATTTGGAAATACATAATGCAGACTCAGATGTATGTAGTTTAGGTGAATATTATAGCACTTGTCATTTTAACTGAGTGAATCCCTATTTAAGAGATTCAGAATATCAAGAGCAGTGTTGTGGGATTGCACATGTCTTCTCATCATTGCTCTATCATATATAAATTCTCCCATACACACATACTTATACTTGTTTGGTGATATATACAACCTGGATTGAAATGAACCTTTGTAGTTTCCAAAACTCACTATGAAACTCATATTTTTAAAAATTGGGCAGGAGAGCACATTTGATCACATGACCCACTACTACCTCCTACATCTGCAATGCGCAGATGTCTGTTCTTAATGCGAAACCATTCTTAACCTGAGATGCGCTTTCGCTAATGGTGGTGCTGTGGGTAAAAGCCTCAGCGCCTAGGACTTGCTGATCGTCAGGTCGGCGGTTCGAATCCCCGCGGCGGGGTGCGCTCCCATCACTCGGTCCCAGCGCCTGCCAACCTAGCAGTTCGAAAGCACCCCCGGGTGCAAAGTAGATAAATAGGGACCGCTTACTAGCGGGAAGGTAAACAGCGTTCCGTGTGCTGCGCTGGCTCGCCAGATGCAGCTTGTCACGCTGGCCACGTGACCCGGAAGTGTCTGCGGACAGCGCTGGCTAACGGCCTATAGAGTGAGATGAGCACACAACCCTAGAGTCTGTCAAGACTGGCCCGTACGGGCAGGGGTACCTTTACCTTTACTATTCATTGTACTATTCAAGGATTTCCAGAATATTAGCCTTGTTTCGCCATTCTGGGCTTCATCAGTAGTACAAACTCTAGATAATTGTAGATAAATACAATATCGTAATCCTGATGAAGCCCAGGATGACGAAACAAGGCTAATATTCTGGAAATCCTTGTCTTAGACTCTGTGAAAGGATTCTGTGGAACTGGAACAACCTTTTGTGTGGATTGTTGGAGTCTATGAACAGACAGGTGGAATAGACACTTAAACATATATGGACCTTATGCATGAACTGATTAGAGAATGAACTGATCCACTGGGTCTTCTACTTTTTTCCGTTGAACTTTATGAGCTACTTCTGTTGAAATCTACAATTTAATACAATGAATAGTACACTTTATTTATTCAAACATACAGCCGGTTACGTCTTGTGTGTTTATTGAATGCTGTCAGGGGCAGCCACCCATGCATAGCTGTCAAGCGTCCCTTATTTGGCGGGACAGTCCCTTATCCCAGCGCCATGTCCTGCTGCTGTCCCTTATTGATGAGGCTTCGTTTGGCTGCTGGCTGGGCTTTCTGCCTTTGGCTCAGAGGGGCTCAGAAGTTGAACATACCTGTGCCCGAAAAATCCCTTATTTTGGCTGCTGATCCCTTATTTCCAAAGCTACTGGTCCCTTATTTTCAAATCTGTAAGTTGACAGCTATGCACCCATGAGGCAAGGTGAGGTAACCTCTGGCAGCAGGATTCACAGGGGCAGCAGATTCAGCCTCTCAATAAATGCACTGGCAGAGATGGCTACAGCAGCACACTCCTTGGAGGTGAGATCTGCCACCTCCTTGGCAGCTTCCCCCTAGGCGGCCATTTGTCAAACAGGAGGTGCTGCTGGTCTCCTACCCCAGCGAGGAAATGGCAGGAGTGACCTCTGGAGTCTCCTGGGCTCTGCACCTGCCTGGCATTATTCAGAGTGGGCACCTTCCCCTCCCTCCCCACCCTGAAACGGCCTTGGATTCTCACTTCAACCATTGGGTAAACTTGTTTCCGATGCAGATCTTCACTCACCCCTTCTTCCCTAGTGGGGAGCGCCATTTTGTGTTCACCTCTGGCGCCAGCCCTGACTGCTGTTGTAGCTGTTTGGTGGCAGAAGCCAATGGGTATATCCTTCCATGTTCTGAGCTCACAATATTTCCTGCTAACATGCAGCTTCCATGACAGGGATAGGGAGAGGGGAATAGAAAACAGAGGAAAGTGGGGGGGGGGGGAATCATTCAAGCTATGCAAGGGAAGGTTACCCTTATTTTGTGAGGGAAGCCTGTGTGAATACTGTAAATAAATACTGTTTAACAGTCTGCCTCCATTACTTCTTAACGTACCAGAGCAATGCCAACAACTCTGGAAAGAAGGCAGATAATCTCACGTAAAGGACTTTTGCACAAGTTACAAACGTGTATGACCTGCATACCGCCTATGATGTGCAAAACGTACAAATTTTGCATCAGAGCCCAGTATATTTGGTAATCCAGTCCCGAAAGTAAGTCACTCGTGTGTAGACTCCAGGCTTATTTGGCTTAGCACACTCATCTCCCCAGCTCACTATGCCGACAAGATACCACATGTTTCTTGTGTCAGGTGTAACCAGCGGGCCACCAGAGTCGCCCTAGAGGGGGAGGAAAGGGAGTTTTAATAAAACATTGATTTTCAGTAGAAGCAGAAGATTAAAGGGGCAGCATCAAGCTAAAATATATTCATTTTAAGTTAATGTTAAAAGTACATTCAGGTGTTGTACTTGCTGTTGCCCCTCCCTACCTATGTTTATGCATTTTGCAAATGTTATCCCCCCCCCCCGCCAAACCAGAGACAACAGGATAGCTGTTTTTGAATTTTGCAACAGTTTAATCAAAGAACCAGGCATTTTAACAGAAGCAATTCTATGTGTCCAGAGCTAGATGCAGGCCTTTCAGGGTTTTTTGTGTGTATCTCTGGATCAGAGCCAGTGTGAGAGAGTAGTAGTGGGATGTATTTGTATGTTCTTAGTTGACACATAGTGGTTATTCATTCAAAGAGAGGGCCCCTCTTCATCCCACATGGATGTGTTTGCAAGAACAAGAAAAGAAGTCTTGATTTGAAAGAGAACTGGTATTCCGCGAGTTCCAATAGTTAAAACACAAATGGGAAAGGCAGGAAAGAAAGAGAGGAGGAGAAAAAATGGCGAAAGGAAGAATGAGGGAGAGAGACAGACTCAGTCCACGGACTTTAGTCTCAGACATGGCTGCTGCTAAGGCAGACAGAAAAGAAATGAGTGGGAAGGTGCTGGCCTTACCCTTCTGGGTACGCCACTCTGCTCTTGGGTTTGATCTTTGCACCAAAAACAGTTGAGTCTTTAGCTCTAGTTGTGTGCTGTGCTGTGTGCAGACAAAGAACCCATATGGGGAACTGCAGAGACCACAAAGAAGAATGCTTAGTTTGAGTGTGTACAGGTGGAGCATCTGGAGCCAATGTAATCCTGCTGTGTTTCACACACATTCTCTCCAGCAAGAGCTTCTCTAGAGAAGCCATCCCAGTACAGATGGCGGATCCAGCCTTCCAGCCTTGAGATAGAAGCACAGACTCAGTTCAGGGCTCACTGTGGCAAGGACTTCTGCCTCTCCTCCGTTCTTTTGTTTTTAGCTGATTTATTTGTTTGATGGTGTGTTTTTACATCTATTGCTGCTTATTTCATTGACTGCTTTTATTTTGTGTTCTATACCCCACCCTGGAATCTGTATTAATGAAGGACAGGTTATAAATATATATTTTAATAAATAAGAGTAAGTATGGGGCATTGAGGAAGGTTTCTAATACAGTCATACCTCGGGTTGCGAACGTGATCCGTGCGGGAGGCATGCTTGCAACCTGAAGCGTTTGCAACCTGAAGCGCTGCGTCTGCACATGCGCGTGACGCAATTCGGCATTTCTGCGCATGCGCTTGACCTCATTTTGCGCTTCTGCAGGTGCACAAGCGCCAAAACCCAGAAGTTACCTGTTCTGGTACTTCCAGATTCAGCGCAGTCCATAACCCGAAAGTGCACAACCCACAGCGTTCGCAACCCAAGGTATGACTGTACTCAAAACCAGGAAGTGATGTTCCTTTAAATATATTCTTCCCACAGGAATGTCACCTTTGTTTACAGGGGATTAATTTTATCAGATGAGAGTGGACATACCTGACAGGAATCTACTCCTCCTTCCAGGTACCCAGCACATATCATCCCAGGCGTTATGGCCCCATTGTACACTTCTTTTCTATTACAAGTGGTGGAGTCTATGAGCTTTACTGTTGCTTCTTGAAGAACATTAGGGGTTTCACCTAAACGGAAAATATTCATCAGTGCATCAAATAATTCTGCTCTAGGTAAGGCAAGGCATATGGTGTGTCATATAAGATTAGCCACAGCTGCTTAAACTTGCGTGAATATAAGAGATTTAAGGGGGAAGATATTTGTGTCTCTGCAGTTGAGCCTTTCCCTTCTAGGCTCCATGATTTCTTCTTCCACTCAGGCGAAGATTTCTTTCATCTTCTCTTCATCTTCCTTTTCTCTCGTTTGACAGCTTGGGGGAGGGGTTTCTGCCCCTCTACAATTATCATTTTCTTCCCTACTCAGCATTTCCTCATCTGCACAGAAACCAGCAGCCCTCAGCAATCTGCTATCATTCCCCTGCTCCCTGCCTGGGCACTCCCTGTACAAGGTTCAAAAAACTGCATGTACAATTAGATGGGAATAGGGAAGTGTGAACATGCATTTTCAGCATAGCCCAGAGGCCAGTTTAAAGATGGCATTGGTAATTTAACATAATCTCCTGTGCAATAAAGAATCCATCCCTGTCTTCATCTCCTTAAATCTTAACACTGACAAAAGATACATTCCCACTCCTACCCTTAATCTTATCATACAAAATACTGTCTTCTTCTAAGTAGATGTGCTTACCATCATCACTCATTGCTCCCCATCCAGTAATAACAGCATCTATATTATATGGAATCCTCTCACTTGCATCTGGAAGGCAAACCCGATGAACAGCATTTGTGAATTCCACACGTTTAGCCAGCTGCAGGACAGCAATGTCATATTCATGGGCTGGATAACGGTACTTTTCATGAACTATAATGGTCTTGACAGGCCGTACAAGTAGTGAAGGTGTCAGATAGGTTCCAAAGCTAACAGTCCATAAGCGTGGGTTACTGGAACTGAAAAGAAGCAACAGATTAGAGCGAATCACAACATTGCTGGACTTGTTCATACGCAGATCCACAACAGAAAGAGAAAGCAGAGAAGTATTCTAGCTCCTGTTGAACTGATTATGGTGTTACTAATCAGCATTTTGATATTCTTTGTTGTCTTCATCTTTTCTAAAGAAAAAGCAAAGCAACAAGCTACAATCCTCACGGTCACACAAGGCTTTGGAAGTATGTGAGCGGCGTCTAGTGAAGACCCATCTGTGAAAGGATTTGAGAAGGACCTCCACTTTGGTTGGTGGAATGTTATTTCCCTGAACAAGCTGCTATTTCTCCTTCTCCAATTGCTATTCCCTGGTCCTGAATGGGGTAACTGGTATGCAGGCTAAGACCCTACCTGCCCGCGGACTGTCTTCCCAGAGTGGTGCATGCTCTAGTTATCTTCTGCTTGGACTACTGCAACAAGCTCTATGTGGGGCTACCTTTGGAGGTGACCCGGAAATTGCAATTAATCCAGAATGCGGCAGCTAGACTGGTGACTGGGAGTGGCCGCCGGGACCACATAACACTGGTTCTGAGAGATCTGCATTGGCTCCCAGTACGTTTCTGAGCACGATTCAAAGTGTTGGTGCTGACCTTTAAAGCCCTAAACGGCCTCGGTCCTGTATACCTGAAGGAGCGTCTCCACCCCCATCGTTCAGCCCGGACACTGAGATCCAGCACCAAGGGCCTTCTGGTGGTTCCCTCATTGCGAGAAGTGAGGCTACAGGGAACCAGACAGAGGGCCTTCTCGGTAGTGGTGCCCGCCCTGTGGAACGCCCTCCCATCAGATGTCAAAGAGATAAACAACTACCTGACATTCAGAAGACATCTTAAGGCAGCCCTGTTCAGGGAAGTTTTTAATATTTAATGCTGTACTGTTTTTATCACTTGATTGGGAGCCGCCCAGAGTGGCTGGGGAAACTCAGCCAGATGGGCGGGGTATAAATAAATTATTATTATTATTATTATTCATATCTGACTCCCTGATTCTGAGCACTCTTTGTCAGTACACATGTCCCCAAATCAATATGTGATTAGCTAATACAAAAACTGGGAGACGATGTTTAAAAGAGCATCAGTGGGCAGGAGGAGAGGTTGCTTAACCCTTCCCATGCCTGCTAGGTTCTTCTTGGCAAATCGGATCTCCCAGCTGAGAGCCCAACTAGAGAAGAGCAGTATAAATGTGGCAGAGGGAGATGTTATTTACAGATGATAATTCTCAAGAGGGGGGAAGGTTATACATCCCTCTTCCACTGATTCTTCCCTTCCAACACTTACACTCACATTAGCGTTACAAAGAAAACACAATATTGTGAGTTCACTGTTTGATCTCTACAACATGTATTTCTAGGTAAGGTCATACTCTAGGCTGTCCCCATAGTTCCCCTTTCTTGACAGCTACCACCACTCCAACCCCTTTTCCCACACCCAGAAACTGAAAGCAGATGAAGCTGTACAAAGTAGAAATGTGCATATGTGCTTAATTTATATCCTCTATTTTGAATTTGAGTTACCTTGGCATGGAGTAATCCAGGCATAGGCAAAGTTGTCGCTCCAGATGTTTTGGGACTACAACTTGCATGATCCCTAGCTAGCAGGACCAGTGGTCAGGGATGATGGGAATTGTAGTTCCAAAACATCTGGAGGGCTAAGTTTGCCTATGCCTGGAGTAATCACTGCTCTGGGTAAGAGCCATGTTTCAGATATCAGCTGATCCCCAAATACAGTGGTACCTCGGTTTAAGAACAGCCCTGTTTACGAACTATTTGGTATATGAACTCCGCAGAAAGGAAGTAGTGTTCTGGTTAGTGAACTTTACCATGGTCCACGAACGGAAGCTGAACAGTGAAAGGGCACCAGCAGCAGGAGGCCTCATTAGGTCGAGGTGCGCCTCAGTTTAATAACGGTTTCAGTTTAAGAATGGACTTCCAGAACAGATTAAGTTCGTAAACTGAGGTACCACTGTACTGAATTTTCGCCTAATGTGGCAGCACTGTTTTTAAATCAAAAGCAGTTGCAGAGACTGCAGTGTTGAGTGAAAGACCAGTAAGGTGAGGGAAATGGCAGCGCTTACTTCCATTCATTCTTGTTCCCCAGCTATCACAGGTAGGTGTCAGGAACAAGGTAGGCTTAGATCAAAATTACAACCCTGCAGCAGCTGCTTTTGGTAAAAAACAAAGTGGGAGCTGGGATTCATGCAAATAAACTTCACCTGTAGGTTGGGCCTATGAGTTCACTGCAATAATATACCCCTTTTATTCCTTCTGATTTTTATACAAAGTCTTGTTCTACTGTTATGCTGTGGATGAGTTATAGCTCATGGGAGGAAACATGCCCAGCATGCAGAACGTCCCAGTTTCAGTGGCTGGCATCTCTAGCTAAAAAGGATCATGTGCTGGAAGTTTCTGGAGATAAAATGAGTAGCCCAGTGTTGTCTACTGGTTCAAAGTAGACAGCTCTGGGCTGTTAATTTTATATAATAAATAATTTGTATACCGCCTTTCATTTCAAGAATGTCAAGGTGGTTCACAAACAAACAAAGCGATCAAGTTAACTCAATAAAGTTACAGTATTTTTCTGCCTATAAGACGCCCCCATGTATAAGACATTTGGGGGGACTCTGATTTAAGAAAAAATTGTGTATTTTACTATCCGGGTATAAGATGCCCCCCCCCCCATTTTTTGACATTTTTAAGAGGGGGAAAACCTAGTCTTATACACGGAAAAATACAGTAATTGTTATTTATTAAATTTCTATACCACCCTTCATCTGAGGATCACAATAAGGGACAGATAAGAAAAGTGTGCACAAGTATATGCATTTTCAGCATAGCCCAGAGGCCAGCTTAAAGGTGGCAGTTGGTAGTTTAACATAAGGAAAGGTAAAAGATAAAGGACCCCTGGATGGTTAAGTCCAGTCAAAGGTGACTATGGGGTTGCAGCACTCATCTCACTTTCAGGCTGAGGGAGCCGGCGTTTGTACACAGACAGCTTTCTGGGTCATATGGCCAGCATGACTGAGCTACTTCTGGCGCAACGGAACACCGTGATGGAAACCAGAGCACACAGAAACACTTTTTAACTTCCCACCACAGCGGTAGCTATTTATCTACTTGCACTGGTGTGCTTTCGAACAGCTAGGTTGGCAGAAGCTGGGACAGCAACAGGAGCTCACCCTGTTGCGGGGATTTGAACTGCCAACCTTCTGATTGGCAAGCCCAAGAGGCTCAGTGGTTTAAACCACAGCGCCACCCGCTTAATTTGACATAATATCCTGTGCACTGATGACAGATATGTTCCTCAAGTTAAAATATCAATCACAATAAAACACTAAAATGTCACAGTACAGTGGTACCTCGGGTTAAGAACTTAATTCATTCTGGAGGTCCGTTCTTTACCTGAAACTAAAGCACCACTTTAGCTAATGGGGCCTCCCCCTGCCACTGCGCGATTTCTGTTCTCATCCTGAAGCAAAGTTCTTAACCCGAGGTACTATTTATGGATTAGTGGAGTCTGTAACCTGAAGTGTCTGTAACCCAAGGTACCACTGTAATGGGGAAGAGCAGCAACTGCTAAAGGACCTGGTAAAGCAACAGCCAGAACCCACCTGTTTTCTCCCCAGGAACATCCTTCCGCAAGGTAAGCTAGATGTGCAGCTTTATATGTTCTCAACAAGTCAGCAAGAGATCTCTCATGTCACCAGAGAGCTTAGCTTTATAATTCAACCAGTACATACATTTCTTATTCCAGTTGAAAACTTACTCTTTGAAGCAATGAGCTGCAGACACAAGCCACGTGTTACTGATCAGTGTTGCACCACAACGATGGATGTTATTCCGCATGAGACTGGCCTGCCATGGCCACTCTCCAGACCCCGAGATTTCAACTCCTCCGGTTACTCTTGGAGAGACAGTTGATCTGTTATATCGAAGCCCACAGACTGTTAATGTCAAGAAAAAGGTAGATGTTGAGGTTTATGAAATACACCTGCCAATCTGTCTAGGTGTATACTGATCATAAAATCATTGTGTGTGGGGGGGGGGGGAGATATCCATCTTCACTGGGGCCTTCTTTCAAAACATGGGTCAGTTTTGCCACATGCTCCTAATTCAGACTCTGTATGGCACCGTGAGCCCACAAAATTCTATATACTTCAGTACTCTTTCTTGTCAGGCTCTGCAAATTTACCATAGTCAAAATATGTATTCAGTACCTCATTAAACCAAACACTTAGATCACGGTGCTTATCCCATGCAGAAATGATATGTGCATATGGCAGGTTGGCTCTCATGTAGTAATAAAGATAATTTTCTTTAACAGAAATGCATTTCACTTATTTGAAGTGTTTAGATTCCTCCTCTGAGCCGCAGTGCTCAGCGTAGCTTGCAACAACTTTAAAAATGGCTGGCTGCAAAAATAAGATAAAATCAGCAGCAGACACCACTTTCTACAGCCCTCCATTTTGAGAACTGTCCATTTGTTACTGCTCCTTGCTTCCTGCTATTTAACCAGTTCCCGATCCAAAAGAGGAACTCTGTTATTCCATAACTGCTAAGCTTACACAGGAATCTTTCGTGTAGTACCTTGCCAGAAGCTTTTTGAAAGTCCAAGCGCACTATTCCATCTGGATCCCTCTTTCTGTATGCTTGTTTACACTCTCAAATAACTCCATAGGTTTATATTATAGAAGTCGTGCAGGTTAATTTTCAGGATGCCCCCTGTATCCCTTTTAAAAAAATTGGTGTTACGTTGGCTACTTTCCAGTTCTCAGGCATAGAGGATCAATTTAAATTTTATTTTTTTTGTTAGAAGATCATCAATTTCACATTTGAGTTCTTTGAACCTGGATGGACATCATCCAGAGCCAGCCATTTATCCATTTTTATTTTGCCTATTTAGCCTAGAATGTCATCACCGATTAATCAAACCATACAACTTCAGTTTGCTATTATGTAGAAAACAGAGGCAGTTTCTGGACATAAATAGATAAACAAGCCATGTCCGTTAGGGTTGGTTTCTGGTAGGAATGTGCATCAACCTCAATATTGTGTTCAAACCTCAGTTTGGGACTTTGTAAAATAGCCTGGTTTGGCTCAGACCAATCCAAAGGCTGAAATCAACTTGGCTTGGGAGTTTTAGTGCACTTTATTTAACCTCATATTCATTATTGGGGAATCAAAAACTGGTTATAACTTTCCCCCCTTTTGACGTAAGTGTATGAAATTTGCAGGCATGGTAGCCCAACTGTGAATAAAGCGTACCAAATTATAGGCAAATAGAGCCAGAGACTTTTGTGCAGCACACTTCTAAAATGGGTTTTCACACACACACATGAAATTTACAACTTTTTTATTATTTTGGGGCAGAATTGGAAGAAATTTGCAGGCAGGGCTGCCCCGTCCAAAGCCATAAATCCCATCAATTTTCAGAAGGTTAGCTTCAATCGTTTTTCTTCAAGAGCAGCCATTACAATTTTGGATGGATAAAAAAAGGAATAGTTTAATATCTTGTAGTGTTTTGTGGGCAATTTGACCATTCCATTGCAGACCTGAGAGAGATGCCTTAATAGTCCTGCCAAACTGTAGACAAATGGTTCAGGGACTTTTGAGCTATGCACCTTTAGCAGGGAAGATGAACTAAGCAAAATTCATTTTCTGAGTAAAATCATTTCAATTACAAGCAGAAGAAGAGGACAAAAGAGAGGGCGGAGCCAATCTTTATGATTCTCACCCACTCACCTTTGATGGAGGAGCCAATCAGCAGCTTGGCCCTGCTTCTTACTGTATGAGAAGGCCAATCCCCAAGGGGGACAGAGAATACTTCTCCACCTCTTTCAGAGAATCAATCTTATGGGCTCCTAATAAGCCCAATTTATACTTTGCTGGATTGGTCAAAGAGCTGGTCACCATGGGTAGCTTAGAAATGTCTTCAAAAGAATTACTGCATTTCTTATAACTAATAGGAGGGATTTAAACTTACAGTCACTGAAGAGTTTTTCAGCCATTTCTTTGCTCATATCTGGAAGAAAGACATAATCAGGATTAGATTGCACGGCAGTCATCTGACATCTTACTCCAAGTTAGAATTAATTTTGGAAAGAGCTTCTTCAAATTAGATTGAATAGATAGATGATTCATTACAAGAACACCTGTGCTTTTGTTAAGACACAAAAGGGATTGATGGGTTTATTATCGAAGTGTTTAGATATAACAGTCAAAATAATATCACTGCAAGTCATAAAACAATTAAAACATTAGCATAACAGAACTGTTACTGTGGCCTAAGGCAGTGGATTAATTCAGATTCATTTATTAGTATCCGTTCTAGTCCTCACTTAACCATGAAGTTCACTGGGTGACCTTGGCCTTGTCACTGTCTCTCAGCCTTTACAACCTCCTGGGGCTGTTGTGGGAATAAAATGAGGCGAGGGAGGGGACTTCCGGGTTGGCGCGACTTGGAAATGGCGGATTCCCTCCGAGCTGCGGAGGGAATCGGCTCAACCGAGGACGGGTCTTTGCCGCGCCGGCGACGCGGGGACCCTTAAAAACCGCAGGCGCGGAAGCCTGCGGACTGAAGACTCGGCGGGTGCCTTAAGCGCCCCCCCGATCCATGAAGAGCCTTTTTAAAGGCTGCGGAGAGGATACGGAGGGTGGCGTGGCACTGAGAGTCGATCGCTACCTCGGTGGAGCGAAGCCGCGAGCCATGACCGGAGAGCGCTGACTTTCTTCCTTGAAATTTGGACTGAAAGAAAAACCCGTGAGTGAGACGGAATTGGATTCTAAAAATAACTATCCTGAATTGGAGACGACCGGGGGGTGTGCTAAAAGGAAGTCCGCACACCCCCCCTGCAAACCATCTAAGCAACGACATAAGAGCTAAGCTGGAGAGCATACCCTTGGAGGGGTGAGTTAAAAAGGACACTAACTTCCAAGATTTAGCTAAAGTAAATTTTGAGCTGGAGAGTGGAGCTTTGGAAGCCTTCTTTTTGTTTTAAACAACCCTCCTCCCGGGCCCGGGAGTGTCCTGTTTCTGTGCCTGTGTAAGAGCTGCGGAGTTTGACAGCTGTCAAAGCTGTCAAACGGGCAGTTTAGAGTGGAAAAGTTGCTATTTAAGATCCCTCTGGACTATGATGAGTTACAATTGAACTAAAATTGTTGGAAACAAAGTAACAATAATAAGTTAAAGGATTGTTGGAGAAAAGACTAATAAGTAACTAGATTCCCCCCTAGGGGGGACCCTGTGAAACTACAATGGCTACAATGGCTGTGGATGGAAAGTTACTAGCGGAAATCGAAAGGATGTTTCAACTGGTGGGAATCCTACAAGAGCAGAGTTTGGCAATGATTAAACAACTTTTGACCTTGACTTCTGGAACAGGCAACTCTGCTGTTTGTATTGAGGACTTGAATGAGAAAGAATCCACAGCTGAATGGGAAATGATATCTAAAGAGGCCCAAGAGACTAAACAAGAAAAAGAGAAAGTAAAGCTGGGAAGTAACAACCAAAAGCCGACATCTGTGGAATACAGACAAGGAGATTATTGGAACACATTCACCACAAGTCTGCGAAAGATGCAGAAGATGAAGGAGGAGGCCCCGGGAGTTTATGGAATACAGGAATTTAAAACAAAGAAATATGATTGGGGCCTCCATTCTGACTTTGACTTTGAAGATGCAGGATTTGTGGAAATCTTCCAGCAGTTATTTTCAAATCTCCTTGTGGGAAGAGAATCGATGGTGAAAGAACTTTTTCCAGACTTGACGACCGACACAAAGGACTACCAACAAGACCGGCGGAGAGGGACTGAAAGAGACATGAAAGCCTCGGACGTGAGGAACCCAGGCTAAGAACTGCTATTTTGGATTTGTATTGGGAAGGGACAAAAACCGGGGATGGGAGGGAGGGAAGAAGAGAATCTTAAAAACACTCAAGACCTTTAGGTTTGGTTAATATGACTTTTAACTAAGACAAAATGAGAAATCGATGGAAGAGAACTTGAGTCCAACTTAGGAAAATCTATATTTCTTTATAAAAGAGGTAATAAGATGAATAAGATGGTTAAGAGGAGAAATACCAATTTGCTGACACAATTTTGGGAATTGGGATGCACGAGGGGGGGTGGGGGGAAGTCAGGGAACAGGGTTAGGAAATTAAGATTTTCTGAATTTATACATGTTTTTGTCTTCTGTTATTTTTGTGTGTGTTTTGTCTTTATAAAAGTTGAAAAACCAATAAAAATTTTATAAAAAAAATAAAATAAAATGAGGCGAGGGAGAACCATGTGTGACACTTTGAGCTCTTTGGAGGAAAGTTGGGATATAAAGAATAAATTAATTAATCTACCAAAACCTCGAGGGGATTTACCAGTAAATCCCGATCGACCTGTTGGACATCTCTGCTCTAGAGCAACTGGGAACCGAGTCTTTCCTTATACCGTATTTTTCACTCTATAAGACGCACTCTTCCCCTCCTAAAAAGTAAGGGGAAAGGTGGTTGCGTCTTATGGAGCTCTGCTCAGTGCTCCCTTTAAAGAGCCCCGTGGAGCGTGTGTGCAGTTCTTGGGGGCTTTCCCTCCTTGGGGAAAAGCCCCCAAGAGCCACACACACACTCCATGCGCTCTTTAAAGGGAGCACGGCTCTTAGGGGAGCCTTCCTCCCACTGCCCGGGAGAGGCTGCACACGGCTATCCCATAAGCCAGGACAGCAAGCGGGATTGCTGCACAGCGATCCCTCTTGCTATCCTGGCTTCTGGCTTAGCCACAGGAAGCCTCTTGAGGGCAGGGGGCGCCTTCATCCCGCTGCCCTGAAGAGGCTGCACGCGGCTATCCCAGAAGCCAGAACAGCAAGTGTCTATCCCAGAAGTCAGATCCCTCTTGCTGTCCTGGCTTCTGGGATTCAGAATATTTTTTTCCCTGTTTTCCTCCTCCAAAAACTAGGTGCGTCTTATGGTCTGGTGCATCTTAAAGAGTGAAAAATGCGGTAAATCTTTTACTTGTCCCTGTTGCCCTTTATAAAGTAGGCTGAGATGAGAGGGGTGTGCAGGAGCCAGAAGAGAGAGACAGCACAGGCTTTATTTGTGCAGGAGATATGTAGGTGCTGAAGATCTGTAAGCTAGGCAGCGTTGCTGAATGTGTGTGAGGCAGGGAGGGGAGAGTGTGTCTAGTAAAGAGAATGGGACTTCATAAAATTTGACACCAGGAAGATTAGGGTGGAGAGAGAGAAATGAGTGATAGGGCACATGATTTGATGGCTTGAATGCATAAGGTCTGCAGTTTAATATGGGGTATATGCAAGTAAAAAGATTTCATATACCATATTTTTCAGTGACTCAAGAAAATTCATTATGCACTATCCGTGTATAAGAAGATGCCTTATTTTAAACTTCAAAAAATTAGGAAAAAATGTAGTCTTATACACCGGAAAATACGGTAACCGTGCTGGGAAAGATCCTGTCCAATATCTTGGTGGAGCCACTTCCAAGCACAGTACAGTGGTACCCCGCAAGACGAATGCCTCGCAAGACGGAAAACCCGCAAGACGAAAGGGTTTTCTGTTTTGGAGGCGCTTCGCAAGACGAATTTCCCTATGGGCTTGCTTCGCAAGACGAAAGCCCATAGGGAAATCTCCGGGGACCTGTTTTAAATTGCTGGCGGTCGGGAGCAAAGACTTTCGCCCACAGCCGGCCTTCAGAAGAGGTCCTGCTCCCCCCTGCCTGCCTTTCCAGGACAGCGGAGACTTCTCCGCTGCCCCGGGCGATCTTAAAATGCTGGCGGGCGGGAGCGAAGCGTTCGCTGCCGACCCCCAGCATTTTAAAATCTCCCCGGGACAGCAGAGAAGTCTCCGCTGCCCCGGGCGATCTTAAAATGCTGGCGGGCGGGAGCGAAGCGTTCGCTGCCGACCCCCAGCATTTTAAAATCTCCCCGGAACAGCAGAGAAGTCTCCGCTGCCCCGGGCGATCTTAAAATGCTGGCGGGCGGGAGCGACTCCCAGCATTTTAAAATCTCCCCGGGACAGCGGAGGCTTCGCTCCCGCCCACCAGCATTTTAAAATCGCCCCGGGACAGCAGAGAAGTCTCCGCTGTCCCGGGGAGATTTTAAAATGCTGGGGGTCGGCAGCGAACGCTTCGCTCCCGCCTGCCAGCCAATGCATCGCAAGACGAAAAAACCGCAAGACGAAGAGACTTGCGGAACGCATTAATTTCGTCTTGCGAGGCACCACTGTAGAAGTGGAGCCGATGAAATACGTTGCCCCCAATTTTGATCCCAGACAGCTTCACTCAGAGACGTTACCCCAGCACTGAAAAACACTTAGAGGTCCAGGAGAATTAGAAGAGTCACACTCCCTAGTCCCAGTACAGGTCATCCATCAGAGAAACCAAGTCTGTATCCAGGCCAACCCAGAACAGAAACCCAATGGAAATGAAGCCAGATAATCAATCTCCTACAGGAGCAGGTTATTGGCTAGGAGCGGCGAAAGTTGAGCAACAGTTAATAGGCTGCACTACTCCAAACACCTTGTCCACTTCCTCAGACATCAACAAATGACATTAATCCAATAAAACAGGACTAGGTGGTGCTGCGGAACTGCAGGAATAGTGCCACCCAAGTTGTTGCAGATTTAGGTGATTTTTTTTTATGATTGAACTGATTGCCAGTTTATTTAGGGCAGGCCTCTAAGGATTCCTTTAAAACATTTTGTTGTTGCAGTTGCGGAAACAAATGTTCCCATATCAGACATGAATCTCATTTTTAAAAGCACTTATATCATTCCTAGGAACGGTGGGAGCGATCAAAGGAACCATAACTGATTTATTGAGCCATTCGTAGTTTCACTGTAAGGCCCGTGTGTACTTAGACATGAATGGCTTAATCTTTGAGACAAGCATATGCTACTGGCAGGATCAACCAGGTAGCTGCCCTTGACAGCTGGGTGACAGGTCGGCGTGGTCAGTGTTGCCGTGCCGCACCCCAGGGCTGGCCCCTCGGCCAGGACCCCTTGGGCGGGCGAGCGAGAGCAGAGGTGTACCAGCTCCCCACACGGGGAGTGGTCAAGGGGGCCTGCAACACGTTGGATAGACAGGTGGCGGCAACCTTCATTCCTGAAAGGATGCGGGTGGCGCTGTGGTCTAAACCACAGAGCCTAGGGCTTGCCAATCAGAAGGTCAGCAGTTCGAATCCCTGCGATTGGGTGAGCTCCCATTGCTCGGTCCCTGCTCCTGCCAACCTAGCAGTTCGAAAGCACGTCAAAGTGCAAGTAGATAAATAGGTACCACTCTGGCGGGAAGGTAAACGGCGCTTCCGTGCGCTGCTCTGGTTCGCCAGAAGCAGCTTAGTCATGCTGGCCACATGACCCAGAACCTGAATGCCGGATCCCTCGGCCAGTAAAGCGAGATGAGCGCCGCAACCCCAGAGTCATTCGCAACTGGACCTAATGGTCGGGGTCCCTTTACCTTTTATATCATTCCTATCCAATTTTTCTTAGGTCATAGGGGAAACAAGAAAATATTTCATGTAATGAATCTTTATGCTTAAGGGTGTAGAATTCAGGGCTTATCCACACTTACCTATTCCCTGCTCTTTCCAGGCACATTTCTGTATGTTAAAGTTCCTTGTCCAAACACCCTTTTTTTTGCCCCCAAAGCTTTCCCCACGAAACCCTGCTCTTTAAAGCTAAAGTGCAACAAACAGCAATTCGGGTTTTCCATGGATTGATGTCTGCTCCAATTGAGCTTCAAGAGTGGGTTTTCGCAGGGAAAGCTTGGGGGTGAAAAAATGGGTGCATGGACACGGACCATACCTGGAAAGCACAGGTATGTGGATAAGCCCCCAATTTTGGATCACAGCCCAGTTTTACACAGAGATTCTGCTGGTCCCTGATAGATAATCTAAGACTATGGTAGTACTTGTTCCGCAGATCAACAGAGGAATAAAGAGGCTCATGACACAAATGGCAAGTAAATTTGCTTCTAGGAATACATGCATTCATACATACATACATACATACATACATACATAAGCACTTCATTTATGGGTGCTAACTTATTCAGATGAAGCACCTTGTCATGAAGTTCTAACCAGTGTCTCATGCTCATACAGTTTGAGCTAGTAAGTTTAGTCTCTGGAACATACTCACTTAAAAAAAACAACCACAACAACCACGACCAGTGTAGACACACTCTAACTTATGTGTAGAAATTATCACCACCCATTATATGGGTGATGTGTCTGGTTGGGGAATGCTGGAGTCATAACAGACTTTTCACCCACATAATGTGTAGTGATAATTGCAAACAACGGAAATGCTTAGGAAAAAGAAAGGAAAAACTACACAATCACCCACACTAGGACAATTTCCTCAATAGCACACCCTTGGGACACAGATTAACCCTCACGTGTCCACATCTTTGGCAAGACCAAAACAACTCCTGACGAAACCTATGGTGCTATGAAAACCTGTCATTTACTTGGAATATTAAAACGTTTAATACTTCTGCCAAAGTTAAAATAATTTTAAATCACTTAAAAAGCAAAATAAAGAAATTCCTTCCAGTAGCACCTTAAAGACCAACTAAGTTAGTTCTTGGTATGAGCTTTCGTGTGCATGCACACTTCTTCAGATACACAGTGCATGCACACGAAAGCTCATACCAAGAACTAACTTAGTTGGTCTTTAAGGTGCTACTGGAAGGAATTTCTTTATTTTGACTATGGCAGACCAACACGGCTACCTATCTGTAACTGGAACCTTAAAAAGCAAAGGTAGCCATGTTGGTTCATAAGGAGGCGGAATCCAGAGTTTGCAACTGGGCAATACATTCACTAGGATTGACCAAAAAGTCACAATAATGTGACCAGCATTTGAGTTCTCCAGAAGTCTTTACCAGGAAAGATGTTACACAAAGCAGGAGGTGGTAAGATAATTCCAGGAAAAAAACAGCCTAGATGTTGTAGTCATAAAGTCAGTTTGTAGACTCAGTTCTAAGACAGAGATTGTGGGCTTGTTTATTCATTCATTTTATTATTTATTTATTGGATATATAGACTGCCCTTCACCATAAGATCTCAGCAGTAGCGTAGCGTGGGGGGTGCAGGGGGGGCCGGCCGCACCGGGCGCAACATCTGGGGGTTAGGGTTCGGGGGCGCAAATCCACGGGTTATGGGGCGCAAATTACTTGCCTTGCCCCGGGTGCTGACAACCCACGCTACGCCACTGGATCTCAGGGCAGTTCACAGAATAAGGGTTGTAGCCAATATTAGTCCTACTCATAGTAGACCCATTTAAGAAAGTGGGCCTCATCAACCTGTTGTTGTTTAGTCGTTTTGTCGTGTCCAACTCTTCGTGACCCTCTGGACCAGAGCACGCCAGGCACTCCTGTCTTCCACTGCCTCCCGCAGTTTGGTCAAACTCATGCTGGTAGCTTCGAGAACACTGTCCAGCCATCTCGTCCTCTGTCGTCCCCTTCTCCTTGTGCCCTCCATCTTTCCCAACATCAGGGTCTTTTCCAGGGAGTCTTCTCTTCTCATGAGGTGGCCAAAGTCTTGGAGCCTCAGCTTCAAGATCTGTCCTTCCAGTGAGCACTCAGGGCTGATTTCCTTAAGCTCATCAACCTAGGCCCGACTGATTTCGGTGAGTCTACTCTGAGGGGAATTTAGGGCTCACCCACACTTCCTCCTCATTTTCCAGGGATGGTCTGCACTTTAAAGCTCTGTGCCCAAGCACTCGTTTGTGAGCCAGAGCTTTCCCTGCGAAAATGCTCCCTTCAGCACTGAATTGGAGCAAGCGACCATCAGTGGAAAACCTGAACTGCTGTTTGTTGCACTTTAGCTTTAAAGAGCAGGTTTTTGTGAGGAAAGCTGCAGGGCAAAAGAAAGATTGCTCAGACACTATAAACTTTAAAGCACCTGTGCCTGGAATGCGCAGGCCAAGAGCTAAGTGTGGATAAGCCCTTAGTTGGCTATAACCCTGCACTTTAAAGTGTTATTGATTCCAATAGGAGATAAAGGCATGTGTTTATCTCTGCCTGGGATATTTCAGGCTTAAAAAGAGCTTAACTTTTGGCTGGGCTGAATCACACCTTATATTGTTGCTGCTACAAACAGGCACATTTATCAGTAACTGGGGATGGGAAAGGCTCCATACACACTATACCTTTAAAGTTCATTCGAAACACATTTTTCTCGCCACAGAATTCTGAGCACTATACAGTGGTACACCTGGTTACGAACAGGATCTATTCCGTGCTGCTCTGGTTTGCCAGAAGCAGCTTAGTCATGCTGGCCACATGACCCAGAAGCTGTACACCAGCTCCCTTGGCCAATAAAGCAAGATGACACCGCAACCCCAGAGTCGTTCGCGACTGGACCTAATGGTCAGGGGTCCCTTTACCCTTTACCTTTATGATTCAGCTAAAAGAGCGGGTTTTCGTGGTGAAGGCTCCAGAGCAAAGGAAAGGGCGTTCGGACATGCAGCTTTGAAGCATAGACCTGTGCCTGGAAAGAGCAGGTCTAAAGGTAAGTGAGGATAAGCCCTAACAGAGGAAGTTGGTATCATTCAGAACTATGGATTAATATCACTTAGGCTCCACCTTCACAGTGGTGCCATGTTTGCACAACAGCAGTCTAAGGGCCTTGCTAGCCATCCTGTCTCCTGATTTCCCCAACCTTCATCAGCTGTGGAATGCCATGGGATCGGTGCACACCAGCAATCCCAGATTAACAGCTTCCACTGTGCCTGGCAAAGCAGTAGTCATAAGAGTTAGGAGACTGGTTGTCCGCATTCCAATGCGAATTTCACTATCCCCCTCCAGGTTGCTCCCACTTCTGTGCCAGCAGAGATGTGTGAGATAACAAGCACATGCCTTGAGAGAAAAATGCGATGACACAGTTGGTAGCAATTCAGGTCAGATAGCGATCAGCATGGCACCCAAGCAGGATCTTATGAAGGGGGCGGGGGAGAAAAGAAGCTCTTTCCCTTGTTTGTTATTTAAGAGCTTTTGTTTCTTTTCTTCTTTTTTTAAAAAAGCCAGCAATATTTTGAGCCGTTCAGAAGTTGGCTGGGGTCTTATTTTCTCTTCCTTCATTGTGAGAAGAGAGAGATCTACAAGGCACTGAAACTATCACTAAACCCCAAAACCAATTTACAGCTAGTCTACTGGGAAGAAGATAAAGGCAGCAGAGAAGAGACAGGATGTTTTGAAACACTGTCAGACAGGAAGGCTACAGCAGCCGAATCTCATTCTGATTAATTTGGAGTGTATGCCACATTTCTGAACACGTGCATTCGTTCAAAATATTATTCCATAGCTTTCATCAAAGAAGGAACTTATTTCTTGATTCGGTTTTGTTGATTTATGCTTTGCCTGGAAGAGCGTTTCGTTAATGCACTGTGTATCGTCGGCAGTAGCTTCAGGATTTGAGAAGAGGGCTAGCAGGAAGAGTCAATGGATAGACCATAGCTGTCAACCTTCCCATTTTTTGTGGAAAATTCCCTTATCAAGCGCTGTTTCCCGCTGCTTCCTGCTGCTATCCCGGATTGTTAGATATCCCGTAGACTGTCCCTGGGACAGGTGAGGCTGCTGATCCCTTATTTTCGAGGCGGCTGATCCCTTATTTTCAAATGTGAAAGTTGACAGCTATGGGATAGACAAGCGACATGATTCAGGCCCCGCCTTCCCCTTGGTTTTATGTTACGTGAAATTGTGGAGATCTTGGCCAAGAAGATCCTTTACAGATCACCTGGCCTTAGCAAGTACAGTGGTACCTCTGGTTACATACTTAATTCGTTCTGGAGGACCGTTCTTAACCTGAAACTGTTCTTAACCTGAAGCACCACTTTAGCTAATGGGGCCTTCTGCTGCTGCCGCACCACTGGAGCACGATTTCTGTTCTCATCCTGAAGCAAAGTTCTTAACCCGAGGTACTATTTCTGGGTTAGTGGAGTCTGTAACCTGAAGCGTATGTAACCTGAAGCGTATGTAACCCGAGGTACCACTGTATCCAGCTTTGGAAAATGCCAGCACTGGCCATGCTTAACTTCAGCTTCTTTTACCCATTTAGAAAGTAAACACAAAGACTTAAGACCATCCTTCGTTGCTTGTTTATTAAGTGCTTAGAGCAATTAAGTCCATTATTGGTTAGCATCAAAGTAGGCTGATGTGAAATGCTTTAATGCATTTAAGTCAGGGCCGGCCCGAGACATTTTGGCACCAGAGGCGAACCACAAAATGGTGCTTCCCTCCCCGCCAGGGGAGAAGGGGTGAGCAAAGCTCTACAGCAGAAACGAGGGGGGGGGGAGAGAAAAATTGACACCCGGATCTGCTGCCCCTATGGATATTGCCACCTGAGGTGGTTGCCTCACCTTGTCTCATGGGTGAGCTGGCCCTATTTAATGTGCATGGGGTTTTAGTGCAACTAAATGGCATAAGGTATCCCAGAACAAGAGCAAGACCTGGGATGTGGCAAACAGGAAGGGAGACTTTAAACCAGGGGTCAGCAAGGTTTACCTTGCCTGGGCCAGTTCACTCCACTGGAGATGCCTCCATGGACCGGATCCCGCGCCTGCGATTTCTGGCGTCTGAGTAGGTGTGATTTCCGGCACTGTGAAAGCAAGTCCCCACACTGTGCTGGTTTAGCGCAGTGCGTGGGGACTCGCCAAATGGGTGGCTCGTTTCGTGGGTGGCTCGTGGGCTGGTGGGCCTTAGGTTGCCTACCCCTGCTTTAAAGCACCCCCTCCTGCTGGAATCCTGACAAAAATTGCCCGTCACTGCTATTTACATTGAGAGGAAAACTCCTATTAGCGCCATTTGCTCCCATTGCAAAAAATACGGGGGGGGGATTAGTCTCCCCCTTGCAGCCCACCATGGTGTGGTGTGGTTTTTTTAAAAAAATAATATGTGCAGGAGGGCCTGCAGCAACTATTTATACATTTAATAGTTCCACATTAAATCACATATTGCATTTACTGTTACATGAGACCCCAAAGGGCAGCCCCTGCCACTTCCCCCCTAGGGATGGGGGGAGACAACCTATTTGGCAAGAGGCTGCTGTAGAGGCAGCAAGGGGGCAGCTGCCAAGGAGGCAGCAGGGGGCGATGCATTTCTTGGAAGCTGGATTTGATGCTCCTGTGGATCCCAAGGTGCTCCGGATGGGATCAGATACTTCTCTGAATATTGCAGCACAGATTTCATGCAGAAAACATGCACACATGCATATGTTTTTTACATAAAATATGTGTACAAAACAGGTATTCCCCGGATGAACGCATGGAAAACACTAAGAAGTGCATATTTTATATTTTTTAAAAATGTGTATTTTATGTAAAAGTGCATATAATTTAACTATGGATTTTTCATGCATCCTTTTAAAAATATATATATGCAAAAACATAGGGCAGATCAGACCTATGACTGGGCACCAGGGAGACTGAAGCAGGCTGAAATTAGCTGCTCACTCCATTCCTATAGGGATGGGAACCATTTGTACCCTGTCTTGGGTTCCATGATGGAGGAAAAATGTAATAAATATAATTTATTTTTTAAAGTTATGGGGTAATAGCAAGGTTCAGCAGGTGCCCTCGGTGAACTATGCACTAGAACTGACATGAGTCCCATGGAAGTGTCATGAAGGGGGTGGTTAGATCTGGGGGGAGAGTGGGAGGAGCTCAGAGAGTTAGCACTGGAAGACCAAGGGGAGGGTCTCAGTGGGTTGCAGACCATTGAGTCAGATCCACAAGAGGCGTCTGATTCCAGAGAGTGACCCATCAGCTTAAGGGGCGAAGAATCAGATCCTGGGAAAGGCCTGAGTAGAGTATTAGGGGTATGTTCTTAACTATGCAAAATCACTTTCACAAAGTTTGAAAAAAAATCCAGAATCTACTAGGTAAAGGTAAAGGGACCCCTGACCTTTAGGTCCAGTCGAGGCCGACTCTGGGGTTGCAGTGCTCATCTCACTTTATTGGCCGAGGGAGCCAGTGTACAGCTTCTGAGTCATGTGGCCAGCATGACTAAGCCACTTCTGGCGAACCAGAGCAGCACACGGAAACGCCGTTTACCTTCCCGCTGAAGCGGTACCTATTTATCTACTTGCACTTCGTGCTTTCGAACTGCTAGGTTGGCAGGAGCAGGGACTGGACAATGGGAGCTCACCCTGTCACGGGGATTCAAACCGCCAACCTTCTGATCAGCAAGCCCTAAGCTCTGTGGTTTAACCCCCAGCGCCACCCACGTCCCTCCAGAATCTATTAGGACCAACCAAAATATCGAAAGTGAGTGAGAGAAAACAGGTATTTTAAGTGACAATCTACCATCAGATATATCAGCACTGTAGAATAACTTATTTAAAAAATCAATCAGAACTATGATTCACAATATGATATGCCTAAAATAGAAAATATGTTGCTTGGTTGATATTAAGACCTACAGTTCCCAGTACATTTAGCTTACAAAACTTGCTCTTAAAAACAAAAATGAAGCTGGCAAGGTTGAGTAGGAGTACAACATGATAAATATAACAAGCCCTGGGAGAGAAAGCTCGATCAATGGTAAAAAAAACTCAAGGCACTTGCCTGTGAGGGTGGAAGAGGGGAGGTTGATGCGAGCAGACCCGGGATACATCTTCAACCTCTCCTGCAAAATCTTGTCAACTGCCATCCGTAGTGCCGTGTTATCAGTAGAAGAGAAGAGAAACATCAGCACGACTTGTGCAATCACTCCACCTGTGTCTGGGCTGAAAGAGAACCAAAGCACACACAAAAACTAACCGACTGGTTTATGAGCTGTGTCCACACTACACCTCTAAAGCATATTCAAAGCATTTCTCTCTCTTTCAAAAGAATCTGGGCACTGTAATTTACCCCTCAGGCCTCACCCACACCTCCATTTGCCCTGCCACTGCCCACCAGAAAAACCCACTCTTTAGCGCTGAATCGGAACAAAGGGCAATCATGGACTGCTGTTTGTTCTGATTTAGCACTAAAGAGTGGGCATTCCATGAGAAAGTGGCAGGGCAAAGGCAAAACCACTCAGACCAGCGCATGGACAATCCCTAGACATCTCACTGCATCTTGTGGGAGAGAACACCATAGTTTAATATACTCTGTGAAGAAGTGCTTTCTTTTGTCTGTCCTGAGCGTTCAGCATCATTAGATGGCACCTGGTTCTTGTATTACGGGAGAGACAGAAAAACTTCTCCCTGTCCCCCTTTCTCCCAATGGATGGATGTACTTGCTTCTGAATCCAGTGCTTATTTCCTCTTAGTTCAATCTAACCCTTTCCCCAAGCTGTTCACCTTTTTGCTATGCACACACACACACCAAGCACCTTGTAAGTTGACCTTAGTAATCATTTGTTTTTAAATTAAAACATCCCGGTAAGTTCCTTTAAACTGATAACAAACAGCTCAAGGGAGGTGTGAGGTGCCTTCATGACTGTCATATGAACTCATTGCTGTGTACATCTTCACATTTGGCCAAGAGGAATGGGTTTTCCCTGATTAGTAAAGGTAAAGGGATCCCTGACCATTAGGTCCAGTTGTGACCGACTCTGGGGTTGCGCGCTCATCTCGCTCTATAGGCTGAGGGAGCTGGCGTTTGTCCGCAGACAGCTTCTGGGTCATGTGGCCAGCATGACTAAGCCGCTTCTGGCGAACCAGAGCAGCGCACGGAAACACCGTTTACCTTCCCGCCGGAGCGGTACCTATTTATCTACTTGCACTTTGACGTGCTTTCGAACTGCTAGGTAAGCAGGAGCAGGGACCGAACAACGGGAGCGGGGATTTGAACCGCCGACCTTCTGATCGGCAAGCCCTAGGCTCTGTGGTTTAACCCACAGCGCCACCCGCATCCCTTTCCCTGATTAAAAGAGGGTTATATATCTGACTAAAACAGTGTAATTCCATAGCATGCTCACTGCTTAAATTATGTATATTTGGATGCATTCTACAGCATGTAACCATATTTCAGAGAACATACGGATTGCACACAAGGCAATACACCTATTGATGTACAGTAAATTCCAGCCATAAATCATTTGCTTCAAGTCTTGAGACTGGAATGCTTTCTGAGGGGACGGCAACAATTTCTATAAAACAGTGGACAGTTATTTGCTATATTCATTTGACAGATGGAGAGCTAAACCATGTGAAATTATTTCCTAAAGCAAATGTAAGAGTAAGGACTTATATTCCCTGAGAGATCATCTTACACTTAAGCCACCAAGCAATTTCTCCTTCCCATATATAAGCACATTGGGGCAGCATTTATGTATCACCATTAGAGCATTGAACTTTCTCAAATATGTATCAGCAAGTTGCCAGGGGAGGGAGTAGCTATCTCTGCATATCACTATCAGATTTGGTATAGCAGCCTTTTCAATGACTTTTATTTCTGTTCATGCCCATCATGGTTAAATGTTATAGAAAAGAATAGCTGGAACCCACTAATTGCTGCTGAACAGTATCAATACACTTGTGAAGACAATGAGTAATCCCCAATGAAATTAATGAAGCTTGCATAGTACTCCGCTTAAAGACTGTCTCCTTGCGTCTCCTCCTCTGTTTTGGCTTATTCACCCCACCCAAAGGTGGTTGCAGCATGCAAATTTGTGAAACCACAAACTGTATTTGTGCCAGCACTGGATGATTCAGGTAGGAGGAGGAGAAAAGCAACTGCTTCTGTTTACACACCCTCACCAAGGCAATTTTCAATGAAGCAAAATGGAAAGAGGAAAGCACACAGGAAACAACAAGCTTTTATTGGACCAAGGCAACCCTTCCCATCAAGAATACCGAGTGAGTATAACCTCAGAACGGGGGTGTTCAGAAACAAATCATTGAGCCATTACGAATTGAGCCCAGCCCACCTTCCAAATTCCAGGTGAGCCTGTCATGGCACAGTATTGGCCTTCTCCCGTAATTTCTTCTTCTTCGCCATTCCCACACATCTCCAAAGTTATCAACTAGCAGTTGAGAGAGCTTGCAAAAGTTTCAGAGCTCAGAAACTCTCCCACAACTCATCACAAGTTTTTAAGTACAGTCATACCTCGGGTTACAGATGCTTCAGGTTGTGTGTTTTCGGCTTGCGCACCGCACCGAACCCGGAAGTACCAGAATGGGTTACTTCTGGGTTTTGGCGCTTGCACATGCACAGAACCACCAAATTGCGCTTTGCGAATGCACAGAAGCGTCAAATCGCGACCCGCGAGTGCACAGATGCAGTGCTGTGGGTTGCGAACGCTGCAGGTTGCGAATGTGCCTCCCGCACGGATCACGTTCACAACCCGAGAGTCCACTGTACAGGAAAATGAGGCAGGACATAACCGGTAGACGAGAGGTCTGGCTCCACAGCTTGAATCTTCTTCAGCTGTGTAGAAGTGGCAGAAAAAGCCTGACCTCTCCCCCCAAAAATGACCAGAAAGACCTACTCCATTCTGAATCCGAATGGGCAAGTTTCGTTCATCGATAACCATGAACACGGCTTCCCCCCTTATAGAATAAATCTGTTTCTTAAGAGAGCAAAGTTTGTGCTCGGGAATCAGCTTTAGCATCTTAGCATTAAAAAGGAGCTATCAGCAGGAGACCTGTTGACAGTTCCCCGCACATTGGCTGGATACCAAATAATGAATTGCATGTGCGCATTGTTGGCATCCATCTGTCTCAAGAGACAATGGAGTGTGCCTCCAGGGGAGAAGTCAAACCGCGGCATTAGCAGCACCAAAGTGACCTCCCCAGAGCACAGGCCTCGGCAGTGTGTATGATGGCCATGGGCTGCCCAGTTGACAACCTTTCTGGTGTAGTCCAAAGGAAACCAGAATAAGATGTTTGGCACCAACTTGGCTGCAGGAGTTGCCTGAAGGAGACATACAAGGTGCCCAACCGTCTTATGGACTCCACTCAAGATGTGTGTAGGGTTTACTCCTTAGCCTTTTCTTCTCCTGAAGTTTTCCCACAAGGCAGCAGAGGTTTAGGATCAGTTTTCCTTCTCCTGGATGAGCTGCCTTCCCAGGTTGACAAGCCCCACCTGCCCCTTGTCTATGTGTGAATAAGCTCTCAAAATCATCTCAGAAAGAGCTGCCATTTAAGCTTGAGACTCCTTAGGGTAGTGATAAAGAAGGGTATCAAATCCAAACTCTTCTTCTATTTAGGGATGCGGGTGGTGCTGTGGGTTAAACCACAGAGCCTAGGGCTTGCCAATCAGAAGGTCTGCGGTTCGAATCCCAGCGACGGGGTGAGCTCCCGTTGCTCGGCCCCTGCTCCTGCCAACCTAGCAGTTCGAAAGCACGAAGTGCAAGTAGATAAATAGGTATCACTCCAGCGGGAAGGTAAATGGCATTGCCATGCACTGCTCTGGTTCGTAGTCATGCTGGCCACATGACCTGGAAGCAGTATGCCGGTTCCCTTGGCCAATAAAGAGAGATGAGCGCCGCAACCCCAGAGTCATCCGAGACTGGACCTAAAGGTCAGGGGTCCCTTTACCTTTACCTTTTACCAGCAGAATGCATTCCCATGGAGAAGGTTCACATGTTCTGCTGGAAGTCATGGGAACCAACCCGTTGTAAAGCACAGTTCTGATTTTATGGAGTGTAAAATATGGCTCCAAATATGTACTCCCAAAGGTGGATTTCTGTACCATTGGCCATCATACTATTATATTAAATATTATGACTAAATCTACACACGAGTCATTATCTTATTGGCTGTTTAATGGGTATCATGCTGCACGTTCCCTCTCCTCACCCCAAACCCGTCCTTTCTTCCTGAGCTGCGCCAAACATACAAATTAAATTAGTCTGGAGACACACCTCTTCAAACACTGCAATACGCTGTCTCACCCTTTAATAACTCACTCGAAATAATGTATCGTAAAGATGGATGCAATCACCCTTTCTTGGCAATATAATGTTACCAACCGTTTACTCACATGATACAGTTAATCACCAAACTAACATTCTATTTCTGCTCTATATGCCACTGCAGAAAAGCGACTTGTATTGGGTAAAAATAATTCAAGAGAGAGGGGGAAAGGAAATATCAACTGTGCGGAAATAAGGCTGTATTTTTTCTTCCTGTAATGTTTTGAGGCAAGCTCCTTCTCAGGGATAAGATTCAGCAAATCTGTCATCCACTCAAAGATGTTGGCCGCATTGAGTAAGTTAAAAAAGAAATACAGTGGTACCTCGGGTTAAGTACTTAATTTGTTCCGGAGGTCCGTACTTAACCTGAAACTGTTCTTAATCTGAAGCACCACTTTAGCTAATGGGGCCTCCTGCTGCCGCCGCACCGCCGGAGCACGATTTCTGTTCTCATCCTGAAGCAAAGTTCTTAACCTGAAGCACTATTTCTGGGTTAGCGGAGTCTGTAACCTGAAGCGTATGTAACCTGAGGTACTACTGCACTTAAAGAAATGTTGACTGAAAATTGCCTAAAAGCATACCAACAGTACAGGCTTAAACCGTTTTAATGGTCATTCCCTGGGAACATTAAGAAACTACCGTATTTTTTGCTCTATAAGACTCACATTTTCCCTCCTAAAAAGTAAGGGGAAATGTGTGTGTGTCTTATGGAGTGAATGTAGGCTGTGCAGCTATCACAGAAGCCAGAACTGCAAGAGGGATTGCTGCTTTCACTGCGCAGTGATCCCTCTTGCTGTTCTGGCTTCTGAGATTTGGGATATTTTTTTTCTTGTTTTCCTCCTCAAAAAACTAGGTGCATCTTGTGGTCTGGTGCGTCTTATAGAGCGAAAAATACGGTAATCCAGTGAGGGGTTAAGAATCTCTAAGAGATCTGTTAGCATTTTCACCAAACTACAGTTCCTAGAATTCTTTGGGAGAAAATGCAACGTTTAAACTGTTAAGAGACACACATGTGCTTGGAATATTATGTCTATTTCTTATTGCTTCACCTCAAAAAGGATACCGTCGAGCTGGAAAATGTGCAAGAAAGGGCAGACAAAATGATACAGGAGGAAAGCTTGCAACATTTGAGGTTTTTTAGCTTAGGAAAAGCGGTAAGGTATATAAGACAGAGGTATATAAAATTATGCCTCGTATTTGAGGGGGCGTGTGCGTTTGTGTGTGTGGAGAGAGGAGTTTCCCCCCCTCTCTCATAATAAGAGCCCCAAGTCATCCAATGACGTTGAATGTTGGAAGATTCAGTCAAGAGAAAGTACTTCGCACAGCGCATAAATGATGGCGTTTGCTACAAAGATGTAGTGTTGATCTCAGAAAGGGATTTGGCAGATTCATGGAGGCTATCAATGTCTACACACCACATAGTTAAACTATGGAACTTGTTCCCCTGGGAGACAGTGGTGGCCGCCAACTTAGATGGCTTTAAAATTGGACAAACTCACGGAGGAGAAGACTATCAATGGCTCTGCTCTGCTTCCACAGCAATGCTCCTGAATATGACTTTCTGGAGACCACAGGAAGGGAGAGCGCTTTTGAGCCCTGGCCCTGCTTTCTGGTGTCCCATAACCAGTCCTTTTTTTCTGGGGGGGACGCATACCCCTAAACATTTTGTGAATCTTTGTACTTTTGACCATTTACTGTACAGTGGATGCTCGGGTTGCGAATGTGATCCGTGTGGGAGGCACGTTCACAACCCGCAGCATTCGCAACCCGCAGTGCTGCATCTGCACATGCGCGGGTTGCGATGCGGCACTTCTGCGCATGCACAAAGCATGATTTAGCGCTTCTGTGCATGCGCGACCGCCGAAACCTGGAAGTAACCCATTCTGGTACTTCAGGGTTTGGCGCGTCCGTAACCTGAAAAAACGCAACCTGAAGTATCTGTAACCCGAGGTATGACTGTATTTCTTTTTCCCTATTTGAATTATAAAAAGGTGATTTTCTTGAGTCAAAATTAAAGTACCCCTAAACATTTTTTTTAGGGGGAAAAAGCACTGGCCATAACCATCTCACTGGTCACTGTGAGACTTGATGAACCACTCAGTGTGATGACACCAGGACACAAGGTGTGTTGTGCTAAATGTTATTAAGGACTCTGTATGCAGGTGTTTAGTGTTGTTTATAAATTCTAGTTCTGTCCCAATCCAACCATTATTGAGTTGAGTCACCATACAGCGATCTTCCTAGACAAATGTTGTAAAATGATCTTGTGAAAGTTTCTCCGAGAAGATAACACTGCGAGTTTCTGCATCCTGAAGAACTGGTTTTTTAGTATGATTTCAGCATGCAATGCTTGGGTATTTTGTCCCGGAGAAACTCTTTCATATGGCAGTGATCCTGAGGGTAAAATTACCTGCAGTTCTTTCACCTTAATAATAGCTATATGAACTGATGCGAAGAAACCACTCACACACCATCAGAAATCTGCACCAATGATACATTTGATGCGCTCAAGCCACAAGAAGGTATCCTTTGCATCTCAGAGAGAAGAGCAGCTGGATTTTAGGCAAACAGCTGGGAAGAACTAGGTCAACAAACTCTTGAAGATACCTTCTAAATTGCATTCAATTTCTTGCAAATTCAAAAAGGAGCAAGGTTTAGAGTAAAGCTGCTCCTTTTCCTTTTCTTCCTGATCTTTCAAACAGACAGAACCAGTGTGCACAAGCAAAAGTTGTAACATTTTGCTTCCCAAAGTGTGTGTTTTAGGCTGCAAATGTAGGGACACTAGGAGTGATCAGCGAGCAGGCAAGCAAAACCTCAAAGTTCTCTTTCTCTTTCTCTTTCTCTTTCTCTTTCTCTTTCTCTTTCTCTCTTTATCTTTCTCTTTCTCTTTCTCTTTCTCTTTCTCTTTCTCTTTCTCTTTCTCTTTCTCTTTCTCTTTCTCTTTCTCTTTCTCTCCACCCTTCCTTTCCTTCACCCTGAACTCTGCAAGCATTAGCCGATGGAAATTGCTTCGTCAGTTCTTCCTTTTCTTCAGATCAGGGGCGAGGAACCTTTTATGGCTGGCGGACCAGATCCTTATCTCCCCACCCCAGGAGGGCCAAACTTTGACCCACCTGTCAAATCCCTTGATGTCCTGCTGGCATCAAGTGATGCTGCACTTTGACGCTCCAGCAGTTGGGACTTCAAAGTGTAGTGCTTGGCTGTTTGAATGCCTTTTTCCAAACAGACCTGTGCTGTTCTTTAAGCCTCCAGCTTAGGCTGAGCAAAGAGTGCAGTTCTGCTGACCGCTTTGCACAGGTGAAGAAGATTCCACCAAGTTTGAACCCTCCCTCCCGCGCATCAACTGATGTCCCCCTGATGGACAGGTGGGCGTGGTTTGAGGAAAATGGCCTCATGGGTCAGTTTGGACCCCCTGGCAGGCAAGGATTGGGTGGAAACCAGAAATTGCCCATCCCTGCTTTAGGTCAATGGCCAGTGCTGCTAGAATGGTACTGTCATCAAGTGAAAGAGAAAGCTAAAATAATCCCACTATTCATTTGTCAGTCTACAGATGACCTCACATAGCTGCACGCTGCAGACTCGAGCAACAGCTGGTAAATCTAGGCTTGTACAATTAAAGTGGATTAAAGTGCTCTGTCGCCCTAAGGTGTTGCAATGACACCTTTTAAAAACATCCTTTAAAAAAAGACTTTGGGCTGTTATGGAAGTAGCAGGGAAATTCACCCGAGAGTGCTGAATGATTAGCAGGAAATTTATAAACGCCCCACAAGCAAATCAATCTGAGTACAGGGTGAACGTTCGTTGTTGCAGAGTCACAGAAGGTGGAATTGATTTCGAAGGGAAGCCCTATTTTAAAAAAAACAACTCATTGAGGAACAGTGTCATAAACTCACAGGAAGACAAATAAATGGGGGGGGGGCACAGCCTGCTGAAGAAGTACAGCCAGATACCCTCCCCTTCTCAAAGCTGGCAACCAGAGTTAAGTTGATCCTGTGCAGTCCATGGGGAGGGAGCGTTCAGACATTGCTTTCTTCACCTGCCACAGTCAAAGCCCTTAATGTCCATGGCTGACTGTGTTAATGCAAATGAAATCTATGCATTTCCATCCAGGACGCATTTCCACCTGCGGGTGACACAGAAATGACCTGTCAAATATAGCTATTAAGGGCTTATGGAAAGTGCTCTGCCAATGCCCGCTAGGCTGCTGCTTTGAAAAGAAGGAACAAGGAAAGGTACACAGCTGTGCCTTCCTGGTATATGTTCAGTGGATTGGGGGTGCGGGGAGGGTCATGGGGAATTATGCTGCCAGTGTAAGGAGCTCGGGAGTTTATAAACATCTGAGAATAAAACTGATTTTAATCAAAGAGCTGCCAATTAAAATACAGTGCCCAGATTCATGATCTGGAATGCAATGCACATTTAACTACATCCTCTACAGTCATACCTCATGTTACATTTGCTTCATGTTACGTTCTTTCAGGTTACGTCCCGCGGTGACCCAGAAGTACCAAAAAGGATTACTTCCGGGTTTCACCGCTCGCGCATGCACAGAAGCGCTAAATCGCTCTCCGAGCATGCGCACAAGCACCAAATCATGGCACACACCTGCGCAGATACGGTGCTTCAGGTTGCGCCCTTTTCATGTTGCGAACAGGCCTCCGGAACGGATCCCGTTCACAACCAGAGGTACCACTGTATTCCTGAAGAATATGCCAGCAAACAATATGGGCTGCTTTGCATATTACACGGAGGAAAAGCTGTGTTGCCACAGAGAGCCTGTCTTAGAAGCTTGGGCTAGTCTTAGTTTCCTGGCCACCAAGTCTATGTAGCACATATTTGCTACGTTCAGATAGGACAATACAATACAATACAAATACCTTTACTGGCATTACAAGTTAAGACATTTCAAATCCCTGGGATAAATTTAAAAGGGACAGGAGTGAGGCTGTTGGGTCACAAGGACATGTTTACACCGAACAAATATCTAAAAGCTTTTGAACACACTTTGAACTACTGTCAAAAGAACTGCCCACTGCCCTACTGGCAGCTTTGGGGAAATGTGGAAATACTCCAGACTTAGAAATTAAAAATGTTCATCTGTGTTACAGCACAAACTGGAAAAACTAGGTACCTCTCAGGAATAATATGTCAAGAGGAGAGGTTGCAATGATTAGGTTCATATGGGCTGAACAGGGAGGAGGCATAGGGTAAATTCCCCAGCTGAAATATCACCTATGTTATCAACCTGCTAGGTGGCTTCAGTGTCAAACTAGGTGTGACGGTGAAGCTCTGTGTTATCGCACTCACCAGCATTACATGTGCTTTGTGGATTTAGCCATCCTGCCTTGTTTTACTGATGACCCCCAAAGACTTGTGAAGCGGTCTTTTACAAATTATTGCAGAAAGGAGCGTAAGCTTTCCAGTCTGGTACACTAAGGCAAGTTAAGTCATTTCATTTCCAAGGCAAATAATTTCCAAAGATACCTAAAGCTGACAATTGTTACAGTGCAGTCCTCCTAAGGCTCTGGTGGTGTGGGATCCTGCAGAAAGATACCATTCAAGGTGGATCCAGACGAGCAGTTTATAACCTTTCTACCACACATCTGTACTCATACAAGTGGCAAGATGATTCAGAGAGCCAATACAGATGAAAAGGACACTGGGATGAGCTACCTTGGCCCAACATACTGTGGTCACCTGTACCATTCTGCTAAGAGGTGTAGAGAACTGTATCAGGAGCAGCTTGGTGGAATCCAGGCAACCAACTTAGAAGAAGAAGAGGAAGAGTTTGGATTTGATATCCCGCTTTATCAGTACCTGAAGGAGTCTCAAAGCGGCTAACATTCTCCTTTCCCTTCCTCCCCCACAACAAACACTCTGTGAGGTGAGTGGGGCTGAGAGACTTCAGAGAAGTGTGACTGGCCCAAGGTCACCCAGCAGCTGCATGTGGAGGAGCAGGGAAGCGAACCCGGTTCACCAGATTACGAGTCCACCGCTCTTAATCACTACACCACACTGGCTCTTAATGTTTAGTTAGTTAGTTACATACACACACACACACACACACACACACACAGGGAAATCCACCTGCTGGCTGAGTCACAGGAGAATCACAGAATTGTAGAGTTGGAAGAGACCCTAAGGATCGATCATTCCATTCCCCTGCAATTCAGAGGAGAGAAGATTTTTGCCATGTCTTTGGACCGTGGTTTTACATACCTCACTTTGACAAGCCGTGAGCCTCTATATTTAGGCCTTAAAATGGAATTGTGAAATGTCTCGTACATCTGTTGGGAGAAAGCAAAAGTGTTCTTTTAGCAAAGAGAACTTAGGGTCGTCCGAGGAACACCTGCTCATACTAGATCTGCAGAGCCACATTGCAGAGATATCCTCCGCATAGCTGCCAACTTACAGATTTGAAAATAAGGGACCAGCAGCCTCGAAAATAAGGGACCAGCAGCCAAAATAAGGAATTTTCCAAGCACAGGTATGTTCAACTTCTGAGCCCCTCTGAGCCAAAGGCAGAAAGCCCAGCCAGCAGCCAAACGAAGCCTCAAGCGGTGGTTCCCACAGCGCAGCAACCCGGCAAAGGGGATGCAGCAAGGGAAACCACCGTCACCTCTCCGCTGGGAAGTGCTGAGCAAAGCAAGTCCCCAGGCAACGCGGCCGATTTGATCGGCACAAGGCATGCAAGCTCCACCCCCCCAGTCATTCTTAGACTCCTTATTGGGTGAGCAACGCAGCCAAGCAACACAGTTGGAGCCTCCCTCCTCCTTGGCCGGCACGGAGGGAGGGAGAGGAGCTGCTTCCTTTGAAACCCGGAAAATTTAAGGGACATCATCAATAAGGGACAGCAGCGGGACACAGGGCTGGGATAAGGGACTTTCCCACCAAATAAGGGACGGTTGACAGCTATGATCCTCCGTAATGCAGAAAGAACCATTTTCGTTCAGCTGAATCATACCTGCCCCTGGCTCCTTTTCCGCTGCAGTAGCACAAGGCAAGAGCTTGCGTCACAAACAGCTGCCTTGCTTGTCTTCATTTGTTTTCTCAGAACCCCAAGCACTATTAAGAAGTCATTTTAGGAAGGCTACATTTCTCACGTGATTTATGTATTGAAACTGTGCAACCCTATGCATGCCTACTCAGAAGTCGTGAATTGGACGGAGCTTTCTCCCATGGCGAGCGTGTAGCCTTGCAACTGGGCTGAGCATTTCTGAATTGGATGGGTTGAAAAGGAGTGAAAGCATGGATTGTCCACTGCTTCCAGAGTGGTGCCATCTCACAGTGACCCGGCTGGGAGGTAGGGGAATAAAACTTATTTCTCTCCCCACCCCACCCCCCAAGCCGATTTCCATTTTGTAAAATCAATTTGGGTGGCGTGTAGTTGATGCGAGTATAGATGATGAGCCTGATCCTGGAGATTTACAGAAGAATGAAGGGGTTTTAGGTTGTCTCTGCTCCATCCCCAGAACGCCCCGTTTCAGGGCTGACTGGTTGCTGTCGACAAAAAAGCTATTAATGCTAAATTGGTGCCCATAGAACTTTTCACAGGTATAGCAAGGGCCTCTCTGGCATATACACCCCATGCTGATGAAGATCTTCTCTTCCTGCAGAAAGGCATCTCCACCCCATCCTAGCCCTTTCCAGCCAGCAAATGTGAGGGTTAAGATTGCTCTGTAAATCACCCACTAGCCTCAAAGCCATGGGTAGGCAAACTAAGGCCCGGGGGCCAGATCTGGCCCAATCACCTTCTAAATCTGGCCCACGGACAGTCCGGGAATCCGTGTGTTTTTACATGAGTAGAATGTGTGCTTTTATTTAAAATGCATCTCTGGGTTATTTGTGGGGCATAGGAATTCGTTCTTTTTCTTCTTCAAAATATAGTCTGGCTCCCCTTAAGGTCTGAGGGACAGTGGATTGGCCCCCTACTGAATAAGTTTGCTGACCCCTGCACAAAGCTATCCATCTCAGACAGTGTTTGAGCCCAGTTCTCCAGAACTGAAATTCTCTTTGCTAGACTGGAATGTCTTCTTGCGTAATCTGTGTCCAAAAAGTCTTTTGCAAATGTTCTACCACTTCCTAAGAATGCATTTTCATTCATAGCATCTTGCCATTTGTTTTCTAACCAGAAACAACAAATAAGAAGAAGCCTGCCTATATTTTAGACATGTCCAGTTTTATTGGTATTTTAACTTGCCTTACGACTTCTGTATAAAGTGATTTAACAAATGCAAATAACAACAACCAATTCATATTATCTATAAATTTAGTAGACTTGAATTACAAAACTCTTCAAACACTTTATAACTGAAAGGTAGCCTTACGTCCCATATGAAAATAAAAATATTTCCTGCGTGGTTTTATTACTTTTTAATGACTTGTTATATTTACCCTTCTTTATAGGAGTTCAAGGTAGTGTGCATGTAGGCTTACTCCATTTTGTTGTACAAACGAAACGAAAATGTTTATTCGGCTTTACGCCCATCATAAAGCACAACACAACAAAACAAATCAAATAAAACAGTGGACTCGTACAAGCCACCAGTAATATAACACAATTCACAGCTCACAAGGACAGATATTAGCAATTCAAAAGAAAAATTTAAGATTAAGATTTAGGCACTACGCTAAAATCAATATCTGATGTCATAATAGAAAATTCTTATAACTATCAATAATCGGCTAACATTCCATTCCGTCTCTTGTACGAGAGGACGGCTGTTAGGAATTTAGCAACCTGTAGGGTAATATAAGGATCCACATGTTGTACAAAGTTTGTGTATTAATTATCATGAGACGGTTAAAGCAAAATTTAATATCAAGGGAAGACTTAAGAGCACAATCCTACGCGTGTTCACTTGGAAGCAAGCTCTACCATAAGTTCAGTGGAACTTATGTTCTAGAGAGAGTACAACCTTAATGTTAAATCTGCTTTTTTTAATGACTGCCAAGTCTTTTGACCATGGGCGCAGCCAGGATTTATCTTGAGGGTGGTGGTGCAGAACCTCAGTTAGTTAACTATCTTTATTGATTTACTTGATGGGGGGCAGCTGCGCCCCTGCTTTTGACAAAGATTCAGTTTCCTCCTCCCACTGCAAATTCCCAGGATGTCCTGGTCTGCAGAAAGGAGATAATAGCGCTTCCCTACTTAACAGTGTGCTGCAAGACTCCTAACAGTGAGGCAATGCAGTTTCTGGTACAGAAATGTTATTGCTGTTACTATGGTTTAATGGACACCTGAGCAACGGCTCAAGGCTTTGGAATGTTAGATGGAGACACAACTTGCTTGGTAGCTGAGATGCTGAGATAAATTGCTGGTGACTAATCCCAGGTGTCTTCTCAATGTATTCTTATCACATACCACAGCAGTTCACCATCTCGGTTTCATCTCAAATTGCACAGCATCCCTATCAACATAGGGATCATCCACACTCATTTTCCTCCGGACTTTCTAGGCACAGGTTTGCACTTTTCCAGTCTTTGCCCGAGTACTATTTTATTTTATTTGCCCCTCCACTTTCCCTGTGAAAACCCCACTAGCATAGCTAGGGGGCAGGGGGGCTGACCACATTGGGCGACACTTTTTTTAGAGGGCGGAACCACACAGCTCTACCCCTGGGTCAAGCCTGGCCTGGAGAGGAGAGTCAATTCTCTGCCCCTCTCCTCGGCCGGGCGACACCGCACAAGGATGCTGCTGAGGTAGCTTTCTCGCACCCATCCACAGTTCCACTCTCCATTCTTTAACGCTTTCTGCGATCAGCAGAAAACCCAGATTGCTGTTTGTTCTGATTCAGCATCAAAGAGTGGATTTTCCTGGGGAAAGTGAAGGAAGTGGGAAAAGTGCTCAGACTTTTCTAGACTTGGGCCTAGAAAGCACTGTGTGTAGATGAGCCCATGATGAACCAGGATGCCACCTATATATATGTCCTGTCACATAATCTCACGCAAAGGCAATTTTTTTTCTTACTGAGCCACTTCGCTGCTTTCCAGACAGGGCTGCATCCCGCCCCCCTCATTTTTATATTTCCCTAATAATTGTGACATTTGTTTTCTTTAGGGCTCAGCACCATTCTCCCTGACACAATTGCGGGGCCATCTCTCTAGAAGTCAATAGGGAGAATATTGGAAACTATTATTATTATTATTATTATTATTATTATTATTATTATTATTATTATTATCATCATTATTATCATTATTATTATTATTTATACCCCACCCATCTGGATGGGTTTCCCCAGCCACTCTTTGCAAGGGGGGGGGGGGACTACTCAGATAGCCTCTTCAGAAAGATACTATGACCGATGGCATCAAAAGCTTCCAAGAAGTTGAAAATAATAAATAAGGGTTCACCCGTTCTGTCTTCCTATCAACAGATCCAATGTCACAAAGTGATCAAGGCAATGTCAGGCCCAAAACTGATCTTGAAATCATACTGAAATGGATCCTAGACTTGGCCAGACATCACCTCTTTATTAGAGTAATAAGCCGCAGTGGACAAGGACGCTCAAGCATATTGATGGTCGGCTGGATGTAACCAAAGATCTTGTCCCCACCCTCAGAATACCTTTAAAATATCCATAAAAACTGGACCTGATAGGCACCTGAGCACCTCCACTGATGAAACTGCAGAGAGTCCAGATCATGGCAATTGGGAGCAAATTTACCAAACATTCCACAGCATCTCTCCCCAGGCCAAATTGCACGAGGCCATGGACTGTTGTCAGGACAGCTGACAATGAGAAGATGCAATGGTGAAAATAAATCTTTCTTTGATACCAGCATTTCCATTGAGTAGGCTCCATAATGAGCTCACCTCTTAACGCACTTAATTGAACTCGTCACCAGTCTTCATCTCCTTTCTAACCATTGCACTGCAGCATATCCATCACTTGGGTCATCTTCATATCCACAGAGCAATCCATCACTTGGGTCATCTCCATATCCACAGAGCAACTAGGGATTTGACAGGAGCACCACAGCAGGAAGTTCACCAGAGGACTCATTACGCTCCAAGGGCGGACCATTTTAATAGTTTCCCCACCCGTGCAGGGAAGTAGAGCTGTGGAAAGTCTAAAGTTAAACAGGAAGTTTTCTGGCCATGGCAAGAGAAATCCAAACCAAGAGTCTGTCCTGCATGCCCTGGGTTAATGACATGTTGGGTCAGCCCCATGGAAGCCATGAAATCCTAAGCCTCGGGATTTATGTCCAGAGTCCCACAGGACAATCATTCTGGGAGTTTTCAGCACCAAATCCATGACCACCTCTGACAGTTCAAGCAGGAAGACAGATGAGCAGGAGAGGGGGCAGAATCCTCAATCTGCCCTGAATACCAAAGTTATGCATGCCTTTTCCTCCTTGCACATATCCCGGGTGAATGAAGAAAGAAACCATTATTGCAGTATTGGTATAAAAGGGTAAAGGCAGTGGCATAGCGTGGGGGGTGCCAGGGGTGCCGGCCGCACCGGGCGCAACATCTGGGGGGGCGCGAGTCCAGAGGGCCCAGCCCCGTCGTGCCCTCGGCCCGCCCCTATTGTCAGAGCGGCCGGCCAGCCTCTGCCTGCTCCTACCTTGCCCACCCGAGGACTGCGGCAGCGCCCGCCCCCGTGGCCACCTACCCCCGCCTCGCCCATTGGCTTGCCTCCCTCGGCCCCGCCTCTCTCCGATGGCCGCGGGGGTGTCCTGCTCGGTGCCGCCGCCTTTTTTCAGGAGGTAGGGAGGCTGGACGGGGAGGTGGGGTCAGAAGCGGGCAGAGAAGGAGGGGAGCTCGTAGCCAAAAGGGCTGCACCGGCCGGCAAAGGGCCGGGGAAAGTTTGGAGAGGAGAAACGCACCGTCATGATTTCCCGGTGGAAGCGGCAGGATTAGGGATGGCGAAGCGTAATTACGCACGAATTTCGCTGGGTGAGAGCTTTGGGGATCGATCGGCGGAAATGGGAATAAATTGGAATATGAGAAAGAGAGGGGGGGACCATCATTCATAGGCATAGATTTGTAGGGTTAGGGGGCGCAAATCCACGGGTTAGGGGGCGCAAATTACTTGCCTTGCCCCGGGTGCTGACAACCCACGCTATGCTGCTGGGTAAAGGGACCCCTGACCATTAGGTCCAGTTGTGGCCCACTCTGGGATTGCAGCGCTCATCTCGCTTTATTGGCTGAGGGAGCCGGCGTCCAGCTTCCGGGTCATGTGGCCAGCATGACTAAGCTTTTAAAGAAATAGTGTGCTGTGCTGCTTTTGTTTTGTTTTTCACTATCTGTACTTTATTACATTTTTAAAACATTGCTTTAATTACGTAGATAGTTTAATTACTTTTGAGCAATAACCTTTTTATGTGTTGTTTTTTTTAAGCTGTGTGTGTGTTTTATCTGTATGTGTTTTAATTTTTTGCGAGCTGCTTTGTGTTCTGGTTCTGGTTGGGTTATAAATATAGAAAATTCCAGAGGTGGAGCTCTAATCACAGTCTACCGTAGGGATGGGCAACCTGTGGCTCTCAGATGCTGTTGGACAGAGGTCAGCAAACTTTTTCAGCAGGGGTCCGGTCCACTGTCCCTCAGACCTTGGTGGGGGGAGAGACTATATTTTGGAAAAAATAATGAACGAATTTCTATGCCCCACAAATAACCCAGAAATGCACTTTAAATAAAAGCACACATTCGACTCTTGTAAAAACACACTGATTCCTGGACCGTCCACGGGCCGGATTTAGAAGGCGATTGGGCCAGATCCAGTCCCCAAGCCTTAGTTTGCCTACCCATGTTGTTGGACCGATTTGCTTCAGCCTCAACCTTCATGGCCAATGTTCAGGGATGATGGGCACTGAAATCCAGCAGGGCTTCAGGTTGTTGTTGTTTAGTCGTGTCCGACTCTTTGTGACCCCATGGACGAGAGCACGCCAGGCACTCCTGTCTTCCACTGCCTCCCGCAGTTTGGTCAAACTCATTCTGGTAGCTTCGAGAACACTCTCCCACCATCTCGCTCTCCGGCGTCCCCTTCTCCTTGTGCCCTCCATCTTTCCCAACATCAGGGTCTTTTCCAGGGAGTCTTCTCTTCTCATGAGGTGGCCAAAGTATTGGAGCCTCAGCTTCAGGATCTGTCCTTCCAGTGAGCACTCAGGGTTGATTTCCTTCAGAATGGAGAGGTTTGATCTTCTTGCAGTCCATGGGACTCTCCAGAGTCTCCTCCAGCACCATAATTCAAAAGAATCAATTCTTCGGCCTTCTTTATGGTCCAGCTCTCACTTTCATACATCACTACTGGGAAAACCATAGCTTTGACTATATGGACCTTTGTCGGCAAGGTGATGTCTCTGCTTTTTAAGATGCTGTCTAGGTTTGTCATTGCTTTTCTCCCAAGAAGCAGGCGTCTTTTAATTTCGTGACTGCTGTTACCATCTGCAGTGATCATGGAGCCCAGGAAAGTACCGTATTTTTCGCCCTATAGGACGCACTTTTCCCCCTCCAAAAATGAAGGGGAAATCTGGGTGCGTCCTATGGGGCGAATGCAGGCTTTCGCTGAAGCTTGGAGAGTGAGAGGGGTCTGGCTCTCCAGGCTTCAGGAAGACATCCGCAGCCTAGGCAGCCCTGCGGGAGGTCCAAAAAAACAAAACAAAACACAACAGGGACCACACATACCCCAGACTTAATCTGACGGAGTTTTCGCGAAAGTGATTTCTCCTAAACCGAAGTTGCCACTGTGCTTGCCTCTTTGAGCCTCTCCTGATTCTATGAGACAGTGTGGCAGGGGATGGCAGGAATTCAACCAGCTCGCCCTCCACCTGAAGAACCTCTTCCTCTGCTTCTGTTATGTCCACCATCTCTGACTGCTCAGACTCCTCCCCTTCCTCCAGCCCTAGCTCCTGCCTCGCTGGTGGCACAAAACCCCATAAATCACTGGCCCACTCTCCAGGGTCAACCTATGGCCTCCTCTGCCTCTGCCACACACTCCTCAGAGTCCTGTCAGTCCCTGACACCCGATTTACATGCTTTGCTCTTTTCTGCTTATTACCTTGTCCTGCTCAATCTTGTCAACACCTTCAGTTTCAAAGACCTCTGTTGATCTGCAACATCTCATAGCTTCCAA
The DNA here is from genome assembly GCF_964188305.1 of Podarcis bocagei. Lineage (NCBI taxonomy): Eukaryota > Metazoa > Chordata > Lepidosauria > Squamata > Lacertidae > Podarcis > Podarcis bocagei. The sequence continues at coordinate 9,493,190 of NC_138138.1, forward strand.
ATTCCACTTTAACTTTTGCAATATCTCAGATGAATTATTATTCACCTTTGCCCACCTTTACTTACACAACATGTAGGGTTCTGAACTAAGTCAGCCTTGTCAACAACAGGACCATCACCCTTTGGTCAGATTTTTCAGCAAGTCTTTCTAAAGAACATAACAACTTCCATACGTTGACCACTGACATGATATTTGTTTGTTCGTTTCATTTTTACCCTGCCCTTTCTCTGAGCAGCTCAAGGTGGGATTCTCCCCATTCAGTCTTCACCACAAACCTGTGTGAGGTACGTCAGACCAGGAGAGAGTGACTGTCAGGGACTGGGCAGAGGAGGAATGGTGGAGACCGCCTCCCTATCCTGACCCCTCCAGGGAGGAGGAGGAGGAAGCCAGTATAGATTTACAACAGTGGTTTGAGGGAGGTCACAACTCAGAGGCAGATGATGGGAATTTGTCGACCCCTGAGCTAAAGACACAGAAGTCAGGAATGGAGCGAACTGGGTTGGTGTATGCAGGGAGGGGAGCGGTAAAGCAGCGTACACAAACACAAGCCTGCACACTATTTGCTCTCACATGTTCAGGGAGAGCAAGAGAGCATCACAGTCACCTGATCAGGTATTGTGGGCATTTGAGGAAATTCAGAATGGCACATGATACAAAAAGAGAACCTTATCCCCTGTCATTCCTGGGGTTCCAAGTAGTTAACAATTTAGTGACCATTCATTCATTCATTTCAAAAATTTTATAAACCACTTGATTGTAAAAAAATAATAATCTAAGTGGTTTACAAAATGTAAAACAGTAAAATCAAGAAGAATTTACAACCCTGCTTCAAAAGACACAAAAGTTAAAATACAGAAACAGATTAAAATAACCTCCTTTACACATTAAAAGACCAACCAAGAGGCTCTTTTAAGAATTTGTGTAAAAAGTAAAGGGACCCCTGACCATTAGGTCCAGTCGTGACCGACTCTGGGGTTGCGGTGCTCATCTCACTTTATTGGCCGAGGGAGCCGGCATACAGCTTCCGGGTCATGTGGCCAGCATGACTAAGCCGCTTCTGGCAAACCAGAGCAGTGCATGGAAACGCCGTTTACCTTCCTGCTGGTAATTTTGATGTGCTTTCGAACTGCTAGGTGGACAGGAGCTGGGACCGAGCAATGGGAGCTCACCCCGTCGCAGGGATTCAAACTGCTGACCTTCTGATCGGCAAGTCCTAGGTTCTGTGTTGTGTTAAAAATATCATCAGTCATGTTGCCCATCACCACCTCTGCTTGCCCAAGACTTCCCCAAGTCTGCAGAGTGCATTCTTTTGATCATTTTCAGAAAGTATTAATCAGTTGTTTTACACTTGCTGCGCCAAAACTAGTTTCCTGTTCACATTCTCTGGCACACGCAATTACTTTATCTGTCTCTTTCATGTCTTTCTTCTTTCCATTCAAGATGAAGAAGACTTTTCATGCCCTCGTAATTTTAATTGCCTTTGTTTGTTCTTCTTCTAATCTTAACCTATCCTTTTCAAAGCAGCGCAGCGAGAACTGCAGCTTTATTTGAGGTGTGGCGAATACAATTAACTTACACAGACTTTTTTTGCCAGTACTGTCACTCTTGTATAAGTCAGTTAAGTTTGCTACACGGCAATGCAAGTATTTTTGTTCTATTTAAAGTATTTCCTAGTCAAATAAAAGTCCCAAAGTGGTGCCTTGTTTTTCAGTAGGTGGTTAGTGTTTTCTCAGGGGAACCATCTACTGCAACTCAATTTTTTTTTTCTGTGTGGCAACAGCAAACGCAAAATACAACCCTATTTAGGTATGTGAGGAAAACCCTCTCCCTCACCAGCCATGATGCTTCAGGTCTGCTACTGACTTCCTATATAGCCATGGTGGTGGTTTAAAGTGCAATAGGGGTAAGAATAGGGAGTTGAATCACACTCCCACCAACCTGTAACTTCCCAACAACCTTTTTTTTAGTTCATTCATTCATTCATTCATTCTCTCTCTCTCTCCCCACACACCCGCTCCTGATGGAACTCAATGACCTGCAATAATTCTTGCCAAGAGAACAACCAAGTTTTAAAACAGTTAATTTGGGGCAGAAAACCAGAGATGGAGGTGAGTCCTTCTCAGCAGTGCAAACTGGCCTTGAAGCTCCTCCACCCTCAACTTTATAGGGAATTGACAGCAGCCCCATATCCGGAGCTATGAGGAAGTGGCCATTGTAAGTCAATACGGAACTACAAAAACCTAGTGTAATGCAACAAGTCTCTGATATCATGAGTACAATTGGTGCTGTTCATTTATTAATTTAAATTTAATTGGATTTTAAGTGCTGGTTACCCAAGTGCTCATCTAGGTCATAGACTTAATTGGCTTCTGATGGGTCCCATTCCAAATAGATAGGTTGTATCTGTACAGTGTGGCATTATCTGACTGAACGAAGTCTAACTTCACAAACACAACACCACAACCTCATTAGTGGTAGTAATAATGTTTCTTCCAAATAACTGGGGAATGTTAATAACGTAGACGGGGAAATGAGTCATTCTGAATTCCTTCTCAAAAGTAGCATCTGAGAAGACTACTGTAATGGGATGGTAGAGATAATATCATCCAGTTGTTCCTTATTCATTAAAATGTAGTTCTGTTCTCCTTGGGAACTGGATCACAGAGTTTCCTAGTGATTTTTTAAAATTTTTAATTAAAAAAGTTAATAGACGTACTGTGCTCTTTTGAAGTGACAACTCAAAGAGTTTAAACATAAAGCAGTTTAAATATGAAAGCTTGCTTTTGAGGTTTGTGAAGCTAAGAGATATATAAATCTGTCTTGGCATAGTATCAGCAAACCAGGGAGAAAATATTTTCTTATAACCTTACTATGAGCTCTCTGTTGCTTTAATGGTTACGTCTATCTTTTGATATCATAAGGTGGTGCATAGGTTAGGATTCAAAACTGTGTTGGGAAAACTGGAGGAGAAGGAAGAGATAGCCTTTAATATTAATCTATGATTGAATTACTAAAATGAGGTTTGTCAGAGCTCCACCTGTTTGTAAGTTCAGGGTCAGAGCAGGGAGGTGTCTCTCCAAATTGGATGAATGAGCAGTAAAGTACTTTGAGGGTTCCCACACACACACACACACACAATCAGGAGGCATATAAATTTGATGAAATAACTAAACAATAAAAAAACCGGCAAATGCAATTCAATGTAAGCAAGTGCAAAACATTCTAATTTCACATATCTTCTCATGGGGTCTGAACAGGGGCTGGCTGACCAGGAAGAAGACCTTGGGATCAGAGGGATAGCTTGATAACTTGATAGCCACCCAAAACTGTCAGATGGGCAGGGTACAAATAATAACTGATGGTGAAGATGTTGACCCAATGTGCTTTAGCTGTGAAATATGTGAATGCTGTGCCTAGGGATCATGAGGGGAAAGACGGAAAATAAAACTGCCAATATAATAAAGCTGTTATATATCTGTGGTGCAGCTCATAGGACTTTGGGAAACTGATCCTTCGTTGGAAGGCAAAAATGTTTAAAGTGGCTCATGGAGCTGAAGAAATGGAATTACACCTACTCCCTGCTAATGTCAAAGATTTGGGACCACCCCCCAAAAAAATTGAATAAGCAAACAGTCATGGTGGGCATGCTGGCTCCATGTTAGACCCAAATTGGGCCTCTGAAGCATTGTCTGAATTGGCCCGTAATGACTACAAGCTACAACTGCTCAAATTTTCTCTTGTACACAACTATTAAAAGTGCAGGTGTCCTGTCCTCTTTGTCACCTGGTCACCCTTCAAATCCTGGTAACGTTCAACAAGAAGAAGCACCCTTCTTTAACATTTGCATTTTATTTATATTATTTACTCTGCTCTATATTATTCCACTAGGGAAATGGGTGGTGCTGTGGGTTAAACCACAGAGCCTAGGACTTGCCGATCAGAAGGTCGGTGGTTCGAATCCCCGCGACGGGGTGAGCTCCTGTTGCTCGGTCCCTGCTCCTGCCAACCTAGCAGTTCGAAAGCATGTCAAAATGCATGTAGATAAATAGGTACCACTCCAGCAGGAAGGTAAACGTCATTTCCGTGCACTGCTCTGCTTCGCCAGAAGCAGCTTAGTCATGCTGGCCACATGACCCGGAAGCTGTACGCCGGCTCCCTTGGTCAGTAAAGCGAGATGAGCGCCACAACCCCAGAGCCAGCCACAACTGGACCTAATGGTCAGGGGTCCCTTTACCTTTACCTATATTATTCCACTAACTCAATTCTGTACACAGGGCACGAATGACATTGGTCGACAAAAGAGATCGACATACGTGCACACAACTGGCCAGCTCCTTCTTGCAGGACATTACCAGGATTTTATTGGGGAAATCAACCATGTGAGTTGTACCTGTGCATGAAAGACTGTATGCATGTAGGCACCATGCAGTCGGCTATCTTGTGGGAGTGGCGAATCATGGCCAGAACACCAACACACAGGGAGACTGCTGGCTCAAGTCTCTATAAAGTATTGACCAAACTTGTCTAAGACTACTGAAATCAAGTGATGAGCTGCCATACTAGGGTGTGCAACTTAAATTTTGGGGTGAGTTTAAGGGCTGAAACTTAAATTTTGCTAATTTCTTCAGTGACAGGCCTTAAAAATATGTTTTTGCGAGTGCTGAATTCAAAACTTTCATGATTGGGCAGGTTTAGTTTTATGATGAAGAAGCCCACAAACTGCTTTCGGAAAACCAAAGGTTTTTGATTTTACCTTCTGAAAATGTCAGGTAATGCTTAATAATAATAATAATAAGAAGAAGAAGAAGGTACAACTGCATTTGTAATTTTTTTCTGTGCAATTTTACACACATTTTACTAAACAAGCAAAACTAAGTTATATTAATATAACCAAAATCTCTTTTGAATTCCTAAGTCGTTCCAACTTTTTAGCACCCCTCATATTTTGGGAAGTTGAAAATTGAAAAATCCAGCACGCCCTACTGCCATTTGCAAACTAGCCCTTAGAGAAACAGGACTTGGGAGTTTCATCTAATGCAAGATCTGAGAGAGATGAAGGCTATATGCATGCTTAAATGGGAGTGAGCCCAACTGGAGACAGGGAGAATAATAATTCCCAGTACACATGCACAGGACAGAGCTTATGAGGTCTAGTTTCACAACATTCTCTCTACTCCTTGAAAGAAGGATCTCAGGTGATAAGGAAATAATTATCCAGGTCAAGAAGATTTATAGCAAGAGTACCTGTGACATTAAACATATTTGTGCTGCCTTTAAAAATGCAAATAAAAAATTAATGAATGTTAGAAGGATGTTGGATAGAAACTAAGCGGTTTCCAGCTGTAATGCTTTAAGAGATATGAATTTTTTTTACAAATGGGTAAAAGTTTAATGGTAAGGATTTGCTGAATTAACAAATCGAACTGGAATACAAAGAAGGGAGGTATGAGGAGGTCCGAGGAAATAAGTGTATGGAAGATATGTTATTGAAAATCAATGTGTGTTTTAAACTGTTTTTTTTATTTTGTATGTTTATTTTTCCTTTTTCTTGTTATATCTTAAAAACTCTTAATAAATATCTTTTTTTTTAAAAAAAAGAAGAAATTGGAAAATAATAGCAATTAGGGCCTCAAATAAAAACTGTTGCCGCAAAAATAATAAAAAAATAAAAATAAAAATGCAAATAAAATCAGCGTCGGGAGGAGGAATATAATTATTGGAGCACCGAAGGCACGGTGGTGGTGATTTAAACCTTTCATCCCCCTGCTGCAGCCCTGAGGGATATATCTGTTCTGTGGAGCTGGTATTTTCTTTTTGGGAAATCCACTGGATTCCTCCAGAAGAAAATGCCACTTTCAGAGAAGGTTTTTTCCTCCCTCGGGACTGCAGCAGTGAAAGAAATGCTTTTTATGCTCCAATAAGTATCAGCTTCCAACCTCCCAGCTATGTTTCCGTTTCTTAAAAGCAACAACCCTGTCCATCAAGGGCAGAGACACATTTGATAGCATGTCTCGTTTGGTCCTCACATATGCAACATGCGCCACTTGAGTAGGAATTAGAGGAGACAGCCATTGTTAACCTCAGAGAATTCGAATGATTAGGAAATGAGAAAGTTTTTTGTTTGTCACTGACTCCTTCCCTTGACTCAGCTCCACCTAAGGAGCACGTTTTCCAGATTTTCCAGATGTTACCGGCATCTGATTGGTACACATAGCTAATCATCCTTCCGGCAGGAATCCTGACATTCCTGCACCTCTGTCATCGTAGGGAAAGCATCATCCACTCTCTATGTTTAGGTGCTCAGTGGGAAAGTCTGGCACTTAGATATATGGCCTGCCGCTCCCACAGAAGGCATTCAAATTTAGGTGGGTCGCATTTAGGTCATATGTCATTATTGCCCACAGTGCTGGATTTACGTATAAGCTAAACAAGCTATAGCTTAGGGCCCCACTCTCTTGGGGGGGGGCAAAAAATTAAAGGGAAAAAAACTGGATGTACATTTCCAAAATATAAGATTAACAAACCCAAATAAAATAAAACCTACATACAGCAACAGTATTTTGTGCTGCGTAGGCTCCTATAATGTAAGCAATGGGCCCCGCCTGCTAGCCTGCTCCCTAAAATATCACTGGTTTGCACATTTCTATATACAGTAATACCTCATTTCTATATACAGTAATACCGGAATGGATCCCGTTCACATCCAGAGCTACCACTGTATAGGGTGCCTACATTCTGCATGTGGAGATGGCTTTAAATACCTATTAGGTCCAGAAATTGCCACATAGCATATATTCAACACAAAAAGCAGCGGCAATTTGTTGTTGATAAAGGACAGCTGGACATATAAAGGGCCCCATTACCTCCAGTAGCTCAGGGCCTCATCAAACCTAAATCCAGCCCTGATTGCTCAGGATCACTTATCGCCCCCAGACTATTTACTGTCACAGATTATTGCTATATAACGGTGCCATGGACCTCTGTTATGCACACCAAAGGTACAAATCTCTTCAATTATTATTATTTTTAAAGTTTGGGGGTGTCTACTTAGTCATATAATTGTAGAGTTGGAAGGAACCACAAGACTCATCTAGTCCAACCCCCCTGCAAAATGTGGATACAGTGGTGCCCCGCAAGACGAATGCCTTGCAAGACGGAAAACTCGCTAGACGAAAGAGTTTTCCGTTTTGGAGGTGCTTCGCAAAACGAATCTCCTATGGGCTTGCTTCGCAAGACAAAAATGTCTTGCGAGTTCCTGCGGGGTTTTTTTCCTCCCCCCCCCTTTTTCTAAGCCGCTTATCAGCTGATCCAATCAGCAGATAAGCCGCTAAAAGCCGCTAATAGCGCTAATAGTGCTAATCCGCTAATCCGTCAATGGGCTTGCTTCGCAAGACGAAAAAACCGCTAGACGAAGAGAATCACAGAACGGATTCTTTTCGTCTTGCGAGGCACCATTGTAATGTTGATACATACACCGATATAACCACAACGCATGTCCTTAAATTACACTGCCTTTTTACAATCTTGAATATATCCAATAGCAGGTTTCTTCCATCTTCGTTCCCTGTATGCCGCCACAAGCCTACCCAAATTTTGCTTCCGGTCCTATTGTTTTCACCTCAGCCATTGACTCACTAAACAGCCTGAGGAGTCAAGCTTCTCTTCTCTCACTCTCAATCTGCACTATGGAATTAATAATCCTGGCCTACCTTATGGGCTGTTGTAGTAGGGGTAGAAAAAACGTTTGAATGCTTCCACCAAGTGTGGGTTTGTGAAGGAATCCCTGCATATACAAAACTAGTCTCTGAGGAAAAGGCTAGGGCAAAACTCCTGTGTTGCATTTGCTTGGTCTGTACAACAACCAAATACTCAGTTTCCTGTCCTTCTTTTAACATCATTTGTTTGATATATTTAGGTTCTCAGTAAGTGAACACGTGATTGTTTAAAGAAGAACAGGAAACTGAATATTTGCTTGTTGTACTAACCAAACAAGTATATAGGCGTCTAAACAAAGACATCTGCACTCTCTTTTTTATATATATAAATTAAAGACATCTGCACTCTCAAAGCCAGAGTCATAAATCTGTAACCAATTAAACATTATCGCCATCATCATCTTCAGTAAGGCAGCAAATGAATACATCAAGGAAGGATTCACGCGGATTAAAAACCAATTTCCAGAAGATAATCCAATTGCAACAGAACTGCCAGCAGCTCTTTAACGTTCAAAATGCACACTCACTTTTGAGTACAATAAACGAGAATTCACTTATGGGATATCCAAATGCCTTTCTACTCTTTCCTTTAGACTGTTTTGGATACATTACTTTCCCCCAGTACTGGAACACTAATCAATTGCACAGGGAAAAAGCAACACTGTTCTCACATAGTAAATTTACTGATGCCTGCTTGGAGTGTATGAAACACAGGGCTGAGCCAAAAGCTACACATATCTTTCATGAACAACTTCAGCAGTTTAAAAATGTTTGCCTACGCTTGTTAGTTGAAGTCAGCTGTTACCTGCCAATGCCCACCGAGTAAGCTGTCCTGGCATGCTTAGCCTAGTCATTTCCCCTCACTTTAGGAGGAAACAAGCCTATTGTTCTCCCCTCAATCTACCTGTGATGTGAAGACTTCCAACCACATCTGGAGACCCCCAGGTTCCCCATGCCTTCCACAAATAGTCCAAATGCATCAGTAATCCTTTCCGTCATATGAATGCCACCGACCAAGGACAGAGATACAAGTCTAGCTTTGACCGCTGTTCAGATAGCGACTTGAACACATTTAGCAGACTTTATATGTGAGATGGGCTGTTTTTGCTGGGATTTGACACAATGTGAGAAGCAGGTGTTGGGGAAAACAACCACCCATCATTCTTATTTCCTATAATGGGTACTGCTGAGCAATGAAGACAGGAGGAAAAATAGGACAGGGCAGTGGTTTTCAACCAGTGTGCCATGGCACCCCGGGGGCCTTGAATGGTGACCAGGGGTGCCGTGGGCAACACTGGCCTGTGTCCCACTTTCATTCCCTTTCTCTGGTGCCTTTTTGTGTGAAATATACTCAGAGTCGAGAGGGGATTTCATGCTCTTTATGCAGCTCATAGTTGTGAGGAGGGATGGAAGTTCCCCCAGAAAGTCTGCTTTATATACATTATTTACACAATGAGCCCCACGTGATTGGCTAATTCCAGGATTCTCCTGTAGGCCAATCAGGTTGCGGATTCACTTCCACCTGGAGCTGGATGGGGTGGCTCCTGTGGACCAATCAGACTGCTGCATTTTGGGTCCTATTGTTCTAGGCCCAATCAGACTGCTGCATTCTGAATCCTATTCAACTCAGTACATAACATTGTGTCTCTACCTCCCAAAGGCTTGCACAGCTATTTGTTGCAGCAGCCATGGCTACAAGCTCCGCAGGCGAATGGTGCCTCGGGCTGGTCAGGGGGCACTGGTTGCCAGGAGTTGAGGCAGCCTCGGAGTAAGCAGGCAAGTGGGCGAGGAAGCCCAGCCAGCCAGTCCACCAGCCCTTGCTGTTGGGAATGGACAGATAAGTGGGAGGCTGGCAGGCGCTGTGCTGGCCTTTCTTGTGCTTGCTGTGTGCAAGGCCTGCCTGGGAGCTGAGTGCCCAGTGCTGAAGGGGAGCCTTTCCACCTGGCAGGCCTGGCAGCACCCGCTGCTGCCTCCTAAGGAAAGGTGCTGGCCTCATGTTCACCTTTGGCCAGTCTCTGTTGGGCCACTAAGGCTGGGGGCATCCTCTTCCCAGGCCCCTGGTGGGCAGTGTCAGGAGGCACCTCTCTTGGGGGCTGGAGGGCAGCTCAGAGATCAGGGGCAGCAGCTGCCCAGAGGACTCCCAAGGAGAGGAGAGAAGGCTGAGGGAACACTCCACAAGGGAGCGTGTTCGAAAAAGGGTGAGAGCTCTGCAGGCATAGGGTGACATAACTGGGCTCTTGAGACCCACGGGGGTGCTGCAGAAAGAATGTAGCTGGCCAAGGGAGCCGTGGACTCAAAAAGATTGGAATCCTCTGGAATAGGGAGATCATATACCACCAACTGCCCTGTGACAAAGATCCAGGAGACCAAGGTGGCAAGCAGGAAGGGAAAATGTCCTCAGAGCCTGTTCCCAGCCTCCACAGGGACATCTCCCAGCAACTGCCCAGTGGGAAGGATCCCAAGGGCTTCCCAATTTCTTGATATTGCTTATTGCATATTCTTTTAGGTGTCGCTTCACGTTGCTTATAAGCCGCCTTGGAAGGATTTGCATCTCCAACAGTGAAAATAAACAACTGCGATGAACAAATAAATTGCACATACCAGTTTCTCAATCCAATTTCCTGCCTCTCTAAATCGATCCGAGGACTGTCGAGACAAAGCAGGATTGTACTGGACGCCCATAATTTTGAAGTTGCTGCTGAAGTAGGTTAATCTCTGATCTGCAAAAGAAAAAGTGGGGGAATGATAAGGCCTCTGCTGTGTTAGAAAGCCCACATCCCTCCAGAACCACCAATAAATACATACCACTAAATATCTCAGAATGAGCATGCGGGGAAGGGGAAAACAATTCTCTCTCCCTCTTGCCACACTTGGCTACCTTAAGCCATTCTCTTCCCCTGCTCAGGCTCACCAGACTTCTGGAATTGGGCCTGGGAAGGTGTAAGTAACCTCAGCTGTTTGAAAACGGCTTAGAACTTTAAAGGAAGGGCCATAGCTCATGGCAGACGATGAAATTTGCATGGGAAAGATTGCAGATCTGATTCCCAGCATTTCCAGGTTGGGCCAGGAGATAATCCTGAAACCCCAGACAGCTGCTGCTGCTGAGCGGGACTTGGTGTAAGGCCATTTCCGATGCTCCTATAAAGCAGTGGTTCCCAATTAGCTAATTACTGAGGGCCCCCCTATTTTTCAAAAGCCAAGCCACGGACCCCTTACTTTTGATAACTCTACGGTAGTTACCTCTGCAAAGCACTTTTTGGAAGAAAATGTCGGGTATCCCCTAATAAGCAAAGGATTGTAGGTATACTAAACAACAGAGTAGGGCTGAGCGATATCTGGTTTGCAACATCGTGATATATCAGCAGCTAAACAAATTCCGATATATCACGATGTCTGAAACAGGAGATTAGGCGTGGAGATGAGGGAAGGAGCGGCTGTGGAGATGGAATGGGTGCGGGGAGGAGAGGAAGCAGAGTCACCTCGACCTCATGGTTTGAGTGCGAGGGGATGGGGGATGCTTCAAGCCTTCATCAGTGGGGCAGCCAGCGAAGATGCATATCCACTGTGGCTGCTGCTGCTTTCCTGCTGACTGAGAAAAGCTGCTCTGCCTCAGTGCCAGGGGGTGGTAGTGCCACTGTGCCTTGTGAGGGCAATTGGCTGCCCTGCTCTCTGTCAGCATGAGGGAAGGCAGCCCAGATCAGCAGTGCTATTGGCTGAGATCATTGCCAGATTTACATATAAGTTAAAGAAGCTATAGCTTAGGCCCCCACTCTCTTGGGGGCCTAAAAAAAAATTAAAGGGAAAAATAAACTGGATGTACATTTCCAGAGGGATATGGGTGGCGCTGTGGGTTAAACCACACAGCCTAGGACTTGCCAATCAGAAGGTCGGCAGTTCGAATCCCCACAACGGAGTGAGCTCCCGTTGCTCGGTCCCAGCTCCTGCCAACCTAGCAGTTCGAAAGCACATCAAAGTGCAAGTAGATAAATAGATACCGCTCCGGCAGGAAGGTAAATGGCATTTCCGTGCGCTGCTCTGGTTCGCCAGAAGCGGCTTAGTCATGCTGGCCACGTGACCCGGAAGCTGTACACCGGCTCCCTCGGCCAATAAAGCGAGATGAGCGTCGCAACCCCAGAGTCGGCCACGACTGGACCTAATGGTCAGGGGTCCCTTTACCTTTATGGGGAGGGAACCATGGGAAAAAAATCATTCAAATCCACTAGGATCTGTTTTACTGCATCCAATGTGTCTGAGCACACATAGATGCTTTCTCTTGACTCTAGCCCCAGTCACTCTGCCTGCCCCCTCTACTGCTCTCCCACATCTTTCCCATTTCCCTTCTTTTCTCTCAGTTGCTCCACTTTCTGTTCAGCCACTCAAGGGCTGGTCTGAACCTTAAAAATCACAGAGAGTTAGAAGAGGAAGTCGGAAACAGCACCACTCTTCAAGCTTCCTCCTTCAGGTCCATGAATTTTCTGAAAGTGGGAAAAGGTCCAATACTTCCATTCAGAAAGCAGCGCTGCGAATTGAACACGATATTTACCATATTTTCTGTCTTGCGGAAAGTGTATGAAGTATACGAAGAGACCGATGGCGATGGCTGCTGCAATCGAAGCGCCCAAAATGATGAGAAGGATCTTCCATGGTTCAAAGTCTCTGTGTCTTCTGGCTGACTGCTGTGCTCTGAAAAAGCCAGCAAAATCATTCTATTTAATAAACAGAACCATTGCCCCAATCTTTTCTTCCTTCTTTGGTAGGCATCCAAAATTAAATTAAGCCTGTCTCATTTAAAGCACATGGCACACAGGCACACTGCAAAGAATCATGTGAACTGTAGTTTATTAAGAGTGCTGGCAACTGTAGCTCTGTGAGGAGTGAACTACAGCCCTCTGAAGCTTTTTGGAGAAGTCACATGCTTTAAATGGGCACTGACTGCTTTAGATGCATGCTGTGAATGTGAACTGAGAGTCCCATGGACTGCAAGAAGATCAAACCTCTCCATTCTGGAGGAAATCAGCTCTGAGTGCTCACTTTAAGGACAGATCCTGAAGCTGAGGCTCCAATACTTTGGCCACCTCATGAGAAGGGAAGACTCCCTGGAAAAGACCCTGATGTTGGGAAAGATGGAGGGCACAAGGAGAAGGGGACGACAGAGGACGAGATGGTTGGACAGTTGTCTCGAAGCTACCAGCATGTGTTTGACCAAACTGCGGGAGGCAGTGGAAGACAGGAGTGCCTGGCGTGCTCTGGTCCATGGGGTCACGAAGAGTCAGACACGACTAAATAACTAAACAACAACAATGTGAATGTGACCGAGTCTCGAGTTTTGGAGGATACATTACTTCCTTTAACCATGAAACTGACCTCAATAAGAGTTTGAACTGTTACCTGTGTCATGTAATAATTTAAACCATGGATGTGAAGTAGAGAGAACCTAACAAGCACTCTGGGAATGAGGGCTACAACTGAATACCCGTGCTTACAAAGGATCAGTCTTACAATAACCACAAATACAATATAATCGATTTACTTAATTAAAACATGCAACATCCAGTCCAAATAAAGCTCATCAAATTTGTGAACAAAAACTTTTGGTACGTTAGCCGTCTTCCAAGCAATTAACGCACGCTTGGAATCTCAAATTGAACTTTTAAGAAATCAACACAGTTGTTGTGAATTGTATTTTCTGTCCCAGACTTTTCCCAAGGAGGTCAGGGATGAGTCCATAGTTCTTCTCTCCTTGTTTATACACACAACCCTGCAATGTAGGTTAGGTTGCAAGAAGTCACCAGATGATGCAAAGTCACCCAGTGAACTAATCTCTCCAGTTCTAGTTCAACTATACAGTATACTACTCCAATGCACTCTATGTGGGGCTACCTTTGAAGGTGACCCGGAAACTACAACTAATCCAGAATGCAGCAGCTAGACTGGTGACTGGGAGCGGCCGCCAGGACCATATAATTCCAGTCCTGAAAGACCTACACTGGCTCCCAGTATGTTTCTGAGCACAATTCAAAGTGTTGATGCTGACCTTTAAAGCCCTAAACAGCCGCGGTCCAGTATACCTGAAGGAGCGTCTCTCCCCCCCCCCATTGTTCTGCCCAGACACCGAAGTCCAGCTCCGAGGGCCTTCTGGCGGTTCCCTCATTGCGAGAAGTGAGGCTACAGGGAACCAGACAGAGGGCCTTCTTGGCAGTGGTGCCCACCCTGTGGAACGCCCTCCCTTCAGATGTGAAGGAAATAAGCAACTATCTGACCTTTAGAAGACATCTGAAAGCAGCCCTGTTTATGGAAGTTTTTAATGTATTACTATTACTATTATTATTATTATTATTATTATTATTATTATTATTTTGCACTGTCTCTTGGTCCGATGAAAAACTGCCGCTACGGCAATAAAACACATGGCAAGCAGTCCTAGGTTTGATTGCAAAATGAGAACCAAGTGACCTTGGGCAGTTACCAGTGGCGTAGCGTGGGGGGTGCAGGGGGGGCGGGCCGCACTGGGCGCAACATCTGGGGGTTAGGGTTAGGGGGCGCAAATCCACGGGTTAGGGGGCGCAAATCCACGGGTTAGGGGGCGCAAATCCACGGGTTAGGGGGCGCAAATCCACGGGTTAGGGGGCGCAAATTACTTGCCTTGCCCCGGGTGCTGACAACCCACGCTACGCCACTAGCAGTTACTGTCTCTCAGCCTCACAGAATCATGTGGGCAGAAGGGGTGAAAAAGAAAATGGAGAAGCACCCTGAGCTCCTTGAAGGAAAGAGCAGGATAAAGATGTACAGAATCGTATTTGTTAACAGTGAACTCATTCTCCAAGTGTGACTCCTCGTGTGGCCGAAACAGCGCCATCCAGAGACACAAGACAGAGGTATCTGTAGGCTTCAGAAGAAGCCTTTGCAGAAGAAGGTTTGCAGAAGAAGAAGTTTTCAGAAGAAGGTTTGCAGAAGTCCCAAAAAATAAAATAAAACCTCATTCTCTAATGGAGGGAGACATCCAAGAGGTGGGTGCCAAAATCAGCCCTATGAGGACTGTGCATGCTCAGTAGTCATGGAATGCTAACTGATAGGGGAGGGGCACCGGCCCTACCATTAGGCAAGTGGAGGTGGTCAAAATAGTGAAACTATAGTGGAATATAGCACAAGTTTAGCACTCATTATGATATTATTTGCAAACGGGGTTGTTTTTACGGAAGCCAAAAACATGGAAATGAGCGCCAAACTGGTGGCTATACAGTGGTACCTTGGGTTAAGTACTTAATTGGTTCTGGAGGTCTGTTCTTAACCTGAAACTGTTCTTAACCTGAAGCACCACTTTAGCTAATGGGGCCTCCTGTTGTTGCTGCGCCGCCGGAGCCCGATTTCTGTTCTCATCCTGAAGCAAAGTTCCTAACCTGAGGTACTATTTCTGGGTTAGCGGAGTCTGTAACCCGAAATGTATGTAACCTGAAGCGTATGTAACCCAAGGTATCACTGTATTCCACTATCATTCCAGAAGTGGCTCTTATGTAGCCTGGAAGCCCAAATATAACGCAGAGCCTAACAGGGAAGTGTCATGAAAATTGAATAAACTGCCATGTGAATGCAGCCTGAATGCCAGTATAAGAAGCTGGCTGGTTATAGCTCTGAGTTATCTTTGTCCTGCGTCAAACAAAATTAATTTTCTTAATCCTATGGCAGACATTGTTTATCTGCACCAAAAGTTCCTACTTAATTGTGACACCTTCAGTTTCCCCAGGCAGGAAAGAGTCAGCATCCGGAAATAAATAAAGCCCTTAATTTCCAAACTAACTGCAAATGAGATTTTTAATTATTCTTAAACAATTGCCAACGCTACCTTTTATGGGGGGGGGGTGTTTTGAATTCCATAATTTACCTATGCATTGTGTGAAGGAATTCTTTGTTTTGTCTGTCCAGAATCTTTCAGCAAGCATCTTTGCTGGATGCTACTGAGTTCTAGTATAGTGGTACCTCGGGTTAAGTACTTAATTCGTTCCGGAGGTCCGTTCTTAACCTGAAACTGTTCTTAACCTGAAGCACCACTTTAGCTAATGGGGCCTCCTGCTGCTGCCGCGCCGCCGGAGCACAACTTCTGTTCTCATCCTGAAGCAAGGTGCTTAACCTGAAGCAATATTTCTGGTTAGCGGAGTCTGTAACCTGAAGCGTATGTAACCTGAAGCGTATGTAACCCGAGGTACCACTGTACTGAGAGAGGGAGAAAAACTTCTTCCAAGTCACTTTCTCCACAATTTGCGTGGGACATTAGGGGATCATATCAGAAACTGGGATGGCTTCTGTAATTCCGGGACTGTCCCTGGGAAATCGGGACACTTGGAGGAGATGCAGTTCTTTGCAGCTGCTTGTATGGCGACTCCCTACTTCCAAAAATCCGAGAAGAGCTTATCTGTGCAAAGTCGGAATCAGGGCCGGATTTTGGTTTGATGAGGCCCTAAGCTACTGAAGGTAATGGGACCCTTTATATGTCCAGCTGCCCTTTGTCAACAACAAATTGTCAGTTTTTTGTGTTGAATATATGCTATATTTATGGACCTACAGTCATACCTCGGGATAAATGTGCTTCAAGTTAAGTATTTTCGGGTTGCGCTCCACGGCAACCCGGAAGTAACGGAATTCGTTACTTCTGGGTTTTGCCGCATGCGCAGACGGTCAAAATAACATCATGCACTTGTGTGGAAGTGGCAAAACGCGACCCGCAGTTGCATTCGCTTCAGGATGTGAACGGGGCTCCTGAGGTACCACTGTAATAGGTATCTAAAGCCATTTTCACATAACAAAATAACCAGTCCATGCAGAATGTTGGCACCCTATACAGTGGTACCTCAGGTTAAGTACTTAATTCGTTCCGGAGGTCTGTTCTTAACCTGAAGCACCACTTTAGCTAATGGGGCCTCCCGCTGCCGCTGCACGATTTCTGTTCTCATCCTGAAGCAAAGTTCTTAACCCGAGGTACTATTTCTGGGTTAGCAGAGTCTGTAACCTGAAGCGTATGTAACCCAAGGTACCACTGTATATAGAAATGAGCAAACCAGTGATATTTTAGGAGCAGACTAGTAGGCGGGGCCCATTACTTACATATCATAGGAGCCTACACAACACAAAACACTCTTGCTGTATGTAGGTTCATTTTATTTGTTTTTTATCTTATATTTTGGAAATGCACATCCAGGTGTTTTTTTCTTTGAGTTTTTTTAAAATAATATTTATTAAGAGTTTAAAAGTTACAAAAAAAAGAGTTAAACAAAGCAAAGAAGCAAAAAGAAACAACAAACAGAAAACAACACAATACAATGCAAGACATATAAAACAAAACAAAGACCATTTTAAACAATTTCAATGTCATATCTTTCATTCGCTTATTTCCACGACTTCCTCACACCTCCCTTTTTGTATTCCACATCAATTAATTATTTCAGCAATTCCTTTCCATCTTCCTCTGTTTTCTATCCTATAATTATCTTAACACATTCTAACCTTATTTTATTCCCTTTAATGCTCAATTAATCTATTTATACTTAATTCCTTATAACATTTCTGCTAAAGCCATATAACTTCATTCCCACTTTGTTCTAACATTCATTAATTTTGCAATATTTCTATAAATAGTCTTTAAACTTCCAATCTTCTTCCACCAGCTCTTCTCCCTGGTCTCGGATTCTGCCGATTCTCTCAGCCAGCAAAAAGCAGATGATTCACAACAAAATTTAGAGGTCTGGCAGGGCAAGTCCACCTCCTTCTTTAGCATCCATTAATATCTTAAATTTTACTCGAGGCTTCCTGCCCTGCCATACAGATCTAGAGACATCCATCTGCCACCTCCTGAAACGATCCCTCCCATCCAAACCTTTCAATGTTTGAAACAAAAGCAACATCCCCGACCTCACCGCAACCCTCGTCCCCACCACAGCAACTCGGCCCAACAGTAGCAACTTCCAATTTAGCCCTATTTCCAAATCCCCCTTGTCTTCAAGCCAACGTTCTTCACAGTTGCCCTTGAATAAATTCACATTTCTGGCGGTCATACTAACCCCCCAATACCTCTCTTTCTCAACCAATGTTAGTCCTATCTCCTCCTGAAAATCTATCAAGGTTTCCTTTTCCTCGGGTAGGGCTCTGATCCTCAATTTCATCTGTTTCTCTTTAAGTTCAGTCATATCAGGTGTCAGCTCGTATTCATCAAATCGTCCTTGTATGGATGGGACTCTCTCTCTCTCCAGTTGAATTACTTTAACTTCAGCAGCGAGGGTTTTCTCCTTAACTTCATCCGCAGTTTGCCGTATCAGGATAGATTCCTGTATCAATTTCTGGGTGGTTTCTGTATTGATATTCACCTTTTGTCCCAGGTTATTTAAACTTTCTACCATTAAATCATTTTTAATATTTGCAGCATCCACTTTCATATTTATCACATCCATTTATCACATCCATTTTCTTGTGAAGCTGTTCCAGCGAATCATTTATTTTCACTAGTACAATCACTAAGGCCTCTTCTGGCGACATTCCGTCTTTCGCATCTGCCATAACACTCAATAGATTCAAGGTCAACTCACAGTCTCACGGTTTTTATCTTACAACTGGAAATTTCCCAGCCCAGATCTTATGTAGCCACCAGTTTCAAGAACTTCCACTAGAGGGAAACAGTTTCTATTTGTATTGATAAGTAATATCCTCTTAAAGCACAGTTCAAACGACCCCAAACTAATTTCAATTTTCAGTTACTTTCACTGCTGGAAACAGCAAAAAAACAATGTATCTTCTCTTATGCTAGCTGTCAACACGATCCAAGCACTGTCAATAGACGTCTCACCAAAACGTTGGACCTTCTAGCAGCCCGTTCCCAGGGTCCGAGCGGTGGTGTTTTACCTCTCTTGGTCTCTTCCGCAGGCAAACTCAGTTAACAACTTCCCTCCCCCCTCTTCTCCTGCCTCCAAGGGGGGGAGTATATTCTTTACTTATGGAAATTTAGTCTTTTACAAAAGGCTTTCCAAGACTTCAGCTTGCAGCCTCCATTGCTTCAGTCTATTTACAAAAGGGGAAGGCGGACTTCCTGTATTGAACCTTCCCCGTTTCGATGCCAAATTAGACGTGTGTTGTTTTTTTAAAAAAAATCCAATTTTCCCAATTAAGCTCTACTCACAGGTAGTTACTTTGGAGTCAAATTGTCCACAGGAAAAAGTCAGCGCTCTCCGACAACGGCTATGCGGCTTCGAAGCACCGCGCCACTCACCCCACGTCGTTCCGGATCCCCGAAACCGGGTTTCCCCGCGAGTGGGGGAGGCGCAAAGGGTGCCCGCTGAATCCCATGCTCACAGGCTTCTCCCGCCTGTGATTTTTAACTGGTCTCCGCCTTCGCCGTGGCGGCCAGACCCAGATTTCCACGGAGCTGATTCCTCCCGATCAGAGGAATCCAGCCATTGCCGGAGGTGCCTCCCCGGAAGTCCCGGGGCCCCAAGAGAGCAGGGCCCTAAGCTATAGCTTGTTTAGCTTATACATAAATCCAGCACTGGTCGGAATGACAGAATGTGGAAGGCAACGTTGGCAGAGAAGCTAAACCAGAGCTGCAGGTCAGCTCGAGGTGACATACTGCACAAGTTTTCTGGTTTTCGTTTATTGCATGTACCAACACAGTCCTCAACCTATCAGATGTCTTTTGGGTTGGATTTACTCACCAGCTAAACTACGGCTAGCACTGTCCTGCTATGAACTGCATTGCTTCTTGCTTGTTAATTCCTGTAAGCAAAACTGCAGACATGTCCTACTTACATGTAGCAACAGGGTTATGCTGCTCCCTTGGGCTACAGAAGTCTTATTACCATAGATATTGCTCCCCGCCCCCTGTGCTTCCTTTTTTTTTTTTTTTTTTTTGCTTTTGCGCTGGCAGGTGGAGACAGAGAGAGTACTGTGCAAGGCCCAGAGGATAACCGAAATATTCTGGCATGTCCAAATGACAGCGCTTGGCACTAGAGTGCAGAATCATATCCAGCAATTCAGCCTCTTGTCTGTGGGGCTCCATCTCTCTAAGAACCGGGAGAGAACTGGAAAGCAAATAGAAGGTACTATTACATGCCACCCCAGTCTCTGAGCGGTGCAAGATTTCTGGGATTCCAGGCATTTCCCCAGGTCCATGTTTCCTTTTAGAAAATGAGGCACAGCGGAGACTATGTTGTCTTTATGATATATGGCCTATTTACACATGCAGGGACACTGGTGGCACTGTGGTCTAAACCACTGAGCCTCTTGGGTTTGCTGATCAGAAGGTCGGTGGTTTGAATCCCTGCGATGGGATGAGCTCCCGTTGCTCTGCCCCAGCCCCTGCTAACCAAGCAGTTTGAAAGCACACCAGTGCAAGTAGATAAATAGGTAGCACTGAAGCAGGAAGGTAAACAGTGTTTCCATGCGCTCTGGTTTCCGTCACGGGGTTCCGTTGCACCAGAAGCGGTTTAGTCCTGCTGGCCACATGACCCGGAAAGCTGTCTTTGGACAAACAAACACTGGATCCCTCGGCCTGAAAGAGAGATGAGCTCTGCAACCCCATAGTCGCCTTTGACTGGACTTTACCATCCAGGGGTTCTTTACCTTTACCATATATCCAACCTGAGCCTATGATGGAGGGCTTCCCAGCACCACACTCCAAAATACCCTTGCTTCACCCAGTGCTACGGCAGCCTTGGAGAACTCAGCCATTGCTCTCAAACATTGCTCTCCAGCCCATTGCTTTGCTATCTCTATTGCATAACTCCCAACTGCAATCATAAACTCTCATCTAAAACACCAGCCTTGCTTTTTAAAACAGTTGAGAGAGGGAGGGAAGGCCACTCATTTTCAAATGAGATTTGTCCTTGATCCTTACTTGTACTAATCGCTCCTTATCTCCAGGCTATCGCCTCACTGGCTTAGTCCTGGCTTAATTAGCTTTTCACACTTGTTGGTTCCAGAGGATTAGGAGCATCTAATACACAGCTCAAATACACACATGGGTCAACTAGCCTATCTTAATTAGCTTTTGACATCCCAAGCCTTAATTAAATTCTAACATCCACTTGCCTGAGAAACCTAGCACCCAAGAACTCATAACAGTATATTAAATCTATGCTGGATGGTATTGGCTGTGACCAGAATGAACATGAGTTTTATCTTTTATTTCAGCAGGCTAGAAATTAGTCTCTAGTATGCAAAGTGACTAAGGGACGCGGGTGGCGCTGTGGGTTAAACCACAGAGCCTAGGACTTGCCGATCAGAAGGTCGGCGGTTCGAATCCCTACGACGGGGTGAGTTCCCGTTGCTCGGTCCCTGCTCCTGCCAACCTAGCAGTTTGAAAGCACATCAAAGTGCAAGTAGATAAATAGGTACCACTCCAGCGGGAAGGTAAACAGCGTTTCCGTGCGCTGCTCTGGTTCTCCAGAAGCGGCTTAGTCATGCTGGCCACATGACCCGGAAGCTGTACGCCGGCTCCCTCGGCCAGTAAAGCAAAATGAGCGCTGCAACCCCAGAGTCGTCCGCAACTGGACCCAATGGTCAGGGGTCCTTTTACCTTTACCTATGCAAAGTGACTGTAACTTTTAAAGGTATTTTCCTCCACCACCCAAACATCAAAGTGGAGCAATTTCCCCTGACCCAGGATCCAAATTTGACTGTAGGGGTGTTCAGAACAGCCAGCTTAACATAATGCAACATTCCCACCACTGAATAACGTCAGAGGTAGTGGAAAGGTTTGAGCAGCGAGCTGCATTTCCCAGTGTCTCTCCATCAGTCAATGAAATCAGGAGATGACAACGGTTCTCTAAGCTTCTCTAAGCTTTCCTCCCTCAGATTTCAGAGTCCTTTCTTGGGTTCCATGATCACTGCAGATGGTGACAGCAGTCTTCTTAATACTTCTTCTTAACTGTATGTCAGTTCAAAAATTACTTTGGTAAAATACATATTTTGTTACAGACAAATGGCTTTAGATACCTATTAGGTCCATAAATTACCATATAGCATATATTCAACACAAAAAACAGCGACAATTTGTTGTTGCCAAAGGACAGCTGGACATATGAAGGGCCCCATTACCTTCAGTAGCTTAGGGCCTCATCAAACCAAAATCCGGCCCTGAAGCCATGGCTGTTTATTTTTTAAAAAATAATAATAATATTTATTTATTTCTTTATTTATACCCCGCCCATCTGGCTGGGTTGCTCAAGGCACTCTGGGCAGCTTCCAACACAAAAACGTAATAAAACATCAAACAGTAACAGTAACAATCTGACCCAATATAAAAGTCACAGTAACTTTTAAAATAAATAACTTATATCAAAGCAACATTCAACAATTCAGCAGAATCTTTTTTTTTTAAACATAATTTTTATTAATTTACATCAACACAAAACAAACATACAATTCTACATCTTATTTTCACAAATTACTTTCTTTTGGACTTCCTCCAGCTTCTCCACAAATCTTCCGTAGTTATTTATTTATATTACGCATTTCATAATTTATATTGACATTATTTGTCTTCTTACTTCCATTTCTCTTTAGACAATACTCCTACATTTTCACAGTGCTCTTTTGAACCCCACTAGCGTTATCTGTCCTTCACTTATGTTTTCCAGATATTCCACAAATTTCCCCCAGTCCTCAATGAATCTCTGAAGCCATGACTGTTTAAAGTGGCATGATACTGCTTTAAATGCACAGTGCGGATGGATAAAGAGGATTTGGCACATGAGCGCGCAATGCTCCTCTTGTGCTGGACTCTGCTTCGCCACTCTCCCAGAAGACCTGAAAATGGGTAATTCTAGGCATAAAAAAAAAATAATAACTCCTGAGATTCAACAGAGCTGCTCCCTGCTTCCCACCCTGAATGACACATTTTGTGTGCGAAGCCCACCCAGGAACCAGAATGTTTGGTTTCAGGACTTGGCAACTCCCGTTTGCTTACATACTTGGAGACAACGAAACGTGTGCCACAATCCTACGATGTCTTGCTCAAGAGCAATCTTTGCAACTTGCACCGCCTGCCAGCCTTCTGCTTGAAATCATTTTCAGTGCCTTTAACAGCTTCGTGACAGGAGGACAGACAGCCGATTAAAGTCTTTCCTTATCACTGCATGCTCAGGCTGGAGAGACAACCTTCGCCTGCTGGACTCCTGTCACTTACCTCTTAAAGGCAGTGATCCCCAGACGAGGTTAAAAGTCGACCACCTCACAGAAATGACCATTAAATGACAGGAATGGCCTGGAGGATTTGTTTTCTGGGAACAGAAGCCGAACTTACTGGGGGGAAAAGAAGAGGGTTTTAATTTGGAAGAGAGCATTTGTGCGTGGAAACATCCAAAGGGCACCAGTGCAGCCTGGCAATGAAAACGGTGGCATTCGCCTAGGGTCTGGGTGTAACTGGTAAAGCAGCACAACTTGTGCCAATTTTCCATTTAGTGGGTGGGTGAAAAAAAATATGACTGTAAATTGCAGCAGCAGCTCAAGGTTGTACAGCAGGAAAAGTAGCAAGCCGGAGGATGAGACAGAGAGCTGGGCCCCCAACCTGTTCTTTGGCTTGCTTCATGCGGTTCCAGGATGCTTGCTTAAAGTTGAAAGAGTTGGGAAGAAATGTTAAGCATGTGTATCTACATGCTTGAACTTTTCGAAAAGAAGATTCTTGTTTCAGAGGAGAAGTGAGGCTATAGTGTCCATTATTTGTTGTTGTTTAGTCGTTTAGTCATGTCCGACTCTTCGTGACCCCATGGACCAGAGCACGCCAGGCACTCCTGTCTTCCACTGCCTCCCGCAGTTTGATCAAACTCATGCTGGTAGCTTCGAGAACACTGTCCAACCATCTCGTCCTCTGTCGTCCCCTTCTCCTTGTGCCCTCCATCTTTCCCAACATCAGGGTCTTTTCCAGGGAGTCTTCTCTTCTCATGAGGTGGCCAAAGTCTTGGAGCCTCAGCTTCAGGATCTGTCCTTAAAGTGAGCACTCAGAGCTGATTTCCTCCAGAATGGAGAGGTTTGATCTTCTTGCAGTCCATGGGACTCTCATTTCACATTCACACCATGCATCTAAAGCAGTCAGTGCCCATTTAAAGCATGTGACTTCTCCAAAAAGCTTCAGAGGGCTGTAGGATGATTCTGAAGGATGATTTCCTTCAGAATGGATAGGTTTGATCTTCTTGCAGTCCATGGGACTCTCAAAAGTCTCCTCCAGCACCATAATTCAAAATCATCAGTTCTTCAGAGATCAGCCTTCTTTATGGTCCAGCTCTCACTTCCCTACATCACTACTGGGAAAACCATAGCTTGAACTATACGGACCTTTGTTGGCAAGGTGATGTCTCTGCTTTTTAAGATGCTGTCTAGATTTGTCATTGCTTTTCTCCCAAGAAGCAGGCGTCTTTTAATTTCGTGAAGAAGAAGTATATTAATGGTGAAATACAATTAAGAAGTAGTATATTTGGGGGGGTGGGAGGCCCAAGAGAGCGGGGCCCTATGCTATAGCTTGTTTAGCTTATACGTAAATCCGGCACTGTATGGCTTTCCCCCAAAGAATCCCAAGAGCTGTCATTTGTTAGCAATGCTGGGGGTTGTTCGAAGACCTCCATTCGCCCTGAGAAAGCTACAGTTCCCAGAGTCCCCTAGGAAGGAGGATTGAGCCACGACCAACTGAGATACTCTGGGTTGCTCCCTTCTCTTCCCCCACCCTGTCCCAGACTCTGTGTCTTTAAAAGTTTGTATGCGTGTGTGTGTGTTTGTGTGTGCAAACACACCAAACCACATTAAAAGGTAAAGGGACCCCTGACCATTAGGTCCAGTCGTGACCGACTCTGGGGTTTCGGCGCTCATCTCACTTTACTGGCCGAGGGAGCCGGCGTACAGCTTCCAGGTCATGTGGCCAGCATGACAACTGCTAGGTGGGCAGGAGCAGGGACCGAGCAACAGGAGCTCACCCCGTTGGTGGGATCTGAACCGCCAACCTTTTGACACACCAAACCACATTAGGTAAGTTTTAATTCTCTAATCCAAAGACTTCCTATGTCGGAGGGCATACAGCAGAGGGGTTTGTTTAAAATTTCCATACAACAAGTGAATAAATAAATGGGGATTCAGCATGAACTCAGAGTCACCCTGAAAACTGAGCTCTCTGCCACTTTTTCCAATTAAAAGTGCTCACAGTCCATCTAAAACAATGTCAAGTTACCACCTTTGCTCCTTGGGGGTTGATCTTTAAAGTACTGAGTCTGAAACAGACCTGATGGAATCAGACCTTGCTATTCCCCTCTTTTTCACCTGATGAGAGTTGTTCTCCTACTCCAATAAGTCTTGTCTCCTACTTCTTACTCTGATGAAGATACATCTACTCTTTCTTATCTCCGCTCTTGCAAACAATGTCTTCTGTCAAATTCACATTACCAAAGAATAGCTCAAATAAGGTCTTATCCACTCTTACCTTTCACCCCACGCTTTCCAGGTACGGGTAAGCACTTTAAAGCTCCGTATCCAAATGACATTCCCTTTTTTGCCCCGGAGCCTTCCGCATGAAAACCTGCTCTTTAAAGCTGAAGCACTACAAATAGCAATTTGAGTTTTCTGTGGATCGCCATTTGCTCCAATTCAGCTGTAAAGAGTGGGGTTTTGCGAGGAAAGCTCCAGGGCAAGAAGCAGGGGAAAGCACTAAGAGATGTTTGGATTATAACAAGAGAATATGGGTACAGAGTATTCTACTTCTAAAATTCTAACCCCAATGGGGGACCCTGTCCTGTTTAGAAAATAAGCAGAAATCTGGCGTGTAGTTGCAGATTCTTCCATCACACTGGGGCAATTATCTGGTTAAAAAACAACAACCTTTGCTCAACTGTTTCTTGGTGGAGGTACAGACACCCTTTTTTATGCCAGAACTTTATAAATTCGGATTAGAGGAAAGCAGATGATCAGGAGCCCCTCTCCACATAGGATCCGCTCTGAATTTGCAAGCCCAAAGTTCATGTAAACGGCATTCTTCAAAGCAATTAACAACTCAGACAGAGCTCAGTTTACTTACCCCTGCAGGCCCCAAAGATCATAGTTCCCATAGCCAAGGTGGGTTCCAGACCCAGTTTGGAATAAACCATCCACGCTCCGAGAACGTTTCTGAAATATGGAGCTCTTGCACCGACTGGTGTGACAGGCAGGGTAGATTGTGAATGGAAGGTCCTTCATGGGGATGTCTGTGGTGCAACACCCAGCCGAGTGTGGAAATGCAAGCTGTGGGTGAGCCAAAGAGTAAATCAAAACTCCAGGGAGATGTCAGCATGAAGGATTAGACTCTGTCCTTTGGGAAAGCACCATGGAAAATCTCATGTAGCTATATAGGAGATCAGTCAAGGCAGCCACACCAGCCACAGCTTCCAAATTTCCCAAGGTAGAAATGTGCCACCAGCTCTGCCTTTTATAAGCTATCGCTCTCTGAGGAGATTTTCTGTCACCATTGTTCCTTCCTTTTCCTTCTTTCAGGGATGCTGGATAAACTAAGCAAGCAATGTGATTACAGTCCAGTTGTCTCCAGCTGCTCACTCCTCCACAGATAGTCTTATGTCGTTCCTATTACAGCTCTGTGTATCTGATCTCCTAATTATGTGTTAGGCTCTCCAGACTGGGAGCCTCCTATGGGAGGTGCTTCCCATTCCACAGGGCCACCTTCCCATTCATTTTAGCCCCTTTTAGGTGGGAGGTGCTGAAGCCCAGAACTTTGAGCCACATGCCTCCCCTCTGAGATAGCTTCTGCCCTCAGGTGCAGCAGAAGTTACTGCCCCATTTTCAGTCTTGGAAATAAGATTCACCTGCAGATCCAATCCTCTTCTGTCCATGGAATGAGGGTGCCATCTTGCCCTCCATTTCAGGCAGCAAAGGTTACTGAGCCAACCCTGGGAATCCTTTTTTGAAGCTATCTTCATGTAAGCATATGTATTTGCCTTCATGAAGCTATCTTCATGTAAGCATATGTATTTGCAGCTATCTTCATGTAAGCATATGCATTTGCCTACATAAAGTGCCCAGAGCAAATGGGAGAGGACAGAAAGAGGAATACGAGGAGAGAAGTACAGTCTTTAATCAGCTACAATATGCTTAACTGGACGCTGAAGAGATTTAGCAGGAAAAGTGTCTTTATCAGCTTTATTCCATTTGCTTTTTTATTTTTTAATTTAAATAATAATAATTTTTATTTATACCCTGCCCTCCCCAGCCAAGGCCGGGCTCAGGGCGGCTAACAAGCAATAATAAAAACAAGCTGAATGATTACAACTTAAAAACAAAATTAAAATACAACATTAAAAATGACTTTAATATAAAGCTAAGTCATCTGAGCAAGAAAAGGGATAGATTAGTAACTATCTAATGTAACAAACAACCTGTGACACGTGAGGACAAATTCTAGACTTGGGTGTTTTCTTCTGGTAACTCAATTTCCCTTCATCTCATTTACTACTTTTGTCCCCTGCCTCTCCTTCAAGGAACTCTCTCAGCCATGTGGGTGAGGCGCTGTTACCCCATTTTATTTTCATAACAACCAGGTGAACTTCATGGTAGTGTGGTGATTCGAACCCAGGATTTCCTGGTTCACACCCAGCCCATAACATCACATTGACATAGAGAGATATTTTTACGTTCACCCCTCTTCTCTGAGCAGCGAGAAGTTCCAGAGCTACACTGCGTACCCAAGTTTAGTTTCCCTTGGGAGGAGGTCACTGAAGGTGTATACTGTTTTGTAATATTTGAGTTGTTTACAGGTTGAACATAGATACAGTCTGAGCACAGAGGAGGATGCAACCTTCCAAGAGACTGCTTAATCCTCACGTCAGATCTAGAGGGAGACAGAAAGTCCCCATTGATAACTTAGGGAGTATCCCACAAACCCCTAGTTTTCTCCTCTATCTTGAAATTGAAGCTTGTTTGGTTTCACAATTCTGCCTTCACAACAACATGGACACATTCCATCCATTAAGCGTTTTCTGCTTAGTATGGAAAGAGTTCCCAAAATATGAAATATCCAGAAGCTAGCAATCTGCAGGAAGAAAACTTTTGTTAGTGACCTTCAGCAGGAAGGAAACATCTCTGTCTCCATTTTTGTAACCCCTGCTGCTTAGGGAATATGCGCTTCATTCTAGGACTGTAGTAGAAAAGGGAGGGTGTGTTGCCAGAATGTCTCTGGAGGTGCACAATGCCGCAATCTACTAAAGACACATAGGCTCCCGGGACTGGGTAGTTCCTTGATGGAAGATAGCCTAGGAACACTATGCTCAATCCCTGTCACTTGTTAAATAAAAATTCCCCAGCTCACTTCCATTGTCAAATGAAGACACCAGCCAAGAGTATAGGAGCGAAAGAGCAGCCAGTAGGCCTGATCTTTATTTTGCAGCAAGACTTCAAACTACCACATGGAAGAAGCAGAAAGAAGCCCCCAACAAAGGATGGCTCTTCTTTTTATAAGTTTCTCAAACTACACATAACACTCTTAGTAAAACATCATATATTGGTCATAACTATGTCATAAATTAAGGGACTTAGGTGGCGTTGTGGGTTAAACCACAGAGCCTAGGGCTTGCCAATCAGAAGGTCGGCGGTTCGAATCTCTGTGATGGGGTGAGCTCCCGTTGCTCGGTCCCTGCTCCTGCCAACCTAGCAGTTTGAAAGCACATCAAAGTGCAAGTAGATAAATAGGTACCGCTCCGGCAGGAAAGTAAACGGCGTTTCCGTGCCCTGCTCTGGTTCGCCAGAAGCGGCTTAGTCATGCTGGCCACATGACCTGGAAGCAGTATGCCGGCTCCCTCGGCCAATAAAGCGAGATGAGCGCCGCAACCCCAGAGTCGGTCATGACTGGACCTAATGGTCAGGGGTCCCTTTACCCTTTACCTTTATGTCATAAATTAGGAGGGGTCTTCTGACAGATACCTGAGCACCAGGCTTGCCCTTTCCCTCACCTGACCTCCACCTCTCACCCTTCAGGTGAAACAAAGGTAAGTATTCACATTTTCCTGTTTTCCCAGCCAAGTTAAGCACACCATTTTGTCTTGACCAAGACCCCAAAACCCACTGGAGGTTGGGCTTGCTATTATTCTTGGAATGACTACCTGTCTGACACTCAGGTGTCAGGATGCCACCAATTATCACCCAGTTAGTGGGGCTGCTGAGTACCTGGTCTCATGCTTCAGGGATGATGGCTGCCCCTAGCCATATCCCAAGCTTCTCCTCCGGTAGCCATTTCCCTTCTGAGTAGAACAGCATTGGAATGGTATAAATCCATCACTGGAGTGATTTTATATGAATTTCTAAAGTTTTCCCATTGAGCCAGTACATTTATCAGTGAATTGCTCATTTGGTAATGTGCAGCAAAAGCTCTTTGAAGAGTGGGGTGGGAAAGAGTTATGGTAGGAGAAGTTGGTAAAAATTAAGATTTAAGTTCTAAACTTTAAGGTTTTTATTTCTTTTTATTTATACAAGATAAGATGAAAATAGATTAAGGTAATGTGATGACAGAATATTATGAATTATGGAAAGGATTTAAAAGAGGGGAGGGATTTGCTGAAATAATAATTTGAACCGGAATACAGAGAAGGAAGGCATGAGGAAGTCCGGGAAATAAGTAAATGAAAAATATGTGATGATTGAATTGTTTTTTAACTATTTTTATTTTGTATTTTTCTTTTTTGCATTTTTCTTTTCTTTTTTTCTTTTTCTATTTTGTAACTTCTTGAAAATCTTAATAAATATTTTATATATATAAAAAAATGAAGAGTGGGGTGGGGAGAGGTCTCTCTCTCACACACCCTCCAATTTACATGCTCCCCGGAGGAAAGGGGTTGATAATTAGTGATTCACGGAGATAAAGTGGCATGCATGTGGGAAATGTTAGCCACTTTCTTTCTGCCTTTCCAGAACTGCAGGAAGGCATTTAGCACAGGAAGAACCAAAACAAGAATAAAACAAGACAACCTTTAAAAACAATCCCCAAATCTGCATTGGCACAGTGTCCAAATTGACTTTGAAGTGTGCTCTGAAATCGACTAGAAGCTGATGGAGTTCCTTTAATTCCCACAAGAACTGTTGTGCTTCATGTGGGCAGAGGAGAAAAGGTGGAGACTGCCTCCCTATCCTGACCCTTTCAGGGAGAAGGAAGAGGAAGACAGTACAGTGGTACCTCAGGTTACAGACGCTTCAGGTTACAGATGCTTCAGGTTACAAACTCCTTGTGTATTCACTACAGCAGCAAGAATTCTCATCGCAAAGTATTGGAAGACACAGGATCTACCCACTCTGGAAGAATGGCAGATGAAGGTGATAGACTACATGGGACTGGCTGAAATGACTGGCAGAATCCGAGACCAAGGGAAAGAGACGGCGGAAGAAGATTGGAAGAAATTTAAAATTTATCTCAAGAAATATTGTAAAATTAATGAGTGTTAAAATGTTGAGGTTATAAAAAGGGGGGGATTACAGCTGTAAAAGATCAAGTAAAAGAAAAGAACAAGGGAAAATTAGATTAATGTAAGGGGCAGGATTTGCTGAAATGAATTTGGAAATAGGGATGCAGAAAGGGGAGGTACAGGGAAGTCGGTGAAGTAAGGTTTATGAAAAGAAAAGATTTGAAATTATACTTGTGTGTTTATGTGTTTGTTTGTTTGTATTGTGTATTGTATTGTATGTGTTTTTATAAATGTTGAAAAACCAATAAAAATTTCATAAAAAAACAACAACAAACTCCACTAACCCAGAAATAGTACCTTGGGTTAAGAACTTTGCTTCAGGATGAGAACAGAAATCACGTGGTGGCGGTGTGGCAGCAGCAGGAGACCCCATTAGCTAAACTCCGGTCTTGAAAGACTTACACTGGCTCCCAGTACGTTTCCGAGCACAATTCAAAGTGTTGGTGCTGACCTTTAAAGCCCTAAACTGCCTCAGTCCAGTATACCTGAAGGTACCTCCATCGTTCTGCACGGACACTGAGGTCCAGCGCTGAGGGCCTTCTGGCGGTTCCCTCGCTGCAAGAAGCCAGGTTACAGGGAACCAGGCAGAGGGCCTTCTCGGTAGTGGCACCCGCCCTGTGGAACGCCCTCCCATCAGATGTCAAAGAGAAAAATAACTACCAAACTTTTAGAAGACATCTGAAGGCAGCCCTGTTTAGGGAAGCTTTAATGTTTAATAGGTTATTGTATTTTAGTGTTTTGTTGGAAGCCGCCCAGAGTGGCTGGGGAAACCCAGCCAGATGGGAGGGCCATAAATAATAAATTATTATTATTATTATAAAGTGGTACCTCAGGTTAAGAACAGTTTCAGGTTAAGAACAGACCTCCAGAAGAAGAAGAAGAAGAGAAGAGTTTGGATTTGATATCCCGCCTTTCACTCCCTTTAAGGAGTCTCAAAGCGGCTAACATTCTCCTTTCCCTTCCTCCCCCACAACAAACACTCTGTGAGGTGAGTGGAGCTGAGAGACTTCAAAGAAGTGTGACTGGCCCAAGGTCACCCAGCAGCTGCATGTGGAGGAGCGGGGAAGCGAACCCGGTTCACCAGATTACGAGTCCACCGCTCTTAACCACTACACCACACTGGCTCTTTCAGAACGAATTAAGTTCTTAATCTGAGGTACCACTGTATAGATTTTCCTGCTTGGCAGGGGGTTGGACTCGATGGCCCTTGTGGTCTCTTCCAACTCTATGATTCTATGATTCTAGGGGTTTGAGGGAGGTAGCAGCTCACAGGCAGATGAGGGGCAAAGTTGGGAAATCATGGGAGGGGGGAGGCAGGACTGGAGCAGCAGTCGGCTGACATGGTGTCTTTAGAAAGCATTCCAGACCTCTCACCTCCCAGAACCTGGCGGTCCTTAAAAGTAGGAGAGCAAAGAGCTCAAAGGCAGAGGGCTGTTAGCGGCACCCGTAGAAGTGATGAATGAGGAATGTGGGAGAGGCGGGGTATGTCTGTGTGTGTGTGTGTGTGTGTGTGTGTGTGTGTGTGTGTGGAGATTCACCCGGGACAACTCCATTATCCAAGAGGCTGCGTTCTATAGTCTCTCTCTGTGAAGATTGAAATAAAAAAGGACGGTAAGATACTTCCCCTTGTCTTCATTACTTTCCTGGGCAACCAGCCAGGAGCTGCTGACAGCAGCTTGACATCATGAGATTTGGACAAGATCTAGCAAGATTTCACCAGAATTTGGAACCAATGCTGGTGGCAGGACAGGCGAGGTACCCCTGGAGGCACTGTCCTGGGGGCTTCTTCTGCTTCAGACGGCTGCTTCACCCCACCTCCTGGTTGGACCAGGCCTGGCTACATGTGTGTATGAGTGGAGTTTGGTGGAGAAAAGCTGTCCACTGTGTTGAGCCCTGGAAATAGACGAGTGAGCTGAACGGTTTCTTAAGACTCCAGAAAGCCCTCCTGTCCAAACGAGAGCATCCAAATAAGGATGTGTTTGCATCCTACTTGACATTTCTTGGGCGTAATTGGCCCACCGCAGGAGGCATTCAATGGGAGGAAGCGTGCAAAGAAGGGTTTCGTTTATCTTCCCTTCCATCACAGGTGTCTCTGCAGATTTGATGCAGAATTTGAGGGTGGGTTCTATAGAGTCTCTCTGTAAAGACTGAAATAAAAAAGGACGGTAAAAATTTTTTCCTTGCCTTTATACTTTCCTGAGCAACCAGCTGGCAGCCACTGGCAGCATCCAGCACTGACTGTCAAAAGACCACTCACTGAGCAGCTAGAGTGGGGATTTGTCCGAGGTCTATCAACTCCTAGTTTGACACCTTACCTATTACAACAGACTTTCCCAACCTGGTGTCCTCTAGGAGGCAGTCAATAGGAGGAAGGGTGCAGCCAGTGTGGTGTAGTGGTTAAGAGCCAGTGTGGTGTAGTGGTTAAGAGCGATAGACTCGTAATCTGGGGAACCGGGTTCACGTCTCCGCTCCTCCACATGCAGCTGCTGGGTGACCTTGGGCCAGTCACACTTCTTTGAAGTCTCTCAGCCCCACTTACCTCACAGAGTGCTTGTTGTGGGGGAGGAAGGAAAGGAGAATGTTAGCCGCTTTGAGACTCCTTCGGGTAGTGATAAAGTGGGATGTCAAATCCAAACTCTTCTTCTTCTCTTCTTCAAAGAAGGGTTTCGTTTATCTTCTTCTTCCATCACATGTGCCTCTAGGGATGCTTACAGAATTTGATCTTCGTGAATTCTAACGCAACCTGACCTGATTCACACCTCCTGACCTAGTGCATGGATTGGAATGCAGTTATCTCTGTGTCTTTTAATGCATCACGGTGCCATGTATTTTCCCACCAGTGACAATGATGGAGAGAAAGGGTGGGGGAGCATACAGCCTAATAATGTTAGGGCCCTTTGCAGGGTACCTATTACCTTTTTACTATTTTGAGTGGCGCTCCCATGTTCCTTTTGCTGTTTAATGATGCCTGCGGTGTGCATGTCAGCACAAATCCCCTTGCTTTTCAAGAAAGGGTGGTTGATGTGTGTTGATAATCTTTCTATAATTATTATGGTAATTTTTTAAATAAAAAAACACACACACACTAATGAGCTAGATGTCCACAAACTGCATAGCTTTTATGGAATTTAACCTGGAACATATCCAAGAGCTAGTCAATGAGCTCTGCTGTGAAAACAACCCAAAGTTCATAAAGAATGAGGGGGTGGGGGCACTGGATGGAAAGCCCCCGAGGGAGTTCGGATCTCCTGGACGCTGTCCCCGCGAGCACACCAAGTTCCATTTCTTAAGATGAAAAATTGGATTTAAGTTTTGGACATGCTTCGAGTGAGGAGGGGGGAATTAATCTGCCAATTAAGCCAGCCACTGAGGTGCCAAGAGTGACAGAGAGGAAGAAAGATAACATCTAAGAGTAACATTTAAGTTGGTATGTTGGAACGGAATGGAAAAGGGGGGGGGGGTAAAGTCTTTTTTACTATGATTTATTACAATACCTGACAACCCCCCCCCCAGAAGAACCGTTTACATTATTTACAGCAAGTGAGATTAGAAAATATAGTGGTGCCCCGCAAGACGAATGCCTCGCGAGACGGAAAACTCGCTAGACGAAAGAGTTTTCCGTTTTGGAGGTGCTTCGCAAAACGAATTTCCTATGGGCTTGCTTCGCAAGACGACAATGTCTTGCGAGTTCCTGCTGGTTTTTTTTCCTCCCCCCTTTTTCTAAGCTGCTAAGCCGCTTATCAGCTGATCCGATCAGCAGATAAGCCGCTAAAAGCCGCTAATAGCGCTAATCCGCTAATCCGTCAATGGGCTTGCTTCACAAGACGAAAAAACCGCTAGACGAAGAGAATCACAGAACAGATTCTTTTCGTCTTGCGAGGCACCACTGTAAACTGTGTGGAAACAACAATACTATATAATTAAAGCTTTTGTTTTTTGAATTGCTTGGAAGAAGATAAAAGACCCTCCAAATATTGATATTAGAAAGAAGCAGGATCTCGTTAGCCGCTGGAGAGACTTCAAAAAACTTTGGACGGACTCTAGGACCGAGCTGCAGAGATAAATAGTCACAGGGGGAGGTGAGCTCTTAATTTGTTATTATATCTGCACTTTAAGTCCGATTTGGCAAATCTCCTCTGGAAAGGCTAATGTTTGATGCAACCGGTCTAGGTAAATTAATGTGCAAATGCCTAGATTTGATTTCATTGGAACTGAGAGAAGATGGCATCTGCCAGCAGCGAAATGACTTTTGGATTGATTCGGCATAAACACCAGCGTGTGAGGAGACACTGCAACAGTAGGAGAGTCAAGTACGCAAAATTCACACATCATTGCTTACTTTAACTCGCCTGTGGAAACAACTCAGAGGCCATGAAAGAAGGAAGGTTAAAAACAGGAAGATTTAAAGAAGGAACTATTGGAAACTCAAGGCAGCAGAGATATGAGACTATATGGACTATATGATATGTATTTGTATAATTTGGAATATTTAATGTGATTTGATTGGATTGTTAAAATGGAAAATTTAATAATAAAATTATTATTATTATTATTTTAAAAATGAGCTCTGCTGTGTACGTCCCTAGCTGACCGAGATTTCTTCCCCAAAATCTGAAACACGATCTGCATTAGTGATCCTTAATGGCGCTCCAAGTTGCTTAAAAATCCAGCAGGAGTCAGAATAACAGTAACACTAACCTGCATCACGATAGCAATAAACTAAGCAGCACAATAATAGCTTATAAGCAGCATGTGGGGTGGCGACTTAGAAAGCCAGCCCATAATGATATTTAATAACTTCAAACTGCAGCAAAGTTAAAAGCTTGCTGGAAGAGAAAGACATTCAAGTGCTATGTTCTTGCGACAGGGAGTTCCCCGTATGGGTGCTGCCATAGAAAAGGCTTCTCACACATTCCTACCAACCATACCACAAAATGCCTTGACGCATGGAGGAGGCCTAAAGGATAGGCAGAGTCACATAGGAGGAGACAATCTCTTACACAGCTTGCATGGAAGCTGTCAAGGACTTTAAAATAATAGCAAACACCTTGATCCCCCCCTAGAAATGAACTGTAGCCAATGACAGAATTTTGGATTGCCAAATTTTGCACCAACTGATGTTTCTGAGTGGTTTTCAAGGGCAGCACCCAATCAAGATACACACAGACTTCTCATAAACATGTGAGTGAGGTATGCAGATTTCACACTAAGGACAGATCTACACAATACATGTAAAACATATTCAATGCACATTTAAGGTGCATGGCTTCTCCCAAAGAATCCTGGGAACTTTAGTTACTTCCTCACTTCCCGGCACCCTAAACAAACTGCACCTCCCAGGAAACTTCAAACAACACAACACAATCGGTTGTGTGGCATTGAGAATAGATTGGAGGTTCTGCGGATTACATTGGGATACAAAAACAAAAGGAATCACTTGATCAAAACAGTTTGGCAAGTCTCTGTGATTCCAGAGGGAGGAATGTAGACTATTTTTGCAAAAAAGAAATACCTCTTCTTTATTTTTTTCATCAGTCACTTCTCTTTAGACAACACTTCCTTTCTCTATTTCTCTCTAAGTTTCTTCCTAGAATTGCAAACAATGTTAGCAAGTAGGGGAAGAATTTCTATGTACTATTTAAAGGCATCAGCTTCTTATATTCTAGGTTAGAGATGGTCAGCTATTCTCCAGACCAGGCACTTGGGCAGGTTTCCTCAAACTCAGCTTACAACTTGGCCTACAACTCCCATGAACCCTAGCTAGCAGGGCCAGTGGTCAGGGATGATGGGAATTGTAGACTCAAAACATCTGGAGGGCCGAGTCTGAGGAAGCCTGCTCTTGGGGCTGACCTATTCAAAGGAAGGTACCTATCATTATTAATTCCATGTTTATTCCACTATTCTTTAATCATAATAATTTTATTATTTGTACCCTGCCCATCTGACTGGGCTGCCCCAGCCACCCTGAGTGGCTTCCAACATATATAAAAAGGTAAAGGGACCCCTGACCATTAGGTCCAGTCGTGACCGACTCTGGGGTTGCGGCGCTCATCTCGCTTTATTGGCTGAGGGAGCCGGCGTACAGCTTCCGGGTCATGTGGCCAGCATGACTAAGCCGCTTCTGGTGAACCAGAGCAGCGCACAGAAACACCGTTTACCTTCCCGCCAGAGTGGTACCTATTTATCTACATGCATTTTGACATGCTTTCGAACTGCTAGGTTGGCAGGAGCAGGGACCAAGCAACGGGAGCTCACCCCGTCGCGGGGATTCGAACTGCCAACCTTCTGATCAGCAAGTCCTAGGCTCTGTGGTTTAACCCACAGTGCCACCCGTGTCCCTCCAACATATATAAAAACATAATAAAACATTAAACATTTTAAAAAACCCTTCCCATACTGGGCTGCCTTCAGATACCTTCTAAAGGCTGTAGGTAAAGGACCAGTCAAAGGGAACTATAGGGTTGCGCGCTCATCTCGCTCTATAGGCCGAGAGAGACGGCTTTTGTCCACAGACAGCTTTCTGGGTCATGTGACCATCAGGACCAAACCGCTTCTGGTGAACCAGAGCAGCGCACGGAAACACCGTTTACCTTCCCGCTGGAGCGGTACCTATTTAACGTATTGGCCCGAATATAAACCGCACCTGCAAATTAGCTGCACCTTTAAAATTCAAGGGTGGGCGGAGAAAGAAAGACAATACCCAAATATAAGCCACACCCTTAAAATTCCGCAGACACTCACACCTGTAAATGGCAAATGTAGAAGAAAATCCTACAGCGATATCATAAAAGCCCATTTTTGTGAGGTTGTGAATTTAAGCCACACTTTAACTTTTCATGGTCGGAATTTGGAAAAAAGAGTGAGGCTTATATTCAGGCCAATACGGTATCTAGGCATGCTTTCAAACTGCTAGGTTGGCAGGAGCAGGGACCGAGCAACGGGCGCTCACTCCGTCGCGGGGATTCGAACCGCCAACCCTCCGATCGGCAAGCCCAAGAGCCTAGTGGTCTGGACTGCAGCGCCAATCTCCTACTAATATATTTTTATTAAGGAGCTCAAAGTGGCACATGTCATTAATGCCCCCCCCCTACAGTGGTACCTCGGTTTAAGAACAGCCGTGTTTACGAACTATTCGGTTTACGAACTCCGCAAAATCGGAAGTAGTGTTCCGGTTTGCAAACTTTACCTCAGTCTACGAATGGAAGCCAAACGGTGGAAGGTAACCGGCAGCAGGAGGCCTCATTAGAAGAAGAGGAGGAGGAGGAGGAGGAGGAGTTTGGATTTGATATCCCGCTTTATCACTACCCGAAGGAGTCTCAAAGCGGCTAACATTCTCCTTTCCCTTCCTCCCCCACAACAAACACTCTGTGAGGTGAGTGGAGCTGAGAGACTTCAGAGAAGTGTGACTGGCCCAAGGTCACCCAGCAGTTGCATGTGGAGGAGCGGAGACGCGAACCTGGTTCACCAGATTACAAGTCCACTGCTCTTAACCACACCACACTGGGAAAGCGCGCCTTGGCTTAAGAACAGATTTGGTTTAAGAACGGACTTCCGGAATGGATTAAGTTCGTAAACCGAGGTACCACTGTAGAGGTGAAGGAACATGCTGTTATGCATCTTAGTTGCTGCTCCAGAGAAACACACGTTGCAGATAACACTGGCAAAAAAAATTAAAGCCACAATACTGAATCTTTCAGGTTCAATGCTGAAAGACACATTGTGTATCTAGGCCAATATGCTTGTTTATATCACAGACGTTTCACCTCTAGTAAAGAATGTTGTGGATCTCATTGTGAAATCGTTGTCTAGTCCCTCCGTGCCACTACCCTATCATGTCTAGAAGGGATAGGTGAGGTGTTTTTGAATGGGCTGCTGCCACTTGATGGCAGTAAAGTTCTATAGCAGCCTTACTAAGTGCCAAGCTGATTGGCAGCATCCTGGCCTGGAGCCAGAATTTATAGTCGGAAGCGACTCCAGAGATCACCATTTGGTCCAACTGTTGCATCCGGGGTCTGTAATATCCTTGGCAGATGGCCAGTCATTCTCAGATCTTTTTCTATCGACAGTGAATTAAACAGT
Source organism: Podarcis bocagei (assembly GCF_964188305.1). Lineage (NCBI taxonomy): Eukaryota > Metazoa > Chordata > Lepidosauria > Squamata > Lacertidae > Podarcis > Podarcis bocagei. The sequence continues at coordinate 9,531,435 of NC_138138.1, forward strand.
GAATTAAACAATTCTTAGCCATTCTGATGCCTTCTTGATGCCAATAAGATAATCTCCCAATCAAATGTAATGGATTAGGAGCAGCGCCGGATTTACGTATAAGCTAAACAAGCTATAGTTTAGGGCCCCACTCTCTTGGGGGCCCCCAAAAAAATTCTGAGACTTTGTAAATTGTGTTTCTAAAGGCACTTTTGTTATTGCCAAATGTCAAAGTGTTTGCATTATTAAGTTTGTGATAAATAAAAAAACATTTTAAGTTACAGCTTAATAATTATTTCACTATTAATATATTTCTTCCTAATTGTATTTCAGTTCAACAGTTACTTTGATAAAATACATATTTTGTTATGTGCAAATGGCTTTAGATACCTATTAGGTCCATAAATGACCATATAGCATATATTCAACACAAAAAACAGCAGCAATTTGTTGTTGACAAAGGACAGCTGGACATATAAAGGGCCCCATTACCTTCAGTCAGTAGCTTAGGGCCTCATCAAATCTAGATCCGGCCCTGATTAGGAGGGATAGACATCTTAACTCGGGCATCCCCAACCTGCAGCCCTCCAGATGTTTGGCCTACAACTCTCATGATTCCTAGCTAACAGGACCAGTGGTGAGGGATGATGGGAACTGAAGTCCAAAACATCTGGAGGGCCAAAGGTTGGGGATGCCTGTCTTAATTGTTGCAGAGTATAAATGCCCAAGCTTTCCGGCAAGTTGCTGTTGCTAACGTTTATGAAATTTTTATATAACCAAAAGTTCGCCTTGATGTTTATAAAAGTTATTTTAAAAAGGTTCCTGCTCCTGAAAAACAGCCCGGATTGTGTTTCTATTTCCATAATTAGCACTGGTGACAAAGAAAGTGCATCTACCTTTGTGTTAAAGTTACGTAAACCCCCCGCTAAAATACTGGATGTCAGAACCTGGATTTTTGCAAGACCTAATTTTGCACCACAATGCTAGGAAATTCCTATCCTATCTTGCATTATAGGCAGCAACAGCCAAGGCAGTATTTGATTAGGCTGCTAGGAAGCCACAAAGGTGTAGATAACAAAGGCAGAGATAATTGTGGGAAATGCAACCTCATTCAACAACATGAGTAAAAGTAAAGGTGAAGGTACCCAGTTAGGTCCAGTCGTGGCCAACTCTGGAGTTGCAGCGCTCATCTTGCTTTATTGGCCGAGGGAGCCGGCGTGCAGCTTCCGGGTCATGTGGCCAGCATGACTAAGCTGCTTCTGGCGAACCAGAGCAGCACACGGAAACACCGTTTACCTTCCCACCAGAGCAATACCTATTTATCTACTTGCACTTTGTGCTTCCAAACTGCTAGGTTGGCAGGTTGCAAATATATAAAATTGGGAATTTCGTGAAAGGGAATGTGGATCGATCTTAGAAAAAGAAGTTGATGTGGGTATTAAAATAAGGCACAGAAGTTTGAAAATGGTTAATTAAGATGATTTAAATAAAATATTAATAAGGGATTAATTTGGGTATAAAGAACTTGCTGGGCTAAATTTTGAATGGGGATGCAAGAGGGGGGGTGGGGGAAGTCTGGGAAAGTGGTTAGGAAAATAAGATTTTGAAATTATACGTGTTTTTTGTGTGTAATGTTGATGTTTATGTTTTTGTGTGTTTGTTTTTTAAAAAAATGAGAAAATCCTAATAAAAATTTTATATAAAAAAAACAACAAACTGCTAGGTTGGCAGGAGCAGGGACCGAGCAACGGGAGCTCACCCCATCACGGGGATTCGAACCGCCGACCTTCTGATCGGCAAGCCCTAGGCTCTTTGGTTTAGACCGCAGCGCCACCCACATCCGCAACATGCAACCAGAAACTGTGCCTGCATGCACTCAACCTCCCCTCCACTCTTTTCATGTCTTTTCAGATTCTGGGGGAGAAGGGGAGAGGGGAGCTTGTTGCAGCAAGAGAGGGAGACACCGATTACTTTTCAGCCGCCTGCCTCATCTCTGCCTCTTGGCCTCCCTCCTCTGCTGCTTCAGCTCCTGCTCTGATTCTGAACTTCTCTCTGCCACAGACTCTCCCAGCACACTAAACCCTGTTACCTCTTCAGGCACCAACATCTCCTCCTCCCAGTCTTCTCCTGTTTCTCCCTCTGACCACTCATCGTCACCCCTCTACCACTCCTCAGGCTCTGAGCTTTTTTCCCTTGGTGGGTCCCTATCCGGTGCCTTCCACCGCTCTTCTGCGTCCAACGAGTCCGTGACACCAGCAAACATGTCTGCAGCCTCCCTGGCTGTCTAGGCTTCCTGATCTGGAAGAACCTTCGGGGAGGAGTTATCTTATTCTGTCTTTCTGGCTAACAGATTGCGGTTGAATCCTGACAAGACAGAAGTACTGTTTTGGGGGGACAGGAGGCGGGCGGGTATGGAGGACTCCCTGGTCCTGAATGGGGTAACTGTGCCCCTGAAGGACCAGGTGCGCAGCCTGGGAGTCATTTTGGACTCACAGCTGTCCATGGAGGCACAGGTCAATTCTGTGTCCAGGGCAGCTGTTTATCAGCTCCATCTGGTACACAAGCTGAGACCCTATCTGCCTGCGGACTGTCTCGCCAGAGTAGTGCATGCTCTGGTTATCTCCCACTTAGACTACTATGTGGGGCTACCTTTGAAGGTGACCCGGGAACGACAACTAATTCAGAATGCAGCAGCGTGACTGGGGGTGGCTGCCGAGACCACATAACACCAGTCTTGAAAGACCTACATTGGCTCCCACTACGTTTCCGAGCACAATTCAAAGTGTTGGTGCTGACCTTTCAAGCCCTAAATGGCCTCGGTCCAGTATATCTGAAGGAGCGTCTTCACCCCCATCGTTCTGCCTGGACACTGAGGTCCAGCACCGAGGGCCTTCTGGCGGTTCCCTCACTGTGAGAAGCGAAGTTACAGGGAACTAGGCAGAGGGCCTTCTCGGTAGTGGCACCCGCCCTGTGGAACACCCTCCCACTAGATGTCAAAGAGAACAACAACTACCAAACTTTTAGAAGACATCTGAAGGCAGCCCTGTTTAGGGAAGCTTTTAGTGTTTGATGCATTACTGTATTTTAATATTTGGTTGGAAGCCTCCCAGAGTGGCTGGGGAAACCCAGCCAGATGGGTGGGGTATAAATAATAAATTATTATTATTATTATTATTATTATTATTATTATTATTATTATTATTATTATTATTATTTCCCTGGGAAGTGCAGGCACCTGGGAAGGCTGTAGAGTGCAGACCACCAGGGAGACGATGAAAGAAAATATTCTCACATGCACCCCTTGGCGATCTCAAAAGCAAGTTGGGTGCACCCAAAACCTGTGAGAATTTCACTGAAATCTCTCTCCCTTTTGATAATTTTTAAACAATATTTCTTTTCTCAAGTGCAGGAGAAGGTTTTGGCATAGCACAAGCGTGAATAATTCTCCTGCCTGCTAGCCACTCCCCTCCAGGAACTGGCAATAACCAGAGGGATGAGTTACGTTCCTGGCTACTGGGCTTACTGTGTCGTTCTGAAAGACTGGGAATGGATCTACATGGATATTTAAGAAAACGCTGTGAAAATGCTTCTGTTAACAGCGTAAAAAAAAAGGGGGGAATTTGCCATTAGCTCATCAGTGCCATCTAGTGTCACCTATGTATAATGCACTTAAAACACACTTAAAACATTATAGCTGTAACTGTATAGCAGTGCCCTCTTGTGGATTGTCACTGCAATGGGTGTTGGCATCTGAAGGGAAGAATATGTTGGGATTCAAGCCATTATCAGGAGAAACTGGCCACTCTCCAGGCACCCGGCTTGAATCTCCGGTTGACCTCCCTGTCTGCATTCCCCGGCAGGATCCAGGCAGAGGTCACGATCGGCGATCCTCCTCAGCGTGAGAAGAACACACCACTCTTCCCTGCCCCCCCAGGCAGGGGAAAGAGATAGACAGAAATGTATTTACATGCCTTTATTTCTGTCTTTGCAGCGTTACAGAAAAACACGTCTGCTCTCTTCAAACTCCAACAGCAGAGAGACAAACTCCTCCTGTACTTCCTGTACATCTCATATTACACTCTGAGCTAATTCTGGTGCTTCGCACTGTGAATAGACTGTCCCTTTGTTTCCCACGGAACAGCCCCAACATTCCCATTTATGTTTTGCTTTCAAGCCAGCAGCTCACTGCAGCGTTGCTTCTATAACGTAACAGAATCTGCTGGCCTGGACACTTGTCCATGCATAGTTTGACCAGTAATCAGCCTAGCTGGGCTGAAAGATGGATAAGGGTGAGCCCAACACTGATGTGCCAGTCTCTTATTCCTACAGAATAAACTAAAAAATGCAGCGGAACAGCAGGTCCCGATACTTTATTTGAGTCTGCGGTGGGTAATTTATAGCTGGACAGCAAACCTATGATTCCATCGAATCAAGAAGTAAACATGTACACAGGCATTCAAAGCTGCTTTTGGTCTACCACATAAAGTTATTCTTTGAGATCTGTTTTTCCTTCATTTCCGCTACAGGAGAACCCCTGCAGGAGTCCGCAAGCAGCACAAGGCTGTGTCATCCATCCATATCTGACAAGCAAAATCATTCATGGAGCTGGGCCTCTTGTGGTAATCCGGGCCATGAAGGATGATGAGCTGTCAGGTGTGAGGAGAGACTAGGGGGATGAAGGAATAATGCTGGGGTTTGGGATGGTTTGGGTCAGATGTCTGCATTGATAGAATCATAGTATTGTAGAGATGGAAGGGGGTTAATAATAATAATAATAATAATAATAATAATAATAATAATAATATTTTATTGATACCCTGCCCTCCCCAGCCGAAGCCGGGTTCAGAGCAGCTAACAACAGTAAAATGATACAACATTCTAAAATCAGTTCATTATAAAATCAGTTCAAATTAGATTAATGGCAACCATTGGGCTAGAGTTCTGTGAGGATTGCCAAAGGAGGGGGTCAGACTGTGCCTTGGCCAAAGGCCTGGTGGAACAGCTCTGTCTTGCAGGCCCTGCAGAAAGATGTCACGTCCCACAGGGCCCTAGTTTCTTGTGACAGAGCGTTCCAGCAGATTGGGGCCACAGCTGAAAAAGCCCTTGCTCTGGTTGAGGCCAGCCTAACCTCTCTGTGGCCCAGGACCTCCAAGATGTTTTTGTTTGAAGACCGTAAGGTCCTCTGTGGGACATACCAGGAGAGGCGGTCCCGTAGGTACGAGGGTCCTAGGCCGTATAGGGCTTTAAAGGTTAAAACCAGAACCTTAAACCTGATCCTGTACCCCACCAGGAGCCAGTGCAGCTGTTATAGCACCGGGTGAATGTGATCTCGCAGCGAAGACCTCGTAAGGAGTCTCGCTGCGGCATTCTGCACCCGCTGGAGTTTCTGGGTCAGTCTCAAGGGCAGCCCCACTTAGAGCGAGTTACAATAATCCAGTCTGGAGGTGATCGTCGTGTGGATCACAGTGGCTAGGTCAGGGCGAGAGAGATAAGGAGCCAGCTGCTTAGTCTGGCGGAGATGAAAAAATGCCACCTTTGTTAGAGCTGCAATCTGTGCCTCTATGGAAAGGGAGGTGTTGAAGATTACACCCCCCTGCAATGTAGGAATCTTTTGCCAATGTGGGGCCCAGACCCACAACCCTGAGATTGAGTCTCATGCTCTACCAACTGAGCTATCCCAACGATCAATTAGCCAGCAGGGCAGCCTTATTGATTAATTCTTACTCTTTAACCGCAGACTATTATATTCTCGCTTGCTGGCGAATGACATTTGTTGCATTTTCCAAACACAAGGCATAGTTTAAAGGATCATAGAATCATAGAGTTGGAAGAGACCACAAGGGCCATCGAGTCCAACCCCCTGCCAAGCAGGAAACACCATCAGAGCACTCCTGACATATGGTTGTCAAGCCTCTGCTTAAAGACCTCCAAAGTAGGAGACTCCACCACACTCCTTGGCAGCAAATTCCACTGTCGAACAGCTCTTACTGTCAGGAAGTTCTTCCTAATGTTTAGGTGGAATCTTCTTTCTTGTAGTTTGGATCCATTGCTCCGTGTCCACTTCTCTGGAGCAGCAGAAAACAACCTTTCTCCCTCCTCTATGTGACATCCTTTTATATATTTGAACATGGCTATCATATCACCCCTTAACCTCCTCTTCTCCAGGCTAAACATGCCCAGCTCCCTTAGCCGTTCCTCATAAGGCATCGTTTCCAGGCCTTGGACCATTTTGGTTGCCCTCCTCTGGACACGTTCCAGTTTGTCAGTGTCCTTCTTGAATTGTGGTGCCCAGAACTGGACACAGTACTCCAGGTGAGGTCTGACCAGAGCAGAATACAGTGGCACTATTACTTCCCTTGATCTAGATGCTATACTCCTATTGATGCAGCCCAGAATTGCATTGGCCTTTTTAGCTGCCGCGTCACACTGTTGGCTCAAGGAGGTGGGAAGGAAAGCACATGATGGACGAGCTATTAAAAAAAATAAAAATGAGTTAAGCTTGGCTGCTCCCACCTTAATTCTGTTGCATCACACAAGGATCTCAACATGCGACTTGAATCTTGCATCAGATTTGCAGAGGAGGTGGCAAGCAAACAGCTTAGGTCTCAGGTATACTCCCAGCAAATGACTGCCCATTGAAGGAAGTTAGAATGGGAATCCAAGGCTTACATTTACCTTTAAGCCAGGCGCTCTCCTATTTATGTGAACACTGCAGTCGTTGCTATTGCTGAAGAGATGAATTAAAATGCAGATAAACATTGGCTACCGAAACAACAAAGGCAGCCATGCTGGTCCGTAAGAAAAATACTTTGAAATGCATAGTAGGAAATACTAGTGTTATGAGTTTGGGGGCAGTAGGCTGTATGTCTGAGCCCGCTTCTAATTCCTGGATTCAGCACTGATTCAATTCCTGGAAAAGCCAGGCTAGCTTCCTGGTGAGGCAATGGCTCTCTAAATTATGGACCAGTCAGGTAACAAAGGAAGTGGCTGTGTGCCAGACAGAAAATGGGGGTGGGGGCCTCCACCAACTCTCTGATAATTAGAAAGACAAAGGCCAGAGTGGGGAGTGTGAGTTTTGTGAGCTGGAAGCAAGGCGGCAGAACCATGCCTGATTTTTGCTGGAATCCAAGGCTGTGGCTTTTGGAGAAGCAAGTCCCTCATGGGATGTTAATGCTGTGAGCCCTCTGTGGGGCAACTTCTCAAGACCCTGATGATGGCAGCGAGAAGTCCACCAAGCCCCCTCAGGTGCACAGGAAGCAGAGCAAAAACACGATGCTGGTTTGATGCTTGCAGGCGCACCACACATTGTGAAATACAATGCGCTCATAGAACCTTTCGTTACGCTCTTGGGTGTCAGGACAATGGATCTGAGGGGAAACTTGACATCAGAGCAGGGCCGTCTTAAGCATATCCGGCGCCCTGGTGCAAAGATCCCTCCGGCACCCCCTCCCTTTCTCAGAATTTAGAACTCGGGGCCCAACTCGCGGACCACCTCCTAGCCCCGGGAGCCGCCGCCCACAGAAGACACTGTCAATGTGGTGGACGCAGCGCAGCTGGCCAGACCGCCAGAACCCCGCGCTCGCTTGTGGGGCTCCAGGGTGCCTCCCAGCAGCGTAGCGTGGGTTGTCAGCACCCGGGGCAAGGCAAGTAATTTGCGCCCCCTAACCCGGGGCAAGGCAAGTAATTTGCGCCCCCTAACCTGCCGCTGCTGCCAGCTTCTTCTTGCTGCCTGGTCTGGTCTGGTGTGGTTCTCTCCCGCGCTCAGCGCTGCACTGGGCGGCCGCTGCACTGTCCCTCCCCCAGATAGTCCCTCGCTCTCTCTCCGCACCGCATGCCTGGCACCCACCCCCTCCACAGTGGGCGGCGACCCAGCGGCTCGGATCAGATTCGCACAGCCAGCACTGCAGTGAGAGAGAGTGAGTGAGCCAGGTAGGGGCAGAGAGCTGCGAGTGCGAGCACGCCCCCCAGATGTTGCGCCCGGTGCGGCCGGCCCCCCTGCACCCCCATGCTACGCCACTGGTGCCTCCTCCTCTGCTGCCTGACGACAGCCTGCTGCCAGCGCTCTCGCTGCTGCCCAGCGGCCCTCGGAGCAGGAGGCAGTTGCCACACCGCCGCCTGTGCCCCGGGGAGTGGTGGTGGTGGGGCGGCGGGCACTGGTGACGTGGAGGAGGCCCCTCGGGAGCCGCTCCCACCGCTGCTGCTCCCACCGCTTCCTCAGACAACGACGACAGCGGCTGATGGGATTCCCAGGGCTGAGGGGAAGGAGGAGGAGGAAGAGGAGGCAGCCCGTCCTCGGCCACCGCCTCAGAGTTGAGGAGCGGCTCCTTGTCCACTGCTGCCCGTGCGGCTGCCACAGAGCGTTTATGGGAGCGGCACAAGTAGCAGCAGCGCCAATGCGCCCGCCCGCAAAGGGGGGCGGGCCAAGGAGGGTAGGAGGGAAAGATGGTTGGTGGGGCACAGCTGGTGGTGTGCAGGGAAAGGGGAGGCCACCAGCAAAGCTGGGGCACCCCTGAGAGGCCGGCGCCCTGGCGCAATGAGCCACTAAGTCCTATGGGAAAGACGGCCCCTCATCAGGGTACATTCAAGGTAACAGAATACCACAGTGAGCTCTCTGTGCTTTCTCGATCTTCCTGCCTCACCCCTCTCCACCATTCCTGAGTTAAGGAGAACACAGGCAGCCTCTTGCACAACGACCCGCCTCCCCCAAGATACTGGCTGGGATATTTGTGACTGGGGTATTTAGACTTGAAAGAGGGAGGAAATAAATCGGGCTGTTCCTAGTCCCTATGCATAGTCATTGCCTTGAGCAAAACGGGATGTGAACCCCTTTTAAAAAAGCACTGTCAGCCAGGTTATCAAAAAAGATACGGCAATAAGAGATCCGCTGTATTAAAGCAACTGTTTCACGGATTGGCGACGTAAAGAACCACAAACAAAACATTTCTTGCTGGTTGCAACTGTATTCCTCAATCTATTGCTCTCCTTGTAAAAAAACAAAAAACAAAACATAACCAAGAACATGCAATAAAATGAGGCTGGTGGGCATGGCATAATTTGGCAAGGAATTGTGTTGGTGCGTCTGGCGGAGGCACCAGGCCTGCTCTGAAACCAGAACGGACCAAAACAATGGAGCTATATGCATCATATGTATATATATATATATATATATATATATATGTATAGTCCAAATGTATTGGGGTTCCAGGCTCTGACATTGCCTGCCAATCCTCCTTCGCAGCTTCATATCCCAGTGCGGGCAGCAATCCATTCCCGATAGTAAGTTACTCGCGTGTAGACTCCAGGCTTGTTTGGCTTCGCACATTCTTCACCCCAGCTCACTATGCCGACCAGGTACCATATTCCTCTAGAATCAGAAGTAACCAGGGGACCACCAGAGTCGCCCTAGCGGAGGAAAAAAGGTCATTTTTGATATGCATAATATGTGATGCAGTGGGGTTTAGAGCAGGGGTCAGCAAACTTTTTGGGGAGGGGGCCAGTTCACCGCCCCCTAGACCTTGTGGAGGGCCAGACCGCACACGTGCGGCGGAGGGGACTTCTCTCTCTCTCTCCCCCAGCCCCTGCCTACCTATGCTGCTAATGTCGGCGCTGCGCTCTCCCAACCGCGGCTCCTGTGCCTGCCCTTAGTAGCAGTGGTTATATAACTTATGACCATTGCTCCACAGCAACTGATGTTATACAATTCCATTCACCATATAGATGGGGTATGTACTTTTGCTTTCATTTCATATTGAATTGACATTATAGTTAATGCGTACAGTTTATAATAATTTGAGTTATTGTAAGTTACCATGCATATGCAGGTCATCGTTTCAATAATTAATTTGCAGTTTATGAAGCTTTTCCGTATCCATCTGCTGTGCTGAAGAAGAATTCCACGAAACAGTGGGCACCGTATTTTTCGCTCTATAGGACACACCCGACCATAGGACACACCTTGTTTTAGAGGGGGAGAACAAGAAAAAAATAATTCTCCCCCTCTCTGCCCAGCGCCCCTTCAGCGAAGTGGCAGTAGGCGCTGCGCAGAGAGGGGGAGAATTTTTCCCCCCTTGTTCTCCCCCTCTAAAACAAGGTGCTGTTCAAGGTGTGTTCAGTCGCTTTCAGGCGGCTACCTTGGAAGCCTGGAGAGTGAGAGGGGTCAGTGCACACCGACCCCTCTCGCTCTCCAGGCTTCAGTGAAGGCAACCCGAAGTCAACTTCGGGTTCCTTTCAACCTGCTCTTGGGGGCTGGTGGGGGGAAGCCCACCGCCAGCCCCAAAGAGCAGGTCGGGGGCAGCAGAAAGGCGCGAGCTTGTGGGGCCGGAGGTGGGGGGAAGCACTGCTTTCCCCCACCACCAGCCCCAAAGAGCAGGTTGGGGGGCAGCAGAAAGGCGCGCAGCCTTCCCGCTGCTCTGCGAGCTTCTCGGGGCTGCCGGGGAAGCCTGGGTCCCCCCCCCCCAGCCCCAAAGAGCAAAGAAGCCAAGACAGCGAGTGGGACACATCCCGCTCGCTGTCTTGGCTTCTGCCATAGCCCCGCGCAACCTCTCCAGCCGGGAGAGGTTGCCTTGGATATTACTGATGATCATGTTGCCTTGGATATTACTGATGATTGTTTGCAACACAGGGGTTTAATTGTTTGGTTACCAAATGGCGCTCCGCCAGCTCAGCCCAGCCCCCTTCCTCCACTACGCAGGGCGTGGAGAAGCCAGGAGGAGGGAGGAGGCAGAATTAACGAACAGAATAGATGATCCACAGAACATCTATTAAAATTAATGAACAGAATAGATGATCCACAGAACATCTGCGGGCTGGATCCGTAGGGCAATTGGGCCGAATCTGGCCCGTGGACCATAGTTTGCCAACCCCTGGTTTAGAGCCAGATGCTGGCTTTGGAGCTGCAAATTAGATACGTTGCATTAAAATGCAAGCTGCATGGATTTCTCTCCCTGCACCCCTCTACTATTAAGCTATTGGACTTACTTGGCAGGCATCGCTTCCTCCTTCCAGGTACCCAGCACAAAGCATCCCTGCCGAAATGGCGCCATTGTACACGTTCCATCTGTTGCAAATCTCATTGCCTATGATTTTCACTTCTGTTTGGCGAAGTTCACCGACACTGGGACCTAGTTCCAAAATAATATGGGTGGCGTGAAATTTGGTAGGAAGCCTGTGGTGTAACACACATAGAAGCACCACGTAACCCCACACCCCATGCAACACAGGACCACAGAGTCATCGTTCAGTTACAGAAGCACTGCTACCAACGCACTCTGAGCACTTCACCTCCATTGCAGGTGAGGGAGTTGTTAATGTTAGGATATTTCCGTTCCACCTTAAAAGGGATCAGGATGTTTGTGTCACAGCCTGCGTATTTCCTGTTCACAGGATGTTTATGTTTGCTATTGCTTTCGTTTTCTCTCTGTGTCGGAGACACTGACACAGGCAGTCATGTCTTTCTTTGTTCTGATCAACGCTGAATAAAGCTTGTAAATAATGCTCTCCTGCGTGCAACTTTCGCTGTGCATTATCTGCTGATAGAGTGTGCATGAGCTCTAGAATGTGGCAAGTTTTTTTTTTAAGAAACTCATGTCGCTAATTGCTGATACTGCGTGCCTACGGGAGATCGATGGATCAACAGTTAAGAGATGCCAAATCTGAAGCAAGGATCTCATGGTCTGATGCTTAAACTTCGCCTAGTGAGTTCCTTAGGCAGTACGTCCTGGGAGCCCTAACAAAACAGGGAGTTTGCAATGTGACCCTTTAGGATTGGCAATATGAAACCTCTGGTTCAGCCAGACTTAATACAGATACTCAATCTCTACCTCTCTTTCAAAACAGAACCAGTGAAGACAGTGAAGGTCCTGTGCGAGTGCCTGGAGGCGGTTGGAGGATGGATGGTGGCTAATGGATTGAGGTTTAATCCTGACAAGACAGAAGTACTGTTCTTGGGGAACAGGGGGCGGGCTGGTGTGGAGGACTCCCTGGTCCTGAATGGGGTAACTGTGCCCCTGTGTGCCTTTTGCACCCCAAGATTATGGACACCTGCAAGCACATACGACCCCACCGGTGGGGTACCTAATAATCTACTTGCACTGGTGTACTTTTGAACTGCTAGGTTGGCAGGAGCAGGGACCGAGCAACGGGAGCTCACCCCGTTGCAGTGATTCGAACCGCCGACCTTCTGATCGGCAAGCCCAAGAGGCTCTGTGGTTTAACCCACAGCGCCACCTGCATCCCTTACTACTTCAACTTACTACTGATGTAAAAACAGCACTTACAGAAAAGTAGTAGAAAAGCAAAAGGAACCAGGAAAAGTGTGGAAGGGAAGTCATATGGTATTTGCATACATGCTGTATTTGGTATGAAGTTGTAAGTGAGACGGGGAGGGGGGTTAAATATGCTCTCTGTTCCTCTTTTTGAAAATGCAAAGAAAAAAAGAATTGAGTAAACCTTTATGTAGACTATACATTAAAATCTGAAAATTTAATAGAGCTGTTTCACATCATAGTGTCACATAGTGCACTGGCGTGCTTTCGAACTGCTAGGTTGGCAGGAGCAGGGACCGAGCAACGGGAGCTCACTCCGTTGTGGGGATTTGAACCGCTGACCTTCTGATCGGCAAGCCCAAGAGGCTCAGTGGTTTAGACCACAGCGCCACTTGCGTCCCCTTTATGGCATTGGCACCTCAGGACGGTCCATCAAACCCAACTTCGGATCAGGTGCTTCTGAGGAGTAGCAGCCACTCCCACAAAGTGGGAGAGGGAGTCCTCTGGAAGGTTTGGGCCCACGCAGGTCCTGTTCCCCACACCCCTATGCCATGCCACTGCTTGTAGTGGCAGGAGCAACACCTTCCCTGTGCTTATATCTTTGCTCTCTTTGGATAACTCTTTGGAGATAAATTTGGATAACTCTCTTTGGAGAGCCAGTGTGGTGTAGTGGTTAAGAGCAGTGGACTTGTAATCTGGTGAACCGGGTTTGATTCCCTGCTTAAGCTTCATTAGTTTCCTAGTAGATCTGCCCCTGCTTCCCAATCCCACCAGAGAAGTGAGAAGCTGCTGCCACATCTTCCATGGTAGCAGGGACCCACCACCGAAATCTGAAAGTTGCCACTGTGAGAACCCTGTAAGCAGGACTTTGGCAGGGACAAGGCAACAGCTGGTGAGCCAGTGTGGTGTAGTGGTTAAGAGCGGTAGTCTCGTAATCTGGTGAACTGGGTTCGATTCCCCGCTCCTCCACATGCAGATGCTGGGTGACCTTGGGCCCGTCATACTTCTCTGAAGTCTCTCAGCCCCACTCACCTCACAGCGTGTTTGTTGTGGGGCAGGAAGGGAAAGGAGAATGTTAGCCACTCTGAGACTCCTGAAGGGGAGTGATAAAGCGGGATATCAAATCCAAACTCTTCTTCTTCTTCTCTAACTGGTGGTTTAGGATTGGACCTGCTATGGGGGAGCCCGGCAGGGGATTAGACCGGCTATGGGAGAGCACAGCAGGGGATTGGACCTACTATGGAGAGCCCAGCAGGGGAATGTCACTCTGTGACTTGGAACCAGCCTTGCCACAGTGACTGCACCATGAAAGTCAACGTCTGTGTTTAAGCTGAACAGATAGTTTACTGACCTTCATCTCTCAGAGCACCATATCCCGTGACGAAGCAGGTGGTGTTTTCTGGAAAGATATACGACGCCTCTGGGAGACAGATGCGGTGCACGGCTGCCGTAAACTGAACTGGGTACGCAAGCTGCACGACAGCAATGTCAAACTCATGTCTCATGATGCTTTCGGCGTATTGCTCATGCACGATGATCTGGCGAAGGTTCCTTCTCAATAGTGGAGGGTTTAAGCGGGCCCCAAAACTAGCTGTCCAGCTACGGAGATCCCTCACTCTAAAACACATTTGAGAGTGGTAAAATAATCCATTCTACTCAACATGCATACAGAGTTTTATTGCACTCCAGCCTTTCTTAACAACAAGTTAATATTAAGGCAAAAGAGGGGATTGTATAGGGCAGAATTCTCCCCTTTCCTACTGATTTGGCTCCACAGTTCTCCCCCCTAAGGTCTCCCCGGCCAGAAATAAGTCCAACTTGGAAGAAAGAAAGCCAGGATGGGAGGAGAACCATGAGCGGGGGCAAAATAACTACCGTATTTTTCGCTCTATAGGACGCACCGGACCATAGGACGCACCTTGTTTTAGAGGGGGAGAACAAGAAAAAAATAATCTCCCCCTCTCTGCTCAGCGCCCCTTCAGCAAAGCGGCAGGAGAAACGGAGCCCCTTCCATTTCTCCTCCCGCTTGGCCGAAGTGGTGCTGCGCAGCTCTCCCTCTCTGCTGAAAGGAACCCGAAACCTGCGGAGCGCAGTGGGAACTTGCGCTGCGCTCCGCAGGCTTCAGGCGGCTATCCCTGAAGCCTGGAGAGCGAGAGGGGTCGGTGCGCACCAACCCCTCTCACTCTCCAGGCTTCAGCGAAAGCAACGCGAAGCCAAGGAGCGTGGAGGGAGCGCTCCCTCTGCGCTTTGAAGGCTTCGCATTGCTATCGCTGAAGCCAAGGAGCCTGCATTCGCTCCATAGGACGCACACACATTTCCCCTTAATTTTTGGAGGGGTAAAGTGCATCCTATAGAGCGAAAAATACGGTAAGCATCAATTTCATATGTTTTGAACATATATATATAGCTGGGTTGAGGTTGCACGTGATGTGATAGCTTACTAAAGATTCTGATTACTCATGTAATGTTGGTGCAGAACCTAGATACAGTTTTAGCAAGGCTGGGAGGTGGGCGGGAGAGATCTTCTCACCCTCTAAAGCAGTGAGCTGCAGTTAAAAGCCATATATCACCGATCAGTGTTGCGCCACAGCGATGGATGCCGTTCAGCTGAAGACTGGCTTGCCACGGCCACTCCCCTTCCACAGCAATGTTTCCTCCATAGATTCTCTCCACAGATCTTTCCACTCGTGTCCCACAACCTGCCAAAGAACATCTTCTTAGCCCAGTTTCATTCCCAACAACAAGACTTTTGTCATGATCTGAACATTACATATTTTGAAGAAGTACAGTCATACCTTGTGTTGCATTAGGTTCATGTTGTGTCTTTTCGGCTTGCGAATGCGGCAAACCTGGAAGTGTATACAGTGGTGCCTCGCAAGACGAAAAGAATCCGTTCTGTAATTCTCTTCGTCTAGCGGTTTTTTCATCTTGCGAAGCAAGCCCATTGAAGGATTAGCAGATTAGCGCTATTAGCGGCTTTTAGCGACTTTTAGCGGCTTATCTGCTGATCGGATCAGCTGATAAGCGGCTTAGCGGCTTAGAAAAAGGGGGGAAGGGGAAAAAACCCAGCAGGAACTCGCAAGACATTGTCGTCTTGCGAAGCAAGCCCATAGGAAATTCGTTTTGCAAAGCACCTCCAAAACGGAAAACTCTTTCGTCTAGCGAGTTTTCCGTCTTGCGAGGCATTCGTCTTGCGGGGCACCACTGTATAGTCATACTTCGGGTTGAAGTTGCTTCAGGTTGAGCGTTTTCGGGTTGCGCTCTGCGGCGACCCAGAAGTAACGGAATGCGTTACTTCCGGGTTTTGCCGCTCACGCATGTGCAGACGGTCAAAATGATGTCATGCACATGCGCAGAAGTGGCAAATCGCGACCTGCGCATGCACAGATGCACAGAGGCGGGTTGTGTTTGCTTCAGGATGCGAACGGGGCTCCGGAACAGATCCTGTTTGTATCCAGAGGTACCACTGTACTTCCAGGTTTCACCGTGCGTTCATGCGCAGAAGCGTTCTGCGCACTTCGCACATGTGCAGAAGCACTCTATCGTGCTGTGCATGTGCGCAGAAGCAGCACTCTAGTTACGGACTTTTCGGGGTGTGAATGGCACCCCAGAATGGACCGAGTCAGTAACTAGAGGTACCACTGTAGAGCAGCTTTTTAAACTTAGAAATCTACTTGCCTTCTAGTTTTAGAAAGATAACATAAAGCAAAGAAATTACCCTGATCCCCATGCACTGCATTTAATATTTCTACAAAACTCACTTTAGAGGCAGGGAGGAATGAATGGCAATCTGATGGGGGTCAGAAAAATTATCCAGCACCTGCCCCCCACCCCGATCCCCAGGAGATCTCACCCCGGACTGTCTCCTTTTGCCCTTTAGGAGGTGAAAGAGATAATTCTGCCAGCAATGCCTAAGAAAAGGCAGTTGTGGTGGGTGGGAGTGGGGTCTGCTTCAGAATGTGCACCTGATCCAAACTGGGGGCCCTTGTCACAACAACAACAACAACAACAACAACAACAACAACAACAACAACAACAACAACAACAACAATTTATAATACCCCACCCATCTGGCTGGGTTTCCCCAGCCACACTCTGGGCAGCTTCCAACAAAACACTAAAATACAATAACCTATTAAACATTAAAAGCTTCCCTAAACAGGGCTGCCTTCAGATGTCTTCTAAAAGTTTGGTAGTTGTTGTTCTCTTTGACATCTGGTGGGAGGGCATTCCACAGGGCAGGCGCCACTACCGAGAAGGCCCTCTGCCTGGTTCCCTGTAACTTGGCTTCTCGCAGTGAGGGAACCACCAGAAGGCCCTCAGCGCTGGACCTCAGTGTCCAGGCAGAACGATGGGGGTGGAGACGCTCCTTCAGGTATAGTTTTCGGCCTCATCTTCACCCCCTTTTCACTGCTGTAATTTGTAATTTGTAATAATTTGTGTGTAATTTGTAATAAAAAACACCTTGGGGGAAGGGGGAGCAATATTTAGCAAGGAAGAGAGGTGGGGCCTCATTGTGACTTGGGAGCATTGTCCAGAATGGGATACTGAGACTGCCTTTACTGCAAAATAAGAAAGCAGCCAGTTTTGGTGTGTGTTTTTAAAGTACAAATAACATTTAGTTGGTGAAGACCTGCTGAAGATCAATTGGTTCTATTAAAACCTGTGTTTAGCTCTGTGTTTTATAGCGGAGGAGAGTTGAAAGTGGTTTGAGATGTTGTAAGCACCCACCCCTGATTGGACATGATTTCGAAACAATATCAGAACCCTGTTTTCCATGAGCAGCTATCTAAAAACCACGTCCAGCTCTTGGACAAAGCTATTCCCTCACCTCCAGTCTTGATGCAGATTGTACACATCCAACCCCACATACAACATGCGATAAGGAGGGAGGGATCATTAATTAGGTGAACCCAACACTTTTTAAAGCCGCAATCCTACACATACCTCAAAGTTAAGGCCCAGCGAACTAAATGGGATTTAATTCTGAGTAAAGCTGCTTAGGATCAGGGGTGGTAGTCAAGTAGGTTTTACACAGAGTAGACCCATTGAAATTAATGGAACTTAGTCATATGGGATGCGGGTGGCACTGTGGGCTAAACCACAGAGCCTAGGACTTGCCGATCAGAAGGTTGGTGGTTTGAATCCCTACAACGGGATGAGCTCCCGTTACTCGGTCCCTGCTTCTGCCAACCTAGCAGTTCGAAAGCACGGCAAAGTGCAAGTAGATAAATAGGTACTGCTCTGGCGGGAAGGGAAATGGTGTTTCCATGTGCTTCTTTGGTTCGCCAGAAGCAGCTTAGTCATGCTGGCCACATGACCCAGAAGCTGTACGCCGGCTCCCTCGGCCAATAAAGCGAGATGAGCGCCGCAACCCCAGAGTCGGCCACGACTGGACCTAATGGTCAAGGGTCCCTTTACCTTTAACTTAGTCATGCTTATTAATTTCAGTAGATCTACTCATACCGCTGGCTTGAACAACCTCAAGGTCTGGCTTCAACTAGAGATTTCAACTGCTTTAATATCTGCTCCCTCTTCCTGTGCATCCTAGGAAAATACAGCTTTGTGTGGGGTCTACTAAACCCTGCACAAATTCCCAGGATTCCTTGGGGAAAATTGGTATAAAAATCAACAGACATGCCTTTCTGTTGCCCTTTTGCAAACCCAAGTCTTGACTGTGTATTTGCAGTTGTTTGCATTCCCATTTAAACTGCGCAGTCTGCATGATATCACTCTCAGACAGCACCAGTCTTGGGGATAAGCTGATAAACCCCTCCAGTTGGGGTTGCAGATGGTTTGCTTCAGTGGTTTTGGGTGGGTTACTGTCAAGCTAGATTTCTCTGAACATCTGGTTGCAGATGCGACAGATCCAGCTTCCGACCGAAGAAAGCCTAACGACTGTGTAACGTGACCATCATGGAAAACCTTTTCAAGAGAGACACAGTTACGTAAAATCCAGTTACGTCTTCCCATCATTCCCCTGCCTGCAGTAACAGCCCAAGCAGGCTCCAGGAGGGAAGCAGAATCAGCCAATCAGATGGGACTCATTGTGTAAATAAAATACCGTATTTTTCACTCTATAGGACGCAGTGGCGTAGCGTGGGTTGTCAGCACCCGGGGCAAGGCAAGTAATTTGCGCCCCCTAACCCGTGGATTTTAGCACTCGAGTGCGAGCGTGCCCCCCCAGATGTTGCGCCCGGCTCCCCTGACCCCCCACGCTATGCCACTGGGGCTGGGGGCGAGCGAAGGAGCCAAGGACCCCCCAAAGGCTCAGCAGGAATTTATTAAATTTATTATTTGTGGAGCCCCCACGGGCCGAGGCAGCCAAAGCCCCTCCTCTCCTTGGGCTGTAGGTGGAGCTCCAGATCTGGGCTTGGCGAGCGCCTCTCCTCCTCCCGGCCGGGTCTGGGGGCTTCCAGACGTGCTCCGTCCTCGCTCCCCCCCCCCGCGGCTGAGACTTGCGCTGAGAGCCGGAGCCAGCGGCGCCCCCTTCTGCCGGGAGACCCTCGCCCGCCCGCTGGCTTCCTCTCGGAGGGTTTTGGGGAGCGCAGGGCACGGCGAGGCCCCTTGGAGCTCTCCTCCCTCCCAGTCGGCAGAAGCAGCCGCCGCCTGTGGCTGGGCCGAGGGAATGGTGGTGGCAGCGGGGTGCGGAGGCTGCCCGTACCCGGCCAGGTGTCAGTGGCGGCGGCGGCGCTGCTGCAGCGGCTGCTCCTCCTGCGAGCAGTGAGTGGAGCACAGCCGCGGCGGCGGCGGGGGGTGCGCGTGCGCTAGGGCGCAAGGCTGGCAGTGGCGGCGGGGAGCCCGGCCGAGGAAGGAACTTGTCCCCTCCCTCTGGACTCGCGCCCCCCCAGATGTTGCGCCCGGTGCGGCCGGCACCCCTGGCACCCCCCACGCTACGCCACTGATAGGACGCACCCGACCATAGGATGCACCTTGTTTTAGAGGGAGAGAACAGCAACAACAAAATAATTCTCCCCCTCTCTGCCCAGCACTCCTTCAGCGAAGCGGCAGGAGGCGCTGCGCAGAGAGGGGGAGAATTCCCCCCCTTGTTCTCCCCCTCTAAAACAAGGTGCTGTTCAAGGTGTGTTCAGTCACCTTCAGGCGGCTACCTTGGAAGCCTGGAGAGCGAGAGGGGTTGGTGCGCACCGACCCCTCTCGCTATCCAGGCTTCAGCCTTCCGCTGCTCCGCGAGCTTCTCGGGGCTGCCGGGGAAGCCCGGGTCCCCCCCCCACAGCCCCAAAGAACAAAGAAGCCAAGACAGCGAGCAGGATACATCCCTCTCGCTGTCTTGGCTTCTGTCATAGCTGCGTGCAACCTCTCCAGCCAGGAGAGGCTGAACGGGGCTATGGCTTCTTTAGCCCCGCGCAACCTCTCCGGCAGGGAGAGGCTGCGTGCGGCTATGACAATACCCCCACCTTCCCGCAAAATCCCACAGGAACCGCGCACCCTTTAAGTAGCGCGCGGCTCCTATGGGCTTTTCTACGAGGAGGGAGAAGGGACTGACTGGCCACGTCAGTCCCTTCTCCCTCCTGGGGAAAAGCCCCCAAGAGCTGTGCGGAGTTTGTATGCGGCTTTTGGGGGCTTTTCCTGCCTGCCTCCCCCCTGCTATCGCTCCATAGGACACACACACATTTCCCCTTCATTTTTGGAGGGGGGAAAGTGTGTCCTATAGAGTGAAAAATACGATATTTAAAAGCCTGAGGTTTAGGGGGAAGTTCAATCACTGTTTTACTAGCTGCAATAAATCATTGCAGGACTCCGAGCATATTTCACTTAGTTAAGGAGTTAATTGCCCCGATTATTTAATAAGTGGCTCCAGCCGATTTGCGATAATCTTCTATCTAATTGATATCAAGCAGCCAGCGACAGGCGTGGACTTCTGTTTGGCAGCTACATCGGAGAAATGGGCACAAGCCAGTGTTAAGCAACAGCCCATAATCTCCCCTGAACTATACACTACTAGCTGACTCACGTGTCAGGCTGCACTTTCTCAGCTGCAAAGCAGCACCAGGAGGGGACGATTTGCAGGTGAAAAGCAGGAGCTACGGATTCCAGATCCAGACTATTAGGGCAGCAGAACCCCAAGAGGCGGCGCCCCTCGGCCACCCCAAAACCCCAGGAAAAGTGGTGGCTTCTGGCAAGACCAGATCTTGCCAGAACCTGCTAATACTGCTTTGTAGGCACCATCTTATTACCCAGGTAAAGGAGGCTTTGGCAGTGGGGCAGAACCACAAAACAGGACAGGAGGACCCTACAGATTGTGTAACAGTTCTGTGATTGAGGGTTCGGACAGGTAAACATGCATGACATTGTTTTGAATTTGTAGCATGAAGACATGCCCTCAAACTCCTTTATAGCGTGTGGAGAGCCCCCCCCCCCATGGTTGCCAAATGATGTCCTTCTTGCCTGATAAAACTCCAAAAGTAGCATGTATAACTACAGTGGTACCTTGGTTCTCAAATGCCTTGGTACTCAAACAACTTGGAACCCAAACGCTGCAAACCCGGAAGTAAGTGTTCCGGTTTGCGAACTTTTTTCAGAAGCTGAACGTGCTCCGTTTTGAGTGTTATGCTTCCATTTTGAGTGTTATACTGAGGTCTGTCTCTTTTTTTGCTATTTATTTTGCATTTTTGTTTTTGCAGCTTTTTTGTTTTGTTTTTTTGTGACTGTGTGGAACCCAGTTCAGCTACTGATTGATTGATTGTGTGACTGAAGTACATTGTTTATTGCTTTCATTTTATGGATCAGTGGTCTCGTTAGATAGTAAAATTCATGTTAAATTGCAGCTAGATCTACCTGCCTCGGATAATATGCCATTTCAAGCAAGTTGGCATAGAAGGGCAAAATTTGAAAACAATCACTCTCGTTTTTTAAAAAGCATATTTTAGCATGAATATGTTCACAGCTGTCTGTGAACAGGTTTAAACTCCATCTGAACAAAAACTATTTTTACCGGCATGCAAAGGAAACTATTTATTTCCATTAACTAGGCACAAATCAGATATAACAGAACAATTGCAAAAAGCAACAGATTCAAGTATTCATCGAGGGAATGAAATCAAGAGATATACAGTTTTAAAAAGGAATGTATTTGCAAATGCATTCACTCCAGCTGTACATTTGAATAGCTTGTGTGCATTTTGCCATGTATCCACCAGAGGGTACATGTATATGAGAAAGAGAGAGATTGTGGTGGTTGATTTTATTTCTGGTACCTCCTATTCCCTAGGATTCACAGGCCTGGTTAATTGTGCACAGAAGATATGCAAGGAAATGTGCTCTTCGTGGTACTTACCTGTTCTGAAATCTTACTTGGTTATGTTAGATTCTAATTTTTAGAATCTGACCAAAAGCAACACAGGATGGGAACCCCACGGAATACTTTTAGAGCTGAGGAAAAGCATGTCAGAAGACACTCTTCTGAGAAAAATAAGACCACGTCACAGAAATTTCTCTGAATATTCTCCACCAAATGGTGGCCGCCATTTTCCCACCACCAGACCACCTCCCCACGCAATGTTCAGATGAAGCTCAGAGCATTGTGGGAAACGCAAAATGGCAACCAGACTGTCACAACATAGTTGCTGCTGTGGCTTCTTCTTGCAGAAGCAGCCAAAAGCAAACAAACAACGCTGTAGGAAAGAGTGTTGGCTACTCACCACTAATGGAAAGTCTTACAGCCACCCTCCCCCCCCCAACAACAAAATGTTGACAAATTTCTCCTCCCCCTGGAGAAATTTGATGAAATGGCTCCTTCCATTTTTCTGCCCACAAAGAAGCGTAGAAAATTTCCAGAAGCCATTTGCACACATCTCTGACATTATTATTATTTTTTAAAGAGTTTGTTCTGCTAAGTCGTAGCAAAAAATGTTGCTCCTCTTCAAAATGGCGGAACGGGAAGAGTGTTAGTTTAGGCTGGAGACATTCTGGCCCCGATTCTCATGTGGTTTTAATGGAGACACAGCAGAGTAGCTGCAGCTTGCATTAGGTTAAGTTAATATTGAAGAGTGATGAATTAGCTGCCTACCTTGAGTTGGAAAGTTTACTGTAGCTATTGGAAAGAAAGAGAAGAGGAAAGCGTAAGATGCACGTGAATAAGTTAGGCTACAATCCTATGCACACTTCCATGGCAGTAAGTCTCACAAAATTCAATGGGCTTAGCTCCGAGTAAGGGTGGAGGGTAGGATTTGATTCAATTTGCACTTTCGAAAGCAATATGAGAACCTTAATACAGCCATCCTTGGATAAACTCTCAGTTACCCAAATTTGACAATGTATTTTTCCAACCAAACATCGTTTACAAAATTAGGCAAAAGTGTGCATAAAATGAATATATTAGTGAAAGTAACCCACAAAAATACATATTATGTGCTTATTAGGAGAAGAATAATTTTCAGGAGGATTTTTTTTTCTAAATCACATACTGCTGCAGAAATGCAGAGAACTTGATGTAAGATTGGGGGAAATGAAAACAGAGAGAGCCAAAATGAATACATCCTTCCACCCCTACTTCTGAGTAGTCACATCATGCATGCTTAGAGGGGGAGCTGCAGCAGTGGCAAAACAGCCTGGGTTCACAAGCACCCCAGAAACTTAAATACTTTTATAATGCTTCTCTGCCTAGGACCCTAACGAGCGCCACACGTTAGGATTTCAGACACAAAATGCCCAACAGCAACTCCTACTGCACTCAAACAACCAGAGCACCCCATATGCACAAGCAAGGAAAGCAGGCAACAATTGCATCAGAATCATAGAATCATAGAATTGTAGCATAGGAAGGGACCCTGAGGATCATCTAGTCCATGACAGATGGACATCCAACCTCTGCTTAAAAACATCCAACAAAGGGGAGTCCACTTTCTTCCAAGGGAGTACGTTCCATTGTTGAACAGCTCGTATCATCATAACTTTTTTCCTGGTGTTTAGTTAGATTCTCCTTTCTTGTAACCAGGGCCGTCTTAAGCACATCGGGCGCTGTGGTGCAAAGATCCCTCCGGCGCCCCCCCCCCAGCAACTCCAAAACAAGGGGGGGTGGAAAATGTCCTCTGCCTCCCCCAACGCCCTGATCCCCGGCGTGGTGGCCATGATCAAGCAGGAAAACGTACTGGCGGACAAGCTCTGCGGTGTCAGGGCGCCCGAGAAGGCAGTCCAGGAAGGCTGCGCACCGCCTTTCACCAGGAAGCAGGAGGACAACAACCAGGAGCAGGGCTGTCTTTAACAGATACAGAGTCTCTGCGGGGGCTTAGGAAGGAAACTGCACGCCCACCAGCCATATATCGTATTTTTTGCTCTATAGGACACACTTTTCCCCCTCCAAAAATGAAGGGGAAATGTGTGTGCGTCCTATGGAGCGAATGCAGGCTCCTTGGCTTCAGCGATAGCAACGCGAAGCCTCCGAAGCGCAGAGGGAGCGCTCCCTCTGCGCTCCTTGGCTTCGCTTTGCTTTCGTTGAAGCCTGGAGATATGATAGGGATAGCCGCCTGAAGCCTGCGGAGCACAGCGCGAGTTCCCGCTGCGCTCCGCAGGCTTCAGGTTCCTTTTGCTGAAGCCGGGACAGCAAGGCCCTCCTGGCTTCAGCAGAGAGGGAGAGCTGCGCAGCACCACTTCGGCCAAGCGGGAGGAGAAATGGAAGGGGCCCCATTTCTCCTGCCGCTTCGCTGAAGGGGCGCTGAGCAGAGAGGGGGAGAATTTTTTTTTCTTGTTCTCCCCCTCTAAAACAAGGTGCACCCTATGGTCTGGTGCGTCCTATAGAGCGAAAAATACGGGAGTTGGCGGGGTGCAGCTGGCAGGTGTGCAGGGAAAGGGGAGGCTGCCAGCAAAGCTCCCCTACTCGCTAGGGCACCCCTGAGAGGCCGGCGCCCTGGCGCAACGAACCACTAACACCAATTGGGAAGATGGCTCTGCTAGTAACTTGAACCCATTGGTTTGAGTCCTACTCCCCAGAGCAGGAGAAAACAAGCTTGTTCCATCTACCATGTGACAGCCCTTCAGATATTTTAAGACAGCTATCATATCATCTCTCAGTTGCCTCTTTTCCAGGCTAAATCTACCCAACTCTCTTAACCATTCCTCATAAGCCTTGGTTTCCAGACCCTTTATCATCTTGGTTGCCCTTCTCTGCACATGTTCCAGCTTGTCAATATCTTTCTTCAATTGGGGCACCCAGAACTGGACACAGTATTCCAGGTGTGGTCTGACCAAGGCAGAATAGAGCAGGACTATGACTTCCCTTGACCTGGACACATGACTTCTTCTGTTGATGCAGCCTGATTCTGTCTTCTGCGGCATTAGCTATCCCTCCCAGTTTGGTGCTGTTAGGTTGTGGGTGAACATATCAGACGACACAGCGATTCTTTAACCAGCTCTTGTTTATTCACAGGCCAGAACAGAACTGAACTGAAGGGTTCAGCCAGCCTGCTTATATAGAGCTCCACTACAATGCAACAGTAACCACTTTCTGTAACTATCCCATCACTGAACGTCACTTTCAATCCCTTATTTGCATATGTGGACCTGAGTGAAAACTATCTACAGTATCCCCCTGCTGGCCCAGGGTGAGAACTTCAGCACATAACAGGTGCCATCTGCAAATTTGATGAGCATCCCCTCAAGACCTCCATCCAAGTCATTTATGAGGATATTGAACAACAACAGGCCCTCGAAAAATCCCTGCGACACCTCCTTTTTCCAGGATGATGAGGAACCATTAATGAGCACTCTTTGGGTTTGGTCAGCCAACTAGCTACAAATCAATCTAAGTTACCTTGTCCAGCCCACATTTTATCAGCTTCTCCACAGAAATATCACGGGTGACTTTGTCAAAACCCTTACCAAAATCAAGATACATTGCGTCCACAGGATTCCCCTGTTCCACCAAAAAAGGAACTGAGATTTATCTGGCATGTCTTGCTTTTGAGAAATCCATGCTGGGTCTTAGTAATCACGGTATCCTTTTCTAAGTGTTCATAGACCAACTGTTTAATAACCTGGTCTAGAATCTTTCCTGGTATCAATACCAAGCTTCCTGGTTGGTAGTTAACTGAATCTTCTTTTTCCTCCTTTTTGAAGATGAGGACAACATTTGCTCACCTCCAGTCTGCTGAGACCTTACTTGTTCTCTGCAAATTCTAAATGATTATAGACAGAGGCTCTGAGATTACACCCCAAGTTCATTTAATATCTGAATTCATTTAAAATAGCTAGCTGTTCCCTTACCACCTCTTTTCCTGTCTCAGGCTGCAGCTCCCTCTTTGTATCATCCTACCTCTTGAGAGTCCCAGGGACTGCAAGAAGATCCAACCTCTCCATTCTGAAGGAAATCAGCCCTGAGTGCTCACTGGAAGGACAGATCCTGAAGCTGAGGCTCCAATACTTTGGCCACCTCATGAGAAGAGAAGACTCCTTGGAAAAGACCCTGATGTTGGGAAAGATGGAGGGCACAAGGAGAAGGGGACGACAGAGGACGAGATGGTTGGACAGTGTTCTCGAAGCTACCAGCATGAGTTTGACCAAACTGCGGGAGGCAGTGGAAGACAGGAGGGCCTGGCATGCTCTGGTCCATGGGGTCACGAAGAGTTGGACACAACTAAGCAACAACAACACCTTTCTTTAACCCAAAAGTCCTTCCTACAGCTTCAAGGAGCCATTTTCCTGGAGACGATGATACTCCGTGGTGATGAGGGGCACCCTTGGGGAGGAAATTTGTCCCCCTTTGTACTATGAAATGTCAAGGTGACAAAGTTGTTCAGAAGAGGATGTGGGAGTTCCCAAATACTTTCTGGCGGCTAAGCCCCAGGCACACAGCATTTGCAAGCGACAAGGCTTAGCATTGTGATACTTTTTTCCCCTCCTTTCTGTAATCTGCCTCTTACAACACACAAGAAAGGAATAATGGACTCCTGAAAACCTGTATGGCGACTCAGTCCTCACCCACAGCTTGAAGGGGCTTTTTTGCTTTCTTTCTCTAAACAGGACACTTCAAACAAAAGAGTGCGGGAGCCAGCATAAATCACAGAAAAGAGTTGGCAGCAGTCCTTTGTATGTGTATTACAGGCATTTAGATTCTAGCAGGCAGGCAGGCAGGCATTTGCAAAATTCCATACAAACAGTTTATAGCCATGCACAAAACTGGTGGGCAACCATTTATCAGGTTTGTGGGCATGCTGTGATTCTGTGGAAGCAGCAAACAGAGCACAGATGCATATGAAGGATACACAACTTCCTTGTCTATAAATCTCATAAAAGAAGCAAGTATTTCGCTCTAATGATTGTAAATATATGCTTGAAAATATCTGGTCAACGAGCTGTGATCTCAGAAGCTAACAGGATGACTGATTGCCAGTAGCTGGGTTTCAGGACCAATAACGCTGGCATTCAAACTTACATGTCTGTTCCAAATTTGCCAACGGAGTATAACCAAGTCTCCAAGTTATTTGGGAGAACTCAGGATGCACCTCATATTTCCTAGCATATATCACCAATGGTTGAACGCCAACTCTCTTGTACGTAGAAGCATGCAAATCCATATTGTACTCGAGTCGCCAGGAATATATCATACTGGTTACACTCGCTGCCAAAAAGATCATAATCTTCTTTCACTGCAATTATGGCTAATGATAAGAATATGCCCTGTTGCCATTCTTATCCTAATTCCTAAACTAGTGTCTGGAGGCATTTCTGGGGTGCAGTAGGGTGAACAATCTGAGGCTGAATCCAGGCAAGACAGAGGTCCTTCGAGAAAGAATCCGTTCTGCGAGTCTCTGTTTGTGAGCCACCCAGAGCTACACTGTCCAAGTGCTCAGAGTGCCATCTTCCCTGGTTCCAAGGGGTTCAGGAGAAAGGCTGAGGTTCGCCATGGTTGTCCCTGAATACCTGCTTGGGCAGTTTAAAATCACTTCTGTTATAATGGCTGGTTGTACTTTCTAAACCAATTCTATGTGTGGATGTCAGGGAACTGGAGGCAGAGAAGGGGGAGAGAATGGGGACTTACAGAGATCAGCCTCCGTTAATTAGCAGCTGTTCTTCCTCGGAGGAGTAAGGTGACGAAGAGCTGTCAGGAGACAATGAATCTGAGAGGGGGGAGCCACCTCTGGGGCCCAGCCACTCTCGTAACAGAGGAAGGAAGGGGTTGGGCTCAGGAAATGGATATGCTGGGGGAAATGGAAAGCCTCTTCAGTCGAGGCAACTGACTCACCATGATGGAGACGGACTTTTTGAGCTCTTGTAAATAGCTTGAACGGGACGTGGGTGGCGCTGTGGGTAAAACCTCAGCGCCTAGGACTTGCCGATCGCATGGTCGGCGGTTCGAATCCCCATGACGGGGTGAGCTCCCATTGTTCGGTCCCAGCTCCTGCCCACCTAGCAGTTCGAAAGCACCCTTAAGTGCAAGTAGATAAATAGGTACCGCTTTATAGCGGGAAGGTAAACGGCATTTCCGTGTGCTGCTCTGGTGCCAGTTCGCCAGAGCAGCTTCGTCACGCTGGCCACATGACCCAGAAGTGTCTGCAGACAGCGCTGGCTCCCGGCCTCTAGAGTGAGATGAGCGCACAACCCTAGAGTCTGTCAAGACTGGCCCGTAAGGGCAGGGGTACCTTTACCTAAATAGCTTGAAGAAACCAATAAATCTTTGTAAATATGGCTGGATTCCCGGACTCTTATCTCTACTAGCACCCACCAATCATTCCTGACAGTGGACCACTGGCAGTGTCTTTTCTGCTGGCCCTTGATCCCCTTTTTTGTAGAAGAGGGTTCCTAGTTCGTGCTAGCTGTCTAAATTAAAACACTTCTTTTCAAGTTGACTTGCCTATCTAATTTTTTACTTTTTGACAGCTGCTGTGGGATTCACTTTATTCACATTTGACAGGGACTAGTGAACACTAAAGACTTTTTGCAGAGCTAAAATGCCATGGATACCCATTTAAAACTCAGCATACTTTGTAGTATCTTGACCGACAAATATCTTAGTGGTGCATGGCTCTCAGTAATCTCCATTCTCCAGCCTATGCACCCAGTACAGCTTCAGAGCTGCCGAAGGAATCGTTAAAGAGAGAGTCTTTAAAATGGTCTCCCATCTGCTGTTCGGACTGCAAATACATGGCGGTCGACAAAGTGCCGCCCAGAATGCAAGAAGATTCAAGCGCAGTGCCAAAGCAATGATATTTCTAGCAACCCCCTTTTGGAACACCACCCAGTTTTTAGTACTTACAATTGCTGATAAGATGTTCACCATTGGCTTTATTAATCTCTGGAAAATAAGGCAAAAGAGGCAGTCATGTTAGCACTGTCACTTGGAGCTCTTTCCATGGATGGGAATGGACTTTCAAGACTTTGCTTGCAAAAACTGAGCTTTTAGTTAATAACTGGATCATAGCAATGGCTTATCTAGTTCAGCATCTCTCTCTCTCTCTTTATTAATTTAAACTTGTATTTGTACATGCTCTTTTCTTATAATTTCTAACTAAACAAAAGTAAACCCAAGTAAAAAATCCAATAAACTAAATTATATAAAAACAGACTTCCTGTCATTTCCCAATGTAAGTTACATTTACGACATCAAATGTACAGTACTTATACTTCTTACCTTACTCTTACTATAGTTTCTAGTACTTACTTATAACATATCATACCGTTTTTCCTTGCTTAGCATTATTTAATTTACACAAGGGTCATTCAAACGCTGCCACAGATGTTATGTCGTTATATTTTTGTAGGCATTTCTTGCACATATCCCATTTTTGCGTAAATGATTGTTTTGTATTTCCCCTTAATCTATCTGTCAGTTGAGCCAATTCTGCATAGTCTAATAACTTATTCTGCCATTCCTTTACTGTTGGTACTTTCCCCCCTTTCCAGTTCGATGCAATTAATAACCGGGCAGCGGCTGTTGCATATAAAAACATTTCTCTTATAGTTTTTGGGATATCACTGCCTAAAATTCCAAGTAGAAATGTTTATGGCTTCTTTGCAAATGTTAATTTAAAGGTCTTTTTCATCTAGTCCAGGATCTCAACTAAATACCTCTGGGAAACCCACAACCAGGACATGACAAAAATAGCCCTCTTCCCCCTCTTGCTCCCCAAGAACAGGTATTCATAGGCATTCTGACTGTATTAGTGGAAGTAAAATAGCCATCAAGACTAGTAGCAACTCATAGCCTCCATAAACTGATCTAATGCACCTTGTAAATTTGTCCAAGTTAGTGACCATCTTGTGGGGACAAATGCCATAGTTTAATGATTGTGAAGAAGCCTCTTATTTTATCTGCCCTGAGTCCCACTGTTCAGCGTCCTGGGATGACCCTGGGTTCTGGTATAAGGATAGAGGGAGAAAAATACTCTTCCTATCCACTTTTCCCACTGGTTGCCCAGATGGCTTCTCAGGGGCTGAAGACTGGTCTCATCTTCGGGGGCCAGAGCAGTAATAGTTTCACACATCCCTCATCCTCGCGTATATAATGCAACATCCACAAGTAGCTTGCGCCAATCGTGGTGCGGAACTGTCACCTGCCAATCACGACTGCCTTTTCATTTGTAGGGATAAAGCTATAATCTATTATCGTATTATTCATTCCCAGTGCAGCAATTTGCATAGTGCAACTCGTGCATTTTTTTAAAAAAATGGGCGATGTTTGTCATTGCACATATTTAAATCCAAATCATTTATTAATCAAAGACTCTTATGAAAAGACTATGTTATGGATATTAATAAGTCAACCAGAGTTAATTACCAAATGAATTAGCTAATTATTTGTTACAGGATGACTGGTTGCTATGCAACTCTTACCTTTCCTCTGCTCTTCCCAGGCACAGTCTTTTTATTTTTTTTTGCTCCCCGCAAAAACCAGAATTGCCATTTGTTGTGCTACAGCTTTAAAGAGCAGTTTTTGTGTGGGGAAAGCTCTGGGGCAGGAAAAAGCGTACTCAGACAGGTGGGCCTGTGTCTCATAAGCGTGGGGCAAAAGTTACGTGTGGATAAACCCTGAGTCTTCCTTTCAAAATATGATTAAGATGTAGCCCAATAAGCACACACATGAGGACCACCTCACTAATCACCACACCACTGCTTTTCCATAGGGTGGAATAACATAATTGTTGAGCCCTGTTGGACTATTTGAAAGACAGGCAGATCGGACCCTCCTGCAGAAGCCCCATGGAAATGGGTGGAAGCAGAGGGCCTTCTTGGTAGCCGCACCCGCCCTGTGGAACACCCTCCTATCAGATGTCAAGGAAATAAACAACTATCTGACTTTTAGAAGACATCTGAAGGCAGCCCTGTATAGGGGAGTTTTTAATATTTGATGTTTAACTGTGTTTAATATATTTTATTTGTGGGAAGCTGCCCCAGAGTGGCTGGGGCAACCCAATCAGATGGGTGGCAAATAAATAATATGTTGTTCTTGTTGTTGTTGTTGTTGTTTTGTTGTTACTATTACTACTGTGGAAGAGCATGGCCATGTTCTTGAACAGTTCCATAGAATTTTGTGGTGGAACCACATGCCCTTTGGGTTAGACCTATCTGTCTCCCACACTGTGTCAGGAAGAAACAGATGATTATACTTCCCATTAAACTTTATTGCCAAAATGCCTAGAAGGTCCATAAGCTCATTTGGTTAGAAGTATTAACTGCTGCTTGCATTTCTCCAGGATTGCTTTTCTAAGCAGGTCCTTGAAGGCACAGTGGAACCTCATCCATACTTCTGTCACTAGAGCTGGCTCTGAGACCATCTCAACCTCAATAATGGCATTGCCCTCTATCACAGACCTGATGAGGTTGTGCCAGAAGCACCTTTTCAGCTCCATACTACTCATTTGGGGCATGAGTTAGCCGGTCAACCCACTTTTTGATTGGTGGCATTATGAAAGGGTCACAGAGGTCCTATAAAGTACCTACTTAATCTAATCTATAGGGACGTGGGTGGCCCTTTGGGTTAAACCACAGAGCCTAGGACTTGCCGATCAGAAGGTCAGCGGTTCGATTCCCCGCAACGGGGTGAGCTCCCGTTGCTTGGTCCCTTCTCCTGCCAACCTAGCAGTTCGAAAGCACGTCAAAGTGCAAGTAGATAAATAGGTACTGCTGTGGCGGGAAGGTAAATGGCGTTTCCATGCGCTGCTCTGGTTCGCCAGAAGCGGCTTAGTCATGCTGGCCACATGACCTGGAAGCTGTACGCCGGCTCCCTCTGCCAATAAAGCAAGATGAGCGCCGCAACCCTAGAGTCGGCCACAACTGGACCTAATGGTCAGGGGTCCCTTTACTTTTACCTTTAATCTAATCTATCAGCTCTGTCTCTCAGTCAAAAATAGATATAATATGACCAAAATGCCCCGGTATGTAAACCCCTCATCCTGTAAGGTAAAGGTAAAGGGACCACTGACCATTAGGTCCAGTCGTGACCGACTCTGGGGTTGCAGCGCTCATCTCACTTTATTGGCTGAGGGAGCCGGTGTACAGCTTCCAGGTCATGTGGCCAGAATGACTAAGCTGCTTCTGGCGAACCGGAGCAGCACACGGAAACTCTGTTTACCTTCCCACTGGAGCGGTACCTATTTATCTACTTGCACTTTGACGTGCTTTTGAACTGCTAGGTTGGCAGGAGCAGGGACCAAGCAATGGGAGCTTACCCCGTCGCGGGGATTCTAACTGCCAACCTTCTGATCAGCAAGTCCTAGGCTCTGTGGTTTAACCCACAGCGCCACCCGTGTCCCCCTCGTCCTGTATGATTGCGTAATTCCTGAGCACAGCCAGCTGGGACAGCTGATGAAATGCAAGGCATGAGCTGGAAGACAAGGGTAAACTTGGCAGGCTGGAAATTGTGGTCAGGGCAGAGCTTAGCAGATGGCTCCATAGCAAAATCAATGGAGGCAGTTTGTCCACGAGAAGCAAGGAAGGGGAGCATGTAATAAATTTATGAGGCAACACCATATGCTTCAGGGCACAAAGCAGAGAAAGGAAAACATGGTGGGAGGAATCCAGTCAAGATTTTAAAAGGTAATAATGTCTGACACTTGCCTCTGAGCTTGTAAGATGAAAGGTCAATTCTCAAGGGCCATGTTGGCAACCTCAGCCTCCTCAGCAAAAGATCATTCACACTCATCCAGAGGGCCTCTTTCCTATCCAAGGCAATGAACCTAAACACCAGCACCACGTCTGCAAGCACGCCATTGTTGTCTTCACTGCAAAGAAAAACAAAGCCTCAGACAGCTGATCCGACAAGCCGGGGTATCGTCTACTAGAACTTTCTGCATAGGCGAGGCTGGCCCAGGACATCTGGGCAACTGAGGTGGAAGAAAATGAAAGAGCATCTCCACCTCCTACTAATTGATATGGCACACAGTTCGCTGGGATGCAGTGGAGGCTGTCACCCATTCGGACTGACAAGGCAGAAGGCAGGTGAAGCCCAAAGCCAGTAATTCGAGTTTTGGTCTCATCCTTCTCCTTCCTGGGTTCCACAAAGGCAACATGTAGGGAATGAGGAGGAGGCTGTATCGGCAGTGCCTACTACCTCTATCAGCCTGGTTGTAAGTAAGGAGGTAGAGGCTGGCTGAGGGCAAGCTAAGCTGGCTGGGGGAGTGCCCACTTGGCCCTAATGGACTAGCCTCCACTGCCCAGATGTTCTCCACTCTTGCATAACTCAAGAATGAACGGGGGCTGTGTAAGAAATATTGCTGAGCAATAGCTCTCAAGCACAGTGGTGTAGCATGGGTTGCCAGAGTCCGGGGCTGTGTAGAGGGTGGTGGGAGGGAAACTGCCTAACACATTTGACTGCCTAATGGCATCCACGTCACCCAGCAGATCACAGCCACAGAGATAAGAAAAGAAGAGGTGTTCCATTATCTGGAGAGGTCACTTCCTGGGTCTCAGGAAGAAGCCGTTTTCAACAGAGACCAGCAACGGAGGCACGCAGGGAGAACTGGGTGTTGAAATTTTGCACCCCTAACAATTTTGTGCCCAGGGCACCCCATGCCCCCTCCCACTACACCACTGCTCAAACAAGACATTTTGGGGTACCCTCCGAAACTTGAGGGTGGGAGTCTCCAAAAAGTTCCTGGGGTCTTACTTTTGGATGGTGCACCATCTGTTTTTAGCTCCTCTAGGAGCAAAGCCTCTTTCCCTGGTTGCCAAAATGAGCTGCATTCTGAGAGGAGCTTTGAAAAAGTTGAAAAGGGGTAGGGAGAGAGAAGGGCAATTCAACCACGGGGTGTAAGCCCCACCAAACAATTTTAGCTCCCCAAAAAAGGACTAGAATGGGCCTCCCTTGTGACTGGGGCAGCAACCTGTTCTGAGGGGGGTGGGATTTTCAATCAGTCTACCACCCCAAAACTGTGTCCTTGCAAGCTTCCATTCATTTTAACAGGGCTTGTGCATGATGTATTCCTCAGATCATATCTGTCTCTCTCCCACTTGCTCTCCTTAGTGACACCTTGAACCTGAGAGACAGCCGCCTCATCCATCCTATTAGTCATAGATCACATGACGCAGATGTAAAAGCCTGGCTCTGTGGAGCCCTGGCGGAACTGTTTGTGGCGTCTGCCTCTAGACTCCACCATTTCTCACCTTGGATCTTGTCATTTTCATTCCCTCAGGTGCACTATACACACACGCAAGCAAGAAGATGGGAATTTATTCCCATTTCTTGCAAGTCATCTGTTCCCAGCACAGCGAGTCAGGCACGGTTATCTTTATAAACATCTAAAAAGTTATAGAGCTGCGGAACGATTAATGGTTTTTAAATCATCCCACCTACTTTTAAAATCCGGCAGCTGGATTTATAACTGAGAAGAGGGTGGTATTTCTATTTAAATACGCTGTTGGCAAAGCCCAAGGCAAAGCCATTAAAAAAAAAATCAGGCATCCAATTTCACTGGAGAGCAATCAAGTTTATGAGCCCGTAACCAACAACCAGTCCGAGGTGTGTGAGAGAAAAGCACAAGACCCATTTGCCCCACTGCACAGACCATAATGAACTCTTTGGAAGAAGTGTGGGATGAAAGGAATAGAATTAATGCTGGCGAAAGTAAGCAGGTCTGGCCCTGTAAGTTGCTACCATGGGGTACTGCATAGGAACTACCTGTAAGCTTCTCTGATTTTTTGGGTAAATAACAGCGTAAAAGTGGAACGCAGTATCATATCTCATCATCATTTGAACAGCAGACTCAGAAACTGAGTCATGATGTGTACATAATCAAAATGGAATGAGTAATAAACAAAAGGGATGCGTCAATATGCTGAGGAGAACCTATACACAGTTCCCTGATGGAAGTGGAAATTGCCTCCTCCCCAGGGGCGTAGTGTCAGGCGTGTGTGCAGGAGCCAGGCCCTGTGACCAGTAGGACTTTGCAGGACTGGGGCCTTTCTAAGTTTGTTCTGCAGAGGCAAGGCGCGGCCGCACAGGTGAGGCCGATTGGTAACTCACAGCACCTGCTGGCAAGAGCTGGGAAGGGATATAAGGTCAGCATTTCCCTTTCGTTCTCTGCCACAGCAACACGTTCCCCTGCCTTGCTGTGTTTGACTCCTTGCTCCTCGGACCCTTGACTTCGTGACTCCTCGCTTCTTGATCCTCAGAGCTTTGACTTCGTGACTCCTTGCTTCCTAACCCTCGGACCCTTGGCTTCTTGACTCCTGGCTTCTGGACTCCGGTTCCTGCTCCCACCCCGCCATCTTGCCCCCGGTCCCGATGTCCCCAGCTGGGACTTCAACCGGCCATGAACCGGACTGTAACACGTAGAAAGGGAGGGGTGCGGTCCACCCCGGGTGTCATCCCTGAGGGGGTGACAAAATGGCACACCACAGGGGGTGGCACTTACCACGGGGCTTGGCCTACAGCGCGCCCGAGCCACGTGTCTCCCCTGGGAGTGATGCAGTGGGTCGGGGCCCTGCGCTGCCAGAAACGGCACTGTGGGGCTTGCATCTGCCAGGCAGACTCCGTGAGCAGCTCGCCACGCCACCCCCCTGGTCATCAGATCAATCTGAGCAGTGATGGGGATGGCCATGTCCACTCCTGGCGTGCAAGTGCAGCCCCCAAGAGTGAATTCAGACCTTGGGCCAAATGGAAAAAGGTTCCCCATTGCAACTAGAAGGTAAGGCCAATTCAGTGTCTAAAGACATCTTGGGCAAGCTGATTTACAGTTAAATTTACAATGGTACCTCGGGTTAAGTACCTAGTTAATTCCGGAGGTCCGTTCTTAACCTGAAACTGTTCTTAATCTGAAGCACCACTTTAGCTAATGGAGCCTCCTGCTGCCACTGCGCCGCCGCCGCACGATTTCTGTTCTCATCCTGAAGCAAAGTTCTTAACCCGAGGTACTATTTCTGGGTTAGTGGAGTCTGTAACCTGAAGTGTCTGTAACCCGAGGTACCACTGTATTCCAAACTTCACTTTTGGCCATAAAACATTTGCTTCACATACCGTAGATTTACGACCTGCGATTTGATCTTCCTTTTCTTCAACGGAGTACCTTCAAATGCCTCATTAATCTGTTGAAAGGAAGGAAAAGGTTGTTAGGCAAGCACATACCAGAATGCCTCAGAAAAATTTCACACACATTTGAAAATCTCTGCGCCACAGAATTAATCGAAATAACTTGCGATCTCTGTAAACCTAGCTATTGTTTTTTATCATCATCATGTGGTGTTTGTCATTCTGTACTTCACAATTTATGAAGAAGGTTTAGGGGTTGCAGGGTTTTTTAAGGATAGTAAACACATGGCTGGTAAATAAAACAGCTGAGAGAAAAAGAATACTTCACAATCCCGCTAAAATTATGGCCAGTCTTACAAGAATAGCCCTTGATAACTCTGCATCAGATTCTAGATTGCTGTGCCCAGGCTTTGTTGTTGTTGTTTATTCGTTTAGTCGTGTCTGACTCTTCGTGACCCCATGGACCAGAGCACGCCAGGCACTCCTGTCTTCCACTGCCTCCCACAGTTTGGTCAAACTCATGCTGGTAGCTTCGAGAACACTATCCAACCATCTCGTCCTCTGTCGTCCCCTTCTCCTTGGGCCCCCATCTTTCCCAACATCAGGGTCTTTTCCAGGGAGTCTTCTCTTCTCATGAGGTGGCCAAAGTCTTGGAGCCTCAGCTTCAGGATCTGTCCTTCCAGTGAGCACTCAGGGCTGATTTCCTTCAGAATGGAGAGGTTTGATCTTCTTGCAGTCCATGGGACTCTCAAGAGTCTCCTCCAGCACCATAGTTCAAAAGCATCAATTGGAGAGCCAGTGTGGTGTAGTGGTTAAGAGCGGTAGTCACGTAATCTGGGGAACCGGGTTCGCGTCTCCGCTCCTCCCCTTGCAGCTGCTGGGTGACCTTGGGTCAGTCACACTTCTTTGAAGTCTCTCAGCCCCACTCACCTCACAGAGTGTTTGTTGTGGGGGAGGAAGGGAAAGGAGATTGTTAGCCGCTTTGAGACTCCTGAAGGGGAGTGAAAGGCGGGATATCAAATCCAAACTCTTCTTCTTCTTCTTCTTCAGCGATCAGCACAGGCAATCTGGTTTATTCCTCATGTCACCCCAGCTTTCGTCAGTTATTTTTCTTTTTGCACAAAAAGTGGTGTTTAGAATGAGGGAGGGAGAAAGAAAGAAAGCCATTTTCACTTACAATAGTCTCAATGGTGGAGCTCAGGTCTCTAAATTCTTTCGAGGTCTGTTTTTCCAAACTTGGTTGGTACGGCACATTACTGATTCTAAAGGAAGCATTGTAAAAGAACAACTTCTGATCTGCAGCAAAGGAAGTGGAGGAAAGGAAGACGTTAAACAATGTTCATCTTCTCTTTACTTCGCCCCAATGTGGCTCATGCTATCTACAAGATCGTGGCACAGAGGTGAGCAGTCCCTGACAGAGGCGCTCTGTGTTTTTAACTCTGAAACAGAGCGCTTTCATATCTCTCTCTGCAGAGAAGGGAGAGTAGCAGGCTGCTCCCTGCCTTTCAGGAATATGTACGGTGCCCCAGACTGCATCCATACACCATAAATTTAAAGCATATTTATTTGTCCATAAAATATTTGTTTACCACTATTCATAAAAAGTATCACAGCAGTTTACAGTAATAGCCCATACAACCATACAGAAAGCACACAGACAAAAAGTTAAAATCAGAAATCGGCTAAATATTGTGGGAGGTTCATTGCCTGCATATACCTGGTGGAATAAAAGTTTTCATCAGGCATTTAAAGTTGGCACAGAAGACACCTACTTGAGTCTCCACTGGCAGAATGTTTCATAATACTGAGCTGATGACACTAAAGCATGGGTAGGCAAACTAAGGCCCAGGGGCCGGATCCGACCCAATCGCCTTCTAAATCCGGCCCGCGGACAGTCCAGGAATCAGTGTGTTTTTACATGAGTAGAATGGGTCCTTTTATTTAAAATGCATCTCTGGGTTATTTGTGGGGCCTGCCTGGTGTTTTTACATGAGTAGAATGTGTGCTTCTGTTTAAAATGCATCTCTGGGTTATTTGTGGGGCATTAGTTCCAGCTGCACGTTAGTTAGGTATTATTTGTCATTGTTCTCTCTCCCCCCAAAAAAGCTCAGCAGCTTTGGGGCATCGTCCCCCCAAAAGCAAAACAACTTTTGCAACCCCCCCCCCCGCAAAGCTCCAAAATTTTGGTCAGCCGCTCCTCCTGAAAAGCTCAACAACTTTGGGGAGCCCCCCCCCCAGAAAATAACCTCAACAAAAATCTCATCAACTCTGGGCACTTTGCGATAAATAGAATCATAGAATTGTAGAGTGGGAAGAGACCACAAGGGCCATCGAGTCCAACCCCCTGCCAAGCAGGAAACACCATCAGAGCACTCCTGACATATGGTTGTCAAGCCTCTGCTTAAAGACCTCCAAAGTAGGAGACTCCACCACACTCCTTGGCAGCAAATTCCACTGTCGAACAGCTCTTACTGTCAGGAAGTTCTTCCTAATGTTTAGGTAGAATCTTCTTTCTTGTAGTTTGGATCCATTGCTCCGTGTCCGCTTCTCTGGAGCAGCAGAAAACAACCTTTCTCCCTCCTCTATGTGACATCCTTTTATATATTTGAACATGGCTATCATATGACCCCCTTAACCTCCTCTTCTCCAGGCTTTGGTGGGTTTTGGTTTGGAGTTTGGGCACTAGGTCTCTAAAAGGTTTGCCACCACTGGCATGTGGAGACACTGTGCTCCCAAACTCCTCATGACCACTCCCAATGGCTTCATATAGATGTAAAACAGCACTGGGGAGATGACAGCACCCTGCAGAACCTCAAAGCACATGTTCCAGGATGAATGCCCTGGGCTAGAGGTTGTCTTGATCACAAAGCCTGGTTGAGACCCTTTTAACGTTTGAAAAGCTTGAAAACAGAGAGCAGTTCAGGCCAGATGGATTGGTAACAATTGATGCACTCACCGTATACCAGAAAATAAACCAGCAGGCCGACAACAAGGGCTATGACTGCAAACGCTGCTAGGACAATCAGCGCAATCATCCACGGCTCCAGGTATCTCGTTCTTGTTTCCATCCTAGGCATTCTGAGAGAAGTGGGCAAAAATGAAAGAATTATAGGTGAAAACACAGAGTGGGGAGATTGGAAGCTCCCCATGATGAAATAACCAGAGAGTAATAGCATGAGTTTTCAATCACATTTTAAATGCCCACTATGAAAGTGTGCTCTGTTTTCTTGCAAACCGTTATCTTAGAATTCAGTAAGTACATTAATACATGCAATGAATTATCTGTCCATGTAAACTTAAGTGAAATGGATATCACTTTCACTTAGATCCTATGAGCTTCAATGCCCTGTTTGGCCATTGTCCCTTATGCAAGTCATGATCGCATGAGGGGGAGAGCAGGGTCTCACCACACGTTGCTGGTCCCAGATATATATCCCTTTGCTGTCCATGGATTGAGGGACGGGAGCATGTACATGAAAGGGGGGCTGCCCTGTATTTCCTATTCAGAACCTCTATGTTCAGGGTAGGATCCTTATGTCTGCAGAGTAGGCTCCCCTCTATAGACATGTCCTCCCCCAGCTGTCAGGATGTGAAAGGCCAGCAGCTAAGCCATGGTATAGGACCAGCAGAGACAGCCCTTCTGTCTCCCATATGTGACTGTGAATTGTCTGAGCAAACAGGACTCAGCTGTCTCTAGTTACCAGGAATGCCCATTTCGTTTTTCTTGCTCTTTTGCCTTTATGTGAATATTTTGGGGTGCCTTAAAAAAAATAAATGTAACATGCACCCATTCTGAGAGGTTACTTCCATGTATTCCACCCTCTCCATTATACCCCCACCACCAGATAGTATAACTAGTACGACGTCTACTGTGAGTTCAATTGTTAAGCATTCTTACATTAAAAGAAAAAGATTAAAATCTTTTTTGAAACCAAGGATCAGTATAGAAATGCAAATGCGAATCACTGTATTTTAGCTCTATAAGACGCACGTCTCCCCTCCTAAAAAGTAAGGGGAAATGTGTGTGTGTCTTATGGAGCGAATGCAGGCTGCAAAGCTATCGCTGAAGCCAGGAAAGCCTTCAGGCTTCAGGGATAGCCGCACGAAGTCTCTTCAGGGCAATGGGAGGAACGCTCCCCTGCCCTGAAGAGGCTTTGCATGGCTATCCCAGAAGCCAGAACAGCAAGAGGGATCGCTGCTTTTGCTGTGCAGCGATCCCTCTTGCTGTTCTGACTTCGCTTCGCTGGAGAGGCGCTGCGCAGAGAGGGATTTTTTTCTTGTTCTCCTCCTCTAAAACTTGGTGCGTCTTATGGTCGGGTGCACCTTTAAGAGTGAAAAATACGGTATGTGGGGTGGGGTTGACTTGGAATTCAAGTGAGTGAGAAGGCTAGTCCTGTGCTTGGTAGTGTGTTGGTGGTTGGGGATTATTCATGAATGGACTAACAAAGGAGAAAGGAGATCAGGCAGCTGTAGGCTGTGAACCCCTCTGGTCCTTCTCTGAGCTTGGGGCTCCCTGATCCATCTTAGTAGTACTAGTGAATTAACATCAGATCAGTCAATGCTGGTAAACCATGTGACGCCAAGAATTCTGGATGAACATAGTGACCTGGCATGAGTGAGAGGTTTGTCTCGCTCAGTTGTTCCCAACAAGTATTGTGGTACAGTGTTAGCCAAGGCTCTATGGGCTGAGAGAAGAGTTGTCACAGTCTACCACAATCCCATCTCCTTCGCCAGATTTCTGCCCCGAAACCTCTCTGTAGCCGGTGCTGAGCTCTTGAGACAGGATAGACATTCTCTTAGGATGCCATCTGTTTCACTGCAAACAGTTTCTGTGTCTGAGCTGATGGAGATGATTTGAGGAAACTTCAATATCTATGACAAGGCTCCCTCTGTCAGTATTTCATGGCCTCCATTGCAACCATGGGTCTGTCTCAGATTAGATCATCTGATCTTAATATTTGGCAGGTCACATCCTTGATTTGGTGCTTTGTACTGGACAGGAGATGGGACGCGGGTGGCGCTGTGGGTTAAACCACAGAGCCTAGGACTGGCCGATCAGAAGGTTGGCGGTTCAATTCCCCGTGACGGGGAGAGCGTCCGTTGCTCGGTCCCTGCTCCTGCCAACCTACCAATTTGAAAGCACATCAATGTGCAAGTAGATAAATAGGTACTGCTCCAGCGGGAAGGTAAACTGCGTTTCCGTGCGCTGCTCTGGTTCGCCAGAAGCGGCTTAGTCATGCTGGCCACATGACCCGGAAGCTGTACGCCGGCTCCCTCGGCCAATAAAGCGAGATGAGCACCGCAATCCCAGAGCCGGTCACAACTGGACCTAATGGTCAGGGGTCCCTTTACCTTACTGGACAGGAGGGAGGGGATCTGAGATTTTGACTCAGGAACATAGGTATGTTTCATTGGCATGGGCAGATCATCATTTGGTGATGTGTAGCCTCACAGCATCCTCAAAATTCTGCAGGGGATAAGGGACCAATTTCGGTAGTCAACCCTTAGACGGATGGATCCAAATGGTTTTCAGATGACTCTGGGGGATATTTCTACTGGTGTGGTGTGCAGTTCAGCTGATGTCCTAGTTTGGCCATGATCATCCATACTGTAGCAGCACCCAGATTGGATGACTATAACGTACCTTGAGAGTGGGAGTGTCTAAGAAAAGTGATTGGAAATGTCTCATGGTGCAGAATGCAGGCATCAACCAGAAAATTGAGTAAAACTAGGGCTATGGACATATTACTTTACCTTCTACTCTTGAAGGGCTATCAGGGGACAGTTCTCTACGTGAAGTAGTCTTCTGTTTGAAGCACTTTCCAGTCTAAGTCTGGTTTAAAGATAAAGAGCTTGAAGACGGGAGAGCAGAAGGGGCCTTGAAATTGTGCATCATGAGTTGGCACCTGGACAACAAACAAAGCAGGTCATCTGGTCACAGCCTTCTCCACTATTATGGGATGCCTTTTACTTCTATTTAAATGACTAAGTGTTGTTGTTTTAATTTACATCTAATTTAATTAGCACATATACAATTAATGCAAATCCATGTCCTCTTTTCACCTCCTCTTTGTAATGCATTGCCTAATTTTTAGCTGCCCTACTAATACTAGATGGGCAGAAGAGAACCCAAGCAAGGCAGTGATGAACCCAAGCAATTGCTGATGCGCCAGATGTTGCAAGAGAGTATAACACTTTGGGCTTGAAATAGAACAGGGGTCAGCAAACTTTTTCAGCAGGGGGCCCTTCCACTATCCCTCAGACCTTGTGGGGGACCGGACTATATATATATATATTTGGGGGGGGGGTTGTGAACAAATTCCCATGCCCCACAAATAACCCAGAGATGCATAAATAAAAGCATACATTCTACTCATGTAAAAACACGCTGATTCCTGGACTTTCCGTGGGCCAGAATGAGAAGGCAATTGGGCCAGATATGGCCCCCGGGCCTTAGTTTGCCTACCTGAAATATACTTGGAGTCCTGTAGTGATTTCATGCTTTTTATCGCAGCTTGTAAAACAGTGATTGAATTGCCCCCAAACCTCAGGCTTTTATATACATTATTTACACAATGAGTCCCATCTGATTGGCTGATTCTGCTTCCCTCCTGGAGCCTGATTGGTCTTTTCCTGCAAGCCAATCAGTTGTTGCATTCTACTATTCTACCAGCCTAATGGGCTGATTAACTTCTTCCTGGAGCCTGATTGGCCTTCTCCTGCAAGCCAATCAGTTGTTGCCTTTTAGAATCCTACTTGCCTATTGTTCTATGATCCAAGGTTAGTACATAACACTACCCATGAAACAGAAGGTCTTCGGTTCCTGGTTTTGATGGAACTTTAATGAGAGCAGAGAACTTCCCGCTCTGATTCATCCAATGTTTTCTTCAAATTACAAAGCTACCTGGAGACACTAGCTACAGTATTTGTGTTGAGTAATTTCAAGCAAATCCTTGTTATGGGCTTGCCCACATTCTCTCACAATTTACTGGGTTCAACAATGAAAACCCCACATCACACCCAGGTTGTGACAAAGCACAACGGGGCCTACATGCTGTCCAGCTGAACTGAAAGAATCTAACATGCTATTTTGTGAACAAGGAAGAACAGAACAGAGAATCATGTCATTTTCGCAACTGTGAACTTTGCATTCGAATTCACCAAGCATTTTGTTGCTTATAAATTAGTCATGACTTTGTAATGGGCAACTCGTGAATTTGTGATGCAAATTCCTCATTATGCCAAAACAGCTTAAATTGACAGAGTTGTTTACCTGGATTAGCATGGGCCAAAATGGTAAATGAACTCATCTCCTTTGATTTTCCATCAAGTGTTGGAGCCAGAGTTCTTTAGAGATACGACGTGTTTTTCCAAGTAAACTAACAATTCAATTTGATATGGAAATTCAAAAACTTGAGATTTGCTTTCAGGGTAGATCTTAGAGGGTGTTTTTTTAAGCGTGGCACCTAGCAAACTGGAATGTCATTGTCAAGAACCGGTGCTCAACATAAAAATACAGCAAATTAGCACCAGTTCCTCTTTAATTTATTATAGTTGCATGGGAACACACACAACAAGGCATGATAACTGTTACATCTGTGTAATGTCACAGCACATAATGTCATCCTGCTATCATCGCATATTCCTGAACGCCATGGTGCCACTAGGAGATGCAACCAGTAATGCCATGGCATTTCTAGGA
Organism: Podarcis bocagei; assembly: GCF_964188305.1. NCBI lineage: Eukaryota > Metazoa > Chordata > Lepidosauria > Squamata > Lacertidae > Podarcis > Podarcis bocagei. The sequence continues at coordinate 9,574,795 of NC_138138.1, forward strand.
TTGAGGAATGGGTACAAGGAAGGTGGGGGTTGGGGAGACAAGATGGGGACATATTGAAAACAAAACTATTGCAACCCATGCCAGAATTTCAGATATGATTTCACTACAACACTGTATCTCCATAATTTTTCTATCAGCCATTATTGGCTAAGGACTATGGAATAGTCATTTCTCAAATGTGCCCCTTCTCAAATATGACTTCTCTACAGTCACGTTTTATCTCCCAAACACGTTGCCTTGACAATGAATTGCGCTTTGAATACCAGCTGATTCAGTTATTCTCCTCCATTTTTGCTCTCCACAGCTGAGGATGCAATGATCCGCTGTCCACAGGAACAATCAAAATATCCAGTGGTATCATCAATAAACTGTTCCTAACCCACTAAGCCTCTCTTTTGCAAAGTCATGAGCCACATTCTGAGCATAGCTCCCCTTGTGATTTAAAAACAGGTTGAAGATCTTGCACACACTATTGCATATTGCCCTTTGTATTATGTGATGTATGGAAGTGAGAGCTGGACTGGACCATAAAGAAGGCTGATCACCGAAGAATTGATGCTTTTGAATTATGGTGCTGGAGGAGACTCTTGAGAGCCCCATGGACTGCAAGAAGATCAAACCTCTACATTCTGAAGGAAATCAGCCCTGAGTGCTCACTGGAAGGACAGATCCTGAAGTGGAGGCTCTAATACTTTGGCTACCTCATGAGAAGAGAAGACTCCCTGGGAAAGACCCTGATGTTGGGAAAGATGGAGGGCACAAGGAGAAGGGGATGACAGAGGATGAGATGGTTGGACAGTGTTTTCCCCAAGCTACCAACATGAGTTTGACCAAACTGTGGGAGGCAGTGAAAGACAGGAGTGCCTGGCGTGCTCTGGTCCATAGGGTTACGAAGAGTTGGACACGACTAAATGACTAAACAACAACAACAATTATATGCTCAGCAACATTACTTGGGGCAGATCTTAGCAAGCAACGCAGGAAAGTTCATCCACAAGACTGTAATCTACCTGCTGCACTGACAAGATATGTACTGTATATGTTCACTGCAAAGATTGGATAGCACATGTTCTATCTGCAGGAACATCATCCTTGCGGAGATAATTAAGGAATAATGCTGTGACTTGCTAGGGAGATTCAGAATTTTAAGTTTATGCTTTTAAGGAATTCAGTTTAGGTTTGCATACAATCTCAACACACACACATCACACATACTTGTTGCTATGGCTGATGGCTGATGCAAATAAAGTTTCATACACACACACACACACACACACACACACACACACACACACTTTCATTAACTTGATACAAATACGTAGTTCCCTTTGTCTGTTGAAGGTTTGTTTGTTTTATGGTGGTCTGATGAGTAGGTACAAAAAAAACCAGTGTGAAAGCATGGCAAATGAGGCAGTGCAGAAAATGGCACCAGTTGTTGAGGACAAGCCAACAGAGAAAGGCCATCAGTCTCGTGCCCGGCATATTATCAGCTGCATCTGTCTGCCTATTATTGGTGACAGAATAATGAACTAGATTGACCTTTAGTCTGAATAAGTAAGGCAGGTGTACTGCCTCTGCCATTCAACTTTAACTGGTGGTAATCCAGTTGGATTGAGTCAGCTCCTTTGAGATGAATGGGAGCTGCACAACAGCGTCTACTTGTTTCAAAGGAGAACTTAGTGGCGGCCTCTGTCTATTCTTAGCAACATTTCACATTTGCCCATGAGAACATTTGTGCCCCCATTTCTAAAAACACTGAGTTTTAGGAAAAGAAGGAGATATTCTGACGAGGAAGACCAGCAATCGCAAGACTCAGAATACAACCACGTGTTATGCAAGTGGAATTTATGTCAGTAATTTGCAGTTCCACCCCACCCACCCCCAACTTATTGCTCTTTTCCCCAACTGCAAACCCCATTCAGTTATTCGTTGCTGGTGGCAGAAGTCAATGCCATAGCCTGTGATAGATCTCCCCCGAATGTAATCAATTGATGCCCAGCTATGATATGACCACAGGACATTGTCTAACTTGGCAGAGTTGCAAAATATGAAGGAGAATAGCAGGGCTCTTTTCCTCCTGTCAGTGGTGTGGAATACAGTGGTACCTCGGGTTACAAACGCTTCAGGTTACAAACACTTCAGGTTACAGACTCTGCTAACCCGGAAGTAGTACCTCGGGTTAAGAACTTTACCTCAGGATGAGAACAGAAATCGTGTGGTTGCACTGGGAGGCCCCATTAGCTAAAGTGGTACCTCAGGTTAATAACAGTTTCAGGTTAAGACCGGACCTCCGGAACGAATTTAAGTTCTTAACCTGAGGTACCACTGTAGAGGGTTTTAGTAGGTGCTGCTTTCTTCCTCCTCTTGTACTCAACTGTTAGAAGAAAAGGCCCCTTGCTGTCTCCCAGAGGTCTCATACAGTGGGACTCTGCCAACTAAGAGAACCTGTACGGTTCCAGAAGGGCTATGCAAACTCCAGGTCCCATGGTCTAGTTTCCCCATATAACCACTTCACATTTAGAATCATAGCATCTTAAGAGTTGGAAGGGATCCATAGCTGTCAACATTTCCCTTTTCTTGCGAGGAATCCTATTCGGAATAAGGGAATTTCCCTTAAAAAAAGTTAACAGTTGACAGCTATGAAGGGATCTTGAGAGGGTTGTCTAGCTCAAAACCCTGCAAGGCAAGAATCTCAGCTAAAGCATCCATGGCAGATGGCCATCCCACCTCTGCTTGTAAACCTCCAAGGAAAGCATGTCCACCACCCAGTGGCGTAGCGTGGGGGGGTGCAGGGGGGGCCGGCCGCACCGGGCGCAACATTCTGGGGGTTAGGGTTAGGGGGCGCAAATTACTTGCCTTGCCCCGGGTGCTGACAACCCACGCTACGCCACTGCCACCACCTCTCGTGGGCGTCCGTTGCACTGCCAAACAGCTCTAACCGTCTGAAAGTTTTTCTGAATATTTAGTGAGAATCTCCTTTCTTTCAACTTGAAGCCATTGGTTTGAGTCCTACCCTCCAGAGCAGGAGAAACGAAGCATGGTCCCTCCTCCATGTGACAGCCCTTAAGATATTTGAAGATGGCTATCATATCGCCTCTCATTTTCCTCTCTTCTGGGCTAAACATACCCACATCCTTCAAGCGCTCCTCATAAGTCTTAGTTTCCAGACCCTTGTTCATCTTGGTTGCCCTCCTCTGCACACTTTCCAGCTTGTAAAACAACAACAACAACAAAAAACCCCATGGGTAAAAACCACCTACCAGATCGCATTGACCACTTCAGCATGCAAGCCCTCAGTAAGAAGTTGCCTCTAGACCTGACATCACCTCCAGGTTGCTGGTGATATCTGATGCAAAGGACGTGACCCAATATGCTGAGGTATCACTCTGTGTCTTGCTCCTCCCTTCATCCAAGACAAGACAGCCTGCAGCTGAAGATCTCTGTCTGCGGTGACCAGACCGGTTCAGGGAGGTGCCAGATCTGGAGGGACATGATGGGGAAGAAGCATTTGAGGGATCAAGCATCAAAACATGGCAACTATTCCAACAAGACAAACCCCACCCCTCCATTTGTAAACAACAATACAGTGGTACCTTGGTTTACAACCATGATCCGTTCCGGAGGTCCGTTTGTAAACCAAAACAGGTTATATAATAATAATTTATTATTTGTACCCTGCCCATCTGGCTGGGTTTCCCCAGCCACTCTGGGCGGCTTCCAACAAAGACAAAAAATACACTAAAATGTCACACATTAAAAACTTCCATGAACAGGGCTGCCTCCAGATGTCTTCTGAATGTCAGGTAGGTGTTTATTTCTTTGACATCTGGTGGGAGGGCGTTCCACAGGGCGGGTGCCACTACCGAGAAGGCCCTCTGCCTGGTTCCCTGTAGCTTTGCTTCTCGCAATGAGGGAACCGCCAGAAGGCCCTCGGCACTGGACCTCAGCGTCTGGGCAGAACAATGGGGGTGGAGACCCTGCTTCTGGTATACTGGGCCGAGGCTGCTTAGGGCTTTAAAGGTCAACACTAACACTTTGAATTGTGCTCGGAAATGCACTGGGAGCCAATGTAGGTCTTTCAAGACCGGTGTTATGTGGTCTCGGTGGCCGCCCCCAGTCACCAGTCCAGCTGCCGCATTCTGGATTAATTGCAGTTTCCAGGTCACCTTCAAAGGTAGCCCCACATGGAGCGCATTGCAGTAGTCCAAGCAGAAGATAACTAGAGCATGCACCACTCTGGCAAGACAGTCTGTAGGCAGGTAGGGTCTCAGCCTGCGTACCAGATGGAGCTGGTAGACAGCTGCCCTGGATACGGAATTGACCTGCGCCTCCATGGACAGTTGTGAGTCCAAACTGAGTCCCAGGCTGTGCACCTGGTCCTTCAGGGGCACAGTTACCCCAGCTCCTGCCAACCTAGCAGTTCAAAACACGTCAAAGTGCAAGTAGATAAATAGATACCATTCCAGCGGGAAGGTAAACAGCATTTCCGTGCACTGCTCTGGTTTTGCCAGAAGCGGCTTGGTCATGCTGGCCACATGACCCGGAAGCTGTATGCCAGCTCCCTCGGCCAGTAAAGCGAGATGAGCACAGCAACCCCAAAATCGTTCGTGACAGGACTTAACTGTCAGGTTGCGAACCAGGACACGCACTTCCGGGTTTGACATGTTTGTAATCCAAAACATAAGCAAACCAAGATGTATGCAAACCAAGGTACCACTGTAATCCTGAATAGTAACAACCTCATGGGCAGCATTGACCACAAAAACCTAGAACCGCAAAGCTTCCGAAACAGAAAACTGCAGGTAAGATGCAAAATGTAGTCCAGTTTAGTGGCCCGGGTGGGTTAGGTATCTTCTGAAGTATCAGCCAATGGGATGAATTTTATTTATAATTGACCCATTTGGATGATATTTCTAAGCAGTCCATGAGTGATAATATTCAAAAAGCCAAAAGTCCTCTTCTAAAAGCAATTGAATAATGCACGATGCAGCAACAAATGCAGAAATAGTTTGAAGTGATTTCCCTGTCGACACTGGTGTAGTAAATGCAGACATTACAGCATGATAGGGCAGGAAAATGACAGGCTGAGGCGTGTTGTAACTAGATGTAGGTGGAACATTTATTCCCAGATTACAAGAAGAACCTATTTGTCTCTTCCAGTTGCCTTCTATACAGAAATTTAGCAGCGGACGTTTTTCCTATCGTGGAGATAAAGTGATGAAAAAAACTTCACTTTACTTAATTTCTGTGTGTTAGGATTCAGGAAAAGTGTCAGCAATCCTATGTGTTTCTAAGGATTCTCCTGAGATTGCTTTTTAAACCATTTCTAAAATTGAACCCTTCTTACTTAATTGTGCAAAACGATATTCACAGAAGAGAGCGACAGCTGTGTTCGGCACTGGCGCCTCAATACAGAATGAGTTCTCAAAAGGAACCTAGAGTGTAATTAGTCTGTGGAACTCATTACAACATGATATTTTAAGGCAATGATTAAGCAAGATTCAGAGAAGGAAAAGAACTGGGAGACTTGAAAATGCCCGCAGGGGAATTATGATTAATGCTACCAAGCCCTTTGGGAAGGGATTACTCTTGACAATAGAAATCAGAGTAATAGCTATGCATTAGGATTACAGATGAGGTTCCTGTTGCGGTCAGACCACATGTATGAACTCAGAAGACTTTGCAGCCTAGCACAAAAAATGACTGGATTCTGTGGGGAAACTCATCAATGGATCTCAGAAATAATCCAGAAAAATCAATACAGTGGTGCCTCACAAGACGAAAAGAATCCGTTCTGTGATTCTCTTCGTCTAGCGGTTTTATCGTCTTGCGAAGCAAGCCCATTGACGGATTAGCGGATTAACGCTATTAGCGGCTTTTAGCGGCTTATCTGCTGATCAGATCAGCTGATAAGCAGCTTAGGGGCTTAGAAAAAGGGGGGGGGGAGGAAAAAAACCAGCAGGAACTCGCAAGACATTTTCGTCTTGCGAAGCAAGCCCATAGGAAATTCGTTTTGCGAAGCACCTCCAAAACAGAAAACTCTTTCGTCTAGCGAGTTTTCCGTCTTGCGAGGCATTCGTCTTGCGGGGCACCACTGTATTATCTTACTTTCTTACAGAGAAGAAGAACAAATTCTCTCTACAGCTGCTCCTCTGGAGCTGACCTGTTTTGTGGCGCAACCATTTCTTTGGCCTTGCCTCTATGCCTTAAAGCCACTTCCGACCTCGGGAGGACGTGGTGGTGCTGCGGGCTTCATGCTTCCAGCCCCGCGCAATCAGGGAATCCTCGGGCCGCATCATCCCCTGGCCAGCCAATCGGCTGGCTCAGGGGGTGTGGCTTGCCTCATTTAAGGCAAGCGCGGCCTGGGATCTCCCTCTTTGGCCGCTCAGCTTCTTAGGTTTCCCACCTGCCCGCCCTTCAAGGTTCCCCTTCTGACCTTGCTATGGACCTCAGTTGGTTGCCGCTAAGGGGACTGGTAGGGATTTTTTCCACTTGGCAAATTGGCACCGGTTTTTCGCCTACCTCATAGCAAATTGTCACAACTTCTTTGGTTTTGGCCGTTAGGCATTGGTAGGGGTCTTGTTATGCAGATGTGGGGGGGGAGCGCCATCACCTCCCCCAAATATTGAAGGGTAGTCCGGTAAAGGATTCCGGGGGCGTGGCCTCGTCCGAAGCCTATGGAGGTCAGGGCCTAAAGCGCGCCCCCGAGCGGTGACCCCGGGGTAGTCCCTAGTTGATGCGCATCAGCAGGGCTCCCCCTGCTGGTGTTAACCCTTCCCGGTCTTCAAGCAAACAGTCTGAAGCCGGATAGTCGGATAGGACCAATGCCTAAGCCAATACTGCTCTTTACCTGTAACCAATAAAGTTGTGGCCAATTTTAGCCCATTAACCTAAAATAATTGTGTCACGTGTCATTATTCCTACTGGTGGGAGGCGGGAACTCGCCACGCAAACAGCAGTGACATAAAGAAGTTTACATGGTGGTACGAGTCCCCTGTAGCACTTTCACATGATTATGCCATTCTAGATTGACCTAAGAAGGCCCATTTTGTCGAGCATTCTGTTCCCTCAGTGGCCTTTTCACCCCTTCAGTGCCTAACCACACAATTCCAGGCTAGGGATGCCAGACATTTGCAGAATTGAAGTTCGGATGGAATTTCCAAAAACAACTTTCGGGGTGTCCTGGTTTTTGAAATATGGCAACCCTAAATCTCGCAATTTCTGTTTTGCCTTCCTTCTGTGCCTGAATAACTTCTCTTGATTCTCCCTCCTTTTGATTACTGTATGCTGAGTCCAGCTCTGGCACTCCTGATTTTACTTATTTTTTTACCATTTTGTTCATTCAGTCTAGGCCACTATTTCCCACTAGGTAATGTTGCAGTTGTCCCAGACAGGCTAAAGGGCTTTACAGAGACATGGACTGGGAGGGGAACATTTTAATTATTATTTTTTTTTTAAGATGGCAAAAAATAGGGAAACCCAACCTTAACTTGCAAACTTCTTTGCTTCTTATTATGTGAACAGATTGCCTTTCACATAATAAATTGTTTCTCGCAATTTGGACCAAAGTATTAATTCAATTTATGTGACCTAACTTAAAGCAGAAAATTATCTCCCTATTTGAGATCCCAAATTGCACTGATATAAAGAACTTCAAACAATACATTTAAAAGGCTCTCGGGAAATTATGGCATATCTGTCTTAGCTCCAAAGTGGTTTGTTTAGAAAGGAAGGAAGGAACGCCGGACCAACACAGAAAATGTTTAAATAGGCTACTAATATCCATAGCGAAAGATACCATTCTCCTGATCTTGAATCTGGGGAAGCAATTCAGCCTGGGGGTTTTCCAACCACATTTTAGAAAGCTTTTCCGTTGTCTTAGCCCCTTACTGGACTATTTCATGGTCAAATTCTTAATTCTATTATTATTCCCATGTCAGGCAAGCCCAAAATGTACAATTATTGTCCAGTCTCTCTATTAATGACCGTTCCCCACTTCAAATGGGGGGGGGTGCTTTTTGCGTGGTCACACGCAGCATCCTGGCCCTATACCAGGGGTCTGCAACCTTTAAGACAAAAAGAGCCACTTGGACCAGTTTCCAAAGGGAAAAAAAACTGGGAGCCGCAAAACTCGTCATTATAAAAATAATTTTTTTCTCACTTTTTTATTATTTCTTTGTTTGACCCCTCAGAATTACTCCTCCTCATAGAAATAAACGTTAAATTAACAAGTTACCTTTTTGTGTGTGTGTATTCTTCACTCCCCTTCAAAACAGTGACCAGCGTACATGCCCCCTTTCAATGCAGTGACCAGGGTACATGCCCCTTATAATGTAGCGGGCGGGCGAGTGGGAAGGTGACGTCGGGACGGTGCGTGACTAACGCACGCACCGCCCCCATGCGACGTCACAGCCAGTACAGCGCCCGCCACAGTGGGGAGTGTTGGGGCGCACAATGCGCCTCCTCCCCTCGCTAGTATCCACCCCGGAGCCGCGGCAAAGGTGTAAAAGAGCCACATGCGGCTCCGGAGCCGCGGGTTGCAGACCCCTGCCCTATACAATCTCTGGCAAGTCAGACTGGCTTCACCTCCCCAAGCGGAATACCTGGAGGTTCCCACCTAACCTCAGACAGTCAACCAATCCCAGCCGAGGAGGTGTTGCCAGGGGAGTTGCCCAGGTAGGGTTAGGACCGCCCTGCACACACAATAGAGGGTGGAACTTACCTGAGAGTCCTCAGCCGGCTCCAGAGCTTCTCCCACCCTGCCCTCCCTCAGTTTATGCCTTCCTTTTGCAGGTTAACCTCTTCTTTACAGGTATGCGGGCGCTGCTACAGTCATTGATGGTTGCTGTTGAAGGACTGGGAAGCAATTTTCCTGCATTGGCAGGTTTTGCAACATCATAATTTTGGCGGTTTCAGGCCTTGGGCGGAATCCTTTAGTCTATTTCCCCTAAATGGGGGGGGGGCGTGAAGTGGTGACCCACGCCCCCCTCTGCGGCGGCAATGCCAGGGTTCCCTGTTAAAGGAGTTGTTTTGAGGGGAGTCATTGGCCATATGCCGAGAGGTTGTCAGTGGTCTCCCATGCGTTGCGGCGAAATGGGGAGTGGGCTCTCTGCTTAAACATACGTTTTCCAGAGCCAGCCCAATCCCCACACAGTTTGGATGCAAATGCCATACTTAAAAGCCTTGCCAAAAATAATCTTTGCCGATAATTCAGAAGACAGGTTATGTTCACACAAAAAACAGAAGACAGCCACCCCAGAAAAACAGATAGCAGATACCGTACAGTGGTGCCTCGCAAGACAAAAAGAATTTGTTCCGCGAGTCTTTTCGTCTTGCAATGTTTTTCTTTTTTTTTATAAAAAATTTTTATTGCGTTTCTTTCCATAGGTGAACAAATTTGTTTGGACAACAATATACAAGAAACATTTTCCATATATATAAAGAAAAGCATAGAAAAAAGAAAAGATCATTATAAAATTTTTTCGACATCTTTTTGGACCTCCTCGCATCCTCTCAGCATTGCGTTCATCATTCTAACCAATTCAGCAATTTATTATCTTATTTCCGAACTTATTATACCTTTGTATTTATTATGTTACCAATTTCAAAAATCTGTAATTTAATTTTAACACTCTTAATAAACATAATATTTTGTTTCTAGTTTGTCTCATTTTTTTCCATCAATACTTACTTTATCATTTACTTAAAATAAATTGCAGAAGCATAACGTTTCTTAATCGTGCACAATCTTAACACTCAACCAACTTATAATGTTTTTGCAAATAGTCCTTAAATTTTTTCCAGTCCTCCTCCATTGTTTCTTCGCTCAGATCTCGAATTCTGCCGGTCATTTCTGCCAACTCCATGTAGTCCATCAGCTGCGTCTGCCAGTCCTCCAGTGTGGGTAAATCTGGTGTCTTCCAGAACTTTGCGATAAGAATCCTAGCTGCTGTGGTTGCATACATAAACAAGGTTCTGTCCTTCTTTGGCACCTTCCGGTCCACCATGCCCAGAAGAAAGGCCTCTGGTTTCTTAGAAAAGGTATATCTGAATACCTTTTTCAGCTCATTATGTATCATTTCCCAAAAGGCCTTTACTTTCGGGCAGGTCCACCAGAGGTGAAAGAATGTCCCTTCTGCCTCCTTGCATTTCCAACACTTATTATCAGAAAGATGGTATATTTTAGCCAACTTGACTGGGGTCATGTACCACCGGTATACCATTTTCATAATGTTCTCTTTCAGGGCACTACATGCCGTGAATTTCATACCGGTGTTCCATAACCTTTCCCAGTCCTCAGACATAATGTTGTGTCCTACATCCTGTGCCCATTTTATCATAGCAGATTTAACTGTCTCATCCTGTGTGTTCCATTTAAGCAGCAAGTCATACATCCTCGAAAGTACCTTAGTCTTTGGTTCTAGTAACTCCGTCTCCAGTTTCGATTTCTCCACCTGGAAACCCACTTTTTTGTCCATTTTAAATACCTCTTGAATTTGAGCATAATGTAACCAATCTCGCACCTTACCTTTTAATTTGTCCTGGCTTTGGAGCTTCCAATTGTCTCCAACTCTTTCAATCAGTTCCCAATATTTTGGCCAATAGGCCTCCATATTGGGCTTTTTTTTAGAAATCTTGGCTTCCACAGGTGATAACCACCTCGGGGTCTTGTTTTCTAATAAATCCTTGTACTTCATCCAGACGGCAAAAATTGATTTTCTGACAATATGGTTTTTGAACAATTTATGAACCTTCGCCTTGTCATACCACAAGTATGCATGCCAACCATACACATTATCAAACCCCTCCAGATCTAGGACATCGGTGTTTTCCAACAGGAACCAATCCTTCAACCAGCAGAAGGCTGCAGCTTCATAGTACAACCTTAAGTCCGGCAGGGCAAACCCCCCTCTTTCTTTTGAGTCGGTTAGTATTTTAAATTTTATTCGGGGCTTTTTGCCCTGCCAGACAAACTTAGAAATATCCTTCTGCCATTTTCCAAAACATTCCATTCTGTCCACGACCTGAAGGGTTTGAAATAAGAATAGCATTTTTGGCAAAACACACATCTTTATGGCTGCGATTCGGCCTGACAAGGTAAGTTTCAATCTTGACCAGATATCCAAGTCTTTTTTAATTTCCAACCAACATTTTTCATAGTTATCTTTGAAAAGGTTTAAATTTTTGGTGGACAAATATACCCCCAGGTATTTCACTTTTTTAACCACACTTAGCTCTGTCTCTTTCTGATACCCCTCTATCTCTGTAGGTGTCAAATTTTTGACCAAAACCTTAGTTTTTTGTTTGTTTAGCTTGAATCCCGCCACCCGACCAAACTCCAAAATAAGTTCCAAAACTCTTTTTGTGCTAGATACTGGCTCCTGTACTGTCAAGACTAGGTCATCTGCGAAGGCTTTCAGTTTGTATTGTTTCGCTCCGACCTCTATACCTTGCACCAACTGGTCCTCCCTAATCATATTCAGCAATACCTCCAGAACAGAAATAAATAGCAGAGGGGATAAAGGGCACCCCTGTCGTGTCCCTTTTTCAATTAGAAGTTCATCCGACACCACATTGTTCACTATCAACTTGGCTTTTTGCTCTGAATAAATTGCTTCTAGTCCATTTTCAAACCCCCGTCCCACTCCCATCCCTTTCAAGTTCTTCTTCATAAACATCCAAGAAATGTTGTCAAATGCTTTCTCCGCATCAATAAAGATTAGAGCAGCCCTTGTATTTCTAATTCGCAACAGCTCCAATATATCAATAATGTTCCTGGTATTGTCCGACATGTGTCTACCAGGGAGAAAGCCTGCTTGGTCCTTGTGAATTACTTCATTTAATACATTTTTAAGTCTACTTGCTAAAATGTCTGCAAATATTTTGTAATCCACATTCAGGAGTGAGATGGGACGGTAGTTCTTAAGCTGAGTCTTTTCCCTTTCTGACTTGGGAATCAATGTGATGAATGCTTCTTTCCACGTTTCCGGTGCCTTTCTCCCCTCCATGATCTGGTTACAAACCTCCAACAACGGTTGTATCAAGAAGTCCTTCAAAGTTTTATAATATTTGGAGGTGAGTCCGTCCGGGCCTGGAGATTTGCCCAACTGCATGTTTTGGATGGCACCTTCAATTTCCTGTTGAGTTATTTTGCTGTTAAGGATTGATCTTTTATCTTGGCTTATTTTAGGTAGTCCATTTGTTTCCAGAAATTGATCCATTTCCGATTCTTTCTGAGGCCCCTGTGCGTAGAGCTCTTTGAAATATCTATGGAAACACTTTCTTATTTCTTCTGGTTTCTGCACTATTTTTCCTTGAATCTCCAAATTTGTAACCGTATTTAACTTTTGTCTTTTTTTCAATTGCCAAGCCAACAACTTTCCACATTTATTTGCTGATTCAAACGATCTCTGCTTCATTTGTTTGATTTTCCACTCAATCTCTTGATTGATCAGTTTCGAATATTGTGCTTGATGAAATTTGATCTCTCTTAACACCTCTTTTGACTTTGGTTTAATTCTCAGCTTTTTCTCTCCTTCACTTATTTTCTCTAGAATTTTTTCTTTTTTTCCATTCCAATATTTTCTTTTTATCGAATTCTGTTGAATCAGAAACCCTCTCATTACAGCTTTACTTGCGTCCCAGATTGTTCTTTTCTCCACCGTAGTGTTCAAATTTATTTCAAAGTAGTCCTTTAATGTTTTTTGGGCCTTCTTCACAATCTCTTGATCTCTTAACAAGGTGTCATTCATTCTCCATCTGAAGGATCCAGTTGGAAAAAGTCTCAGTTCCATTTTTAAGGCATTATGGTCGGAGCAGGTTTTTGGGCAGATTTCCACTTTTCTCGTTTTCGGAGCCAGCCCTCTAGATATCCAAATTTGGTCGATTCGTGTCCATGACAAGTGGGCCTCAGAATAGAAGGTTCCTTCTTTACCCAAGGGGTTCCTTGTCCTCCAAATGTCAATCAAGTCCATATTGTCTGTCATTTCAAAAAAGGTTTTAGGGAGTCTGCCGTCTGTTGTCAAGTTTTGATTTTGGGATTTGTCCATATTTGTAGACACCACCCCATTCATATCTCCCATCACAATGATATTAGCATAGTCCAGATAGTCCATCATTGTCTCATGCAGCTTCTTGTAGAATTCTGATTTTCCATCATTTGGCGCATAAATTCCTAATATCAAAATCTTCTCTCCTTGTGTTTGAATTTCAATTGCGAGAATTCTTCCATGATCATCTTTGAATAAAAATTTTGGCGACAGGTTCTCCTTTGCATAAATTACAACACCTCTTTTTTTTACTTTGTCTGATGAGATAAATTCTTGACCAAGTCTTTTATTGATTAATACTTTCCTGTGGAGCCTAGTCACATGTGTTTCTTGCAAACATATTACATCCAATTGTTCTTTTTTTAGGATATGAAATATCCTTCTCCTTTTTTCCGGAGAATTCCCGCCATTTATGTTCCAACTAAGTAGCTGCAGAGACATCCTGTTTTATTTAAAATGTTCTTAAGATGGGGTGTCTTCCTTTTTCTCAGATCCCGAGGGTGTAGGCGTTGGCCCACTTCCGGGCAGTATTGGTGCTGGTAAACCTGGAAGCCAATCCGCTCCTTTTTGGAGATCTTCTCCGTGGTCGTGAAGGAACTTTTGGTTATCTTCAGGTGTTCTTATTTTAACCTTCCTTTCTTTGTAGGTGAAGGATAATCCCTGTGGAAACTCCCACCTATAGGGAATTGCGTTGTGTCTCAGCAATTTTGCTAATTCTGTATAAGTGGCTCTAAGGTCCAGCAGTTGCCTCGGGATATCTCTGTAAATTTCCACCCTTTTGTCTTGTATTTCAATTGCTTTTTTGAAATGAAGGCCTAGGATCTTGTCTCTCTCTTCCTTTGTTCTTAAAATTATCAAACAGTCTCTGGATCTGTCTTTCCTTACCAGTCTTCCCAGTCTATATGCCGAGACTATCCTGAAATCTGTATCTTCCTTTAAACCCCAGAACTTCGAGAATTCCTGTGTTAAGTATCCAATCAAGTCTCCTTGCTCGAGTTCCGGGATGCCTCTCAATTTGATGTTGCTCTCACGGTTTTTCAGTTCCACCATTGACAGATAGACTTGTTGTTCACCCACCTGTTTGTGCAGGGGCCTAACTTCTCCTTTTATTTCTTCAACCTCTTTTTGTAGAACTCCCACTTTCTGGATTGCTTCTCCAGCTAATTCCCGATTTTCCGCTGTTGCTCCTTGCAATTTCTCTATGGCTTGCGTGTGCTGGGAAACTTGGTCAGTCAATTTTTGAATCGAGGAGGTTGCTTTATCTATCTTCACAGACTGGTCGTCCACCTTCTGGTTCAAACTTGATAATTGCTCCAATATTTGTTTTAATAGTGTGTCTGATCCACCTGCTGCCATATCTTCCTCAGTGGACTTCTCAGTTGTTTCCCCTTGTTCTCTATGAGTCACCAGTACAGCTGGAACCGACGAACGGCGTCCTTGGGTCAGCGTTGTTTGCACAAATTGTCTTCTTTCCTTTTCTTTTTCCTTAGCCTCTTTAGTTTCCTTTGCTTTAGATGCTCTTGTTCTCCCTGCACCACTCATTACACATCTGTCAATGTTCAAGGTCAAATTGTCTGTTGTTCCATGGGAAAGGCAAATTCAGAAGTAAACAACCAGTGAGATGGAATTCAAAACAAAAGTCAGTTCCCAGGATTTTATAATCCAAAAGCCCTGTAGGGGGAGTACCACCAGGTTTCAAAGACAAAGAAGGAAGTAATCCGCCATTAAAGTTCCAAATTGTTTCAAAACAGTAGATTCATTAATCCAAAAGTCCCTTCATAAGCTCAAAGTTTCCCAAAGCACCTTTTATAAGTCAACAAAGTTTCATGAAAGGTGCTTGTAACAGTATCCCATTCAGTCTTTTCTGCTCAAATATAACAGTTACGTTTCAGCAAAGTTTTGCAACTGTTTCCGCAGTTTGACACAGTCTCTCTCTCTGGCAGCCCGACAATCTGGCTCTTTAAAAAAGACAGCCCAAAAGAGAAAAAAGATAGGAGGAAAGTCACCATTTACTACTTCTTTTAATCAATGTCCATTTCCACCTTCAGCTCAGTAAAATAAGCAGATCTTATAGCACGAAAAAGTTTAAGCTTCCCACAGTCCCGTTTCAAACGCTTCCGTTTTTAAAAGCTTTGCTTTGATCTTGTCAGCAATGTCGGAAGACGGACTTCCCTTTTCTCGTCTCCCGCTTTCAGCCAAATTTACCGAATTTCTTCTGCCAAATTTAAAGCCCCTTTACTCACGGGTATGTTGCTTGCAGTTTAGTGTTGATTTTAGGAAGAAGGATCAGCGCTCATCTGTAACAGCCGCGCGGCTTCGCTTCCGCGGAAAGAGCGATGAACTCACAGCACCGCTACCCCTCCTTCACTCCGGGTCTCCTTACGGGGTCCCTTCTGTGTTTTCGGAGCAGCTTCTGGTGCCCGCCGAGTCCCACGGCCACGGGCTCCCTCTACCCGTGGTTTATCTTGATGGGTCGTCGCTATGCCGCAGCGAACGACCCTTTTCCGCGGAGCCCCTCTTCAGAGCTCGAAGAGGACCGCCATTACAGTTTCGCGCCGCCCCCGGAAGTCTTGCAATGTTTTTCGTCTTGCGAAGCACGGTCCGTCGTAACTGCGCCTCTTCAAGCGGCTTTTAAAAAAAGCGCAAGACGTTTTCGTCTTGCAAAGCAAGCCCATAGGGAAATTCGTCTAGCGAAGCAACGCAAAAACGGAAAACCCTTTCGTCTAGCGAGTTTTTCGTCTTGCGAGGCATTCGTCTTGCGAGGCACCATTGTATTTTTCGTCCCATAGGACGCTCCGTCCCATAGGACGCACCTAGTTTTTTTTGGGGGGGGGAAATAAAGGAAAAAATTTTTTCTTTTATTTCCCCCCAAAACCAGGTCGGGGAACAGCGGGATGGCGGTGCTGCGCCTCCCTGCTGTCCCCCGAGCTTGTGGGGCTGGCCGATGTCTGCCCGGCGCGAGGGGCGCTCTGCTTCAGGGTGCCCCTCGCGCCGGGCGGAGGCTGCTATCCGCAGCGTGGGGAGCCCTGCGGGGAACTCCTGCAGGGCTGCCTAGGTTGCGGATGTGTTCCTGAAGCCTGGAGAGCGAGAGGGGTCGGTGCGCACCGACCCCTCTCGCTCTCCAAGCTTCAGCGAAAGCCTGCTTTTGCCCCATAGGACACACCCAGATTTCCCCTTCATTTTTGGAGGGGGAAAAGTGCGTCCTATAGGGCGAAAAATACGGTAATATTTTCAGTACGCTTCGTGGTAAAAGGGGCACAGGTGGCGCTGTGGGTTAAACCACAGAGCCTAGGACTTGCCGATCAAAAGGTCGGTGGTTCTAATCCCCACGACAGGGTGAGCTCCCATTGCTCTGTCCCAGCTCCTGCCAACCTAGCAGTTCGAAAGCACATCAAAGTGCAAGTAGATAAATAGGTACTGCTCCGGCGGGAAGGTAAATGGTGTTTCCATGCGCTGCTCTGGTTCGCCAGAACTGGCTTGGTCATGCTGGCCACATGACCCGGAAGCTGTATGCTGGCTCCCTCGGCCAATAAAGCGAGATGAGCGCTGCAACCCCAGAGTCGGCAACGACTGGACCTAATGGTCAGGGGACCCTTTACCTTTACCTTCATGGTAAAAATGGTCCTCTTAGTAAACTTGTCCATCAACCATTTGCTGAAGCATTGCGACAATGGACCGGAGGCTATCAAAGCCCTACACACATAGCCAAGAGCTCTAAAGAAGACTTGGCTTCAGTTCCCTTTTGCAACTTTCATGAAGCTGGTATCTTCAAGGTGTTTTGGTCTACAAAGCCTATTACCTCCAGCCAACAAAGCCAATTGTCAGGGATGATGGGAGGCAGAGTCTAGCAACATCTTGGGGGGTGGAGTGACAGGTTCACCACCCCTGGTTTAAATCAACATTGTTAATATCAACATTTCCAAATCTTAACCACCCCTTATTCTAACATAGGAAAAGCAGGTCCGTGGCATTTCTTTGTAATCAGATTTCTTTTTTTCGCAGCCACTAGCAGATTCCAAATGAACTAATAATGGACCTGTTTAACCTGTCTGTCAACAACCTTGGATGCTCCCCATTTTTATAAATGAAGATTATGGCATCATTCCATGCATCATGCAATTCGGAGTACATTAAGCATACATTTAATACGCTCATGAATGACACCAGTAAAGGTCTTAAATCACTCAGCAGGGAAGTTATCAAATGTTGAGATTATGTTCTATTTAAAGTTTATATGATGTGTGCCAATAAGAGCTTTAAAAAGTCCATAACTCTTCCTTCTTCAGGTTGGGCTCACGTCATTGCTTATAAAAAGCAACAAATCCTGCAAAGATGTCATTATTGCTAGTTTCTAAGGGTATATACACGGAATTGAACTTCCTCTTTGTTCCCCTGCAAACTTGCAAGTAAACATACCCCCCTTGGTGCTGCTTCTGAAGTACTACAGTGGTACCTCAGTTTAAATACGCTTCAGGTTACATACGCTTCAGGTTACAGACTCCGCTAACCCAGAAATAGTGCTTCAGGTTAAGAACTTTTCTTCAGGATGAGAACAGAAATTGTGCTCCGGCGGCACGGCAGCAGCAGGAGGCCCCATTAGCTAAAGTGGTGCTTCAGGTTAAGAACAGTTTCAGGTTAAGTACAGACCTCCGGAAGGAATTAAGTACTTAACCTGAGGTACCACTGTATTCTCATACTCTGTTTGGCCAAGACAGTTCTAGTTTCCTGAGCCTTGTCACAATGAAATCACTGCTTGAGCCATGTCCCAGCCTCTCACTATAATGCCTAAAAATTAAAGTTGCCAGCCGCTGATCTCTTCTAACATCTTACAGCAGCCTTCAGTTGTTCAGCCACAACAACCCTGCCATGGAACTCCCAACTCAAAGGAACGTCTCCTGTTGCCTACTTGGTTATTACTTAGTGGACAGAATGAGGCATCCTTAGTCATAGCACACTAAGGCCAGCATATAAACTCTGGACCAGTACGTTTGATAACAATGATTAGATATACTGTCTGTCCTTCACCAGAAGTTCCTTAAGATAAAGGTAAAGGGACCCCTGATGATGAGGTCCAGTCGTGGCCGACTCTGGGGTTGCGGCACTCATCTCGCTTTATTGGCCGAGGGTGCCGGCGTACATGTGGCCAGCATGACTAAGCCGCTTCTGGCAAACCAGAGCAGCGCACGGAAACAACATTTACCTTCCTGCTGGAATGGTACCTATTTATCTACTTGCACTTTGATGTGCTTTCAAACTGCTAGGTTGGCAGGAGCAGGGACCGAGCAACGGGAGCTCACCCCGTTGCAGGTAAACATGCCACAATTAGAGACTTTGGAAGAGGGTTCTCACCCGCAAATTATCTGGCTGATTTACAAATATCTAAGTACAGACACTCCTTTACCCTGGCCAGATTTAACGTTCTGCCCTCTGCCCTGTTGCTAGGCAGATATGAGGGCAAACCATATGCGTCACGCGTTTGCCCATGTGGCTCATCAGAAGTGGAAACAAGTCTGCATGTATTGCTGCACTGTAGTTATTACGAGGATCTACGCCTGACCTTTATTGCCCCAGTTCTACAAAAGCCTAAAAATGAACCAGAACTCCAACATATGAGAGCCTTGATAGAAGATAAGGTTCCTGAAATTACGATCAATGTGGCCAAATTTTGTGTAGCCGCTATTAGGCGCAGGAAACAAGAGCTTTCCAATGTCAATATGCAGGCGAAGGCAATTACTTAATTTTATGTATGTTGTCTAATTTTAAATTGCTGTTATGGCCTAATCTGTATTGAAATTGTCCTTTGTTTTTTCCGGTGTTATGCTTCGCTGACTAGCTGTACGAGTTAATCTGGTCTGTGACCGTTTAATAAAATTTGATTTGAATCACCCCGTTGCAGGGATTCGAACCGCCGACCTTCTGATCAGCAAGTCCTAGGCTCTGTGGTTTAACCCACAGGGCCACCTGCGTCCCTCCTGTTGCCTACTTGGTTATTATTTAGTGGACAGGATGAGGCATCCTTAGTCATAGCACACTAATGCCAGCATATAAACTCCGGACCAGTACGTTTGATAACAATGATTAGCTTTACTGCCTGACCTTCACCAGAAGGTCCTTAGGGCAGGTTATATCAAGAGAGCATCAAAAATATGTTATGGCATGAGGATGTATCTCTCTGGGCTCATGCCGCAAATACTGCGGCAATGGAGGAACTTTGGCAAGGAAGACTATGAGGAAAAGGCCCTTTGCACCATGAGGCTGCGCTTAGCAGAAATATCCTGGCCTCAGAACACATCTATCCTATAGGAAGACCTGTGTGTTCTTCTCTTCAGAGCTTCCGTTGGTGTAAATAGATGCTTCCCCTCTGGAGGGCGGGGAGCAATTCTCAGCAGGAGAGGAAAGAGTTAAGCCCCCTCCCTGCATGCCATGGTCCCAATCCAGCTCATGGCTACTGCTGTTAAAGGGAGGGGGGGGACATCCTTTAAATGCATCTGTGCATTTCATATTGCAAAGCCAGAGAGCGTTGCTGAAAAAGAAACTCAGAGGTGGGGTTTGGGTGTACTGCATAACTTCCTGCCCTCCCCCCCCCCCGTTATGTACTAAAGTTCTCACCCTGGGCCAGCAGGGAGATACTGTAGATAGTTTTCACTCAGGTCCACATATGCAAATAAGAAACTGAACGTGACGTTCAGTGATTGGATAGTTACAGAAAGTGGTTACTGTTGCGTTGTAGTGGAGCTCTATATAAGCAGGTTGGCTGAACCCTTCAGTTCAGTTCAGTTCTGTCCTGGCCTGTGAATAAACAAGAGCTGTCTGAAGAATCGCTGTGTCGTCTGATACGTTCACCCACAACTTAACACCCCCCTCGGAATCAAATACTAAGTTATGCAAAATAGAGAAAGGCGAAGAATAAATTGCGCAAACTTGATTGGTTGGCACAATTTATGTAGGTCGCAGCGGATGCCTTTTCTGGGCATGAAACGGGAGGCAAAATACTGAAATGCATCACGCTGAAGATCAGGAAGGCTGGGCGCTGGAAGTAGGGTCTCAGAAGACCTGCTCTGTTTGAATCCTTGCCCCAGCTGACCAGTCAAATACTGTCAGCCATCCCATGAAGCTGACGGGCAGCAGATTTATTTAATTACTAGAGCAAGAGGGGAAGCAAGGGCCGCTTGCATTCTCATCCTGCAGCTCTCAGGGAGCAAACCTCGTAGCACAGCAGAGCTTTTTCTGCTGTAACCAGAATAAAGGTTACATGCAGGTTCCAGTGGCAAAGGCCTACCTGTCTAGCAGGCAGGGAGAGCACGGCAAGGAAGACCCAGGTTCAAAACCTCACGCAGCCATGAAGTCCACGCTGGGTCAATCACCCAGTTTGAGTCAGGAGAACAACATGGAGGCAAGAAACTCCGTAGGCTTCACAGGGGAAGGGGAGAATGGAAAGATCACAAAGTAAATAACTCATTGCTGCTTTTTAAACCCAATTTAATTATTTCATAACATCAGCTAGTTTGTGTTTTTTTGTGTGCTTGGAATT
Source organism: Podarcis bocagei (assembly GCF_964188305.1). NCBI lineage: Eukaryota > Metazoa > Chordata > Lepidosauria > Squamata > Lacertidae > Podarcis > Podarcis bocagei. The sequence continues at coordinate 9,595,375 of NC_138138.1, forward strand.
AGCACGCATATCAAATCTGTATCTTACGGGTTGTTCTCATGGTGTTAAAGCATTAACAATACTTGACCAAAATTTGAGGGGTCAGATAATAATAATAATAATAATAATAATAATAATAATAATAATAATAATAATAATAATAATAAAAAATTTATTCCCCGCCCATCTGCCTGAGTTTCCCCAGCCACTCTGGGCAGCTCCCAATCGAGTGTTAAGAACCATACAGATGACTGGATCCTTTTTGACCAATCGCACACTCGGCCTTAAGAATGATGCAACTTAATTCCCATTGTTCTTTTAACCCGTACACTGCAGGAAGTAAACTCCTACTTTACTACCCTTAACCTGCTTGTATCAGCTGTCACCGATGCTCTTTGATGTTTGCACTGTTTTCCAGGTACTCTTTGAAATGCAAACATGGGCATTTCAGAATGGAAGAAGCAAAAGGTTTGGAATTGCCTTGTTACAACCCAGAGATCCTGCCTCCGCCAATGGGATGCACAGGCAGCCTTGTAGTCACCCTGCCCCTGGCCCCCCAAATCAGCAGCTTTGCTCAGGCTTGAAACCTTCTCCACCTGCTACTTTGCCTTCCCCCCCCCCCTCACCCCAGGATAAAAAGGCTTCGCTTGGAGAAGGTAGACAGAGCAGATGTCTGAGATCTCCAGCAGTGATAGGAGAGAGTTGGCTAGACTTCTCCTGTGCCATGAAATGATGTTGAAGCATCTTGTTGAAGCAGATTCCTGCCTTGGTCTCTCCTACTATCACAGGAGACCTCCATGGTCTGCTACCCCATCCCGTGGAGACCTCAAAAGGGGTAGCTGAGGCATAAGCAGAAACATTAAACAAGTTGGAGTTCTTGTTATTAAATATGCCAAGAAAAAAGCACACCAAGAACACAAGCCAATGTAAGTTTCAATAGTGGGAGTGGTCCCTACTCGCAAATCAGTATTCAATGGTAACAAAAACTAATCCATTCAAACTCATAAAGATATGTATAACACAATGTAACAAATTATTGTGTTGTACATATCTTTATGAGTTTGAATTTGTAATCTCTGTTAGAGTTTGTAATCTCTATTTGAGTTTGTAATCCTTGTCAGAATACATACTTTTGAATGGATTAGTTTTTGTTACTGTTGACTACTGATTTGCGAGTAGGGACCACTCCCACTGTTGAAACTTACAATGGCCTGAGTTCTTGGTGTGCTTTTTTCTTGGTATAAGCAGAAACATGGCAGGAGGAGGTCTGCTTGACATACCGTATTTTTCGCCCTATAGGACGCACTTTTTCCCCTCCAAAAATGAAGCAGCCCAAAAATGCAGCCCCACAAGCTCGCGGGATAGCGGGGAGGCGCAGCGCCGCCACCCCGCTATTCCCCGACCTGATCTGGAGGCTGGCAGGGGGGAGAAGCAAGCTTGCTTCTCCCCCCCCCCGCCAGCCACACGAGCTTGGGGGACAGCGGGGTGGCGGAGCGCTGCCACCCCGCTATTCCCCGACCTGATCTGGAGGCTGGGGGGGGGGAGAAGCAAGCTTGCTTCTCCCCCCGCCAGCCCCACAAACTTGGGGGACAGCGGGGCAAGCTGTCCCTGAAGGCAGAAGAGGGAGACGGAGCGCTCCGTCTCCCTCTTCTAGCTTGGGGATGGCTGCGCAAACCTGGGGGGGAAATAAAAAATTTCCCCTTGATTTCCCCCCCAAAAAACCTAGGTGCGTCCTATGGGCCGGTGCGTCCTATAGGGCGAAAAATACGGTGCCTCCCAGATTTCTATATGGAGGGATTTGAGCAGGGGTTCTGCAGTAGTTGAGCACTCTTGCACTAAAGACTCACCCCATCCCAGTGGTGTAGCTAGCTGCTTGGGTGCCCGGGGCAGCGTGCGTGCCCTGCAGCCAGGGGCGGGGTGAGCTGCCCGTGGGGGCGGGGCAAGCCAAGGCAGGGTGCGCTGCGTGAAGCCTCTCCTCAGCTTCCCCCTCAGCTGTAGGGTGTGGCTGAGGCGGTGGGCAGACGCCAGCCTCGCGCTGCTCGAAAAAGCACCGCGGAGCTCGCAGACAGTCTGCCGCTGCACCCCCCTCAGGAGAGACGTGTGGCTCAGGCACGCTACCAGTGGTGTAGGAAGGGGATTCAGTGGGTGCAGGAGTTATTTAAAAAACTCCTGAGGCCAATTTTTATTTATTTATTATAAAAACACATACTTTTGCCATTTTGTCACCCCCTCAGTTATGACGTGGGTGGCGCTGTGGGTTAAACCACAGAGCCTAGGACTTGCCAATCAGAAGGCCGGCAGTTCGAATCCCTGTGACGGGGTGAGCTCCCGTTGCTCAGTCCCTGCTCCTGCCCACCTAGCACTTCAAAAGCACGTCTGAGTGCAAGTAGATAAATAGGTACCACTCCGGCGGGAAGGTAAATGCCGTTTCTGTGCACTGCTCTGGTTCGCCAGAAGCGGCTTAGTCATGCTGGCCACATGACCCGGAAGCTGTACGCTGGCTCCCTCGGCTAATAAAGCGAGATGAGCGCCGCAACCCCAGAGTCGGCCACGACTGGACCTAATGGTCAGGGGTCCCTTTCCCTTTCCCTTTCCCTTTAACAGTTATGACACCCGGGGTGACCCGCACCCACCGCACCCCCCCTTCCTGCACCACTGCCCCATCCCTACCCATGCCTTCAAAATGTTCAGACGCACAGGGCACACATCCTCCAACTGCTTTTGGAGCATTTAAAGGAGCAGGACAGGTTTCTAGGTTGTAATCTGGGCATGTTTGCCGGATTAAAGGCAGGGCTTATCCTCACTTAGCTTTCCGGTCTCAAGTGGAAGCTTTAAAACTCCATGTCAAGGGCGCCTTCCCTTTTCTTTTGCTCCGGAGATTTCCCTAGAAAAACACACTCTCTAAAGCATGACCAGAGCAAACAGAAATCTGTGGAAAACCCAAGTTAGCATTTGCTATGATTGAGTGATAAAGAGCGGGCTTTCACAGGGAGAGATCAGGGCAAATAAAATAAATAAATGCTGAGCTTTTAAAGTACGAAACTGTATCTTGAAAGAGTGGGGCAAAAGTTGAGTGTGGAGAGATTAGTAGGGTTGCCCCCTTTTTTAGTTTTATTGTCTCTCTGCCTTTAACATGAAGCAGTTGAATGCTTCTTGAAATGAAAGTGAAGTCCATGGTGAGAAAAGGCTTCACTTGCTACATTTCTGAGTGTCAGTGTCACCCAGGCCATTGTTTCCTTAAGGCTCGGTAGCAGGGGCAGTAAAGAAAGATAGCATATAGAGATGGGGAATAGACTTGCTACAATTCTCATGTAGGACCAGGTGCACAGCCTGGGAGTCATTCTGGACTCACAGCTGTCCATGGAGGCGCAGGTTAAGTCTGTGTCCAGGGCAGCTGTCTACCAGCTCCACCTGGTATGCAGGCTGAGACCCTACCTGCCCGCAGACTGTCTCGCCAGAGTGGTGCATGCTCTAGTTATCTCCTGCTTGGACTACTGCAATGTGCTCTACGTGGGGCTACCTTTGAAGGTGACCCGGAAACTGCAGCTAATCCAGAACGCGGCAACCAGACTGGTGTCTGGGAGCGGCTGCCGAGACCACATAACACTGGTCCTAAAAGACCTCCATTGGCTCCCAGTACGTTTCCAAGCACAATTCAAAGTGTTGGTGCTGACCTTTAAAGCCCTAAACGGGCTCAGTCCAGTATACCCGAAGGAGCGTCTCCACCCCCATCATTCTACCTGGACACTGAGGTCCAGCGCCGAGGGCCTTCTGGCGGTTCCCTCCCTGCAAGAAGTGAGGTTCAGGGAACCAGGCAGAGGGCCTTCTTGGTAGTGGTGCCTGCCCTGTAGAACGCTCTCCCGTCAGAGGTCAAGGAAATAAACAACTATCTGACTTTTAGAAGACATCTGAAGGCAGCCCTGTTTAGGGAAGTTTTTAATGTGTGCCATTTTATCATACAGTGGTGCCTCGCAAGACGAAAAGAATCCGTTCTGTGATTCTCTTCGTCTAGCGGTTTTTTCGTCTTGCGAAGCAAGCCCATTGACGGATTAGCGGATTAGCGGCTATTAGCGGCTATTAGCGGCTTTTAGCGGCTTATCTGCTGATCGGATCAGCTGATAAGCGGCTTAGAAAAATGGAGGGGAGGGGAAAAAACCAGCAGGAACTCGCAAGACATTGTCGTCTTGCGAAGCAAGCCCATAGGAAATTCGTTTCCGAAGCACCTCCAAAACGGAAAACTCTTTCGTCTAGCGAGTTTTCCGTCTTGTGAGGCATTCGTCTTGCGGGGCACCACTGTATTTTTAATATCCTGTTGGGAGCCGCCCAGAGTGGCTGGGGAGGCCTGGCCAGATGGGCAGGGTATAATAAATCATCATCATTATCTAAAGGGGAAGTGATTTTAGAATGAACTGATTTTAGAATGCTGTATTATTTTACTGTTGTTAGCCACTCTGAGCCCGGCTTTGGCTGGGGAGGGCAGGATATAAATAAAATTTTATTTTTATTATTATTAACCTACTAAGTCAATTCACACTTTTGGAAGTGAACTGAACCATATCCACCTTTTGAAGTTCACACATCTCCCAAACTTGTCATGCAATCTTCTAGCCAAGGAATGCATACTTAGGCATATGCCTAAGCATGCAAGAATGAATTATGTTAGGGGAGATTGCTTTGCAAAAACGTGTAAAGAAATATGCACTAAAATAGTGGTGAATTTTCATGAGGATTTTTTTTAAATGTGAGCTGATGAAGAAATGTGGAGTAGTGAACTCAAGACTAGAAAAATGAGAAGCTGAAGCTGACATATCCCTCCTCCCTTGCACCTTGAGATGACCGCCCCATCTTAGCAGGAGAGCAACGTCTGAAGGTAAAGGCAAGGTGGTTAGCACTTGCTGAAATGAAATTTAAAGACCCCAGAAAAGGGGTTGGTTTTAAAAAATGGAATCAAAAGCAGTCATGATTCTGAGGAAAGAGGCATTAAAACAGATTTAAAATGTGCTTTAAAAAAAACCCAAGACACTGTACTAGAAATTGGAATGGGGAGCTACAATTCCGGGGGCGCAAGCAAGAGGAAATCAGACAAGGCACTAAATAATAATAGCAGCAGCAGCATCTTGTCACCCAATACAAACAGATGTCTCAAAGCAAGCTACAACTCCATGGAATACAAAAACCACCAAAAAAACTAAAAACGAGAAAACGGAGTACAATAAATAAAGCTTCCTGAAGTGCTCTTCCACCAATTCTATTAAAACGACAAGTCCTTTACTCCAAAAAGATGACTCTAATCATCATCAATGCAGTTTTACTAAAGGGGAAATCTTTGTGAATTAACAATAAAATAAGAAAAGTAAACGGCAAGGAAGGGCAGGAGAAAAACAACCACCCAATTAAAGTACTATGTGCTGAGAACGAAGGGAACCTGGTGTTGATGCCTTTATTGATTGATTGATTGATTGATTGATTGATTGATTATTACTCTACTGCAGAGAAAGGGCAGGAAAACAGAGCAACAGGATCCACCAGGGAAGCAATAATAAGTGCAACCATGAGAGGTGGAAGAAAGGAAAAGCAGCGAGATTCCCACCGACTAAAGGCTCATCTACGTTTACCTTGAAAAACCCAAACTGCTGTTTGTTCCGATTCAGCCGTAACAACTGGGTTTTCCTGGGGAAAGCAGCAGGGCAGAAAATGGCGCACAGATACGAACCAGGAAGCTTAGCAAGCACAGGACAAGAGGTTAAGTGTGAGTGAGCCCCAGGTCATGCCCATTGAGTGGACGGAACATTGTAGAACGTACTTGTAATACTTCTCGTGTGCAGAATACTGGGTCGTAGCAAGCAAAACGGCAAACTCCGCCTGGAAGCTGTTGCTTTTAAAAATATAGTTAGGGAGAGTTTAAATGCCACTGTGTACCTTGAGTAGTTTAGCACCAAGAGTAGGAAAAATGATCTGCGAGAAAACCAATCAAAATAAAAACTGGGAGAGGCTTCTTTTTTAAAAAAATAAAATGCATGTGATTTGTCTTTGTTATAATGCTAAGGCACTTTGCTACCCCTTCGAGAGAGTCTATGAGGAAGGGAACATTTGCATGCTGAAACCGTGCCATCTTGGTTTTTTAAAATAAATAAAATTCAAAGGTTTCCCCCTTTTCTTTCCTCTTTGGCAAACGCATTTTGATTTTTTCCCTCCAGAACACTGCAGGAAGGGAGGTTCTTAGCATCCTGTCTTGACAGCACTGGTGTCGTTCTTTCACAACAGTTGAACTACTGCCAAGAGAGAGAGAGAAAGACCAGGATCACTGATGCACATTGACGTGGCCTTTAGTGGCGGATTAATCCTCTCTGCAACAGGATTCTGTTTTTCTTTCTCAAAGCGGTGTAATAATAGCACGGGGTAAGGGAGGAGGCAGCAAAGTGGTGACCTCACCAAACCAGGGGTACAGAAAGGGGGATGTGGTGGGGGTGGTTCGCCCCGGGTGTCATCCCGGGGGGGGGACAAAATCCCCCCAGGGCAGCTTGCATTGCTTTGTCGCAATCGACCCCCTGCCAGGAGGATCACGCCGCCTTGCTGTGATCGGCAGTGGCGTAGCGTGGGGGGTGCAGGGGGGGCCGGCCGCACCGGGCGCAACATCTGGGGGGGGGCGCTCGCAGCTCTCTGCCCCTACCTGGCTCACTCACTCTCTCTCACTGCAGTGCTGGCTCTGCGAATCCGATCCGATCCGCTGGGTCGCCGCCCACTGTGGAGGGGGTGGGTGCCAGGCGTGCGATGCGGAGAGAGAGCGAGGGACTATCTGGGGGAGGGACAGTGCAGCGGCCGCCCAGCGCAGCGCTGAGCGCGGAAGAGAACCACACCAGACCATCCCAGGCAGCAGCAAGAAGAAGCTGGCAGCGGCGGCAGGTTAGGGGTTAGAGGGCGCAAATTACTTGCCTTGCCCCGGGTGCTGACAACCCACGCTACGCCGCTGGTGATCGGACCCCCCACCGGGAAGATTGCGCCATTGCGCTGCAATTGCCCCCCCCCCGCCACTGCACCACACTCTGTTCCTGAGTCCCGAAAGATTTAGGGTGCAGTTCTTAAAATATAATTCGTCTCTCTCAAAGTCAAACCTAGCCTGCCACACTTTCCTTCAGCGTGTATCAGGATCCAAAGGGGGTCTTGAGCATATAGTATGAGAGGGGAAGGATGTGGTGTCGTGGTTAGAGTGTTGGACCAGGAACTGGGAGACCAGTCTTCAAATCCCTACTTGGCCACTAAGTTCACTGGGTGACCTTGGGCCAGACACCATCTCTCAGCCTAACCCAACCATGGACACCACCTGCAGCTCTGTGGGGAAAATAGTGGCTTAATAATAAAATAAATAAATTTAGCCAACTCTCAGGGCTGTCTTAAGCATATGTTGCACCGGGGTGCAAATATCCACCTGGCGCCCCCCCCCCGGTTTCCCAGTCCCTGGCGTGCAGGAAGGCAGAGCTGGCCGGCCATATCAGTGTCTTGCTGGCTTGGTCGCCCCTGAACTCGCGGCATAGAGCTCACCGCGGCAGAAGAGCTCACTGCGGTGCTCAGACAGGTGGGCTCTTCCCTGGACTCAACTCTCAGGCCCCGGACTCTCAGCCTGGCACCCCTGAGAGCCCGGTGCCCTGCACCCCAGCACCTATGGGTAAGACGGCCCTGCCAACTCCGGAAGGGATTACCGGGAGGCCAGACTTCGCTATACAGACAGACAAGAGCAGATCAGGTAATATTTCCCTGACCCGTTAACAGAGATATGCTGAGCTCCAAGCTGAATCCAAGGTAGATTCTGAGAATATGGAACAATCCATTGAGAAGGTCTCCCACATGGGTCACCTTGAAATAAACAGGAGCACGACACCTCTTGATGAATTATTACTGCTCAGGCAGACGAAAAGGTAAAATGCTTTTTAATGTGCCATACATTCTAATTTCCTGAATAAATTTGCCCTCCATTGAAGTTTATCGGGCGCTGTGGTCTAAACCACAGAGCCTATTAGGCTTGCTGATCAGAAGGTTGGAAGTTCAATTTCCCGCAACAGGGTGAGCTCCCATTGCTCAGTCCCAGCTCCTGCCAACCTAGCAGTTCAAAAGCACGTCAAAGTGCAAGTAGATAAATAGGTAGGTAAACGGCGTTTCCGTGCGCTGCTCTGGTTAGCCAGAAGCGGCTTAGTCATGCTGGCCACATGACCCGGAAGCTGTACGCCAGCTCCCTCGGCCAATAAAATGAGATGAGCATCACAACCCTCCGCCAATAAAATGAGATGAGTTGTCCACAACTGGACCTAATGGTCAGGGGTCCCTTTACCCTTTACCTTTACCTTAGTTTAACCCTTAGTAAAACAGATTCCTTGACACTTGGATTCCTAGAGAACAACTGCTCTTCACCAAAGCCAACACCTTTAAGATACATTGGTCATGAAGATGGAAGGACCAAGAGGTTCAGTTAACCACTGGTCATGTTTGTCTCAAGACAGAGATAAAGCCCCCCTTTTAAGAGGATAATTACACAGCAGTCCATATGAGCAAAAGCCTTGGATACAATATTTTACATCTGGGCCTTATGTGGACACTACAGGGTCAGGCAATATGGCTTGGGCCTTCATTTCTGGTCTCGAGGACATATTTCCATAGTTGCCAGGCGAGGTGGAGTAGCTTGTTCAAAGACAAATTACAGGCAGAACAGGTGGAGTTACAGGTTGTATGGAGGTACACATCTCCATATGAACTTGCCTGGGCTTTGAGATCTTCCGGGAGGCCTTTCTCTTGCTCCTGCCACCTTCAGAGGCATGTGAGGACACGAGAGATGGCCTTCTCGGTGGCTGTTCCCAGGCTGTGGAACTCCCTTCCATGGAAGGCTGGATTGACCTCCTCTCTACCTTCATTTTGCTGGCAGGCAGATCTTTTTTTTGTTTTGTTTTGTTCCTACAGGTCTTGGGCTGTTGTGGCAGGGTCTTCTGAGGATAGGCGTTACACGCACAAAGAGAGAGGGATTGCTGCTTTTAAATGGTTTTAGTGTTTTAGTGCAGATTTTAGTAGGGTTATTTATTTAACTTGCTTTTTTAATATTTATCTTCATTGTGTGTGTTTTAGTTGCATCCGCTTTAATTTATGCTGTGAGCTGCCTTAGGTTCTGTATTAGGAGAAAGGAAGGATATAAATAAGTAAGATAGGAGTTATGTAACAGGCGTCAAGCGGTTTGAATGTACAGTCATACCTCGGGTTACAGACGCTTCAGGTTGCGCGTTTTCGGGTTGTGCACCGCGCCAAACCCAGAAGTACCGGAATGGGTTACTTCTGGGTTCCGGTGCTCGCGCATGCACAGAAGCACCAAATCGCGACCTACGTGTGCACAGACGCAGTGCTGTGGGTTGCGAACGTGCCTCCCGCACGGATCACGTTTGCAACCCGAGCATCCAATGTACAAACAGTGTACAAACAACATTTTATTCTAGACTCAATAGAGACTAAGTACTACCTAGGTAGTCCACGCACACTCTAGATCCGGCTTCCTTCACCTCGGCCCTCCAGATGTTTTGAGACTACAGTTCCCATCATCCCTGACCACTGGTCCTGCTAACTAGGGATCATGGGAGTTGTAGGCCAAAAACATCTGGAGGGCCGAGGTTGAGGAAGCCTGCTCTAGATCTATGGCATGTTTTGCATCCCTTAAAAGTGCTTCTTGAGAAACTGGCTTCATTCTGAAAAGGAATGCTCATTGCTGGTTGATTTTGCCTTGCTCAGCAGCATGTCCCTTTGAAATGACATTTTGGGTCACCAATTCCTTCTTCATTCACCTGGAGCTTGTGCAGGATAGAAAAGACATTGCTAGCCTAATGAAGGTGAGAGTTTTTAAATGGTATCAAGTAAGCATATCTGGCACCTTCACTATACAGTGGTACCTCAGTTTATGAATGATTCGGTTGACGAACTCCGCAAACCAGAAGAAGTGTCCTGGTTTGCGAACTTTACCTCGGTCTACGAACAGAATCCGAACAGTGGAAGGGCACCGGTGGTGAGAGGCCTCATTAGGGAAAGCACGCCTCAGTTTAAGAAAGGTTTCGGTTTAAGAATGAACTTCCAGAACGGATTAAGTTCATAAACCGAGGTACCACTGTAGAGTTTTCTTCCAACGCTGACGATGTAGCTCTTTACCTCTGACACTTAAGCTGTATATTTGTCAAACCCACCCTGTTCTTGTGATTGAAATTTGTTCTGAACCATTTTTTAATGTTTTTTAAAAATGGTTTCAACCTACCCGGGGGCATTAGGGGAAAAGGTGAGCAAATATTAATACTACTTCCATAAAATGGCCAATTGAGACCTGGAGGTGCTTTGTTGTTGTTTAGTCATTTAGTCGTGTCTGACTCTTCGTGACCCACTGGACCAGAGCACGCCAGGCACTCCTGTCTTCCGCTGCCTCCTGCAGTTTGGTCAAACTCATGCTGGTAGCTTCGAGAACACTGTCCGACCATCTCTTCCTATGTCGTCCCCTTCTCCTTGTGCCCTCCATCTTTCCCAGCATCAGGGTCTTTTCCAGGGAGTCTTCTCTTCTCATGAGGTGGCCAAAGTATTGGAGCCTCAGCTTCAGGATCTGTCCTTCCAGTGAGCACTCAGGGCTGATTTCCTTCAGAATGGATAGATTTGATCTTCTTGCAGTCCACGGGACTCTCCAGAGTCTCCTCCAGCACCATAATTCAAAAGCATCAATTCTTTGGCGATCAACCTTCTTTATGGTCCAGCTCTCACTTCCATACATCACTACTGGGAAAACCAGTATGCTAGCTATGACTAAACCATTAAATTCCCATTGTTTTTACTGTAACCATCAGCGCAGCAAAAAGGCAGGGCATGGCAGGCAAACCGGGAGCCGAGGTGGCTGCATGTTCATTGCCATTGCGTAACGCGGGGCTGAGGTTCTGATTCATGTAAGCACGATGAGGAGTACCTATCTCAGAGCTGACCCAGCAGAGAGAGAGGTGGAACGAGAGCTGGCTCTGCCTCAATAAACATCACATCCAGAGTTTCCGGGGTTCACCTGAGGCTGCTCAAGGTGACTGGCTCCAGGAAGATGTAGCAGATAAGATTTGACTTCACACTCAAGTCTGACAGAATTAGCAGGAACGCATGTGACCTGCCCTTTTCCTTCCTGTACATACGCACGGCAAAAGCCCCACTTAGCCATCCTGAAACATGTCGCAGTCTCTGTGTGAGGGAGGAGAGCAAGTCCTCACCTTTTCACCCCACCCTCACAGTTGTGCCCCACAACGGCCTTGCCTCAAGGCTAACTGCGCTTGCCAAAGGCCCCATGTTGGAACCCTGAGCTACCTCATAGTCCTCACTCCCACATCAGTACAGCAACACTAGTTTTTTTACTGTAAATATATCTTCGTTTTTAACAGATCTTTTCTGTTTATATACAGTCATACCTTGCTTCTGGAATGGAATCCGTTCTGGAAGTCTGCTCAACTTCCAAAAACGTTCGAAAACCAAGGTGCGGCTTCCAATTGGCTGCAGGAGCTTCCTGCACTCAATTGGAAGCCGCACCACATGTTCGGCTTCCAAAGAACGTTTGCAAACTAGAACACTCATTTCTGGGTTTGCGGCATTGAGGAGCCAAACTGTACAAGTACCAAGGCGTTCAAGAACCAAGGTATGACTGTACAGTGGACGCTCGGGTTGCGAACGTGATCCGTGAGGGATGCATGTTCACAACCCGCAGCGTTCACAACCCGCAGTGGCGCATCTGCGCACGTGTGGGTTGCGATTCGGCACTTCTGCGCATGCACAAAGTGTGATTTAGCACTTCTGCACATGCACGACCCCCGAAACCCAGAAGTAACCTGTTCTGGGTTTCGGCGGGTCCGTAACCCAAAAAAACGCAACCTGAAGCGTCTGTAACCTGAGGTATGACTGTATAGTTTTAAGTTTATAATTATTCAAATTAATTCTATAACTCTATTGAGTTCAATTCTATAATGATTTATTTTCAATTATGGTTTCCCATCTGTTTTTAGCTGCTTTTATTTTATCTCTAAGCTGCCTTGAGTCCTTGTCAGGGAAAAAGGTGGTGTATAAATAGATCTATAATCATTATCATCAACATCAAATCTGAGGTTTTAAAACCTCCTATTGCTTTGTTGTTGTTTAGTCGTTTAGTCGTGGCCGACTCTTCGTGACCCCATAGACCAGAGAACGCCAGGCACTCCTGTCTTCCACTGCCTCCCGCAGTTTGGTCAAACTCATGCTGGTAGCTTCGAGAACACTGTCCAACCATCTAGTCCGCTGTCGTCCCCTTCTCCTTGTGCCCTCCATCTTTCCCAACATCAGGGTCTTTTCACGGGAGTCTTCTCTCTCATGAGGTGGCCAAAGTATTGGAGCCTTAGCTTCAGGATCTGTCCTTCCAGTGAGCACTCAGGGCTGATTTCCTTAAGAATGGAGAGGTTTGATCTTCTTGCAGTCCGTGGGACTCTCAAGAGTCTCCTCCAGCACCATAATTCAAAAGCACCAATTCTTCGGCAATCAGCTTTCTTTATGGTCCAGCTCTCACTTCCATACATCACTACTGGAAAAACCATAGCTTTAACTATACGGACCTTTGTCGGCAAGGTGGTGTCTCTGCTTTTTAAGATGCTGTCTAGGTTTGTCATTGCTTTTCTCCCAAGAAGCAGGTGTTTAATTTAATTTCATGGCTGCTGTCACCATCTGCAGTGATCATGGAGCCCAAGTAAAATCTCTCACTATCCTATTGCTTACAGTGGTGGAAATAGACAGGCTAAAAGAGTAGTGACTTTGGAGCAGCCAGACTGACTTTCCATCATATCCTCTCATACTTTATGTGCTCTGCTGCCTGTCCTATCTCTCTCCTGCAGGGCAACAGAGCTGCGGGCAGCAATAAAACAAGGGATGGTGATGAACAGGCAACGTGGCAAAGCAATTAGAGCTTTCCGCTTCTCCATACAATCAAAAAAATAAAATTGCAATTATAGGTCTAAGCCGGTGTGCATGCCAGATTGGATCCTGAGGACTTAAGCCTGTGGTTAAGATGGAAGGGCAACTTTTGTACCCTATGGCTTCGGCTCATTTTCTTGTTTAGGTTTTGAGGTTTGTAGAGTTTGTTAAGCCTTCCCCTCAGGACTAGACTTCAAAGATACTGAGGAAGAAAGGAGAGGAAGAAAGCCACGAGACAGAAGAAAGATGAATGGAAAGGGCTGTAAGAATTTTTTTTACCGAGGAAGAAGGAAGGAGGGGAGCTAATAGCACAGCACTGCAAGGATTGCACTGAATTGCTGAAACTCTCTCATAAGTAAGCTCTCTGATAAAGCCGAATGATTCAATTGACGTGTGTTAAGGATGTGCGCCATTTTTACTTGACAGTCCTAAAAACAATAAGATAAGGACAGCCTGCTAGATCCAGCGTTCTTCTCTCATGGTGGCTGAACAGTTGCTTGGGCGAAACCAGCAAGCAGGATTCGAACGCAAGACCCCTCTCCCCTCTTGTGGTTTCCAGCAACTGGCATTTAGAAGCATAGCTGACTCCAACTGTGGATACAGAAAATAGCTATCCTGGCTAGTAGCTATCGACAGCACTCTCTTCCTGGGGGAATCTATCTAATCCTCTTTTAAGGCCACCCAACTTGGTGGCCATCGCTGCCTCCATTGTTTAATTATGCAGCCCTCCCTCACGACTTAATTCAACCATGGGGAGGTGTTTGCTTCCCTTCTGTTTAACTCCCAGTCCTGGCCAGCTGTGACCTTGCACTGCTTTCTGTTGTCAATGCACCAAAGCCGTAGCATATAAGCAGCCCGTGGCCGGTCATTGGGTGGCAGGGTAGCAGGACAGTTGGATATTTCTATCGTCCCAAACCTTCATGCAAAGTTTTTTTTTGGGGGGGGGGTGTCTCTTACCTAAGCTTCCCCACTCCCATTTTGGCTTTCCAGCACACCTGGATTTATGGATGCACTACATAACTAGAAAAGGGAACGATAATAATAATAATAATAATAATAATAATAATAATAATAATAATAATAATAATTTATACCCCGCCCACCTGGCTGGGCTTCCCCAGCCACTCTGGGCGGCTTCCAACACAACACTAAAATACAATAACCTGTTAAACATTAAAAGCTTCCCTAAACAGGGCTGCCTTCAGATGTCTTCTAAAAGTTTGGTAGTTATTTTTCTCTTTGACATCTGGTGGGTGGGTGTTCCACAGGGCGGGTGCCACTACCGAGAAGGCCCTCTGCCTGGTTCCCTGTAACTTGGCTTCTCGCAGCGAGGGAACCACCAGAAGGCCCTCGGCGCTGGACCTCAGTGTCCGGGCTGAACAATGGAGGGCAGAATGATAACCAAACAATAGAAGACTAGCCAATCAACATAAGGCAACGTAAGCTACCAGACAGTCCGAGCATGAGAGTCACATGAAGTTTATGAAATGCATTAATTTAATAAATTACAATCCAACAGTGAACAACCATAACGTAAGTGCCATAAGAAATGCCTCTGGATGAAGAAGTATAACAGCATTTTTCCTAGGGGCAAACTATTGTTCTTGGAATTCTGGGAACCAGTTTTATCTGTGCAATAGACAGTCCTTCCTCGAGGAAAAATCTCTGGATCCTACACAGTGGCGTAGCGTGGGGGGTGCAGGGGGGCCGGACGCACCGGGCGCAACATCTGGGGGGGCCGCGCTCCCACTCCCAGCTCTAAAATCCACGGGTTAGGGGGCGCAAATTACTTGCCTTGCCCCGGGTGCTGACAACCCACGCTACGCCACTGATCCTACATCCCAAACCCTAAGAACGCAAGGGCTGCCTGACTCGATCCGGGCGTCCATCTACGTCAACATTTCTACTCCAGCAACAGTCCTTCAGACTATTTAAAATGTTTAAGGCCCTCTCTTCCACACACTTTCACGACCTCATGAGGAAATGTTGCAATATAATAATTCAAAACACACAGAGAGAATAACTGCAATAATAGTTTCAATAGAACATCATGTCAGCAGCAGCAATCGAGAAAGCAGTTTTAAGGCTATCCAGCAGCCCTGATGCCTTTTGAAGCTCACAAGCAAAGACTCCTTGTTCTTTTGATAGCCGCTTTGCTGGAGGATCGTATGGCAATATTGTGAAAGAAAGAAACAAATAAAACAAATGCCAAGGATATAAAACAAACAAATAAATCCTGTGTTTCCCCCCGCTCCCAAACACTTGATGCTCGACATATATAAACAGCCTGGACACAGAGACTTTGCAGAACTGAGTTGTCACAAGCAAGTGTTCATTTATCAGGGGAAAGATAGCAAAGTCCTAAACAGAGGGGGAATTTGTACAGAAAGATAAAGGAATCATTATATCCAGTAGTAAAATGCAGTACAGTGAGAGCATTGACCTTTTCACACAAGAAATCCCAGTGAATTTGGGCTTGAACCCCAGTGTCTGTGCCCCAAACCGCAGCCTCGTTTTCTCCTTTTCTTAACTGCTCCTCTCCCCTGAAATCCCATACAGACAGCAGTCTCCGCAGCAGAGAGAGAGGGAGAGAGAGAGAGAGACATGAGGCAATGCATTCTCACATGTCTGTCACACTTCCATATCCCTTGTAAATGTATACAGCAGTCAGAGGGTGGTCAGTCCACTGAATGAGTGCCAGCCAAGGGCAAGGTCTCTTCTTGCTTTTTCCTCAGCCGTTTTCGCTGCCTTAATACTTTCTCCCAGTAACAAGAAAGAAAGAAAGAAAGAAAGAAAGAAAGAAAGAAAGAAAGAAAGAAAGAAAGAAAGAAAGAAAGCACCTACTAGCAAAGTCTACTTTTCATACAAATTATACAACCAGAGAGGCACAGCCAGTTTGAGGGGGGGGGTGGAAACAGCCTCCCAAACTCTGGCAGGGAATCCAAACTGTTGCAATGTCAACCTCTGCCTCCTTGTCGAAAACCATCCACAGTTTTTAAAAAGTAAAAGAGTTCTTACCTGCAGGTACTGATTGTAGCTGAGGAGCCCTCGCCTCCACTGGGCGACATTCACAGCAGGTTGTGTGGCATGATCACTGTGAACATTTGATGCTTTATGGGCTGGATTAGGATTAAAAAAACGAAGCCACCAACACGATAGATAAAACAAGTTGGACAAGTCACGGTGACAAGCGATTCACCTCGTTGTAAGATTTCAAGGCAGGACTCATAACCATAACAGTGCCTTATGCTTAATAATAATGCCTTTCTTTCAAGAATCTTCGTGACTTTGACAAGCAATAACTCATTGCACCTTGCAACACAACCGCAGAGAGGTTGGTAAACACAAATTTGGGGAGCCGTGGAAAGCTTTACAGGGAGCGGGGGGGGGGGGACTCCCTTCTGCTGGCCAAGCAAGATCAAATAAAGAAGGCATTTGGCAGAACAGAATGAAACAAAGAATTTACAAAGAGTTCCCAGGAAGCTGGCATTAGAAAATGATGGATGTCTATTTAGTGTGGTCACCTGTAAATCAAAGGAACCAGACAGATTTATAACCGCTGGGAATCTGGACCATTGATTCCCATGGAATTTGACTTTACCTCCATGTCAAAACCAGATTCAGCTGGTTTGGGTCCTGCTGCAATTCCCAAAATGGGGGCCCAGCCCTCACCCCCAGGAATGCATTAAACAAGGTACCATAAAATATGTCTTGTGGTAACTTAAATGCTACGAGGTTTAGAACGATATAAACTTTCGGGAACTACAAAAATATGCCGAGCCCATCAGGTTTCAGAGCTTGCAGCAAAACACAAACAAAAAACGTTTTGCCAAACTGGAAATCAGAGTGACGTGCTTTCATTTTAAAAACAACCCCCCCTTCCCCCCCCTGCTTTGCTTTCGCAAGTAAAATAGTAAAGAAAAGCATAAGGCCACTATTTTTACTAATTGCCCAGTAAAAGAATAAAACCTGCTCCCACTTTCCAAAGCTCTGCCCCAAAGATAAAACCAGGGGTTTTTCCCCCCAGCCAGAACTCAGTTCCAGCACCTCTTAGGTGAGCCTAAGAGAACAAAGGAGGCGTTCATTGTGAGTTCCGGCTCCTCTTTTTCTATAAAAATAGCACTGGATAAATCCTATGGTAAATAAAAAAATCCAAGGAGGAGTAGAAAGTTTTGCAGCTGGGTGGGACACTTCCTTCTGCTGGCCAAAACCAGAATTCTTTAAATCCTTTAAAAAATAAATAAATACTTCTAATAAATGTTGTTAACATTATCTTTTGATTCTGCAAACCTGTGCCTGCTTGCCTGGGAGGAAACCTCAGTGTACACAAAGAAACTTACCACATTTTTCCGTCTATAAGACGGCCCTATGTATAAGACACCCTCTATTTTGGAGGACTCAGATTTAAGAAAATGGGGAGATACAGTGTCCGTGTATAAGACACCCCCTAATTTTTGACATTATTTGTTGGGGGGGGGGGAAACCTAGTCTTATACATGGAAAAATACGGTACTTTCCAGAAAGACATATATACCACTGCACAACTAGACTTCAGTGTCTTTTGCAGCAGTATGCATGCCTAATCCTCTCTGCAAGTTTTCACATTTCGCCTGTGTGATTGGGTGGCGGTGCTCCTTAATTGGATGCCAGTGTGCTTGCCTCGGTAATAGACTGGATTGGAGCCAACAAACTGAAGCTCAATCCAGCTGAGACTGAGACACTGTGAGTGGGTGGTTCCCTAGACTGGAGGGGTGGGGGTGGCCTGCTCTTGATGGGGTTACACTTCCTCTGAAGGAGCCGATATGCAGCTTTTGGATCCATTGGTGCCACTTGAGGGCCAAGTGGCCACAGCAGTGGAGAGTGCTTTCCATCAGCTTCGGCTGGTGGCCTAGCTGCGCCCTTATCCGGACAGGTATAGCCTAACTTCTGGGCCCTACGCTCTGATAACATATAATAATAATAATAATTTATTATTTATACCCCACCCATCTGGCTGAGTTTCCCCAGCCACTCTGGGCGGCTCCCAATCAGTGTTAAAAACAGTACAGCGTTACATATTAAAAACTCCCCTGAACAAGGCTGCCTTAAGATGTCTTCTGGATGTCAGGTAATTATTTATCTCTTTGACATCTGATGGGAGGGGGTTCCACAGGGTGGGCGCCACTACCGAGAAGGCCCTCTGTCTGGTTCCCTGTAGCCTCACTTCTCGCAATGAGGGAACCGCCAGAAGGCCCTCGGTGCTGGATCTCAGTGTCCGGGCTGAACGATGGGGGTGGAGACTCTCCTTCAGGTATACAGGACCGAGGCCGTTTAGGGCTTTAAAGGTCAGCACCAACACTTTGAATCGTGCTCGGAAACGTGCTGGGAGCCAATGCAGATCTCTCAGAACCGGTGTTATGTGGTCCCGGCGGCCACTCCCAGTCACCAGTCTAGCTGCCGCATTCTGGATTAATTGCAGTTTCCGGGTCACCTTCAAAGGTAGCCCCACGTAGAGCGCATTGCAGTAGTCCAAGCGTGAGATAACTAGAGCATGCACCACTCTGGCGAGACAGTTCGCGGGCAGGTAGGGTCTCAGCCTGCGTACCATGTGGAGTTGGTAGACAGCTGCCCTGGACACAGAGTTAACCTGCGCCTCCATGGACAGCTGTGAGTCCAAAATGACTCCCAGGCTGCGCACCTGGTCCTTCAGGGGCACAGTTACCCCATTCAAGACCAGGGAATCCCCCACACCAACCCGCTCCCTGTCCCCCAAAAACAGTACTTCTGTCTTGTCAGGATTCAACCTCATGATAACATATAGATTAGATTAATCAGGTCCTCCCTTAAAGAGGGCATGTGTTGCGGTGGGACCTGGCAACCTAACCCTGTGTTGTGGGTGGGTACATTTGGATACCCACAACACCCGATTGGTAGGTCCCTTGATGCAGGGTTCAATCAGGCCAATGGGATGCAGCCTAAACGGATCAAGGGACCTATATAAACCCATGCACGTGACCCAGAGCTTCCTCTTTTGGCTCGTGCATCGGAACGCACGCCCACCTCTCCCTACTTTTAGGGCTTTGTGCTTGACCTTGCTGTGCCGTTGTGTGTCTTCTGTCATTGGGACAAGGGCACGGCAGGAATTTCCCCCACTTGGCTGATTGGCTGGTGCCATTTGGGTTTCGCCTGTTGTGTAGCAAATCGTCACAACTTGTAAGGTTGCGGATAGGCTCTGGTTCAGGTGATAGGGATGGGAGAACGCTCTCGCTATCCCTATGTGAAGGGTATTCCGTTAAAGGAATCCAGGGACTCAGTGGTTTGGTCAACCCCTGAGAAGGGGTTGTGCCTGTGCCTGAGTCTAGGGGGGCATTTGGGTGGTGGAGATAGCCTGCTCCTGGTTTTCTGCTTATCCAGGTGTTCACCCTTGGCTGACCTATGCTGGTGCCAGTGGCGTAGCGTGGGGGGTGCCAGGGGTGCCGGCCGCACCGGGCGCAACATCTGGGGGGCGCGCTCGCTGCCTCCGGAGTCGCCGAAGAGCCTCGGGCGCAGGCTGTAGCGGAGCCGCATGTCTCGCGGAACCGACGAGCTGTGCGCGCATCCGGGCTGAAGGCGCCCGGCAGGCAGAGGCTCTCAGCGCTCGCCGCGGAGGACGCGCCAGGCAGCCCCTCCTCACAGCCCCGCCTCCGCCGCTGCTGCTGCAGCTGCTGGGCCGTTGCACTTTCCTCGCCTCTCTGCCCCCCTCCTCCTCCGGGCAAGCGGCGTCGTTTGGGCGGCAGCGCCAGCGGCAACTCGCAGGTTAGGGGTTGGGGGGGGCGCAAATTACTTGCCTTGCCCCGGGTTAGGGGGCGCAAATTACTTGCGTTGCCCCGGGTGCTGACAACTCACACTACGCTGCTGGCTGGTGCCCTGGGTCAGTGCTACCTGCAAGGGTGCAGGGAGCTAGTCGAACCAGAGCCTGTGCAAACATTCACTTGCTGTAATCAATAAAGTTGTGGCCTAAATTCTGCTAAAAACCAAACCAAAGTTTGAGTCTTGTCTGACTTTGGGGGGGGGGTTTAAAGGTCTCAATACGCAGCTGCAACACGTTATACGTGTGTCTGAATACGGTTTGGAAACTTCAGCTGGTGAAGAATCCAGAGGCCAGGTTGCTCACCGGGGCAAGACGGTTTGAGCATATTACACGGATCCTGGCCTGACTTCACTGGCTGCTTCAGGTTGCTTCAGGTTAACCTGACCTTAAAAGCTTTAAATGGCTCAGGACTGCAAGACCTCAAGGACCACCATATGAACAGACCTGGAACCCGTGGTCATCATCTGAGAGTCTTCTTCATGAGAGGTCTGGAGGGCCTCTTCTGTGGTGGCCCCCCGCTTGTGGAATGTTCTCCCATGAGATGCTCACCTGGCGACTTCATTACATAACTTTAGGGGCCAGGTAAAAACATTTTTCAATAACCAGGCCTTTGGCGGATTAACATCCTATGGCCTTTTTTAATATGTTTGGGGGCGGTTTACTGGTTTGTTTTTGTTTTATTATGTCTTTTGTGTTCTCTTTTTGTGTTTTTACATTGTGAACCACCCTGTGGTCTTCAGATGAAGGGTGGTAAACAAATTTAATAAACAACAACAACATCTACTCATTGTGTAGTTGTATTTGCAGAAAATAACATCTAGGACCTGATCTCTGATGAAGCCATCGTAAGAAAGATTAAACCTAATTACTAAAGAGGAAGGGAGGGTGATCACACTACAGCAATCCAAAGACTAGAAAATAAGAAGTAGGAAAGAAAAATGCACTAAAGTGTGTGTGTGTGTGTGGGACTTCAGCGATTTCTATAGCCTGGTGTCCAAACAAATCATTCACTGATCACAGCTGTGACTTCACTCAATGGCTAAAAATATTGAAGGCAGGAGCAGTCAGGCTGTCTCAACTTACAGAAGTTGCTTCGTTACCTGCACATTTTGCTTTATAACTTCCTTTCCAGGAGGGCTAGAAAAGTACTTTGAAAAGAAAAGAGAAAAAGTTCAGAATCTCAGCCCCTTGCAGACATTGTCCCTGGTGCAATTGCTATAATTGCACCATTATAATCCGGTCATGCTCCATGACATGTATCTAAATCTGTGGGATTGCATTTATAGGGGAATGGGGTAGTAGCAATCTTACTAAAGCAATTAGTCTTTTCTACACTGCAAGCATCTAGGAATCTGCAGTATCCTCCATTTGTAACAGTTAGAAAAGTGTCACATTTTGCAACACATTTCAAAAATGAGATTGGATGAAAATCCGGCAAATGAGAAATTATACCTGTCTTTGGCAGCAAAGTCCATCCTTGAGTGAAGGCAGACATAAGACAGTCCAAATTAGACAGTATAGGAAACACATAGCTGCCTCCTTCTTAGAAAAAATGTGTACAAAAATGTATACATTGCAGAAAATTGCACACAAAAATCTGTATGATATTAACACATTTTTGCACGTTATTTTCACTAAGGGACTATATTAGATAGATAGATAAATTTATTGTCATTGTCCGTATATACACAGTATACACAACAACGAAAATCAAACACCCACCCAAAGACCGGGTTCACATATACATTTGCACGTATCTCCGACACTCTCATCCTATTCAGACATAATCTATAAAACATAACATAATCCAGAATATAACATGACCTATTAAGGCATAACATAACCTAAAACCTAAAACATAACCTAAAACCTATCTCATTCCTTCCTACTCTCTGCTTGCTAAACCTTGCAACTGGCCCTGAGATCATTATTTAGTGCAATCAGAGCTCTTGGATAGAAACTATTCAGAAAGCGTGTGGTTCGTGTTTTCATTGTCCTATATCTTCTGCCCGAAGGCAATAGTTCAAAGAAGTTGTGAGCAGGATGGGTGGGATCTCTCAGGATATTATGTGACTTCTTCAAAATGCGAGACGTGAAGATCTCATCCAGGGTTGGTAGTCGGAGCCCAATAACATTCTGGGCAATTTTAATTGTTCTCTGTAAAGCTTTTTTATCCGTTTCAGAGCTGCTCCCATACCACGATAATATACTATAGGTTAGGACACTCTCGATGGTACTATGATAATAGGACAGGAGTAGGTGCTGGGATAGATTCAGTCCCCTGAGCATTCTCAGGAAATACAACCTCCCCTGCACCTTCCTCACAACCATATTAATATTTGCAGTCCATGAGAGGTCCTCCGAGATATAAATGCCCAGGTATTTAAAACTACCAGCCCTCTCCACTTCCTCGCCATTTATGTGCAATGGTAAAAATACACTTTTCTTTCTCCTAAAATCAATTATAAGTTCTTTGGATTTTTTGGTGTTAAGCATAAGATTATTTTCTTTACACCATTGAATTAGGAGAACTGTTTGTGAAAGTGCTTGTGCTTTTTTTTCATTGGGGAATGCTGACTGAACTTAAGATTGCAAAAATGAGAAACTAAGGCACACCGAAACTGAGAGATTCATCCAGCCTTCCAATTATGTTACATCACACATTTCCTTTTACTAGATGTTGCTGGAAAGATACAGGTCAGCAGAAGTCACACTTCCCCATAATTTCTAGTTTGGGCCATAAATCACAGCACTTTCTCTGCCAACAACACAAATACAATTTCAGCACAAATTGCCTTACACATTTGCATACCGTCCAACATTTCTCTGATGAAAATAGGGACGTCCTATTCCATCACCACCCCACCCATCTGCCTGGCTTGCCCCAGCCACTCTGGGCAGCTTCCAACACATATACAGTGGTGCCTTGCAAGACGAAAAGAATCCATTCCGTGATTCTCTTCGTCTAGCGGTTTTTTCGTCTTGCGAAGCAAGCCCATTGACGGATTAGAGGATTAGCGCTATTAGCGGCTTTTAGCGGCTTTTAGCGGCTTTTAGCGGCTTATCAGCTTATCGAATCAGCTGATAAGCGGCTTAGCAGCTTAGAAAAAGGGGGGAGGGGGAAAAACCCGCAGGAACTCGCAAGACATTTTCATCTTGTGAAGCAAGCCCATAGGAGATTCGTTTTGCGAAGCACCTCCAAAACGGAAAACTCTTTCGTCTAGTGAGTTTTCCGTCTTGCGAGGCATTCATCTTGCGGGGCACCACTGTAAAAACATAATAAAACATTCAACATTCAACAACTTCCCTATAGAAGCCTGCCTTCAGATGTCTTCCAAAGGTTGTATAGTTACTTATCTCCTTGGCTCAGGGGTCGCATAACTCCATACCCTCCAACATTTCTCTGATTAAAAATAGGGACATCTTAAGGAAATGCAAGACATTCTGGGATTAAATCAGAAATCAGGATGGCTTCTGTAAATCCAGGACTGTCCTTGGAAAATAGGGACATTTGGAGGGTCTGCATTTGTGTGAGCAACCATTAATGTTTGTTTGCCCATCAGACTTTACCTTCTGTATATACTCTGTATATACTCTGAAGTATATTCTGTATATACTTCAGCCAGCCAGCCAGCCAGCCTGGCTTTTTTAGGACTTCAGACACCGTTCAACTAATGTTCTGTCCCTGCAAGCATTAACGTCATAGGTACTAGCCAATCAACAGCTCCCACAGCCAGCTTTCCCCCATTCAAATGAAAACAGTCAAGTTGTAAGATGGTCTGAGCCTTTGCATGTTTACTGAGAAGAAAATTCCATTCACTTCAGAGAGCTTTCCCCACCCAATTCAAATGGAAAACACATGGGCCTCAGTCTGAATTAGGACCACCAAAGGCGTCTAAGGGCATACTACCCTGAATACACCCGATCTTGTCTGATCTCAGAAGCTAAGCAGGGTCACACCTGGTTAGAACTTGGATGGGAGACTGCCTGGAAATACTGGGTGCCATAGGCTAACCCACTTGCTGTACTAAGCTTTGCTTTTACAGAATTACAATTCCACTTGATGCCCTCGGCAGTGGTGGATGGTCGGTACGGCAAAGGACAGTACAAGGAGAGACTTTGTGTGGGCAACCTTGTGCAGAGGACCTGTACCACTATTTATTGCAATGCCCACTATCTAGAGAACCAAGAAGAGTTGTTATTTAGTCGTTTAGTCGTGTCCGACTCTTCGTGGCCCCCTGGACCAGAGCACACCAGGCACCCCTGTCTTCCACTGCCTCCCGCAGTTTGGTCAAACTCATTCTGGTAGCTTCGAGAACACTGTCCAACCATCTCGTCCTCTGTCGTCCCCTTCTCCTTGTGCCCTCCATCTTTCCCAACATCAGGGTCTTTTCCAGGGAGTCTTCTCTTCTCATGAGGTGGCCAAAGTATTGGAGCCTCAGCTTCAGGATCTGTCCTTCCAGTGAGCACTCAGGGCTGATTTCCTGCAGAATGGAGAGGTTTGATCTTCTTGCAGTCCATGGGACTCTCAAGAGTCTCCTCCGACACCATAATTCAAAAGCATCAATTCTTCAGCGATCAGCCTTCTTTATGGTCCAGCTTGGTTCCAGAGAACCAAGAGACTGATTTATAAAACCCGTGCTCACAAATGGAACACACTCGAACAGGGTGGAAAGGGTGGAATGGCTGCTGAGTGATACTGATGGCTTCGTAACTTATAAAGTAGCACTTTATGTGTTGGCAGCTTAGAAGATCAGGAGAAAAGAACTAGATAAAATAGCGGTCAGTTGCAAAGGTGATTGAAACATTTAAGCTGGCACATTCTGCCTGAGAACCCCTTGCTATTCTATCGTATGCAACAAATAATTTTTAGGAGAAGTGATCGTGGTTTATTGTATCTGCAGTGCCTGATGTTTTCATCGTTTTTATGCTTATTGTTGCTTTTCTTTTTGTTTCCATTGTGAATGATGCCGTGGCCTTTGGCTAGTGCAATAAAGTTTATGATGATGCTGATGATGAACACCGAAGGAAGAAAAGGTTAAACCTCTACTCCCTGATACTAATGCCTGGATCAGAAGTTCTGCACTGGAAATTGTGTTAACACAACAAACTTTTGCTTCAAGGCACAGCTACCTAGCTAATGTAGCATGTAGTTTCACCATCAGTCTCTCAAGAAATCCAGTAAGGAGTTGATTATTATTTTTTTAAGGCAAACAGTTCACAGAATAGGAAGTTGTGATATTTGGGGAGTTTGGCTCATCCCTAGTGATGTCATTGGAACTGATCCACAGGTATATTTGTGTGACTTGCGCTATCATAATGTACACAGCTTTCCAAAGCGCAAGCTTGTGATAACTTGGAGGAGGAAGGAAGTAGCATTTTCATTGACTGACAGCGGCCAAAACACATAACTTATATGGCATGTCACACTTTCCTGTTTGTTTATTGAATTTATATCCCGCCCTTCCTCCCCAAGGAACCCAGAGGGGCAAACAGATACACAATTTAAAAACAAAAAACAAAGCAAAAACAGTTAAAACAGTTAAAATATTCTAAAAGCAAACATCTAAAAGCAGTTACACTTCAACAACAACAACACTCTTCTATCCAATGATCTTGGAGTTGCCAGGAACAGTATTCTTCAGCCACCAAATTCCTGGGTAAACATTCCTCCTGAAAGTTTGCAATGATGGAGACAAGCATTCCTCACTGGGGCAGGGGGCACATCCCACAACCGAAAAACTGCCACTGAAAAGGCCCTGTCAACTGGGCAGCCTCGCCTGCCAGTCATACAGTCCAAGATGATTGGTGCTGGGGAAAACCTTTTTAAGAAATTGGGTCCCAAGCCATTGAGGCCTTATAGAATACTACTAAGCCACAGCAGGCACCGTGATCTTCCAACAGTTTGACTTCATGCCCAAAGGCACACTCCTCCATTGTCTCCCAAGACAGATGGATGCCATCCAACCAACCAACCAACCACCATGCTGAATTTCATCTTGTAGCTCACTGGCACCTAGTGGAGCACTTTCAGAACCAGAGCCACATGGTCCTATTGGGCTGCCTCACTTATCAACCCAACAGCTACATTCTTCACTAACTGCAGCCTCTGGACTATCTTCAAGGGCAGCACATTACAGTAGTGGAAGCAGAAGATCACTAGAGCATGGCCAACTGAGGTTCAGGAACCACCAAAGCTAGGCTTAAGTTTGTTAGAAGTTGCTTGAGATTCTAGCAACAAGTCCAAATCTAGGAGTACTACAATCCTGATATTTCAAGGGGAGTGCAATCTCTCCCAGAAAGACGTCATACACCTCGTTCTTGGACGTAGGAACCACCTGCCCACAACACTTCCAACTTATCAGGATTCAGCCTCAGTTTATTGCTCCCTGCATCCAGTCTTATCAGTGCCTCCAGACAGGTCAACACCTTCACAGCCTTTCCTGATTCTGATGGAACGGAGAGATAGAGATGCATATCATAATGATGACACCATGGTCCAAATCCTCAGGTGGTAGCCCACAATGATTTCATATCAATGTTTAATAGCACAGGAGACAGAATGGATCCTTGTGAGATTCCCCCACAACCCAAAAGCCATGGAGTCAAGCAACAAACTCTTAGTGCTACTTTCTGGTAGTGATCCTGCAGGTAGCAGCAGAACCAACTCCTACTTCCCTGAGTCGTTCCGGAAGAACGCCATAGTATCAAAACCTGAGACAGCAAGGAGAACCCCTTGTCTCTCTCCCAATTCAGGTAATTAATGAGTAAGGCTGAAACCAGACTGGAATGACTCTATGTCATCTGCTTCTCCCAAGGATACCTGCAGCTGGCTGGCCACTACCTTCTCAATCACCTTGCCCAATAAAGGAATATTGGAAACTGGACAGTAGTTTTGCAAAATCTCTGGATCCAGGGAGGAACGCCCATATCACCATATAGCCACTTCCGGCTTGCCCAGGAGGTGGGGTTGCGGGCTTCACGCTCACCCCACGTGAGCGGGGGCTGGTCGCAGCCCCCGCGAGAGCAGGGGAATCCCGGCCGGGCCTGCCCCCCCCCCAGCAAGCCCCAGCTGGCTGGGGGGGGCATGGCCTGTCCTATTTAGGGCCGGCGCTGAGGGGGCTCGCCCTCTTTTCGCCGGCTAGCCCTCACGTTTTCCCACCCTCCCTCCCTTTAAGTGGGCTTTAGGTAGGTCTTTGACTTTGCTATGGACTTCGGTCTGTCGCCGCAAGGGGCATGGTAGGAATTTTTCCCAATTGGCAATTTCTAGCCTTTTGGTTTTTCGCCTACCTCGTAGCAACTCGTCACAACTTCTCGGCATTGGCGGTAGGCATTGGTAAGAAGGGGTTAAGAGGATGTGTGGAGGGGAGGAACGCCATCACCTCCCCCCAGTGAGCGAAGGGTGGTCCGTTAAAGGACTCCGGGGGGCGTGGCCCTGTCCGAAGCCTATGGAGGTGAGGGCCAAAGGCACGCCCCAGAGCGGTGACCCGGGGGAGCTCTTAGTCGCCGTGCCTCGGCGGGAGACTCCCCCGATATAGTGTTAACCCTTCCCCGTGTCTCCAGCAAATGGGCTGGAGCCGGATAGTCGTTAGGACCAATGCCTAAGCCAATGCCTCTCATTCCTGAATTCAATAAAGTTGTGGCCTAATTCGCCCAATTAACCTTATATTATGGTGTCTCGTGTCTTTATTTATCCTGGTGGGGGGCGGGAACTCGCCACGCAACTTTCAAAGCAGTGGGCGTATGTCAGGCACTGGCTAGACACAGAGGAATGGTGGGAGGCACTGGCTGGGGAACCCTGAAGGGAAGAAGGCACAGAGCCAGGGGATTGGTGGTGGGACGATGATGAGTGGAGAAAACCGGGAGGAGGATGTGTTGGAAGCCGAAGAGGTAGCAGGGCTTAGTGAGCAGGGGGAGTCTGTGGCGGAATGAAGTACAGAATTAGAAGCTGAAGCAGGAGAGGAGGGAGGCAAAGAGACCAAGAGGAGTCCAGTTTGTAAAGAGGAACAGGTGTCTCCTCTTGCTGCTGCAACAAGCTCCCCTCCCCACTTGTCACCCAGAATAAGCATGAAGTCGGAGGAGCAAAGGCAGGCACCTTAGTCTCAGTCTCAGATTGCTTGGGGAAATCTCTGGAGAGGAAGAGACTTAGGCAGCTGTGAGAAGGTGGGGACCTTCAGTTTCTGCAACTGCTTCATACTGGCAAGTCCTACTCGAGAAGAGTTGCTGTGTTCATTAGGCCTGACACTCCTGAGCAGATCCTGTTTCTTCAGATAAAGAGTTAACTCCACTTACTTTGTGTGGTTTACTGCTGACTTGCTCCTGATGGCATAACTTCTTCTCACGGTGAGGCACTGAGCACCCCCTGGGCCCACACAGTCAAGCCCCTCCCATTAGACGTTATCAGTCTTACTGAGCAGGGATCTAGATCAGGCACAGGCAAACTCTGTCCCTCCAGATGTTTGGGACTACAATTCCCATCATGCCTGACCTGGTCCTGTTAGTTAGGGATGATGGGAATTGTAGTCCCAAACATCTGGAGGGACAGAGTTTGCCTATGCCTGATCTAGAGTGTAGTTTTGTTAAATGTGCTTGGAACCATAGCTCTGTGAGGGGTAAACTGCAGTTATTGTGGGGGGGGGGCTATTAAAGCCATAAGGGATGTGGGTGGCGCTGGTGGCCTAGAACTTGCCGATCAGAAGGTTGGCGGTTCAAATCCCCACAACGGGGTGAGCTCCCGTTGCTTGGTCCCTGTTCCTGTCAACCTAGCAGTTCGAAAGCACGTCAAAGTGCAAGTAGATAAATAGGTACCACTCCGGCAGGAAGGTAAACGGTGTTTCCGTGCGCTGCTCCGGCTCACCAGAAGCGGGTTAGTCATGCTGGTCACATGACCCAGCAGCTGTACGCCGGCTCCCTCGGCCAATAAAGTGCCGCAACCCCAGAGTCAGCCACGACTGGACCTAATGGTCAGGGGTCCCTTTACCTTTACCTTTATTAAAGCCATATGCTTTACACGTATGGTGAGTACACAGCCCAGCTGTGAAACAGCTCCTTATGACCGACTTTGATGCTGAAAGGCAGGAGCTGAAAAACAATATGCAGAGCACAATAAATAAAAGAATCAGTGCACCATGGCGCCACCAGACCTGCCGAAGGATCCAGGTTGAGGCAGGATTATAAGATATTGCTGAGTCTGTGGCTGAACCTTCCATTGCTCTGAGTCACTCCTTCCATTGGACTGAACTGGCGCTGGCTTTGTATGCAGAGAACGCGGAGCTTGCTTCTCCCAATTTGTAAGCTGCAGCCTCGGCTGCTGTCCTGGCAGGAGTCTGTCAGCACCCAGCGGGTGGGTGTTCCCTTTTGTGTCAGGCAGCCTAAGGAGGAACGCCCTGCAGCGGAATTCCTTCGCTGAGCTCCCTCAAGGTGGGGCAGTGCTGCCGTTGGAGGCCTGCCTAAAATCTGGGCAGGGCTCCTGGTGGCAAAATCCAGCCCATGGTGGAAACAAAAGGACCTGGGAGTTGGAGCTCTGAGCAACCTGCAAAGCATGGAAGGCACAGCATGGCGCCCCTCCCAGGAACACAACAGCTGTGCACCAGGAGATCACGTACCAAAGCTAAAAGCCTCTCCCTCGGCACCTCGTTTGAAACTATGGGATATGTACAGCCCCAGCCCAAAGTGGAATCCCCAAGGGCAAGCCCTCCGTAATTAACATGGGACACAGGTGTTTCATAGAAGGGAGCACAGAATGGATCGGGTCTCCCAGAGTCAAATCTGTCTCTCATTCTGCCACCCTTAACAGGTGCCCCCAAAATTGTCTCTCCCACCACCCCAGGCTCAAAGTCAAATGATTCCCGAACTGATGTGCAGGACAGCTGTGTTCTGGGATGTGCATTGGGGGTTGAAAAAGGGTTAATTTCCTTCATGGGCACAAATCACCCCATGTATGAGATAAGGCGACAGGTGCAAAATGAGTCAAGCAAGTTGCTATGGCAATGGACCAGTTTCATCTATATAAGTGACTGAGTTGGAGTTACATCTTGAAGTTTGAGCGACAGAGATACTTTGTACATGTATGTATCTGTATCTGTAAAGCCCACAGACTGTACATATATATCAATGTCTGGAACTGTGTTACTGAAGCCTAATCTTCTGCAGCAGTAAACTATTTTGGACCTTAGGCTGTCTCTGCATAGTGACTGGAACTGGGGTAACTTCCATTGCATGGGTATTTCACCTGCGAATCTCAACAGTAATTTGGTATCAGATGAAGATTTAAACTGCCACAATCATTCATAAAAACAAGAGGTTTCTGTAAAATATGGCTGCAAAAAAATATGTTTGAATGTGTGCAGGCAACGCCAGCAAAAATCTCAGAAGCCAGAGAAGAGGCTGAATAGTTGGGGGCATCAATGGTCTGTATAGCTTCATGCCCCCCAGCTAACAAATCCGTATTAAATTATGCAAAGTTGTAAAATTTGCAGAATAAATTATGCAACACAAGAGAAACAGGGCACATTTCCTCAGTCTGTAATTTATAGTAAATGCAGAATTTGGATTACGTTTACAGAGTTGTTGTTGTTTTAATTTAGCGTGGAGAACACACAGCCCTGAGTGTGTTGTGAAGACAGAGGAAGGCTTGGGCAGTGGCCCTATTTGCATATAGCACTAAGCCGAGCCATGGCTTAGTGTGAATGAACAAACATGCTGGCTCCCAGGGAGGAGTTAGAAGCTGCTTTGGTCTTCATCCAG
Organism: Podarcis bocagei; assembly: GCF_964188305.1. Classification (NCBI taxonomy): domain Eukaryota; kingdom Metazoa; phylum Chordata; class Lepidosauria; order Squamata; family Lacertidae; genus Podarcis; species Podarcis bocagei. The sequence continues at coordinate 9,625,895 of NC_138138.1, forward strand.
TCATTCTGTTGCTGCGCTGCACTGAGCTAAGCCACAGTTCGTCTTAGCATATCACCTGAAACTAGGCTCCTGGTTTCGCTCTCCCAGACAAAACACAAGTTGTGTATGATAGGAATAACCTCGGATACAGCTCACTGTTTGTCTAGAGAGAGCTAAAACACAAGCCCCAGTTCCGATCACATGCTAAGCCAAACCACGGCTTAGCACAGCAGCAAAACAACTAGGGGAGGGGGAAAAACAACCATGATCTCTCCAGGAGCCCACAAGTTTGCACTAAGCCATCTTTGGCTTACCATTAGGTGTGAACCCAGACAGTATGATTCTAATCACATAGCCACACAATTGGTGTTACACACCCCCTTAACATTTCGCAAATGAAAATGGGCCCATTTCTGTTGGTGTACGTATAATACCCATATTCTCACACCAAGGATTAATGTGTGATCACCCCATCAGCACATAACAGTATTATATTAAGAAGAAGAGTAGAAGAAGAGTTTGGATTTGATATCCCGCTTTATCACTACCCGAAGGAGTCTCAAAGCGGCTAACATTCTCCTTTCCCTTCCTCCCCCACAACAAACACTCTATGAGGTGAGTGGGGCTGAGAGACTTCAGAGAAGTGTGACTAGTCCAAGGTCACCTGCATGTGGAGGAGCAGAGACGTGAACCCGGTTCCCCAGATTATGAGTCTACCACTCTTAACCACTACACCACACTGGCTCTCTAAACTTTTAAGTTCTGCTATATCCCAGAGGGTCAGATCCCCAACAATCTTGAGATGAGACAAGACACTACAAGGAGAAGGGGGTCATTTTAGTACAAGTCTCAGGAGGAATTTAGGAGCCAGTTCTGTCACCATCGCTATGGGGTGAGAAGACCTGTTCTTAATCCCGTGTCTGTTTTGGAACCTGCTGTTGTATGTATTACGTGTCGTCAGTCAAACAGTTAAGCTCACCATAGAAAACAGTCACTTAGCAAAGTTGTCTTTACTTCGCCAACACCAGCATACACCACCACACACACACTATTTACAAGTAGTCTTCTTTCTCAGAACCCAGAGAGGGCTCTTTGCTTCAAAGTCCTTGCTGTGCTAAAGCCCACAGCCAAGTCCTAAATTCAGTTGCTTGCAAAGTCCTCAACTGAGAGAGGTCTCTAAGATCTGAAGCCTGGCAATTTTCCACCTTCTTCCTCAGACCATCTCTTCAAAAAGTCTTCAATCAAATCCACAGTTCCAACAGTTAGCCTCCAGCGATTCCTGCAATCTCCTACCACAACACACACAGTATGCTGCAACCTAAGCCCTTATATACACAAAGTTACTTGCCAAATATTCCCAGCAACATTGATAAGACATTATGCCTACAGGTGCATTGTGGGGAATGAGTCTTCTCTGCTGACTCATGAAGAATTGACCCATTAATTGCATTTTTATGTGTAGGTGAAATTTGAAATAGATCATTGGCTTGTAAGTATTCTCCATTTTCGCTGCAGTCTCTAAGCCTACATGAAAGTTTGTCAAGGTTTAGTCCAGTTTAAACAACACTGAGTCAGAAGAAAATCCACTCTAGTTCTTTCTATATTCATACTGTATGGGCAAAATTCTCCTGGTATGCCCCGTGGAGGACCTTAAAGTCCATAAATAACAACACTTTGGAAGTCCCAAGCCCCAGGGAGGTTAGATTGGCCTCAACCAGGGCCAGGGCCTTTTCAGCTCTGGCCCCCGCCTGATGGAACGCCCTACCGCATGAGATCAGGGCCCTGTGGGATTTGACATCTTTCCGCAGGGCCTGCATAACGGAGCTGTTCTGCCTGGCCTTTGGGCTGGACTCAGTCTAACCCCCCCTCTCATTTATTTTTTTTTTGATGGAACTCCTTCTATAGGATTTGTATATAAATTTTCCCTCGGCTCTTTTTGCTGGCCCGTGTAGGATCAACATGGATAGTTGGCCGCAGTGAATATTTGACATTTTCTCCCCTTATGGCTTTGATCTATAGGCTACCACTAAAACGAGGCTGCATTTTAAGCTATATTCTAACTTATATTTTAATCAACTGTTTTTTGTTTTGTTTTTAATGTTTTTACTCTATTTTTATTCAGTGTTAGCTGCCCTGAGTCCGGTCTTGGCCGGGGAGAGCGGGGTATAAATATTATTATTATTATTATTATTATTATTATTATTATTATTATTATTATTATTATTATTATTAAAATAGAGATATATAATGGCTGGTCTCGTACATAATACTAAAACATGGTTTGTATAAACATCCAAACTGACCTTGGCAGATTGATCTGGTTTATTCTCTGGCAACAAACAACAATGCAAAGCAATTGTTTGTTGTTGGCTTACAAACAATGGCTTGTTTTAATAGTGGTTTGGTGTGATTAAGCGTGACTAGTTTGACTTCAGCCCAAAGGTGCACTCCTCCATTGTCTCCCAAGACAGATGGATGCCAACCAAGGTGTGTTTCAGTGGGCTTGCTTAACTATGGTTTGTTTGGCCACTCCCCCCAAAGCACCAGTCTGCAAAGGCACAACAAATTGACCTAGAATCATAGAATCATAGAATCATAGAGTTGGAAGAGACCACAAGGGCCATTGAGTCCAACCCCCTGCCAAGCAGGAAACACCATCAGAGCACTCCTGACATATGGTTGTCAAGCCTCTGCTTAAAGACCTCCAAAGTAGGAGACTCCACCACACTCCTTGGCAGCAAATTCCACTGTCAAACAGCTCTTACTGTCAGGAAGTTCTTCCTAATGTTTAGGTGGAATCGTCTTTCTTGTAGTTTGGATCCATTGCTCCGTGTCCGCTTCTCTGGAGCAGCAGAAAACAACCTTTCTCCTTCCTCTATGTGACATCCTTTTATATATTTGAACATGGCTATCATATCACCCCTTAACCTCCTCTTCTCCAGGCTAAACATGCCCAGCTCCCTTAGCCGTTCCTCATAAGGCATCGTTTCCAGGCCTTTGACCATTTTGGTTGCCCTCCTCTGGACACGTTCCAGTTTGTCAGTGTCCTTCTTGAATTGTGGTGCCCAGAACTGGACACAGTACTCCAGGTACTGGAGAAATGAGCCTTGGCTTGTCATCCCTGAAACAACTTGTGTTTGTTACCATATTTTTTTGCTCTATAAGACCCACTTTTTCCCTCCTAAAATGTAAGGGGAAATGTGTGTGCGCCTTATGGAGCGAACGCAGGCTGTGCAGCTATCCCAGAAGCCAGAACAGCAAGAGGGATTGCTGCTTTCACTGCGCAGCGATCCCTCTTGCTGTTCTGGCTTCTGAGATTCAGAATATTTTTTTTCTTGTTTTCCTCCTCCAAAACCTAGGTGCGTCTTGTGGTCTGGTGCGTCTAACAGAGCGAAAAATATGGTACTTGATTAAGCAAATAATGGTTAAAACAAAACATGGCTTCAGCGGCGTAGCTAGCCACTCGGATGCCTGGTGCGGCATGTGAGTCCTGGGTGAGGCAAGCCACCTATGGGGGCGGGGCGTGCTTTGTGGAGCCTCTCCGCCACCTCCCCCTCGGCTATAGGGCGGTTGAGGGAGAGGCGGTGGGCAGATGCAAGTCCCACACTGCCATTTCAGGCAGCGTAGAGCCTGCAGGCGGCCAAGCCACCATGTCACTCCCAGGAGAAACGCGTGGCTCGGGCATGCTGCAGGCCTCGCAGTAAGTGCCAGCCTCTGCGGTGTGGTACCCAGTGCCAGCCATGCTTCATTACATTTCTTGACTAGACAAAAAAGTTTCATGAGCCCAATTTTTTAAAAACTCGTATTTTTGTCACCCCCCTCAGTGGTGACACCTGGGGCAGACCACACCCACCGCACCCCCTTTCCTCCCCCACTGCATGGCTTAGCTGTAGCACTGTGTGCAAACGAAGCCCATATGTTGTTGTTGTTTAGTCGTTTAGTCGTGTCCGACTCTTTGTGACCCCATGGACCAGAGCACGCCAGGCATTCCTGTCTTCCACTGCCTCCCGCAGTTTGGTCAAACTCATGTTAGCAGCTTCGAGAACACTGTCCAACCATCTCGTCCTCTGTCATCCCTTTCTCCTAGTGCCCTAAATCTTTCCCAACATCAGGGTCTTTTCCAGGGAGTCTTCTCTTCTCATGAGGTGGCCAAAGTATTGGAGCCTCAGCTTCACGATCTGTCCTTCCAGTGAGCACTCAGGGCTGATTTCCTTCAGAATGGATAGGTTGGATCTTCTTGCAGTCCATGGGACTCTCAAGAGTCTCCTCCAGCACCAGAATTCAAAAGCATCAATTCTTCGACAATCAGCCTTCGTTATGGTCCAGCTCTCACTTCCATACATCACTACTGCGAAAACCATGGCTTTACTTATACTGACCTTTGTCGGCAAGCCCATATGTAATTCTTGCTAATTATGAGCTGCGCATCCACACAAAACTAACCTCTGAAAAGGAACGGTCTTATTTATAATTTAATAGACCTATGAAAGCCATTAAAAGCTTTCCTTTTAATTTCTAATTTCCTGTGCCTGTCCTGCCTCTTTGATGAGTAGCAAGTGGAAGTTCAAACAGGACAGGAGGTGCTTTTGTCCAAATCCCGTTTTTTTCGGGACAAGTGGCAACCAATGGCAGCCAGGGACCCGTTCTGCCCATCGTACCTCTTTAGAGCAACTCAGCTAACCACTGCCAGAGGTTTCGTTGCTGCCTCATCTCTTAGTGCTTTACAATGCAGATAGCAGCTGAGTGGGTGGAGCGGCTTCTGCTGCCATTTTAGTCTGTGGCAGGCGAAGCTGCACCTCTCAAACCTCTCCCTTGTCATGTAGCTATTAAAGGCACTAGGGAGCCTTTGACTCAAGCAGTGATTACAGCCAGAGTCTTAATTAGGACTGCACCTAGATATCCAGTTAAAATACTTGGGCAACACGTCTTTGCATTGTGGGATCTGATTCACAGAACGGCGTGTCAGCACGGAATAACCGATGGGACGTCAGCTGGAGGGAAGAGGAAACCATTCTCAGCAGACTGAAAGCCGCTGCGGATAATTTGGAAAATGCATTGTTGATAAATTAAGGAAGGGATGCATAATGGAGACATGATACGCTGGGAGTTCTCTTGGGCAAACCCTGCTTAAATGAATGAGAGCTGTGCAGAAATAAAATTAAAAATGGGTTTGGGCTGTAAGGGTGTTTTTACTGGGGCTTTTCCTGCTTCCTCTTCAGTGCTTCAGCTCCAAACTCAGTGTCCAGGGGGATGCGGGTGGCGCTGTGGGTTAAACCACAGAGCCTAGGACTTGCCAATCAGAAGGTCGGCGGTTTGAATCCCTGCGACGGGGGGAGCTCCTGTTGCTCGTTCCCTGCTCCTGCCAACCTAGCAGTTCGAAAGCACGTCAAATTCAAGTAGAGAAATAGGTACTGCTCTGGCGGGAAGGTAAACGGCATTTCTGTGCGCTGCTCTGGTTCGCCAGAAGCAGCTTAGTCATTCTGGCCACATGACCCGGAAGCTGTACGCTGGCTCCCTCAGCCAATAAAGCGACTGGACCTAATGGTCAGGGGTCCATTTACCCTTTTACAGTGTCCAGGAGCAGCTCCCTCGTTTCACCCCACCCCCCAAATAAGTGTAATGTGAAGAGCATTGCATAGACAGTGAAGTCCATTTGAAGTCCCCTTTTGCTACACAGATGGCCAGAGGACAATTTGAAATATTGAAAAATAATTATTCTGCAGAAGGAATAATTGGGTGCACTCTTCCCACCTTAGATCAAATCTATGCTGTCAGGTGCCATAAGAAAGCTGCAGAGATAGCGCAGGATAGTGCGCACCCCGGAAATGATCTCTTTCAGCTTCTGCCTTCTGGAAGAAGGTATAGGGTTATAAAGACCAGGACTAGCCGCCTGAGAAAAAAATTTCTACCCAAATGCAATTCTGGTTCTAAACGCAGTATAAGGAGTCTCTATAGTACAGTGGTACCTCAGGTTAAGTACTTAATCCATTCCGGAGGTCCGTACTTAACCTGAAACTGTTCTTAACCTGAAGCACCACTTTAGCTAATGGGGCCTCCTGCTGCTGCCACACTGTCGGAGCACGATTTCTGTTCTCATCCTGAAGCAAAGTTCTTAACCTGAAGCACTATTTCTGGGTTAGCGGAGTCTGTAACCTGAAGCGTATGTAACCTGAAGCGAATGTAACCTGAGGTGCCACTGTATATTGTATTTTAAAATGGGGTTTCAGAGTTTTTAGGGGTTTTTAAATGCCTTATATAGATTTTTCAATTTCAGTGTTCTGTATGGAACAATGATAATAAAGATAAAAGGTAAAGGTAAAGGGACCCCTGACCATTAGGTCCAGTCGTGACCGACTCTGGGGTTGCGGCGCTCATCTTGCTTTATTGGCCGAGGGAGCCGGCGTACAGCTTCCGGGTCACGTGGCCAGCATGACTAAGCCGCTTCTGGCGAACCAGAGCAGCACACGGAAACGCACAGTGCCACCCGCGTCCCGACAATAAAGATATCGTATCGTAAAAAAGAAATGTTTGGCTGGGCATACCTTTGGAAGTGTTACGGAAAAGGAGCAATGCGGCAGCAAGCTGCAGCTGGCTGGAAAGCAAAACATGATGGGAATGTTTGGGACTGTACCGTGGGAACAAAGGGACAGTCTATTCACTGTGCTGAGCACCAGATTTAGCTCAGAGTGTAATTTGACCTGTACAGGAAGTACAGGAGGTGGAGTTTGTCTCTCTGCTTTTGGAGTTTGAAGAGAGCAGGCGCGTTTCTCTGTAACGCTGCAAAGACAGAAATAAAGGCATGTAAATACATTTCTGTCTATCTCTTTCCCCTGCCTGGGGGGAGCAGGGAGCAGGGAAGAGTGGTGTGTTCTTCTCACGTTTGAGGAGGATCGCCGATCGTGACCTAGCCTGTATCTTGCCGGGAAACGCAGACGGGGAGGTCAACAAGGAGATCAAGCCGGGTGCCTGGAGAGTGGCCAGTTTCTCCTGATAAGGCTAAGATTTCCTGACAGGAAGTCCCAAGATGAGGGAAGGTGATGCAGCTCCTTCACTTTCCTGCCCTCCCTCCCTTCTCCTCCTAAGGTAAAGGTAAAGGACCCCAGGACGGTTAAGTCCACTCAAAGGCGACTATGGTGTTGTGGCGCTCATCTCACTTTCAGGCCAAGGGAGCCAGTGTTTGCAGTGGCGGAGCAAGCCAATTGGGCACCTGGGGCAGGGTGCGTGCCCTGCACCCAGGGTCTCCGAGGAGTCTGCCTGCCTACTCCCACTCAGCCGCCCTACAGCTGAGGGGAAGATGGTGGGTGGACCGTTTGGGGTAGCATGGAGCCTGCAGGCATCCAAGCCACTGAGTCACTCCCAGGAAAGACACATGGCTTGGATGCACTGCAGGCCCCACAGTGAGTGCCGCCCGGCATTTTGTCACCCCCCCTCAGTGGGGACACCTGGGGCAGACCACCCCCACCGCACACCCCATTCCTCTGCCCATGAGTGTTTGTCCACAGACAGCTTTCTGGGTCATGTGGCCAGTATGACTAAACCACTTCTGGTGCAACGGGACACCGTGATGGAAGCCAGAGCGCACGGAAGTGCTGTTTACCTTCCCGCCACAGTGGTACCTATTTATCTACTTGCACTGGCGTGCTTTCGAACTGCTAGGTTGGCAGGAGCAGGGACAGAGCAACGGGAGCTCACTCCGTTGCATTCTATGATAGTAAAGAGGGTTTCATTTATTCCACAGCAGAAAAGGGATGGAGGTGGGTGGCTGAAGGAGGCAGAGGAGGAACAGGGTTGGTAGCACAGTCGCTAGGATGTCAGAATTTTCTGATGGTAATGGAAATTACCCATGTTCTGACTCATCCCAGGTCCAGAATGGAAATCGTTCCAGCAAATATGATTAGTATTTGCTGTTGTTGTTGTTTTCAGTCTGCAAACCACGTGACTGATTACATTTGGCACCCCTATTTACATTCATTTGCATTGAAATGAATGGGGTGGAATAACTTACGGAGTGTGTGATTTCCATAATTACCGTATTTTTCGCTCTATAAGACGCACCAGACCACAAGACACACCTAGTTTTTGGAGGAGGAAAACAAGAAAAAAAAATATTCTGAATCCCAGAAGCCAGAACAGCAAGAGGGATCGCTGCGCAGTGAAAGCAGCAATCCCTCTTGCTGTTCTGGCTTCTGGGATAGCTGTGCAGCCTGCATTCGCTCCATAAGACGCACACACACTTCCCCTTACTTTTTAGGAGGGAAAAAGTGAGTCTTATAGAGCAAAAAATACGGTAATTGTGCAAATCACATAAGGTGTGTGATTTTGCCACACTGGTCAGCAAAACAAACAGCATGGATTTCCTTTGACAGTGGATGAACTGCAGTGGTTTTTCATTGTTAAGAATTTGAAACTCTAATGGAACATGATTCCTGCATCTCAGGGGGTTGGACTAGATGACCTTTGGAGTCCCTTCCCACTACAATTCTATGATTCTATGGTTCGAGTAACAATATGAGCTTATTATTTTCCTTTTATGGTAAGATTTTACTTGAAAATCAAATCAAAACAAATTTGTAGGGGCATCAAGTTCTATCATTTTTTAATCCTTTCGGGGTAAGTCAGGCCTAGGAAGAGTGATTTGTCCAAAGCCACAGACTGGATTTCATAACTGAGCAAGGAGAAGAACACGTGCCACACTCTGACCACTATACAGCACTGTCTTTTCAGTATATAAAAAAAGTTCACACGGAAAGCATACATGAACTGAGCTGGTTCCTTGGCAGCAAAGCTTATTGAATGAATGAATTTATTAATACGGTCACAGACCAGCATCAACACACACAATACCACAGATCATAAAAATATCAGAAATACAAAGGACAATATGAGTATAACAAGGATTTAAATATAAAAATAAAAATTAATTATTAGCGTGCTCCCTGTAGTTAACATTTGGGGGTTTGGTCATTATGGGATACCACTTGCTTCCTGCGATTGATTGCAAAGCATATTGGATCTGCTTTAGCGCATGCATTTTATATCAGGGAAAGGAAGAGATGTGCAGTTTCTGCTTTTTGTGGTAGCCACGCATCTTTTCCCAGTAATACCTATACAGTGGTACCTCTGGTTAAGAACTTAATTCGTTCCGGAGGTCCGTCCTTAACCTGAAACTGTTCTTAACCTGAAGCATCACTTTAGCTAATGGGGCCTCCCACTGCTGCCGCGCCGCCACCACGCAATTTCTGTTCTCATCCTGAAGCAAAGTTCTAAACCCGAGGTACTACTTCTGGGTTAGCGGAGTCTGTAACCTGAAGCGTCTGTAACCCGAGGTACCACTGTATATGCCTTCAGTTCAGCTGCACTTGCCATGTTAGTATGCATTTCTAAAAACAACAGACTGAACATGAGATCAAACAGCTAATCTTTTTATGTCTGCTGCGAGGAACCCTTCAGATGTTGTTGGACCCCAACTCCCATCAGCCCCAGCCAGCTTGGCCGGAGGTCAGAGATGATGGATCTGGTAGTTCTGCAACATTTAGAAGGCCACAGATTCCTCAGCCTTGATTTTTGTGCACTGCACAGTGATGTAAACCTTGCTCTTCATCTGAACATCATTTGTGATCAGGCTCATGTCAACTCCTCCTGCTCCTTTTTGAGTTTTTGGTCATTTCTGCTGCTTGAAGAGGGGGGTCTTCTCTGATTTTTTTAATCAGAATTTTATTCTGCTTCGTGCAGTGTGAAGAATTCTTGGAGCAACAGTGCTGGCGCCACCACTGCGACCAGATACGGCGACGATTCCCGGGAGAAACCCAGGAGGAGGACAGGTCAGAGGAGTCCCAAGGGAACAGAGGGGCAGTGAGGCCCATAGAGCAGGAGGGGCCAGCAGGAGAGGCAGAATCAGTAAATACAGAGAGGAACCGTGAGGCCGAAAGGACAGTAGGACCAACCAGACTGCTGCATTTTGGATCCTATTGTTCTAGGACCAATCAGACTGCTGCAGTTTGGATCCTATTCAACTCAGTACATAACAAACAGGAATCCTTCAAGTGCCATTATTCGCTGGTATCTAGTCTCTTTCATTCAGCAGTTGAGTGGAGGAGTGGGTAAAGGCTTGGAATAGGTAAAGGTAAAGGGACCCCTGACCATTAAGTCCAGTCGTGACTGACTCTGGTGTTGCGGCACTCATCTCGCTTTATTGCCAAGGGAGCCGGCTTACAGCTTCCAGGTCATGTGGCCAGCATGACTAAGCCGCTTCTGGCGAACCAGAGCAGCGCACGGAAACGCCGTTTACCTTCCCACCAGAGCAGTACCTATTTATCTACTTGCACTTTGACGTGCTTTCGAACTGCTAGATTGGCAGGAGCAGGGACCAAGCAACGGAAGCTCACCCTGTCGCTTGGATTCGTACCGCCAACCTTCTGATCGGCAAGCCCTAGGCTCTGTGGTTTAACCCACAGCGCCACCCACGTCCCCCCCAAAAAGGCTTGGAATACAGTGGTGCCTCGCAAGACGAAATTAATCCGTTCCGCCAGTCTCTTCGTCTTGCGGTTTTTTCATCTTGCAAAGCACGGCTATTAGCAGCTTAGCGGCTATTAGCGGCTTAGCGGCTATTAACTGCTTAGCGGCTTAGCGGCTTAGCGGCTATTAATGGCTTAACGACTTAGCGGCTTTAAGAAAAAGGAAACAAACTCGCAAGACCTCGCAAGACATTTCATCTTGCGAAGCAAGCCCATAGGGAAATTCGTCTTGCGGAACGACTCAAAGAACGGAAAACTCTTTCGTCTTGCGCGTTTTTCATCTTGCGAGGCATTCGTCTTGCGAGGTACCACTGTACTTGGGTTCAAATTCCCTTCTGCCATGAATGTACCGTACTTTATGACCTCAGTCCAGTTACCATCTGACAGCCTTCATAAAGTTGTTGTGAGGATACTATGTATGATGCCATGAGGTTCTAGGAGGAAGAACAAGATTAGACCGAACAATTGACTTTTGTTGTTCTTCCTGTCTGTTGTGGGGCACTTGCTGTTGTCCAGTTGGATGCCAACTCCCATCAGCCCCCAGGTTGCATGGGTACCTGATACAGTTGAACTGATAGTTTAACGTGCACCACAATTAAAACAAGCTTGAACTTGGCAGCTATTGCACCATAATAATTCTCTGCCTAATCTGACTAAGAGTTTGCTCTCTGGCTGCAACATTAACTGCAAGATTCTGCATGTGGAAATCAATCACGACAAGCCTTGCTTGGTTAAACAGGTACGACTCTGCACCCTAGACCAGGAAGTACAGGAGAAGAAATGCTGCTATCCTTAGAAAATACAAAAAAGGGCTGTTGTTTTCTGTTCAGCAAGAGAAAGAGAAACCAGTGAGCAACATGTACTTAAGTAGCCTCCCATTTTCATAGTGGGGGAGGGATGTTCTTAACAAATTCTGTCCTGTGTAAATGCTAGCCATTTGCGTGTCGAGGTCCCCAGGTCCACCCCAATAACTCACACATCACACAGAATTTTTTGTTTAAGGTTTTTGGCATAATTTTTGGGCACAACTTTATTAAAATACAAATTTGTGAGTGGTTGCTTAGGCATTGGTTGCGACTATCTGCCCCCACCATGGGGGACAGACTGACATTCCGCACAATGCGAAAGTCAGAATGGGGGAATACACTTGGGGGTTACGTGGAGCAGGGAATCTGCCCTCACCCCAAATGCAACCAGGAGCTCATTGCTATGGCCCGAGCCCCCTTGACAGAGTGGACAAGCAATAGTTAGCCCCCAATTCCTTTAACGGAATCCCTTGCAGCAGCAGCATTAGAGGGGCAGGCACAGCCAATCCATGCCCCTCAACCAACCAAACCATAAACCAATGCCTAACCGCAACCTTACAAGTTGTGACGATTTGCTACGCAGTAGGCAAAAACCAAATGGCCCCATCCAATCAGCCAGATGGACAAAATTCCTACCAGGCCCCCGCTCCAAAGCAGACGACCCCATGACAGGCATAGCAAGGTCAAAGCGAACAACCCTATTCTAGGGAGGGAGGGACGGGCAATCCGATGCACGGGCGAAAAGAGGAAGCCCAAGCCTCGTGCAAGGAGTTTTAGCATTTCTGGCTGTCAATCAATAAATGGCAACATTAATTTCTTCCCAACAACAAGGGAAGCCCCAATCGCATCAGTGGCCAACGATCAGTTAGCCCGCCCCCAACTTTGGAGTGTCCTGGCGGCCCCCACCGCAACACGTGCTCTCCATGAAGGAGAACTCGCTTAACTGTACAAACTGGGCTCCAGCGATGCTCCTCTGTCAACATTTAGTGAGAAATGTGGAAGGTGTGGGGCTGTCCCGACTTGCGAACCAGCAGAGGGAGGAATGCATTTAACAATGCCTATCATTACCATTCTGTGGTGTCATCATAACCACAGATGTTGCAGTGAACTCTGAAAGACCTAATGACTCACTCAGATTTATTCTGACACCCTCAGACGTTTAAAACCGCTGGATTAGTGTACTCAATTGACTGCAGTTGAATTGCAGTGCTTTGTACCGCAAACATCTCCCAGCTTCTGAATGGAAGCCTGTTTCGTAATAGCCTGGCCATGATGAATTTGCCGAAACAGAAAATAGCTCGGCTGCTGGTACAATCAGAACAGAAAGTTGGGCAAATGGTACTGAATGCTGGGTGGAAGAGGGAAGAACAAAATATGAAGATGCACAAAGCATAACATCAATCATTGGGTCAGAGTCCTCATTGACACTCATAATTGTACATTTAGTCTGATTCACATTGGTAATTTTAAAACCTCAGAGGTTTAGAACCAGCTTATGCAATCAGCAGAATGTGGCTTAAAGCTTTTCCTGGACTGCACCACTTTAGTCATCTAGACAGAGGAAGTTGCATGTCTGTGAAAAACGGCAGGCAGAAAACTAGTTCTGAGATCTCTCCCTGACGTGGTAATTCTCTTTTTGCAGGGCATTTCTGTATGGGAGAGCATTCAAACAGGAAAAGCTGTAACGTGTGAATCAGCCAGTTCTGTGAATCAGCTAATCTTGTGCATGACCAATAGTCAGAGATGATGGGATCTGTAAACTCATGACATATAGAGAGGGCACCAGGTAATAACCAGTAATAATAATAATAATAATAATAATAATAATAATAATAATAATAATAATTTATTATTTGTACCCCGCCCATCTGGCTGGGTTTCCCCAGCCACTCTGGGCGGCTTCCATAGAAACCAAAAAAACACTAAAATATCATACATTAAAAACTTCCCTGAACAGGGCTGCCTTAAGATGTCTTCTGAATGTCAGGTAGTTGTTTATCATTTTGACATCTGATGGGAGGGCGTTCCACAGGGCGGGCGCCACTACCGAAAAGGCCCTCTGCCTGGTTCCCTGTAGCTTTGCTTCTCGCAATGAGGGAACCGCCAGAAGGCCCTCGGCGCTGGACTTCAGTGTCCGGGCAGAACGATGGGGGTGGAGACAGTATACAGTATACAGTGTGGATGCAGGGCTCAGTCCTGAATGAATCTACCTGGGCAGAGTAATAGTACTTGGGTAAAAACACAGAGAATAATCTCTCCCATAGAATAGTTGATTGACATCTATGACATTTTAAATGTGTTTGTGAGAGGGGGGATATTGGTTTGTTTTTGTCTTATTATGTATAGTAAGTGCTGTCTTATCACTGCAGATGGTGACAGCAGCCATGAAATTAAAAGACGCCTGCTTCTTGGGAGAAAAGCAATGACAAACCTAGAAAGCATCTTAAAAAGTGGAGACATCACCTTGCCGACAAAGCTCCGTATAGTAAAAGCTATGGTTTTCCGAGTAGTGATGTATGGAAGTGAGAGCTGGACCATAAAGAAGGCTGATCACCGAAGAATTGATGCTTTTTAATTATGGTGCTGGAGGAGACTCTTGAGAGTCCCATGGACTGCAAGAAGATCAAATCTCTTCATTCTGAAGGAAATCAGCCCTGAGTGCTCACTGGAAGGACAGATCCTGAAGCTGAGGCTCCAATACTTTGGCCACCTCATGAGAAGAGAAGACTCCCTGGAAAAGACCCTGATGTTGGGAAAGATGGAGGGCACAAGGAGAAGGGGGCGACAGAGGATGAGATGGTTGGGCAGTGTTTTCGAAGCTACCAGCATGAGTTTGACCAAACTGCGGGAGGCAGTGGAAGACAGGAGTGCCTGGCGTGCTCTGGTCTAGGGGGTCACGAAGAGTCGGACACGACTAAACGACTAAACAACAACAACAAATGCTGTCTTAAAACTTTGCCCCTTTAAAAAAAATAGAGGCGGGGGGGGGGAGAGATAAAACCAGATATAGACTTAATGAGGCCAGAAGAAGCTTGATCTATTTCTCCTCCCACCCTTCCTCAGTTGCATTATTATGACATCCCTAGTGTGGTGCAGTCACATAAGTGCTTGGCTTTCATTGGGGAGACTTGGGTTCAAATCCTTTATTTGGGTACCAAGCCAGGATAAGAGGAAGGCAGGACATCCAGCTGAAACGAGTCAACGATTCCTTCCTATTGTAATAGAACAAAAGCACAAAACAGGCCATCAGAAACCACCTCCATCATAATAAATTAACTTGGCATCACTGGGTTTCCCCCCCTCTTTCTGAAAAGAACTAATAGACCTATAGAATATAGATTGCATTACTGTGGTGAAGAAGTCCCGGGAACACCCTCCGTGTAACTCTTTTTGTCATTTTGTGTTTCGTTAGCTTGTCTTGCTGAAATTTAGGTGTTGTCCTTTGTGGTTTATTAGTCATCTGCCAGAAGCAGAAATGGACAAAAGAAAATCGACTGGTTTCATTGTTTTCAGGTGACAGGATGAAATAAGAGGGAGTAGCTGCCTTTACAGAGAGACACTTTAAAAGACAGAGAGTAAGAATTTTGTCTCCTTCGCAATATAGGTTCCAACAGGCTTCCTGTTGGAAAAGTCTATTGTTTGTTTGTTTTTAAGGGACAGACAAATCAGTCATTTTGGGCTCCTCTCAGTTTCTTGTTTTTCAGCTCTCCATATTTCTGCATCAACTTGTTTTTCGTTGTTGTTGTTGTTGTTTTAACTCACGAAAACAGTCATCATTTTAGTGTAAGTTCCTCCTAATCTGCGCATCTCCCTGCAAATAAATCAGGACAAATGCTTGACAAATGGATCACTTAGGATTCCCAAACTTTGGGAATCCAAAGGGTACATAAGTATAATTTGTTTTGTTTTTATTTTGTTTTGTTATTTGTATGAAAATTGGGAAATTCGTGGAAGGGAATTTAGATCGACTTTAGAAAAAAATGTTTTAAGAATGAGTATTGATGTATAAGTATTGATGTTTAAGTTTGGATAAGGTATAATTGGTTTTTTTAAAAATGAACTAAATTAAATGAAAATAAGGTTAGCAAAAATAAATTGAGGAAATGGATGAAAGAGAAAAAGTAAAATAATAATATGTTAAATTAAATTATTAAGTTAAAGTTGAGAAATAAGTAATAAGGATTTGCTGAGCTAATAATTTGAATTGGAATACAAGAAGGGAAGGTGTGAGGAGGTCTGAGAAATAAGTTAAAAGAAATAAGCAATTGAAACTTTATGTGTTTTTAATTGTTTTTAAGTTTTACATTTTTGTATGTTTGTTATATATTTTTTTTGTTGTGGTTGTTTATTTTTGTTTTTGTTTCATTATAGAAAATGCTAATAAATATATATTTTAAAAAAAGACAAATGGATCACTTAGAGGCTCCCAACGACATGTTGCAGAACACATCTGCGAAACAAAATGGGAAATGGGAAAAAAGAGTCCTGGCTCTCTACCTACTGCTTTAGAAAAGGACATGCCTACATAATGGAAGCCAACTATTGTTAATCCAAAAATATACGTTTTCCTAGGTTATTACTAAGTTCTTGTTCCTGTGTGCACAGGCTTGTGTTGCCAGTAAGGACCCACCTTGACTATTCGTAGGTCTTGTCTGTTTTCATTGGCAAATCTTTTACATTCACTGGCTTTTTGTTTTGCGTGGACAGGCGGAGACCCCAAACCCAGGTTGTCTCCCGCTTGGGATAAAGACACACAACACTGTGTTATGGGATTAAAATTGGCCACAACTTTATTTAAGATTCAGATGTAGGGAGACATTATGGTGAAGTGGTTAAGAGCGGTAGACTCGTAATCTGGTGAACTGGGTTTGATTCCCCGCTCCTCCACTTGCAGCTGCTGGGTTACCTTGGGCTAGTCACACTTCTTTGAAGACTCTCAGCCTCACTCACCTCACAGAGTGTTTGTTGTGGGGGAGGAGGGGAAAGAAGACTGTTAGCCACTTTGAGACTCCTTTGGGTAGTGATAAAGCGGGATATCAAATCCAAACTCTTCTTCTTCTTCTTGGCTTAGGCCTTGGGCGGTTATTCCTCCCAGTCCCCAGCCGGGGATCTGGGGAACATCAGGGTTATCCAGACTGGACTGTCTCTGGAGAACATCTGTTCAAGCAGAGAACTCGCCCCCCAATTCGCCACAACATGGGGGAGACCAATGACAGCCTCTTCACATATGGCCAATGACTCCCCTCAGAACAACCCCTTTAACGGGGAACCGTGGGATCGCCGACGCAGGGGGGGGCATGGATCACCGCTTCACGCTCCCCCCCCCCATTTTAGGGAAGAGAGACTAAAAGATTCCACCCAAGGCCTGAAACTGCCAAAGTTGTGATGTTTTGCTACGGGGAAGGCAAAACTTGCCTATGCAGGAAAATTCCTTTCCAGCCCTTCAACAGCTACCTTGACATAGCAGCGCCCGCCTACCAGCGGAGAAAAGGTTAACCTGCAAAAGAAAGCTTAACTGAGGGAGGGCAGGGTGGGAAAAGCTCTTCAGCTGACTGTGATCTCCCAGGTAAGTTCCACCCTCTATTGTGTGAGTAGGGAAGCCCCACCCCCTATCTGGCCAACTCCCCTGGCAACGCCTCCCCCACCGGGATTGGTTGATTGTTCGAGGTTGGGCGGGAACCTCCAGGTATCCAGCTTGGGCTGGGCAATGCCAGACAAATACTACGAGGAGCTGTGTAGGATCAGGGGTGCTGGGCGCGACCACGAAAAGTACGCCCCCCCCCTTTGATGTGGGGAGCGGTCATTACAGAATGTGCTCATCCCTGAGGTTAACGATTGTTGTTGATCTCGTTCTTTCACCTCCGCCAGCTTGTTGCTTTTCCCTGCCCTCCAAAAAGAGAGACCTGGAAGTTAGGTGTACTTTGAATTTTTCAGTTTTGACATAGCGACAGATTCGTCAACCTAAATTTAGTGTGTGACCTGCATTCTGGAGTAAATTCAGCCCTCTGATCAAGCAGGATTCCTGATCACAGGGAGGATTCTAGACAGGCTCATTCAAGCATGCTTAGAATCTCTCAACGTGGGAAGGTCTCAGTTGGATCCAGTCCTCCAGGTATGGAGCACCCCTGTTCCTTCCCTCCTATTAGCCCACATAAGGACTTTGCATTCAATACTATTTACCCCAGCTCCAGTGCACTCTCACTGCTGGAGTTTGCTTCAGGATGAGAACAGAAATTGTGCTCCAGCGGCGCGGAAGCAGCAGGAGGCCCCATTAGCTAAAGTGGTGCTTCAGGTTAAGGACAGTTTCAGGTTAAGAACGGACCTCCGGACCGAATTAAGTACTTAACCCGAGGTACCACTGTACCTCATGAGCAGAATTGTTAAAGGGTGGATAACTGAAAGAATCACTGTATGAAGGAACCAGACCTATAACGCCAAAAACAACTGAGAGCGAATTAAAGTGAAATTGCACTGTGTTCCTGAAGTAACCTAAGTTTAATCCATTTGTGTTATTTAATACAGTGGTACCTCGGGTTACATACGCTTCAGGTTACATACGCTTCAGATTACAGACTCTGCTAACCCAGAAATAGTGCTTCAGGTTAAGAACTTTGCTTCAGGATGAGAACAGAAATCGTGCCCTGGCGGCGCAGCATTAGTACAGTTTCAGGTTAAGTACGGACCTCCAGAACAAATTAAGTACTTAACCCAAGGTACTACTGTATCTAGCCTTAAATAAATCTTTATTGTTAATTTAAAGAAAGCCTGTCTGAGATTCCAACTTACTAGTTACTCCCTCACAAAGGTCCCCTGCAAGGCATTCTGGGCTAAAATTTAAGGGGAAAGGTAGAGAGACCTTCAGTTAAAGGGTTGTTCAGTGGGGCGGGGGCAATTTGCCTAAGTGAGAGCGGGCCCAACGGTGTGAAAGGAAAAAGTGCCGCCACACCTGTCGCCGCAGTCCACAACGCTGTTGGAGTTTAGTAAATATACCACAGCTATGTGCAGAGAGACATAATTTGGTGAGGCTGCTGGTTGAAAGCATGGAGAAAACTCAAGGTTTATTTCTCATGGCAGACAAAGCCATTCTAAGGATAGATTTTAGATGCAGCAAAGATGGATCCAAGATGTGAATGCTAACAGATGCCAGCTCATACTGAATGCTGGCTGAAACTGGAGAAGAAGAAGGAAGGAAGGAAGGAAAGGCTGAAAGGAAGTAATCGCCTTCACCAACAAGATGCTAGTTACAGGTAGGTAGCCGTGTTGGTCTGCCCTAGTCAAAATAAAAAAATTCCTTCCAGTAGCACCTTAAAGACCAACTAAGTTAGTTCTTGGTATGAGCTTTCCTGTGCATGGAAGAAGTTAGTTCTTGGTCTTACTAAGTTAGTTCTTGGTATGAGCTTTCGTGTGCATGCAAGAAGTGTGCATGCACACGAAAGCTCATACCAAGAACTAGCTTAGTTGGTCTTTAAGGTGCTACTGGAAGGAATTTTTTTATTTCAACAAGATGCTAGTAAAAGATAATGAATCGGTGAGAAGGGAGAACAGGTTGTTTTTCTGTCTGTCACCTCCCACTGGTTCAGATACCTTATTGCACTTATTGCAGATACCTTATTACTCCCCCAGTTGGTGGATGTATACAGTGGTACCTCGGGTTACATACGCTTCAGGTTACAGACGCTTCAGGTTACAGACTCCGCTAACCCAGAAATATTGCTTCAGGTTAAAAACTTTGCTTCAGGATGAGAACAAAAATCGTGCTCCGGCGGCGCAACAGCAGCTGGAGGCCCCATTAGCTAAAGTGGTGCTTCAGGTTAAGAACAGTTTCAGGTTGAGAACGGACCTCCAGAACTAATTAAGTTCTTAACCCGAGGTACCACTGTACCAAGATCTCAGTCACCATGTCTTCATTCACCTGGGGCACATGCAGGGAGGAAAAGGCAGGGATAACGTG
The DNA here is from genome assembly GCF_964188305.1 of Podarcis bocagei. Classification (NCBI taxonomy): domain Eukaryota; kingdom Metazoa; phylum Chordata; class Lepidosauria; order Squamata; family Lacertidae; genus Podarcis; species Podarcis bocagei. The sequence continues at coordinate 9,645,145 of NC_138138.1, forward strand.
ATCAAGGGAAGGGTTTTCAATCATGTGTCAAGTAACCACATCTAGAATCAATCTCGGTGGAATCTACACACACATTAAAAAAACGCTGTGAAAATGCTTTTCTAAAAAAAAGTTTTGAAAAACACATTGAATTTTGCATAGCTCACTTTCGCCATCTAGTGTCACACTTGTATTTTGCACTTTACAACGCATTTAAAACGTTTTATTTGCAGCTGTGTAGCCGAGTCCCTAGATTGAAAGCAGCATGGAGAGGAAGAGCCTGAACGAATCCACATTGAGAAACTACATTTCTGCACCGCAAAGGAGATTAGGAATTACGTAGCCTACAGTTCAGTTCTCCACATTTCTGACGCAATTTGCATTTTTAAAAAAATACTTGTCATCATTGCAGTACTGATTTCTCCTAATAAACGTGTTTTGTGTGTGGTTTCGCTTAACAAAGTTTGCAAGTGAATAATAATAATAACAATAATTTATTATTTATACCCCACCCATTTGGTATTTTAGTATGCTGTTTTCACCAGTATATCTACTTTCTGCACCCTCTCCTTTAATGTATGCATTGTTGTACAGCAATTTGGTTGGAGGGCTGCATGACAAAATCTGAAAATGTGCACATTTCGAAGGAAAACTGTTAAGTTGTGGGCGAACATATCAGATGACACAGCGATTCTTCCAAAGCAGCTCTTTATTTGTAAGCTGGAACAGAACTAACTGAGGAGCTCAGTCAGCCTGCTTATATAGAGCTCCAGAACAATTGTAACTGTTGCAACTTTCTAAAACTATCCAATCACAGAACGTCACTTTTTGATCCTTCATTTGCATACAAACTATCCAATCACAGAACGTTACTTTTGATCCTTCATTTGCATAACTATCTACAGTATCCCCCTGTTGGCCCAGGGTGAGAACTTCAGTACATAACAAAAACTATTGGTTCAAGGAGTGAACATTTAAATAGTTTCCCATCAAAATGCAGACAAAGAAGCATTTCTCCCCTCTTCCTTCATAGAAGTCCTAATCAAGCCAAAAGATTTACCTCACAAATCTCATCAAAATGAATGGGCGTGCATAGAAGAATATGACTATCTTTTACAGATCCTTCACACCTCTGTTGGCTCATACAAAAGAGCTTGCAACAATTGTGACCAAAGGCTCTCACTCTCTTCCCCTCTTAAACTTCCAGCTTGGTAACTTGTACCTGAAGATGAATGGTGTTGATGGGGGTAAGCAAGGTCAATTCTTGGATGTGTGACAGTGGAATTGCACAAAAGACGAAAGAACAAAACTTCTGCAAATTATCAAGGCAGACTATGGCTAATTATCACCTGCCTGTCACATTTTAACTAGCTACTCCCTGGTGTACATATGTAAGGAGACTGAGAATCCATATTTTGGTCCTGTCAGGGACTGGTCTGAAGAGGGGGGCTGCGAAATGCCCTCTCCCACTTTCGGAGGGGGAGGGGAAAGTCCACCCCCCGCCTCCGTTCTCCAGTAGCTGCAAGAAGTGACAGAGACAGGACTGATTTACGACAGGACAGAGAACTGCCAAGTTTCGAGGTATTGAGAGAAGGAGAGGAAGCTGGAGAACAGATAGCAGACACATCCTTAGAGAGCCTGGGAAACCCATCCACTCCTTCTCCAAGGACACGCCGGTCCATCAGGAGTCAAGAGCAAAGAATGCAGAGACATGTGACTCCTGAGATTTTCCATAAGGATACAGAATGTTGTTGGGGAAGGAAAAGGAGGGGCTCAGAGTGAGCAACTTCATGTTGTTGTTGTTTAGTGGTTTAGTCGTGTCCGACTCTTGGTGACCCCATGGACCAGAGCACACCAGGCACTCCTGTCTTCCACTGCCTCCTGCAGTTTGGTCAAACTCATGCTGGTAGCTTCCAGAACACTGTCCAACCATCTCGTCCTCTGTCGTCCCCTTCTCCTAGTGCCCTAAATCTTTCCCAACATCAGGGTCTTTTCCAGGGAAACTTCTCTTCTCATGAGGTGGCCAAAGTATTGGAGCCTCAGCTTCAGGATCTGTCCTTCCAGGGAGCACTCAGGACTGATTTCCTTCAGAATGGAGAGGTTTGATCTTCTTGCAGTCCATGGGACTCTCAAGAGTCTCCTCCAGCACCAGAATTCAAAAGCATCATTTCTTCGATGATCCGCCTTCTTTATGGTCCAGCTCTCACTTCCATACATCACAACTGGGAAAACCATAGCTTTAACTATATGGACCTTTGTTGGCAAGGTGCTGTCTCATCATAATGGCATCCAAGTCTAGATTCGTTGTTCTGCTCCTCGATTGTCGAATAAAATCATTAAAAAGAACTTCCTTGTTTCTTCTTTGATCCTGGACGCTACCTGGGGAGGAGAGAATCACTTGAGTCTGACACGTCCCTGAATGCCCCCTTCCCCCTTCCATGGGTCTGTCTCTCGTTGGATGCAAGCGAAGCACCCCCAAAGGAATGAGGCAGGCCGGCTTGCAGCCAGCTTGCCTATCAGAACACAAGCCAAGCATGAAAGCGAAAGGATATAATTACTAGTATAGTCTAGTTTGGGTTCCAGTTTATTGTTCCGCTTGAGAATTTGGGCAGGATTCTTGAAGAGGTGCAGCAGACCAGGTGGCTGCTCAATCTCTCCCCCCCCCCCATCCTGGCTGATTAAATCTGCTAAACTGGGACTGTCTGGACAACAGATGTAATTGCTACCTTGTTGACAGAGGGTCATGTTCCAGCTGTTCTAAGGGAGGCAGTAATGTGTTCTGTATTCAAGACACACCCACCCACCCATATAATTACCATTTGTTCTCAAATAGTCCATTGTTAAGCACTGGAGGCTGGTAGAGCATGAAACTCTTAATCTCAGGGTCGTGTGTTGAAGCCGCACATTGGGCAAAAATATTCTTGCATTGTAGGGGGTTGGACTAGATGACCCTCGTGGCCCCTTGCGGCTCGACAATTATATTATTCCAACCTCACTCTGCCCATAGCCAGACCCTGCCTGCCTGGCTATCGTCTTTCTTAGATAGTCTCAGCGTTGCCCTTGTAGTTCTTAGTAAAGAGGTCTACGGGCACAGAAGCAGGGGCGGACAAAGGCATCGTGTGCCACACATAGCGGTTTGCTGGCAGGACCGCTCCAGCGCCGTACGGACAGTGGCGGGATCCTCTGCTCACAGCTGCAGCCGCAAACGGAGGATCCTCCGTTTTTGGCTGTAGCGGCGATGGAGGGATCCCATCACCGTTTGTACAGCGCTCGAGCAGCGCAGGTGGCAAACCGCTATGTACAGCGCATGTGCGGCGGCATTACGTACAGCGAACGGAGGATCCTCCACATGCGGTGGCAGTGGTGCGAAGTACAGAATCAGAGGCAGAAGTTGAAGCAGGAGGGTAGGAGGAGAGAGGACAATTGGCAGAGATGAGTCAGGCTGCTGAAGAGTGTCTCTCCTCCCTGTTTGTCCCCCAGAACCAGAAGAGGCGTGAAATGGGAGGAGCAAAAGAGGCATCCGGGACAGTCTCCAGTTGTTTGGGGGGGGGGACACCCTGATGAGGAGGGGACTGTGCTCCTTAGGCCTGTGCAGACTGCATTTTTGCTATGTTATGGGAAAGAGCACATGGAGATTTTGTGTGAGAGCAAACAGCATACAACCGCCCACAGCCAGCTCTCCCAATCCTTTTCATCCAACCGGGGAATATTAAATCTAGCGCTTGCTGGGCGCTTGTTAGCTACTTAAAGCACTCAGGGCACTGCTCTGGGACAGGAACTTGCATAAAGTTTGCATGTGCTCATTTATGTGGATAGCTTCCTCTGGGCAAAGCAAGATGGCGAGCAGCTGGGATCACAGTGGTACTGCATTTTTTTACTGTGTCAAACTGCCTTATAACTGGGAAAAAAAGTTTACCAAAAGGTAGTGAAAGGGGCAGGATATCTGGAGAATGGTTGTGCTGTATATATAGTTGATTTCAGGTGTAGAGAAAGCATGGGTAGACTTTGCAAGGGGCAAGATATTGCAAGGGTTAAGTAGGGACAGAGCAGCCAAAGTCGCCTTTTCCTGCATTCCTCATTTCTGTTGCTGCTCATTCACTTAGGTCAACCTCCCAGAGCGACCGTGACGCATTATACCGGGGCCTGTGGCTGTAGCACCACCTAGCGCCGAATTCTGCACTGTGCGAATTTCCTAGGCAGCAACAGCTCTTGGGTGTAGCTAAAAGGTCCGTATAGTAAAAGTTATGGATTTCCCAGTAGTGATGTATGGAAGTGAAAGCTGGACCATAAAGAAGGCTGATCGCTGAAGAATTGATGCTTTTGAATTATGGTGCTGGATGAGATTCTTGAGAGTCCCATAGACTGCAAGAAGATCCAACCTATCCATTCTGCAGGAAATCAGCCCTGAGTGCTCACTGGAAGGACAGATCCTGAAACTGAGGCTCCAATACTTTGGCCACCTCATGAGAAGAGAAGACTCCTTGGAAAAGACCCTGATGTTGAGAAAGACTGAGGGCACAAGGAGAAGGGGATGACAGAGGACGAGATGGTTGGACAGTGTTCTCGAAGCTACAGACATGAGTTTGACCAAACTGCGGGAGGCAGTGGAAGACAGGAGTGCCTGGTGTGCTCTGGTCCATGGGGTCATGAAGAGTCGGATACGACTAAATGACTAAACAACAACAACCCCTGAGAGAGATGGAGAGCTAGAACCATAGAGCTAGAACTCTGAGCGACTTCCTACAAATATAAAGTATTTTGGCCAAAGTATTGGAGCCTCAGCTTCAGGATCTGTCCTTCCAGTGAGCACTCAGGGCTGATTTCCTTCAGAATGGAGAGGTTTGATCTTCTTGCAGTCCATGGGACTCTCAAGAGTCTCCTCCAGCACCATAATTCAAAAGCATCAATTCTTCGGCGATCAGCCTTCTTGATGGTTCAGCTCTCACTTCCATACATCACTACTGGGAAAACCATAGCTTTAACTATACGGACCTTTGTCGGCAAGGTGATGTCTCTGCTTTTTAAGATGCTGTCTAGGTTTGTCATTGCTTTTCTCCCAAGATCTCTCAGGGGTGCCTACGTGAATTAAAATATTGGGGTGGGGGTGGGGCCACAGGTAAGCCCCGCCCCACATCAACCACATGACACAGCGTGCGCACACTATGTGAATGCCCATGTGCATCAGCTGGAAGTGGGGAGCGGCCCCCTCAAATATTTTATTGGGGGAGTTGATTCTGTTATGTACTGAGTTGAATAGGATCCAAACTGCAGCAGTCTGATTGGTCCTAGAACAATAGGATTCAGAATGCAGCAGTCTGATTTGTCCTAGAATAATGCAGCAGTATGATTGGTTGGCAGGAACCACCCAATCATGCTCCAGATTGAAGTGAATCCACAACCTGATTGGCTTACAGTAGAATTCCAGAATTAGCCAATCATGTGCAGCCCATTGTGTAAATAATGTATATAAAGCAGATACTTTGAGGGGACTTTCATTCATTCCTCCTTACCATTATGAGCTGAATAAAGAGCATGAAATCACTTTGCGACTCTGAGTATATTTCAGACTCCCAGGCTATCCATCGCTCTATATACACGTTCCACACTTTCTTTCTTTTTTAAAAAAAATTATTAGATTTTCCACAATGATAATAGAAACCACAAAGCAGAATAATACACAAAAACAGAAAAAAGAAAAAAGGAACAATAAACAGATAAACAATAACAACAAACTTAATCATTCAGAAATCCAACCTTTTAAACATCTTGGTTGACTTCCTCAAGTCCCTCCCTTCTGAGTTTCCTTGTAGTTAAAAGTAACAGCTTTCCAATATCATTATTAAACTAAAACAATTTCCAATTATAATCCATCTTATTCACTTTTCTTAACCTTCTAAATCCCATTTATTTAATTATAACTTAGTTTAATCCTATTTGTTTCTTTCAAGTAATTTCTATTTTTTTTATATTACAATATTTATCCAAATAGTCCTTAAATTTCCTCCAGTCCTCTTGAAACTCCTTTCTGGTCGCGCACGCTCCACACTTTCTAGCTCTATGGTTCCAGTAGTAGATAGGTAGCCGTGTTGGTCTGCCATAGTCAAAATAAAAAAATTCCTTCCAGTAGCACCTTAAAGACCAACTAAGTTAGTTCTTGGTATCTGAAGAAGTGTGCATGCACACGAAAGCTCATACCAAGAACTAACTTAGTTGGTCTTTAAGGTGCTACTGGAAGGAATTTTTTTATTTTAGCTCTATGGTGATATCCATATATCTACCTATCGGATCTCTTTGTCACTTCTCTAGCCGTAGACACACTCTACTCTTTCGTAGCTCTACGGTGTGTTCGGCTTGTTGTTGTTTTTCGTACGCCATGAGGTAACGGCGCCGCGCCCCGGGACGCCCTGGGGGAAGTGAGGGCGGAACGCGACTTCGAACCTCGCGTCTCTACATTTTATCTCTATGGTGATCTTTTCATTTACCCCACCCTCGCGAGAGAGAAGAGAGCGTACGCCGTGAGGTTACGGCGCCGCGCCCTCTGACGCCGCGCGCGCGCGAGAGAGAGAAGAGAGCGTACGCCGTGAGGTAACGGCGCCGCGCCCTGTGACGCCACGCGCCGAAGGGGCTCCGTAGGGCCTTGTGGGAATTGTCGCGTAGGAAGTATAAAGCCGGGAAGGAGGGGGCGGGGCTTTCGGCAGGAGGAGGAGGAGGCGGGGCCGCGAGGGGGGAAGAGCCTCCATTTTGCTCGGCGTCCTGAAGGGAGCAGCTCCTGAAGGGGCTCCGTCGCCCTCCCCGTTGCCTCCCTCGCGTCCTTCGGCCGCGCCGCTCCCACCTCGCCTCCCGATACTCCTCCGCCTCCAGAGAAAGCCGCCGACGCCGCCGGTTCTTCTTCTCCTCCTTCTTCCTCCGCCGGGGGGACGATGGCGGCCGAGAGCCGGGAGGAAAAAGGTACCGCCGGGTGTTTCCTTTCCCCTCAATCTCTAGGCCGCCCATTGCCATGGCAACCGGGGCTGGGGGGGGGCTGTAGCGGGAGGGGGCGGCCAAGGCCCAGGGGATGTGGGGGGTGGGAGGGGAAGAGGCCTGAGGAGCTTAACGAAGGAGGGCGAGGGGCTTTTGGAAGACTTACTGCTGCCTCCTTCTCCCCCCCCCCAGGGAAAAGTGGGCAGGGGGGCGGCGGTTTAATTGCCTTGAAATGAAATGTTACTCGCCGTCAGCCTTGGGGGGGGGGTAACGTTTGGGAAAGTAGGGCGGCGGGGGGGGCGGTAAGGTAAGGGATGGCCGTTTAATAGGCCTTGAAATATTGGTTCTCTTTCAGCCCCCAGCCCGGGAAAAGTGGGCAGGGGGGGCGGCGGTTTAATTGCCTTGAAATGAAATGTTACTCGCCATCAGCCTTCGGGGGGGTCACGTTTGGGAAAGTAGGGCGGCGGGGGGGGGCAGTAAGGTAAGGGATGGCCGTTTAATAGGCCTTGAAATATTGGTTCTCATCCCTTGGGGGTCATGTTGGGGAAAGGGGGGGCATAGGTTGGGGGCTGGATGGAAAGGCCACGTTGTTCGTTGCCAGGCTTGGGAAAGCAAGGGGGAGGCGTAGGGTGGGGGCTGGCGCTTTAAGGGGGCCAAAATGAAATCTTGCTCACCAACATCGTCATTTTGGGGGTGTTTTATTTGTTTACTGAATTTATATACCGGTTTGCAGAACACATTCAAAATGTAAAACCGCAATATATATAATCAAAGTAAAAGCAACCCAATAATACACAGACACACAAACCCTTGCACCACCTTTCCATAGTTAAAACCAGTCTGGAGGCAGCTTACAAGATGATATGTTTTGCGTACACAACCGGATTGAAACAGTTGCCACATAAATCATAACAAGAGCTTTTAAAAAAAAATAGGAAAAAAGTTATATCAGTCGTTGTTGGCATCTGTCTGTCTTCAGAAGACAATGGAGGAGGGCACATTTGGGGTTGAGGTCAAGCTGTTGGATCATTACAGCAACAAACCCGCAACAAAAAGCCATTGGTCTCTTTAAAATTGGTTAAAATAGATAAAACATATAAAAAGTATGCAGCCAAACTGAACAGTTTTGCTATTAATATCTAAAAATTAGAACTGATGTTAATAACAGCAACAAACCCCTCCAGCGAAACATTCTAAGCAATGGTGCAGTCTAGCCATTGGTTTCAGGTAAAAAATGTCCGCAGGCTGTTTGTGCTTTAAAATAATGATTTTTTTATTTTAAAAAAATCAACCTTTTTTTAAAATAGTCTCCTAGCGAGTTTTGGCAGATTGCTTTCATCCTCCTCCCTCACATTCCGTGAATATTAGCTAGTAATCCTAGACATTAAAATTAAAATGCTGCTGTGTTCAGATAACATCTCAGTAAGACTTATAACTGCCCTGTAAGATGCACCACTTCCGTTTTCCTAATGCAGATGAGATTCTGAGGATGAGAGGATAGTAGTGTACCTAAGACCAGCCAGTAGGTTCTTGGTTGGCCTTATGTTTGAGCCAAAAGTATCTTGGCTATATTATAAAGTTCACACACTTGGCTGCTATGTTGAACTAGCTTTCTGTTTTTTATTATATATATATATATATATATATATATATGCGCACGCGTGCACACACACACAAATACACACACACAGCTCTTAGGCAGGGATATTATACTAGTGACCGCCTCCACCGATTCAGCTGATGCTGACTAGATTTGTGTGTTTCCCTTCTAGTTGGTGTAAAAGCAAAACAATAAAACAGCTGATCTGTGTTATTCCCATGTCATGAGATGAAGTACAGCTCTGCAGCGCTTGAAGCTTTTTGTTTGCCTGTGTTAGAGATTAGGTTCATGTTACTGTGCTATTCAGCATTTATTCAAACTGCATTACAGAATAAGATAAAACAGTGGAGGAAATGTGGCGAGCAAGAAGGTATCTGAGGTTAGAGGTGAAGGCTGCAATTTGAAGCATACAAGATTTGATTTAAATGATGTAAAGTCTGACAGGACCTCTTAGTAAATCTGGGTACCATTGAGTTGCTTACAAATTTAGAAGACAGGGTGGACAATAATATGGTGAAGCAGGCTTACCTTACAAGAGGGCTGAACTAATACTTGGATGGTTTTTAAAGAGGATTAGACAAATTAATAGAGGATAAGGCTATGTTCTGCATCCGTTTTTGGAGGCTATGTGCCTCTGAATGGCAGTTGCTGGGAATAACAAGTGAGGAGAGTCCTGTTGTGAGTTCTGTTTATGGGCTTTGTATGGCCATTTCTTTAAACACTGTGGTAATGGGATTTTCATAGAGTTTGAAGGGACCACAAGGGTCATTTAGTCCAACCCACTGCAATGCAGGAATCTTTTGCTCAATGCGTGTCTTCAAGCCACGACCCTGAGAATCTCTTGCTCTACTCACTGAGTTGTGCTGGGCTAGGTGGGACTTTTACCTGATCCAGCCGGTTATTACATTCTTTTGACTATGTTTAACTATGCAGCTTGACCACTGGCATAATTATGTATTGTTTATGTACATACTTGTTTCCTAAATAGATTAGCTTTAGAAATCCTGTTGAAACAAGAGGGACAGCTTCTATTAAAAGCTTGCTTTTTGCATCTAATAGGAGCAATATGACTGCAGAGCAGTGACTGCAGCAGTTCTGCATTGTGTGTCCTGAAGGGAATTTTAACTTGCATGGCCTGGTTCTTGTAGAAATAGATTGATGAGTACGAAGCAAATGGAGCGATAGTATATCTGCCAGCTGCATACTGGGGCACTATGTATTTAAAGGACGTTCCACCAAAAATTTAGGTATTTGAGGTCTACCACATCTCCATAGCTCTGTTGTTATGTCTTTGCAATTTTATCTAAGAGGCTCCTGTAAGCATGACAAGGAAAGGTCCTGAGCTGGTCATAAGCCATCCTACTTTGGGCCTTTTCCAAAATATAGGTTAGGGTATTGTATGCAGTAATTAATTTTATTGGCAATTACTATAGTAGATAATAGTTGCTTGTTTAAGATAAACTGCTACAGATTTTTTATCTAAATGGCACACCAGTAAAATACAGTGGTACCTCGGGTTAAGTACTTAATTCGTTCCGGAGGTCCGTTCTTAACCAGAAACTGTTCTTATCCTGAAGCACCACTTCAGCTAATGGGGCCTCCTGCTGCCGCTGCGCCGCTGGAGCGTGATTTCTGTTCTCATCCTGAAGCAAAGTTCTTAACCCAAGGTACTATTTCTGGGTTAGCAGAGTCTGTAACCTGAAGCGTATGTAACCCGAGGTACCACTGTGCACTGTTCAAGAACAGAACTGGTGCTCAGAAAAATTGTTTGGGATGCCCTTAAAAGCATTAGGGTGTTTTAAGAAGAAGCATGTTTACAAACACAAAAACTAGAGCTGTATACTACAAGATGTTTGGTGGTTTAATTAACGAAGTCACCTCCAAAGGATTCTTGGGCTTGGGCAGTCTTCCAATAAGAGACTGTGCTTCCTTGCAGTCCTATGTCAAATGTGTAGATGGTATGCATTGTTAATGAAACACAGTGGTGGCGGGAGATAAATGGAGCTCTGGTCATTCAGGACTCCAACACTTAAGGGGTGTTTTGCGCAGAAGTCAAGATAGGGCAAGTGCAGATAATGGAAGACAAATGCAATTTGCTCCTAATGTCTCATATCCAGAAGGTTACAGGTCTCTGGCACTAGCTGAACCTTCCAAAGTCATCATCAAAAACAAATTCCTGTGAAGTACGTTAAAATAGGAGTGGTGTTAAGTTAGGTCCAAATTTAAGATTGTTGGCACTTAGACATGGTGAGTAAACCAAGAATGCCTCAAGGCAATGAATTATTTTCAATTTGAAAATACTTTCTCCCCCCCCCATAGATCTGAGTTTCAAGAGACCATTGGATTGAGGGTCCCAGCCATACTCCACCCTGAACAGTTGCCATTAGTTGAATATTGTCTGGAGTAGGTTTTAGTCTGTATACCTGTATCACTGAGAAATAATTGAGAAGCTTTTGAAAACCAAAGAGCCCAGAGAAGCCAGACGAAATAAAAAAGAGAAATGCAACTGATTTTTCAAGGCAGCTCCATTTTTAATGGAGTTTTGTATGCCACATTAACTGAAGTTGAATCTTTGGAAAGCTCTTTGAATTTGATTGTAGATAATTAAATTTAATGTTTCTCTGTAGTTAGTAGTGGCTTTGTACTAGTCTACACATGATTTGTTAAAACAAATCAAAACTGCTCAAGGAGATAGAATTATGAAACAAATTCTTGCTGTGGTTCATCTTAAAGTAAAATGATTGCCTGAAATGGAAATTTCAGGAATTGCAGTCCTTCCTGTTGCATGCCAAACCACTTTCAACATTGAAGGAAGTTTGAAAAGGTGCTCATGATATGACAGTAGGGGGTCTGATTATGTTTTATATTGTTTTTAGATATGCTGTAAGCCGCCCAGAGTGGCTGGGGAAACCCAGCCAGATGGGTGGGGTATAAATAAAATAATTAAGATTATAATTCTAAAAACGGAAAAGTAAAAATCTACGTGCACCAGTTGTTGGGATCCTAGTCCATATTTTTACAAGCTTTAATTACACTTGGCTGCCTGAGAAGAAGCGGTTAGCCAGAAGGGGGAGGTGCCCTCAACTTTTTGACTCCTCCCTTTACAGAACTTGATCTTCAAGAACCATTCCACCTGGCTGTATTTTCAGGAAAGGTGGCCTAGGTACCATATAGTCTGCCCTTATTTGAATCACTGCTCTGTGGCTAATATAGCAAATACTACAGGAAGTATGGGGCATCCCTGTCAGATTCCCCCAAAATATTACTACTTTTTCTAGTAGTGAATGATGGGTATAAAATCTAGCTCTTTAATATACACAACTCTAGGATGAATGGCTCCGCAAACCTGTGAAGGATCGCAGTTGTTGTTGTTTTAGGAGGCTGTTCCTTACCTATGAAATTTCACGAGAGTAAAATCAGTGCAGACACATCCTAGCCTCCATGCCTTCTTTGATAGTCCATGTTTGTCTAATTATGGCCCAGTCTGTGGTCAGGAATAAATCTCAACTGACTGGTGTGAATAAAGGTTGCAGTTAACATATTAATCTAATTGCCATAATTGCATTAAACATTTTAATGTCCTGATTAGGGTCTAAAGCAGGGGTCGGCAAGGTTTACCTCGCCTGGGCCGGTTCACTCCAGCGGAGATCCTACCGTGGGCCAGATTTTGCATGCCTATGATTTCTGCCGTCTGCGCAGATGCGATTTCCAGGGTTGTGGAAGCGAGTCCCCGCATCATGCCACACTGGTTTAGTGCAGTGCATAGGGACTCGCCAAGCGGGCAGCTCAGTTCGGGGGCGGCTGCTGGGTCAGTTAAACGACCCCTGTGGGCTGCTTGTCGCCCATGGGCCTTAGGTTGCCGACCCCTGGTTTAAAGCAAGCTTATAAGGTTTACCAGGTCAATTGTCCCTTATGTAGTTTAGGGATTAATGCAACTGAAAGATAGATGAGAGGTTTGTCAGTGAATTTGGTTAAACCTGTAGTAGGGAGTTCATCCATATCTTGCTTCTCCCCAATTTAAACAGTTTTGATTGGCAGCTATCCAAATTAGTCTTGTGAAAAACTGCCTTGCTATTCAGTTTTCACTCTTAATTTTAGAAAAGCTTGAAATGGGTGGGCAGATGTAAGTGCTGAAAGAAAATGTGTGGGTATTGGATTTTAGTATCACTTTAAACCATTTTAACAGCTCACTTGGTAAGAGCATTGCAGCGGGTTGGACTAGATAGATGATCCTTGTGGTCCCTTCCAACTCTAGAACTTTGTGGTTCTAATTCCACTATTCTAATACCATTAAAGCAAACGGTGAAGCTCTTCTGAATGCCATTTCTTAACCTTGTGTTTTGTTTACAGATGGCGAACTGAATGTTCTGGATGATATATTGACTGATGCACCTGATCATGATGATGAACTGTATAACCCTGACAGTGAGCAAGATAAAAGTGAGAAAAAGGGTATGCTTCTTTACTAGTTGGGTGCCCTTTTGAAAAGGTGGGCAGCAAGATCAGCCAACAACCTTGAGGGCTGCTGCCAGGGTGCACAGAGACTTGTTCATGCCCACTGGGCAGCTCCTCTTTTTCCTAAGAGTTCTTTGCTCTGCATTACAAATTCCTTTTGAAGTATCCTTATCTCCCTACCACATTTGATTTTTTTCAAAGGCAATGTGAGCTATTAAAGTAAAATATTACATGTCACATATGTGCAAAGAACTTGCTGTGCCGATACCTTGGTTGTAGTTTTCATATCTGAATGTTTTTAAAGGCTTTAAGATCCTTTGTGGAATATGGCATCCCAAACAAAACAGTACAGTTTGGTAAAAAGCAAGTACTGTCATTGCTTATAAAATATTAACAAGTTGAAATAGTTTTCCTTCCTCAAGCATGTAATCTTGGCTCTTTGGCTATAGAAATACATAGGGAGCTGTCTTTCTCCCGAGGAAGCCAGAAGCAAGGTTCTATTTCAGCTTATTTCCCATGTCAACTTTCCACAGCCTGGCACCCTTCACATGCTATTGGAATGAAACTCCCATAATCCCTGACCATTGGCCATACTGGCTGGGCCCAGTTGGAGTTGTGAGTCCAGTAACATTTGGAATGATACTACACTAGGGTTTGGAAGGGCTGTCCTAAGTTGAGTTTTGGTCTTTTAAGTCATTCCAGCCATTGGTCATCAGTTTTCTCATCTTTAAATAGTGAGAGATACTAGGATTTCCAAGGAGGCAGTTTAGTTAACACAACATCCCGGTTTTAAACCTACTAGCTTTATGTGCTTTGTCTCATGCTAAATGTGAAAAAAGTTTGCTCATCATGTTTTCTGAAGATAGCTTTAGCAGCATTTTGTTAATGCAATCAAGTAACTATGAAATGCTGATTTCAAAATTTGTTGGTGCTTTTCTAAAAAAAAATAATTTCAGGATCCAAAAGGAAAAGTGAGAGGATGGAGACAGCTGAGAGCAAAAAGCAGAAGCCTTCTGTGCATTCCTCGAGGCAGTTGTTACCCAAACCTCCAAGCTCATCCGTTAGCAACAACAAGCGAATAGTGAGCACAAAAGGAAAGCCAGTATTGGAATATAAGAATGAGGAGTATCAAAGGTCTGATAGGAGCAAGCGCCCAGAAGGTGACAGAAAGATGCGTATGACAAGCAGCAGCTCGAGAGACACCTACAAAGGACAACCTGAGAAGGCATGCATGAGGAAGAGAGATGCTGACAGAAGGGCAAAGTCTTCCACTCCAGATACCTCTGGGGTAAGCAGCGGCTTTTGCAGTCATTAAATGCACCAGTTCTTTAAGGTGCTTGCTCCGAACTCTCTGTGCATCCTGACATGTAAGGCGTTTGTTTTATTCTCATTTAAACAGAGGCTAAGGCATGAGGTGGACAGACAGCCAAGCAGGTCCAGCCACTCCTCAAAAGAAGAGGTGAACTCCGAGGAGTACGGGTCGGATCATGAAACAGGCAGTAGCGGATCCTCTGACCCAGGAAACACAGAGAATGAGGAGGAGGAGGAGGAGGAGGAGGGGATGGAGGAAGAAGAGGAGGAGGAAGACGATGACGGGGAGGAGGAGGAAGAAGTGGAAGAAGAGGGAGATGATGAAGAAGAGGATTATGATCAAGATGAAAGGGATCAGAAGGAGGGAAATGATTACGACACACGAAGCGAAGCTAGTGATTCTGAATCTGAATCTGCATCCTTTACTGATGGGTCAGTCCGATCTGGTTCGGGCTCGGATATATCAGGTAGCTGATATCATTTCTTTCTGCTCTGGGTCTTGTCATATTCAGTTATTTATTTCTAAATCGTACCACAGATGATTGGCTCTGGTGTGATTTCCTGGTGTCGGAAGAGCACCACCAGTAAGGATAGCACAGCAGCAAAGTGTTCATTTTTGTCCAAAGGGCTTCCTATGGCCACTGAGAAGAGTGCTGGACTAGATGGGTCCTTGGTCTCATCCGGCAGAGCTCTTCCTATGCTGTGGTGCTCATTAGTGTCTCACTAAGCAGTTTCCTTCATAGTGCTGGTCTCTTGGCCAGAGGCTGTGAGGAATGAAAGTGGAAACATAAGATGAGTATTTTGGCGGTGTACTTTACGTTACATTCTTTAGAGGCCTCTTTCATGGGGATGAGAAAAGATCTTCAAACCAGTGTGTCTCACAGGTTCAACTTACGTTTCAACATGCGGGGGTGCAATTAGTGCCAGCACCGTCCGTTAAGAGTTTGGGTGTAATCTTCGATACCTCCCTCTCTATGGAGTCGCAGATTACAGCTATAACAAAGGCGGCATTTTTTCATCTCCGCCAAGCTAAGCAGTTGGCCCCTTATCTCTCTCGTCCTGACCTAGCCACTGTGATCCATGCGACGGTCACCTCCAGACTGGATTATTGTAACTCGCTCTACGTGGGGCTGCCCTTGAGACTGACCCAGAAACTCCAGCGGGTGCAGAATGCCGCGGCGAGACTCCTTATGGGGTCTTCGCTGCGAGAGCACATTCATCCGGTATTATACCAGCTGCACTGGCTCCCGGTGGAGTACAGGATCAGGTTTAAGGTGCTGGTTTTAACCTTTAAAGCCCTATACGGCCTAGGACCCTCGTACCTACGGGACCGCCTCTCCTGGTATGCCCCACAGAGAAACCTACGGTCTGCAAATAATAACATCCTCAAGGTCCCAGGCCTCAGAGAGGTTAGGCTGGCCTCAACTAGAGCCAGGGCCTTCTCGGCTGCAGCTCCAAACTGGTGGAATGCTCTGTCAAAAGAGACTAGGGCCCTGCGGGACCTGACATCTTTCCGCAGGGCCTGCAAGACAGAGTTGTTCCGCCAGGCCTTTGGTCAGGGCGCAGCCTGACTCCCTCCTCTGGCAACCTGCACATACTTCTACTTAATTGGTTGCCATCAATTTGATTTAATTAATTTTTATAATGAAATATTTTTAGATTGTGTGATTATTTGATTGATTATTTTATTGTTGTTAGCCGCCCTGAGCCCGGCTCTGGCTGGGGAGGGCGGGATATAAATAAAATTTATTATTATTATTATTATTATTATTATTAATAATTCTATGGACCAGTGTTTGTAATACCAGTCTAGGTTAGCCTTTCTCAGTCTTGGGTCCCTAGATGTTGTTGGACTAAAACTCTCATAATCCATAGCCAGCAAGGGATGATGGGAGTGGTAGTCCAACAACATCCAGGAACCCTAAGTTGAGAATGGCTGGTCTGGGTGTATTTCTGTGGTGAAATAATTGATTTTTTAAAAACATTTTTTAAAAAGAGTAGATTAACTGAAGAAACATTAGTGTTTCCAGCAGTATATAAAGCTATTTGGCACATTCTGGTTTAAAAAAACCTGGAAAGAAACAAATCAGAGCAAAGCAGCTGAGGTTTAGCTGAATTTCAAACTTCTAGTCAAATACTTACGTTCTATTTATTATTGCTCACATTTTATTTAAGCGATGTCCCTCCCAACTCCGCCTTTATATTTTGGTGTCCCTACTGTCCGAAGTCTCGTGACAGGGACAGTTCCATTTTAGAAGCTTTGGAATGGTATTGTCAATGTGATGTGGTTGTCGTGTCACGTGGCTAGATCATTTGAATAACATGGCAAACACCTCAATCAGCATTGCACCTCATTGGGAGTCTGGCACAGACTCCTTAAGCGAGTCTGTTATCCAGAAGTAGGTTCACATCCATGGTGTGCAGAAGAGGCAAGCATGCATACCTGGCAATGTATAAATCAGGCTTTAGGGGGACGTGTTTGCTGTATTTCTAATAATGTGTATAAACGTTGTGGTCCAAGGGCATGCTGGGGCTCCAATAGGAGGATTGATCTGTACCAGTCGATTCCTTGACTTTGTGAAGACCTCACACTCTTACACACGTGTGCACACCATACCATATCAGAAACTGCTTTTGCAGTTTCTGTGTGTTTCAAAAGCAGCTTTCCATGTAATGTGGAATATTACTGTTCAAGGCAAAAAAGTTTAAAGCTCCCTTGACCTCTGCAAAACAACTCCATGGATCTTTGGATCCTGACTAAAGAATGAAGGGCCAATGAGATGATAGTTCTGAATGTTGAGAGCCAAATATGCATTTAGCTAATGTAAACTGTATTGACCTTCTTGCAATCATTCCTGATAAAGTTTTTGGTGTCGGCCTTAAAAGTACTGCTGTTGCTTGTTTTGATGGTCTTAGATGAGAAAAAGAAGGCGAGAAAAAGAGCTAGAGGCATCTCTCCGATTGTTTTTGATAGAAGTGGAAGCTCTGCGTCAGAGTCATATGCAGGTATTATTATGTTATTGCTTATCTTACTGAAATGATCTGCAGCAAAACCCTTGAACTGCATTTTCCAAAATAAATAGTGGGCCATAGAAACCTATTGGACATGTAGCTAAATAGTGAAAATTGGTATTTTGGCATGTTCTGTGTGAATAATTTGGGGAAGTAGGTTTTCTTGTTATGTTAATGCTATTTTGTTGCTTAAGTGGAATTTTCACTTTTTAAAACTTGGAAGATGATGATTCATTGACTAGTTTTCTGAAGAGAAAACTGGTCCACCAAAACAAACAAACAAACAAAATGAAACAACCCAAAAATCCAAAACAAACCCTCGTGCACTTTGAGCAGCATTCTTTGTGTGTGTGTGGGTGCGCGTCAGGAGGAATAATTTGTCATGAATGAAAATAGTATGTGAAAAGGCTGTAGAATTTATATCGTATCTCTATTAAGGCTCAATCTGAACAAATGTACTTTGGCTAAACACAGGTTCAGAAAAGAAGCATGAGAAATTATCATCTTCCGTTCGTGCTGTCCAAAAAGGTATAATTTAAATTCGAATTTTTTAATGCATGCTCCCATTGCAAGCTCTTGTGTCAAGTCTTTGTTAACATACATCAAATGTGGTAATGTTCCGATGTATAGTGGAACTAACTCAAGTGAGCAAATTGTATTGCCTCTCAAATTACTTCTTGCATGCATCTTCATAGTGGCAAATATATATCTTGTTGCTGAATTGGCAAGCAAAGAAGTAATGAAATGGTGCTGTTTGAAAGATAAATTTTAATAGGTTCTTCATTCAAGAATGTATTTTACTCCATTAACCAGAAAGCAAACATATCGGAACATTACTGATGTTGCATTGGCTTTTTACTTGAAATAGCTTATTTTGCTTTCTACGCTTAGCATTGCATGCTATGACACAGATTTCAAGTCTGAAATATGTGGTATTCAGCTACTGACCTGCAGCACAATTCCTCAAAATTTGGTCACATAGCTTCATTATATTAAAATGGAATTTGTGCAGGAGACCAATATAAGCCTCTCTGAAGTGAAGAATAGTTGTACCACAATATAAAAGGGCTTGTGCCACAAAGGGGCTATAAATATGTGTTGTGTGTTTACTTAGGAGGTGCAGAGGGAAATGCCAATAAAATTACATTTTGCTTTGTTTCCACCCCCAGACCAAACTAGCAAACTTAAATACGTTCTCCAAGATGCAAGATTTTTTCTTATCAAAAGTAACAACCACGAAAACGTCTCACTTGCCAAAGCTAAGGTATGCCACATTGCGCTTACAGACTACTTTCATTATGAAGATAAAGCTCTGATTGCAGAATACGGAATAGGGGCAATTGTTCTTTTAATTATCAAGCCGTTAATTAGTTCTCTTACCTCAACCCTGTCACAAAGAAATAGAATTAGTTAGCATCTCACCAGCTGTATCTCTGTTACTTTGAATCTGCTTTGAATCTTGCAGAAAGAAAGGGGAACAACAAATTCTGGGTTAACGCTTTGTTTTTGCTGTTTAATGCTTTCCATAATGCTTTGAACTTAATGGATTATGATTTTCCTGGTCCTCCCCAAGCTTTTGTTGGGTATGTGAGCATTTATGAAATACGAAGCTGTATCAGTCATACTGGCTTGCCTGTAGTGGTAGTACCTCAGTTAGAGATCTTTCTCAGCTGTCCCATCTTTTAACTGGAGATTACAAGGACTGAACCTGGGACCTGGTGCATGTCAAGCCTGTGTTCTAGCACTGAGCTAAGTGCAAGGTGTCCCTGGTGCGTCCATTGAACAGTTTGGGTTTTATAAATTACGTGTCTGCTCATCTCTCTGCAGGGGGTCTGGTCAACCCTCCCAGTCAATGAGAAGAAGCTCAATGCTGCCTTCAGACAAGCAAGGAGTGTTATCTTGATATTTTCTGTGAGAGAGAGTGGGAAATTCCAAGGTAAAGAAGAGGGAATGCCTGCACTCAACATTAACCCACAGTTCTTCGGGTTATGTCGTCTCATTGCAGTGTTCTGATTCTTGCAGGATTTGCAAGGCTGGCTTCAGAATCCCATCACGGGGGATCTCCCATACACTGGGTGCTACCTGCAGGGATGAGCGCAAAAATGCTGGGAGGCGTATTTAAGATAGATTGGATATGCAGGTAAAAGGGTTAAAATGTGAAATTTCTGGTTCGTAACGTTTACTTTTGGATATTCTGAGTAGGTTCACAAAGTGTATCCTCAAAATAGACATGATTCATTTGCTGAAACAATAGGTTACCACCCATTTGCATAGTCTGGAGATAGTTCGCAGATAGCTCAGTTGGTAGAGCATGAGACTCTTAATCTCAGGGTTGTGGGTTTGATCCCCACGTTGGGCAAAAGTTTCCTGCATTGCAGAGCATTGGACTAGATTATCCTCACGGACCCTTCCAACACTATGATTCTAAAAGACTTTCGTCTTAGTGGAAGGAATATTTTTGCCCTACCATGAATAGGGTATATATCTTTTGTCTTTTATTTTTGCCATGCTTCAGAGAGTTTGTTATTAACCATCATCTTCATAGGTGGCAAATTATTGCCTTAAATTCAGTCCTATGGTCTTGCAAGTGTGTGTGTGTGTGTGTGTGTGTGTGTGAGAGAGAGAGAGAGAGAGAGAGAGAGAGAGAGAGAGAGAGAATGAGAGAACACATACACAGACCTGCCATTATTAGCATTCTGTGCTCCCCCAACTGATTATGTAAAGCTCTTGATAGCTGCCTCTAATGCATGGATTTTGAGACATTGAAGTATAGGATGGGAATAGGGAGCCTCTATCTGCTGCAGTAGGATGTCTTCAGTAATTGACACCCAAGATACTGACTTTCAGACTTGTTGGGAAACCAGAGTTCGTGCTTCAAAAGATGCATTCTTCACATCCCCAACCCTGTCACTGAAGTCTAGTTTTTTGTTTTGCATTGGTTTTCTCTTGTCTTTGAAAATAATCAAACTTCTCATGAAACACATATTCTATATTATGAATGTCAAGCTTGGTTTTTGTCATCACTAACCTGAAATGTTCAGAATAGTGATGGTTGAGTTTCCCCAAGTCTTAATTTTAAATCGAGAGAGAGAAGAGTTTCTCAATCTGTGAAGATAACTTAATCCTTTTGAACATCTTCCCAGCATTACTACTGTACGGGAAGTCCACATTTTTTCCAGTAGTGCTTTCATAGTTTGTTTACTTCCTAGAAAGTAATAGCAGCATTCTAGGTGTTAAGAACGCTGCCAGAATGTCAAAACAGTGTGGGTGGGTGGGATGCAAAGGCAAGGCTTAAGTGTCCTTCTGGAAGAGAACTTGCCGGGTTGTCATGCTTGCTTCATACTAGGGTGAGCATTATGAACCTAACTCAGTTGGTCTTCCAAGCTGCACTTTGATAATATTTATATCTGCCAGTTCAGAATGCTCATCTTCCTGGTTTTCTGTTTTCTTTTTAATGTTCAAGTTATAGTCCGTAAAAGCATCCTTGTATAAGATTTAATTTAAATGCCAAATACACAAAATGTATTACATGTCACTTATACGTTTAGGCGTGAGTTGCCATTCACGAAATCTGCTCACCTGACCAATCCTTGGAATGAGCATAAGCCAGTAAAGATTGGACGTGATGGACAGGTTTGTCATTTGTGTTAATTATTCCTCTTCAGTATCTTAAGGCCAGTACTTAAAATTTTGGAATGCATTTGTTCTTATTTTATTTGATAGTTGTCCACATTTGAAAGACAGCCACCATTAATCCGAGCACAAAGAGATCCTAGAACAATGATGAACAGTAACCTCTTAGAAAAAGTCACAACAAAATATCTTCTTTTGAAGCATCTTGAAGTGTAGTCCATTCTTTATTAAAGCTACTGTTAGGCTACTTTCTGCCAAAAGCAGCCTTGAATCTAGATGAACTGTGACTCCCACCATTCTCAAGTCTCTAAAATGGGTTCATTGTAAGGGAGAAATATGGGCTTGTTCTCCTGCTATACTAACTGGAGGGTAGGGTCTTGTGAAAAAGCAGCCCACATAAACATATGACTTCCTTCACCTTGCATGGGTATTTGCAATCTTAGTGTGCTTTTTAAAAAGATAGCTGTAACACTATTTAGCATGCTGCAAATACAATTTTTGATAGCTAACAAAATAAAGATATGCACTCTTTGTTGCTTCATGGGCAGCATATGTCCTAAAATTCCGTAAAAACAAATTTACCTAATCTATTTGTTTGTGCCTGTGAGCTTTTGATCCATGATTCTGGGCTACACATGTTGGTTGCACAAGGTATGTGATACAACTCTTTCTTACTTACGCTGTTACATTTTTCTAGAAATCCCTCTGTTGGTATTTATAGCTGTTTCTAGTATAACTTTCTCGTAGAAATCAGCAAAATCATGTCATTGAGCGTTATACTTCGTTGTGTCCGTCTGGTTGGCTGCAGAAGCTGTCTTTGGAAAATTTGGATTCATTCAGAGTTCACCTTGTAAAACGAGCGTTTAACTGTTCCAGGAAATTGAGCCTGAATGCGGAACCCAGCTTTGTCTCCTATTCCCTCCCGATGAAAGTATTGACTTGTATCAAGTCATTCATAAAATGCGGCACAAGAGAAGAATGCATTCTCAGCCCCGGTCCAGAGGACGCCCATCCCGCCGAGAGCCACTCCGAGATGTGGGAAGGTTAGAAACGTTCTTTGGACTGATAATAGGCACATGTGTCAGAATTACGTGATGGAGGAATGTGATTCATCAAAAAGCTTTCCCTGCAATCAAGAAGAGAGAAAATCCTCACATCAAGCTGCATGGACGGGTTTGTGGCTTCATTGAGGATTTCACACTGTCCCCCCTCCCCCAGTTGGTCACTTTCAAGAGGAAAACGGGGACTTTTGGCTCATGCAGAAAATACGTTCTTGTAAACCTAGCTTAGACTAGATCTTTGGGCAGATAATCTGTTCGAGTAGGTAAGCGGATTTATCATGAGCAGGCTAGGTGGAGGAAGAGCAAGTCTGTGTGTTCAAAAATGTGTTAATATCTTGTAAAAGCCTTTTCTTTCAGGTATATCTCTGGATAAGCCTTGTCAAAATATGGGACTTTTATCAGGATCACTTATAATTTTGCAGAAGATGACCGCCTCATTTTGAGGATAAAAATATTTGTGTTATTTTGCTGTTCAAGAAGAGCGTGTTTGGGACTGTCTCAAATTGTATCACCGTGCTGTGGTTAAGCCCATTACCAAATATTCTCTCACATCTTGCTGAGCTTCTGGAAGCCGTAGGTTCTCTCCAAAGGGGGAGGAAGTGGCCTTGGAGACCCGGCAACAAACCAAAAAGAATGGCTGTTGCTGTGTCTGTGTACACAACCTTTCCAGATGCGGGCAGCACCTGTGGACTTAAGAGTGGTTTTAGAGGATCGCCACGATTATTGATCACTGCTCTATGAACTTGCCAACATTCCCCAGAAAAGAGGGGTATATCTTGTTACAGAATTGGAGAAGTCTTTGCAAAGGACTGATATAAGCCCTTCTATCCATCACGATTCCCCGACCCCCTGTGTAGCCACTTTGCTTTCTGATAAATCTAAAGCCTTTCCGCTAAAGACTGTGTAGTTTGGGCTGAAACCTTTTTCGGTTGCAGTTTCCTGTTTGTGGAAACGTCCTGTGGTAGGTAACAGATATCCAACGAGTCCCCATATCCTTGCTGTTTAAAAAAAAAAAAAAAAAAAAGGACACCGTAACCTGTAGGTAGGAGGAATCCTGGCAGCATCCCCCTTTCTTTGGGCATAAGAGGACTGAGCAGCGATGGCTTTTGAAGTTAAGCCTGAGAGGTTTCCAGTGCAATAAAGTATTTACGAGTGAAGGTTTTGCAATGGACTGCAAACTATACATTATAACACCGCCACACCTTCTCAAGCCTGCCAGGGCCTCCATTTATGTATGTGGCTTTCAGCTTAAAGTCAGTAGTTGGACTACTATATGAACTGTTACTATCATATATTATACCGGTCGTAAGTGCACACTCAAACTACAAGAAAGCGGTATGTTTATTCTTTACACCAGCTCTTTTTTTCTAAATCTATTTCTGCTGTACATACAGTTGCTTTGTTTGCTCAGAATTGTGATACTTGCTTTTAAAATGGTAATGCAGTATATTTTAATGGTAGTTGGGGAGGAGGGAGGGGTAATTGCCTTTGGCCTGTATAATTGTTTCACCTTTTGATGGTGTATTTGAAGGGTTTGGGGGGGGCATTCGGTGACCTGCTGGTGGTGAGCAAAGGAGAAACCCAGGCTGGCAGCTGCAAAATACCTTCTTCGGAAAGCACAACCATTTCAGCTAGTAATAAGAATTTTGAAAAATCTCTTAGCTCTATTCTCGAGAACATAGGAATAGGCCATATTGTAAAAGATCCTTCCTGGCTAGTAATCTTTGTATGTAAAGCGGGGGCGGGGGGGGGGAGAGAGAGATGGGTCCGAATGATATCAGTCCAAGTGAGGCAGAGTATTTAGAGGTTTGGAACACGTCCGTAAGATGCGTCCAAATTGTGTGGCTCTGTGCTTGTAGGGCGAGCATCAGTATAGCAATTGGACAAGTTACAAGTAGGGTTAAATTAGGTTTATGGCTACAGTTCTGTGTGTAATGGGGAGTAAGCCCTAAAGAAATAGGTTGGAATTAAGAGGTATGGCTGGGTCAAGGATTTCAGGTTCTTTGCAACCATAAAATGCCAGTTAAGCATATTTACATCGACACAAGAAAGGACTGAGCGGTGAATTTGGTAAGGCTCACACAGCTGCCTGGGACTTCAGAAACCTCCCAGAAAGTCGTCCTGGGTTACCTCCTGTTCCTTCTGAAGGTATTTACTTTAAGGTTGCTCCAAACAATTGTTTAATTATTGTCTAATTTATGTAGGCGTCGACCAGAGGATTATGATATTCATAACAGCAGAAAGAAACCAAGGATTGATTATCCCCCTGAGTTTCACCAAAGACAAGGTTAATATCTCGTTATGCAAATACATTTGCACAAACGTACAGATTTGTGTATTAACAATCTTGAATTTGTGTAGAATGTGAAGGTTCAAACAAAGCTTTGAGGGTGCATAGGGGTCTTCAGGGCTCTAGTTAAAGCTCATTTTGAATAGGAAGACTTAACGGAACGTGGGGGATCGTGGTGCCCTTCTTGGAACATGGTGGGGGACCTAGCTTAGAGCAGAGACAAAAATGTTATAAATGTCCTTACTTCTATTATATGAGTGAATATGTAGGTATGTCTTAATCTCCTCAAAACAGGCTACAGTGGTGCCTCGCAAGACGAAATTAATTCGTTCCGCAATTCTCTTCGTCTTGCGGGTTTTTCGTCTTGCGATGCACGGTTTCCCATAGGAATGCATTGAAAATCAATTAATGCGTTCCTAGGGAAACCACCTTCAGGCCAGGTCCGGGGACAGTCTGTCCCCGGACCTCTTCTGAAGGCTGGGGGGGGGGGGACAAGGGCTTTTCTTCCCACCCCCAGCATTTTAAAAAACCCTGGGACAGCGGAGGACTTCTCCGCTGTGCGGGGCGATCTTAAAATGCTGGCGGGCGGCATTTTAAAATCGCTCCGGACAGCGGAGGACTTCTCCGCTGTCCGGGGCGATTTAAAAGCCCCTGGGAAGGCAGGCAGGGGGGACAAAGACTTTCGCCCCCTGCCCGCCTTCAGAAGGTGTCCCTGCCCCCCCGCCCCACTTCGGAACAGCTTTCTGAAGTGGGGCGGCGGGGCCAGGTGTCCCCGCCCCCGCGCCCCACTTCGGAACACCTTTCCAAAGTGGGGCGGCGGGGCCAGGTGTCCCTGCCCCCCCCGCCCCACTTCGGAACAGCTTTCTGAAGTGGGGCGGCGGGGCCAGGTGTCCCCGCCCCCGCGCCCCACTTCGGAACACCTTTCCAAAGTGGGGCGGCGGGGCCAGGTGTCCCTGCCCCCCCGCCCCACTTCGGAACAGCTTTCTGAAGTGGGGCAGCGGGGCCAGGTGTCCCCGCCCCCGCGCCCCACTTCGGAACACCTTTCCGAAGTGGGGCGGCGGGGCCAGGTGGGGCAGCAGGGCGCCCAGGCCTCGCAGATCTCTCCCCCAGCAGCGGCAGCGTTGCCGCTGCTGGCGGAGACTTGCCGGCATGCCGAAGCCTGCGCGCAGCGCGCCCAGGCCTCGCAGATCTCTCCCCCAGCAGCGGCAGCGTTGCCGCTGCTGGCGGAGACTTGCCGGCATGCCCAGGCTTCGCAGATCTCTCCCCCAGCAGCGGCAGCGTTGCCGCTGCTGGCGGAGACTTGCCGGCATGCCCAGGCTTCGCAGATCTCTCCCCCAGCAGCGGCAGCGTTGCCGCTGCTGGCGGAGACTTGCCGGCATGCCGAAGCCTGCGCGCAGCGCGCCCAGGCCTCGCAGATCTCTCCCCCAGCAGCGGCAGCGTTGCCGCTGCTGGCGGAGACTTGCCGGCATGCCCAGGCTTCGCAGATCTCTCCCCCAGCAGCGGCAGCGTTGCCGCTGCTGGCGGAGACTTGCCGGCATGCCGAAGCCTGCGCGCAGCGCGCCCAGGCCTCGCAGATCTCTCCCCCAGCAGCGGCAGCGTTGCCGCTGCTGGCGGAGACTTGCCGGCATGCCGAAGCCTGCGCGCAGCGCGCCCAGGCCTCGCAGATCTCTCCCCCAGCAGCGGCAGCGTTGCCGCTGCTGGCGGAGACTTGCCGGCATGCCCAGGCTTCGCAGATCTCTCCCCCAGCAGCGGCAGCGTTGCCGCTGCTGGCGGAGACTTGCCGGCATGCCCAGGCTTCGCAGATCTCTCCCCCAGCAGCGGCAGCGTTGCCGCTGCTGGCGGAGACTTGCCGGCATGCCGAAGCCTGCGCGCAGCGCGCCCAGGCCTCGCAGATCTCTCCCCCAGCAGCGGCAGCGTTGCCGCTGCTGGCGGAGACTTGCCGGCATGCCCAGGCTTCGCAGATCTCTCCCCCAGCAGCGGCAGCGTTGCCGCTGCTGGCGGAGACTTGCCGGCATGCAGAAGCCTGCGCGCAGCGCGCCCAGGCCTCGCAGATCTCTCCCCCAGCAGCGGCAGCGTTGCCGCTGCTGGCGGAGACTTGCCGGCATGCCCAGGCTTCGCAGATCTCTCCCCCAGCAGCGGCAGCGTTGCCGCTGCTGGCGGAGACTTGCCGGCATGCCGAAGCCTGCGCGCAGCGCGCCCAGGCCTCCCAGATCTCTCCCCCAGCAGCGGCAGCGTTGCCGCTGCTGGCGGAGACTTGCCGGCATGCCCAGGCTTCGCAGATCTCTCCCCCAGCAGCGGCAGCGTTGCCGCTGCTGGCGGAGACTTGCCGGCATGCAGAAGCCTGCGCGCAGCGCGCCCAGGCTTCGCGGATCTCTCTGCCAGCAGCGGCAGCTCTGCCGCTGCTGGCGGAGACTTGCCGGCATGCCGAAGCCTGCGCGCAGCGCGCCCAGGCTTCGCGGATCTCTCCTGCCTTCAAAAGCCGTCCGGGATAGCAGGAAGCGCTTCCCTGCTATGCCGGACTGCTTTTAAAATGCTGGCGCTGGGGAGCAAAGCCTTTTGGCCCCCGCCAGCCTTCCTGGACCTCTTCTGAAGGCCGGAGGGGGGGGGGAAAGGCTTTGCTCCCCACCGCTAGCATTTAAAAGAGGTCCCCGGAGATTTCCCTATGGGCTTTCGTCTTGCGAAGCAAGCCCATAGGGGAATTCGTCTTGCGAGGCAAATCGCGGACGAAAAAACCTTTCGTCTAGCGAGTTTTTTGTCTTGCGAGGCATTCGTCTTGCGGGGCACTACTGTACGTTGTACTTTTGTTGATGTTTAGATTAAATCTTGGCATCAAGCTAAAATGACCAGATTTAACATTCTTTATCCAATAGCTAGATAATTACTGGAGTCTTCTCTATTCTGCTATAAAGAAAAACTCGATACATTTTAAAGCTCCTTACACAAATTGTTGAAGCCACCATTGGGAACAGCAGAATTACCTTTCCCTGTTCTCTTTGCCAAGGCAGGTGCATGCTTGTGGGAAAGATGCTAATTTCTGTTTATGTATTGCTATAGCGGTAAATATGATATATAATGCTGCTTGGTTTCAAACAGGCTATATAAAGGATCCCAGATACCAAGATGCAGACAGGTAAGAGATGCTTTAGTCTTTGTTCATTTTGTGCTGCGGTAACTTAGCACTGTGTTTAAATCCACAAATCTCATTCCCAACAGACGATTTTCAGGAGTGCGGAGAGACGTCTTTCTAAATGGGGTAAGCGTCTGCCTTTTCGTGTGCTGTAGCTGCAAGTGCTTTAATGCTGCCTGTGTTTATGACATTTCCTGTATGTGTTTATTTTCCAGTCCTACAATGATTATGTGAGAGAATTCCACAGCATGGGTCCGCCGCCACCCTGGCAAGGAATGGTTTGTATTTTTAAACGCACTTTACTTTTGACAATGTATTTGATTGAATGCATTCCTTAGAGTAATGATGATAAGGGTAGTTCCATTTTTTTTAATTTTATGAACTTCCTTAGGGATCCAAAAATGACAAGCGATTACTGCTAAATCAGACCAAACCCCATCTAGTCCAGCATTCTGTTCTCATGGCGTCCAACCGCATGCCACTAGGAAACCCTGCAAGCCAGGATATAAGCGTAGAGTCGTGCTCTTAAATCCATGCAAGAAAGATTTGCTACGTATAAAAGAAGCGCAGGTGGAAAAGAGCAGGCAGTATGAAAGAATGATATTGGGGGGGGGGGGCTACCAAAGTTGTAGCAAAATAAGGCCAAAGAAAAAAGGGAAATCTGCAAGCCTTATACTGTTGAAGTACAATTGGGGGGAGGGACACTGGTGGCGCTGTGGGTTAAACCACAGAGTCTAGGGCTTACCGATCAGAAGGTCGGCGGTTTGAATCCCTGCGACGGGGTGAGCTCCCGTTGCTCGGTCCCTGCTCCTGCCAACCTAGCAGTTCAAAAGCACTTCAAAGTACAAGTAGCTAAATAGGTACCACTCTGGCGGGAAGGTAAATGGCGTTTCCGTGCGCTGCTCTGGTTCGCCAGAAGCGGCTTAGTCATGCTGGCCACATGACCTGGAAGCTGTACGCTGGCTCCTTCAGCCAATAAAGCAAGATGAGCGCCACAACCCCAGAGTCAATCATGACTGGACCTAATGGTCAGGGGTCCCTTTACCTTTACTTACAATTGGGGGGGGGGCACAAACCAAAGGAGGCTAAAAGATGACTTGGCATACCCAATAGCTGACCTCTTCAAAAGGAAAATTGAATCTTGTGGGGAAGCTGCACCTAGAATGCAGACTGGAGTGGTCTGTTTGGGGTGCATGGAACTCAGGGCAGGCAAGATTTCTTTAGGAAGGATGATATACCACAGCAGGCCCCAGTTGTAAAGTACACTTAGATAGTATCCAGGTAAATGAACCATTCAATCTCAGAAGTTCCCAAACTGTTGCAGTGTGTCTGGATTTGTTGTTGCAGATGGAAGACAGCACAACCATACAGCATCTAGCACAGGGTACAGTGCATAGCTGTCAACGTTTCCCTTTTTTAAAGGGGAATTCCCTTATTCTGAATAGGATTTTCCTTGGAAAAAAGGGGAAGCTTGACAGCTATGTTACAGTGGCTACAACAGGCAGAAAAATCATTAATTGGTCACCAAAACCCTCAGCGATTTTCAAGTGGTCCATGACAGGAGAGTTTGTAAACTGCTGATCTATGTAATAACATTGAATTTCAATGTTCTGGATGGGTTTGGTATCAAGACACTTGTGTCAAACTACAATATCTGTTCAGCTCCAGCCTCCCACCTGCTTTTGCAATCAGTTCAAAGCAAATGTATGCATATTGATTTTGACTGTAACATTAAGAGCATGTTTTTGGCATTGTGATAATCCTCACCCCATTCATCCACCCTAGGCCCACAGTGGCATGGTGAATATCCCCACTGCCAGTTTAATTCTGCACAAGGTACGGGCGCCCATTCCACACGGAGAATCGTGTGCATAGTATGTTTTTACCTTTACAAATTACACTGTTCAGTCGCTGCAGCCTCCTCCTGTGTCTGGTTGTGGAAATGTGGGGTTAAGTGTACAGTTTGGGCTAGTTTTTAACCACTATAAGGTATTTTATCGTTCCACACTCGGAAGTGCCATTGAATCTTTGAAGCACTTTCTTATTACAGTTGCATTTGAGTGTTCATTGATGCCGATTGTGTTCTGAGGAGGAGAAATTTAAGCGACTAACACCATTTTCTTTTTAGCCTCCTTACCCGGGTATGGAACAGCCTCCCCATCATCCTTACTACCAGCACCATGCTCCTCCACCACAAGCTCACCCTCCTTACTCAGGGCACCATCCCATTCCACACGATGCACGATACAGGGATAAGCGGGTGGTAAGTATGCCCAGAAGGGCTGGTACCATGCCAGTTAAGGGTCATGGGCAGATCTAATGCTGTCAAGAGACCTTTATACAGTCTTAAGTGTCAGGCCTCTACGTTCATTGAAACTTTCAGTGCGTGTTCCGTCCCAGCCTTCAAAGAGCACATTTTAAAGCTGCCACTTGTGCCAAACTAAATAGTAGAATGCAAGCACACGAGACTGGAGAGGAAAACCTATGATGTTGTTTTACAAAGTTGTTCCTTTTGCACATGCCCATCATCGACCCCTTTGCATATTTTTGCATATGCTCCCAAGTTAGTTTGAGCCTTGAGAGTCTCAGTTGTTGAAGACTTGGAAGATTTGCAAGAAGTATTGTATGTGGTTTGAGTTTTCCCTTTCAAAAGAGAAAGTACGCTCCAGGTGCATGTTGCATGTTGAATCCAGATACAGTGGCACCTCGGTTCTCAAACGTCTCCGTTGACAAACGTTTCGGAACTCGAACCGTCTTCCGTAACGGATTACATTCGAGAACCGAAGTACCACTGTATTTGAATGCAAAGCCCGTTTTCATTTGCGATTTGTTTTGATCCTTCTTTTAAAGATTAGCATAAGGAATGTTAAAAAGGGACGCGGGTGGCGCTGTGGGCTAAACCACAGAGCCTAGGACTTGCCGATCCGAAGGTAGGCGGTTCGAATCCCCGCGACAGGGTGAGCTCCCGTTGCTCGGTCCCTGCTCCTGCCAACCTAGCAGTTCGAAAGCACGTCAAAGTGCAAGTAGATAAATAGGCACTGCTCCGGCGGGAAGGTAAACGGCGTTTCCGTGCACTGCTCTGGTTCGCCAGAAGCAGCTTAGTCATGCTGGCCATGTGACCCGGAAGCTGTACGCTGGCTGCCTCGGCCAATAAAGCTAGATAAGTGCTGCAACCCCAGAGTCGGCCACGACTGGACCTAATGGTCAGGGGTCCCTTTACCTTTATAAGGAATGTTGGAGGGTTGAGGCCTCCAGGTCCATAATAACATCAGAGCACTGGTGGGTCAGTCCAAAGGTCTGTCTAGCATGCTGCTTATCACAGTGACCAACCAGATGCCCATGAAAAGCCCTTAAGCAGCATTTGAGGGCAATAACCTGTCCTGCAGCATTACCTAGTGACTGGCATTCAAGAGGCATGCCACCCCCGCTCCTGGAGGCATCATAAAGCGATAGTGACCAGCAGCCTTACCTGTGCTTTGCAGCTTTTTTAAAATTAGGTGATCTATAAAAACATTTCTGTCTCCCACAGCATGATTATGACATGAGGGTAGATGACTTTCTACGTCGGACACAAGCAGTTGTCAGCGGCCGAAGAAGCAGACCCCGAGAACGAGAGCGGGATCGTGAGAGGGATCGGCCCCGGGATACCAGAAGGGACAGAGATCGGGATCGGGGCAGGGAGAGGGAGAGGGAGAGGATATGCGATCGGGACAGAGACAGAGGAGAAAGAGGAAGATATAGAAGATAATGCATTGCGGAACTGCAGTCACTTAAAGCAAAGGCTTGTATATTTGTGTGTTTACAGGTAGTAAACTTCTATTTTCCTCTGTCTACCTACTTTATTGTGTAGAAGGATTTATAATTCACCCTCTTTGTTCTAAGCATGCAGTAAGCTGTGAACTGGAAAATCCCCATCGGCTAAACAAAAAGACAAAAAATGTGCAAACTTGACCCTTGAGCTGGTGACTTTCATTTGAGCAGTTTCGAAAAAGTTTAAAGAAGGTAGATTAATGATCCCTATGTGTTTATCTTAACTGTAATTTAATCATCTGTTTGTTTGAATACCAGTTGACAACTGCCATAATATTTTTGCTTTTGTTTCCTTCCATGTAGTTTTTTACATGATTCTGTGGGGGGAAATGCTGCTATCAGGTATGCAAATACTGGGTGTGATGGTTTGGCTGTATGTCCGTGTTGAAACAGCCACGTCTTGGTTTTTCTGGTTGTTCCTTTTTTTATGGGGAAAAAAAACCTCTGTAAGAGTCAAGCTTGTTCAATAATGAAAGCAATATTAAGATGACAATATTGATATCTAATTTTTAACCTTTTAAACAGCTTTCCTGTGTTCTGCTGGCATTTTGGTTAATGCTATTGTTTGTTCGCCTCTCCCACTTCCATATTACACCCCCCCCCCAAAAAAAATGTCCATATTGTTTGGAATGTCCACCGTGTGTGTGTGTGTGAGCACAAAATCTTGCTGTATTCTACATTGCTACCATTTTTTTTTATAATAAATTGGTAACAGTCAACTTTCATGGATGTGCATGCTTCTGATGAGTTGTTTTGTTTTGTTTTGTTTTTGAAGGGGTGGAGCAAAAAAGCCTCAATCCGAAAATGTCACTTCTGGCTCAATAGATCCCTTACCTATTACAGGTGCGGCAAAAAGCAGTTTTAGTATGTTTTAAGTTACATCCTAACTCCAGGTGGGGCAGTGGTGAGCCCCATCTCTCCCTCCCCTGACCTGACAGAGTGCCTCACATGGACTGAAATTGCACTCTCTGAGCATCTTCAATATACTATATTTCTGTGATGGACAAAAGAATTCCTGGAAAGCAGAAAGCTTGAGACACATTGACTTAGGAAAATGGATAAAATTAATTGTGGAGTAAGAGATTGGGGGCGGTGAGTGAGGTGTTATGCATCACAGAGAAGTGTGTTCATAATGCAAAAGCTGGACAGGGGCAAGGTTTCAGAGGTAGCAAAATCTCCATCTGGGGAACAAGAAGTCCACTGTGGTCAGAGCAGGGTTTGGGTTTAGAGTTCTGGGCAGAGGGGCAGCATCACAGTGAGATGATGGCTGGGACAGAGAGCTGTCTTATTTATGCAAAGCAAAAGCTAGGATGATCTAGTGGCAGTGACAAAGGTGGTGTGATGGAATTCTGTGCCATGAAAAGCTGAATTATATGTACAGCCATCTTTGGCCTCCCTCCTATTTTTCTAGTCATGGTAAGGGTCAAGCAGCTAATCGGGCACCGAAACCTGAACTGCAAGCATTGCAAATCTTCTGAGGTTTTACTAGACATTTCCAAGCATACTGTTGCTGTCATAAAGGCGAAAGTTGCATATATAGATATATAAATCGCTATGATCCTGAGGAAACTGAATTCTACACCAATATCATTTATTCCAGTCCTGAATTGAAGTATGCGTGCAGCTCTATCACAATGGGGAAAAAATTATTCTTAAGAATTACAATATTAATAATTTCAGCAGATGTGCAATTAGACACATTTTTCCTGGGTCACTGTGTCATTATTAGAATGGCTTCGATGCGGACTATCCACCATGTGGGACTTAAACATTAAATTTTGCATTTTTAGTCCATTGATTCCAAGCAGATTCAGGCATGACTAGCGTCTGTTGGATCGTATCGATTGTGCACGTGCTGTACTCCAGCAGCAGGTGACAAATGTCCACAGGAAACCTTAACTGCTGTGTTTCAGAACTAAACGGTTCTCAATCTTGAAAAGGACCACGTTGTTTATGCGATTTCCCACTTTAGCAACACTTAGATGTATATTTTGAGAGATTCATAGTGAGTGTCACTGCCTCCAAATAAAAAGGTTCTGTGCTACGTTGCCAGTTGTGGAGTTTACAGAATAAGCTCAGTTCAAAACAAAAACGAGCAATCTCGAAGTGTGAACCATCATCAATACATACATTACTCAGGTGCTGAATGGAGCAGAGTTAAGATTGGCTTGCTTGTACATCCGTTTGAGTTGAAAAGTGTGGCAAAAAAATTAGAAGTTTTAGGTGCAGTTTTCATAAAGGGGGGGGGGGTATTAGCATACCAAGTCATGAGCATGCTGAATTATGCAGGCCACACAATGATGACCGAGTCCCAGGGGTAAGTTACTCTGTTTTGGTTTTCCTAATAATCCTGCCACATTTCCGACAAAAAAATGAGCAGCATTTAACAGCAATGAATATGAAAACTGCCACGCAACCGATCAAGAAGGCAATGACGTCCAGGGAGTGATACTGGTACCAGGTCAAATGATGCGCAGCTACTCTCAAGTGCTTGGCACCTTTGTGGCGCATGACAAACTCAATCCAAAAGACAGCCCGGTCCAGCGGCTTTATCGGTTGGTCATGGTGGATCTGCGACAGTCTCATTGCATTTTCCTTATATCTGGAGGAAGATAGAGAAACAAGAACAAATTAGTATAGAGCCAGAACTCAGAGGACCGCAGTCTTTAATTGCTCCCAGGATTTAAAAACAAGACTGCTGTGGCAGCCTACTAACTAATGTATTGTGTATTACACAAGGAAATTAAGGGAAAACATTGCTCTGATTTGCCTTTAACTTCTGCTGGTTTTCTTAGGCAAGTGGCCTTGTGAATGTTCCAGAAACATGCTATGTGCATTTTGTAGACTGGTAGTGTCATTTGTGGCAAAAAAATCTGAATGAGTGACTGACGGGCACCAGAAAAACAGACTGAAGAGATTGACTACTGTCGCAGTGTTACTTTTGGCTCCATAACCATATGGGGGACTGAATAGAAGGAAACGCGTACCGTATTTTTCGCCCTATAAGACGCACCAGACCATAAGACACACCTAGTTTTTGGAGGAGGAAAACAAGAAAAAAATATTTTGAATCCCAGAAGTCAGAACAGCAAGAGGGATCACTGCAGCGAAAGTAGCGATCCCTCTTTCTATTCTGGCTTCTGGGATAGCTGTGCAGCCTGCATTCGCTCCATAAGACGCACACACATTTCCCCTTTTTAGGAGGGAAAAAGTGAGTCTTGCAGAGCAAAAAATACGGTTCTTGCCTTTCGGGGTCGTCTGCACCTCAGACTGAGGGCAAGAGGTGTTTGGGGACAAAAGCCTTTGAGTTCCGTAGGACAATAGTCAGAAGACGCTAGATTCAAATGTGGTTTGGCAAGAGAAAATGTATCCCAACGTGGTAGAAGCAAACACTTTTGGCAAGAAAACGACCACAGCAGGACAGGAGGAAATGGAGTCAGGTGGGAATGGGCTTGGCTATAGAATATTAATAATATGTGCTAACGATTTCTCGGCTACATTTTTCTTTTCCAAAACCTATTGCTGAAGGTCCTAGCTTGCTCTAGGCATGGTACAGAGAAGGCGATCTGTGTCTCACTCACGTGGCATTGTGAATGACAGTGTTCACGGCATCCACTAAGTCTTCCGTCTTCATTGTATGAATGTCCAGCTGTACAGCCATCCCCTTTGCCTTCATGTGCACAACATTATCGGGTTGGTCAGCAAACATGGGGATCCCAACCATGGGAACACCATGGTAAATAGCTTCATAAATCCCATTGGTTCCACCGTGTGTTATAAAGGCTTTCGTCTTGGGGTGTCCTGGAATGGGAAGATGGGTAAAATGTGATAAGGAATCATTCATAAATTTCCCCATCTATGTACCCCCCCAAAAAATTTTTTTTGATACCACTGCATACTTTGTATATGACATGCTATTTTTTCACTGGTTCCAAGACCCCAAAATGCCTAATTTCATTGAAATATCTGTTGATTAAATTTCCCCATCCTATACAGTCGTACCTTGGTTTTCAAACAGCTTAGTTCTCAAATGTTTAGGCTCCCGAATGCTGCAAACCTGGTAGTGACTGTTCCGGCCCGGTTTCCAAACTTATTTCTGGAAGCTGAACATCTGACGCGGCTTCCATGGCTTTCGGCTGGCTGCAGGAGCTGCCTGCAGCCAATCAGAAGCCATGCTTTGGTTTGAGAACATTTTGGAAGTCAAACAAACCTCCGGAACGGATTCTGTTCAACTTCCAAAGTACGACTATAGTGGTTTATATCTTTTGATTACCATGATCGCCCATATTTTTCTCAACTAGTAGTGAGTTGTTGCGAAAAATATGGGCGTTCGTGGTGATCAAAAGATATAAACCACTAGTAGTTGGGAGTTGGGGACACGGGTGGTGCTGTGGTCTAAACCACAGCGCCTAGGGCTTGCCGATCGAAAGGTCAGCAGTTCGAAACCCCGCGACGGGGGTGAGTTCCTGTTGTTCAGTCCCAGCTCCTGCCCACCTAGCAGTTCAAAAGCACATCAAGTGCAAGTAGATAAATAGGTGCCACTCTAGCAGGAAGGTAAATGGCGTTTCCGTGCGCTGCTCTGGTTCGCCAGAAGCAGCTTAGTCATTTTGGCCACATGACCCAGAAGCTGTCTGCGGACAAACGCCGGCTCCCTCGGCCTATAGACCGAGATGAGCACGCAACCCCAGAGTCTTCCATGACTGGACCTAACAGTCAGAGTTACCTTTACCTTTACCTTTTTAGTAGTCAGTTGATACCTGCTGAGACCTCCAAACTATCACAACTCCAGCTGCTGATAACATGAGACCAGAATAATTATAGTAACTTGTTGGCATCTGTCTGTCTCAAGAAACAATGGAGTGAACCCCTGGGAGTGAAGTCAAAGCGTTGGAGAATCACAGCGCCTATTGTGGCAGTAGAGACCAGTACAGTGGTACCTCGGGTTAAGTACTTAATTCGTTCCGGAGGTGTGTTCTTAAGCTGAAACTGTTCTTAACCTGAAGCACCACTTTAGCTAATGGGACCTCCTGCTGCTGCCGCACCGCCGGAGCACAATTTCTGTTTTCATCCTGAAGCAAAGTTCTTAACCCGAGGTACTATTTCTGGGTTAGTGGAGTCTGTAACCTGAAGCGTATGTAACCCGAGGTACCCCTGTAGTTAATGTTGTCAGTTATGAGTGTCTTGACCCTTGCAGCTGTCCCATACAAGGCTAAGATCTGCAACTTTGGTGTTAACCAGCACCACGCTCTAACCATCAGAGATATCCATAGATGACAATGCTTTTTAAGATCTGGACTCCATCTGATAAAAGCAGATTATTGCAACTGATTACTGATTACAGCATTCAAGTTTAGTCCTGTTGACATGCAATCCCTTAATATTGCCATTCTCACACACACACACACACACACACACACACACATTCTCAAACCTTTATTGCATTAGCATACAGCCATAGCAAAATAAGACATAAATACTAGAGACAAGCAACCAAACAAAATTCAAAGCAATATTACTGGCGTAATGACATTTAAATTACCCTAAGACAATAATGTAAAGATTTAGTTGCCAGCGCCAAGAATCTAAAATGCGGATGTATATAAAGCATAAAATGGCCCCAAAATAGGCTCGGCACATTGGGTTAAAAAGTAATAAAAAGAATTAAAACAGGTCCAGGTCTAGGACACACTACCCAGTCAGAGTAGCCCTGAGTTTCAGAGCCTGCACTATAAAGATTGCCACCCCACGTGAAATTTGGGGATTTGCGTCCACAAGAAGCGATTTCACACACACACAAAATGTGTTTCTAGAACCCAAGAATTTTCAGCGCTCAATCACAAAATAGCGCTTTCTAAAATGGATGTATTTTGCAGTCACCCAAATTATTAATACCGTATTTTTCGCCCTATAAGACGCACTTTTCCCCCTCCAAAAATGAAGGGGAAATGTGTGTGTGTCTTATGGGGCGAATGCAGGCTTTCGCTGAAGCCTGGAGAGCGAGGGGGGTCGGTACGCACCGACCCCTCTCGCTCTCCAGGCTTCAGGAAGCTATCCGCTAGCTGTGGGAGACCCAGCTCTCCCAGGGCTAGCGGAGAGCTTGCCTGCACCCAGAAGCTTGGGGCGCGCTGAGCTCCGCACGCCCCAAGCTTCGGGATTAGTGCAGCGCTCCGCTAGCCATGGGAGAGCCGCACGGCTCTCCCACGGCTAGCCGAGACCTTGCCTGCATCCAGAAGCTTGGGGCGCGCTGAGCTCCGCACGCCCCAAGCTTCTGGTGTAGCGCAGCAATCCGCTAGCCCTGGGAGAGCCGCGCGGCTCTCCCAGGGCTAGCGGACTGCTTGCCGGCACCCAGAAGCTTGGGGTGCGCTGAGCTCCGCACGCCCCAAGCTTCTGGTGTAGCGCAGCTGTCCGCTAGCCCTGGGAGAGGCGCCCGGCTCTCCCACGGCTAGCGGAGACCTTGCCGGCACCCAGAAGCTTGGGGCGTGCTGAGCTCCGCACGTCCCAAGCTTCGGGATTAGCGCAGCGCACCTGGGGGGGAATAATTTTTTCCCCCTTTATTTCCCCCCAAAAAAACTAGGTGCGTCTTATGGGCCGGTGCGTCTTATGGGGCGAAAAATACGGTAGTTGGAAACTCAGGTTTTCAAATACGTTTTGTGGGTTCCACAGTGCTTTGCGTATGTAGTTTCCAACATGGAAATGCAAAGGTTATATTTCCAAGCAATTGTCAGAATGGAGCAATGAAGCCAATGTTTGCAGCATAAGATCTCTCACCAAGAAGGTCGTTTTGTGGGATCCAGTCATAAAGTCTGGTGTTGGCTCCTAATGTGTCTGGCCTTTTTCCTTTGTAGCGCCAAAGAACCTGGGATTGGGGGGGGGGGAGAGAGAGAGAGAGAAATTAATGAATAATTGCAAAGACGATTAAGCTTGATGCTGGCCCACAGGTTATATTGACCTTTTATCAACACGAAGGAAAAAGATTAAAAGTTAAAACATTGAGCATGAATACAGCTAAAGCCGAAGATTTTTTTAAGCACATTGCTTAAGTATATGCTCTCTATAAAATGCTCTCTATAAAAACCAGTGCTTCAGCAGTTGTGGTTTCTTTGTTTGTGTTTTTTTTTTTTTTGTCTTTACACAAAAAACAACCAGTTTTCTTTTTGAAAAGCTCAAATATTGCCTATTTTAAATGGCCAACAAGACTTAAGTTCTATTCTGTTCATTGAACTATTAATATGTGGCACCGTGGTTGAGATTGTACCCAGTCCTAGACATAATGATGTTTAATTAAAATGTGAGTAGTATACCTATTTATATTATGTCTTACATATTTTATTTAGCTAAACTTTCTCCAGTGTTATTTTATGTCCCATATTGGTATTCAGTGGACATTTACTCCCATGTATCTTTTCCCAGAAGAATTAGTGCATCATTTGCGAAGTAACTTTTGCCTCTCGCCCACTATGTTAAAGGGAAGTGTATGTGTGTGTGTGTACAAATATATAAATATATATAAACAGCTTCATATTTCAGAGAAGTATAGCATTCTGAAAATATCACAAACAAAAGTCAAATGCAAAAATAAGGTTAAAATTCCACATTTGATAGCAGCATAGATAGCAATTGCATATGATATCCTCTCAGACATCACCATTAACTGAAATCACGTAAGGGGACTATAGTGGTTGGGAGTTACTCGTGCGTAATCCTGCTCCGTTTGAGCATTAGATTGCCTGGTTAAACCCTCCGGACTGCACAGCCCATCTCAGCGTGGCTGCCCTTAGTCACTCGTAGAATCTGTCTGTGGCCGTTTCTTAAAGCGTTGCCAACATAAGAGTTGTTTGACGCCCAATCGTCTCCGCCTCTCACTGCGCGGGAGTCTCCTGTGCAGGGTGGGCGTGGGCAGCGGGGTGCTTGGGCTCTCCTCACTGACTTCCAACGAAGAGTCCTGGAGCCCCTGCACCTCCCTGTCCCGTTGCTCTCCTGGATCCCTGGTGTTACACTCATTCTCTTCCCCTTCTTCCCAGCTGAGTCTCCCTCTAGCGCTGGGACCTTCTCCTGCAGAATCAGAGACCCTCTCCTTCTCCCGTGCCTCTGATGGCAGTTCCCTGACAGGGACCATAACGACAACTACTATTTATTAAATTTGTTAGTCATTTTATCTTGCACAAGACAACCCAAAGCAACCTACAAACAAAGCAAAAACAAAAACTTAAAAAACTAGAGCATTAAAATCATCCCACCCATTTCTGAAAGGCCATAGTTGGTTAAAGGGCATCCGCCACCACAGAAGAGACCTGTTCTTACGTTGCCACGTTCCAAACTTCTCATGAAGGGTACGCATGGAGAATGTCCTCAGATGATGATCTCATTCAGGGGTTGGCAACCGTGCACTGTGTTAAACTGGCGCAGAGCAGATCGGGAACCACCTTCCAAGATGCTGACTGGCTTTCCATTGGCTGCAGGAGCCCCCTGCAGCCAATGAGAAGCTGCGCATGCCTCCTCCGTGCCAGAAGGAGCGCCAGAAATAGCGTTTGTGCGTGCAAGCGCACTCCAGCCCCCTGTGGCATCTGCGGGAGCATGAACCAGCCCAAGCCACAAAAACTTTGACAACCCCTGATGATTGGTTCATATGGAGAGAGGCGCTTCTTTCAGTATTGTGGTCTTGAGGTGTTTAAAGGCTCTATAGGTCAAAACCCAACACTTTTAGTTGGGCCTGGAAGCTAACTGGCAGCCCATGCAGTTGGACCAGGATTGGTGTTATATGCTCAAGCCATCTTACCATGGTGAGCAACCTGGCCATGGATTCTACAGAGACAGCCATTTTCCCCACACCCAATATGCAAGCATGTTTTTATCCATGGGTAGGCAACTCCTGCCCACCTAGCAGTTCAAAAGCACATCAAAGTGCAAGTAGATAAATAGGTACCGCTCCAGCGGGAAGGTAAACGGCGTTTCCATGCGCTGCTCAGGTTCGCCAGAAGCGGCTTAGTCATGCTGGCCACATGACCCGGAAGCTGTACGCCGGCTCCTTCGGCCAATAAAACGAGATGAGCGCCGCAACCCCAGAGTCGGTCACGACTGGACCTAATGGTCAGGGGTCCCTTTACCTTTACCTTTAGGCAACCTAAGGCCTGGGGGCCAAATCTGGGCTAATCGCCTTCTAAATCCGGCCTGCGGACAGTCCGAGAATCAGTGTGTTTTTACATGAGTAGAATGTGTCCTTTTATTTAAAATGCATCTCTGGGTTATTTGTGGGGTATAGGAATTCGTTCATTTTTTTTCTTCCAAAATATAGTCCAGCCTCCCACAAGGTCTGAGGGACAGTGGACCGGTCCCCTTGCTGAAAAAGTTTGCTGACCCCTGTATTTTATCAGTACAGTGGTGCCCCGCAAGACGAATGCCTCGCAAGACGGAAAACTCGCTAGACGAAAGAGTTTTCCGTTTTGGAGGTGCTTCGCAAAACGAATTTCCTATGGGCTTGCTTCGCAAGACGACAATGTCTTGCGAGTTCCTGCTGGTTTTTTCCCCCTTTCCCCCCCTTTTTCTAAGCCGCTAAGCCGCTTATCAGCTGATCCGATCAGCAGATAAGCCGCTAAAAGCCGCTAATAGCGCTAATCCTCTAATCCGTCAATGGGCTTGCTTCGCAAGACGAAAAAACCGCTAGACGAAGAGAATCACAGAACGGATTCTTTTCGTCTTGCGAGGCACCACTGTAGTAGGAACACCCTAGCCTCTCCCGCTTTCTTCCCAACTGAAGGATTGTGTTCACTTTTCCAAAGTCCAGCATACCACTTTTATATATATATAAAAACAGCACCAAGCAGGCATCCAAAAGAACATACCTTCTGTGGAAGCTGGCTGAGGGCCAATGCGATCATGTTCCCCTTTTCCTCTGTTAAGTTTTTAATCATTGAGCCCAGGGAGAAGACCACAATGCCATGTTCTCCTGAACTCTGGACAAATTTTTCCATTTCCTATTAAAAGGCAAAAGCAATTAAAAGTAACGTTCCCTCTGCTGCCTGCAATGCATACATGACTAGCTGTGGTAATCCATTTTTTCTTGGCTTATTTTATAAGTTGTGCTGTAATAGCATCCTTAACATTGGCCGTGCTGACTGGGAAATGGGAGAGACCTTCTAAGTAAAGCAGAGTGCCTAACATTTGGAGCACACCAACGTTTGGAGGGCCACAGGTCCCCAACTTCTGAGAGAGAAAATAACTAAAACGCAGAAGACAACAGTAGTGAGGAATTTAATTTGTGGTCTTCCAGTGACTGTTGTGTTCTTCAGCTCCCCTCAGTCTCAAACACCATGGTCAATGGGCAGGAATGAAGAGAGTTGTGTTTGACCAGATGAAAAGCCAAAGAAGATTACGAGTTTAACCTACAAAATATGTGAGGCAATTGTGAGAAAGATACATTTTTGTTTAACGTCCGTGGAATTCCATCATTCATCATAAGGTGGCAGTGTCCCCCAGCAATACATGAAATTCATCTTCCAATTTTTGAGAATTGCCGTACCTTGAGAGATATACTACTATTACTAATAATAATAAATATCAGGCTTCAGTTAATGAAGTGTTTTTGTACTACTACGCCTATGGTATTTACGATGATAACAAGGACAAAAACTGGTTCTCCTTCCTGTTATGGTTTGTCAATCGTATTAAATCTTGGGAACATATTTTATAGCTTTATGAATTGCAGTTCATATATAGTATTACTCTGCCTTTGTCAACTTGCCTTATTTGACAAGTTGAATCTAATCCACATCATGTGTGTGTGTGTGTGTGTGTGTGTGTGTGTGTGTGTGTGAGAGAGAGAGAGAGAGAGAGAGAGAGAGAGAGAGAGACTGGGGAGGGAATTAAATCCCAGTAAACTGGTTGCCTAGTAAGGACCCTGAATATATTAATGACAACAATATCAATACCTGGCCTAGTCTAACTTTATGAGTTCTAAAGTCCTAAAGGGGAAATGATAACTAAGGCCTTTCCTGGAGCTGCCTACAATGGACTGTAGAACCATTCCTGCCCCCTGGTCTGAAACCTCTTTCTTGGGGCTGTGTGGTAAGAGTGGCCCAGAAGAAGAAGAGTTGGAGTTGGAGTTTAGATTTGATATCCCGCTTTATCACTACCCGAAGGAGTCTCAAAACGGCTAACATTCTCCTTTCCCTTCCTCCCCCACAACAAACACTCTGGGAGGTGAGTGGGGCTCAGAGACTTCAGAGAAGTGTGACTGGCCCAAGGTCACCCAGCAGCTGCATGTGGAGGAGCGGGGAAGCGAACCCGGTTCGCCAGATTACAAGTCCACCACTCTTAACCACTACACCACACTGACTCTGTTTAGCTGCTGAGCTACTGACTTGAGGGCCCTCCTGGCACTTTGATGGCTCCTGAGCCCTATTCCCAGACTTTTGCTGCACCCCACCTTGCGCTTAAATATGTCTAGGACTTGAGTGGGACTGACATATCTCTCCACTCCACTTTCGGAAGCGAACGTGATGCTAGCAGGTTAATCATCTGCAGCCCCCAACTGCAATCTCTTTGCCACTTCTAGAGAAATCTGAAATGGATTGAAACCCAGACCAGAATCCATCCCCACATAAACATGGGACACAATCCATGTCTCTCCACAAGCTCCACTGGGATGAACACAAAATAGCCCTGGCTTCCTCAACCTTGGCCCTCCAGATGTTTTGAGACTACAATTCCCAGCATCCCTGATCACTGGTCCTGCTAGCTAGGGATCATGGGAGTTGTAGGCCAAAAACATCTGGAGGGCCGAGGTTGAGGAAGCCTGAGATAGAATGTGTCCTCTGTGTCAGATCTGTCCATCTTCCAGGCTCCCACTCTGAATGTCACCCCTGAATTTGCCCCTAAATAAACCTTCAGATATGGATGCTGTGAAACCACCAACTACCTCAGATTTGGAGCTGATATTCAGAGCAAGCCCATGAAAGAAAGAAGAAGAAGAGTTTGGATTTGATATCCCGCCTTTCACTCCCTTTAAGGAGTCTCAAAGCGGCTAACATTCTCCTTTCCCTTCCTCCACCACAACAAACACTCTGTGAGGTGAGTGAGGCTGAGAGACTTCAGAGAAGTGTGACTGGCCCAAGGTCACCCAGCAGCTGCATGTGGAGGAGCAGAGACGCGAACCCGGTTCCCCAGATTACGAGACTACCGCTCTTAACCACTACACCACACTGGCTCTCTCCACATATAGAAAGCCATCCTCCTCCACATATACATGATTAAGGGGAAGAAATGGAGGCTGTGAGAGATTTTACTTTCTTGGGCTCCATGATCACTGCAGATGGTGACAGCAGCCACAAAATTAAAAGACCCCTGCTTCTTGAGAGAAAAGCAATGACAAGCCTATACAGCATCTTAAAAAGCAGAGACATGACCTTGCCAACAAAGGTCCGTATAGTTAAAGCTATGTTTTTCCCAGTAATGATGTATGGAAGTGAGAGCTGGACCATAAAGAAGGCTGATCGCCGAAGAATTGATGCTTTTGAATTATGGTGCTGGAGGAGACTCTTGAGAGTCCCATGGACTGCAAGAAGATCAAACCTCTCCATTCTGAAGGAAATCAGCCCTGAGTGCTCACTGGAAGGACAGATCGTGAAGCTGAGGCTCCAATACTTTGGCCACCTCATGAAAAGAGAAGACTCCCTGGAAAAGACCCTGATGTTGGGAAAGATGGAGGGCACAAGGAGAAGGGGACGACAGAGGATGAGATGGTTGGGCAGTGTTCTCAAAGCTACCAGCATGAGTTTGACCAAACTGCGGGAGGCAGTGGAAGACAGGAGTGCCTGGCATGCTCTGGTCCATGGGGTCACGAAGAGTCAGACACGACTAAATGACTAAACCACAACTTGTCCTCGCCACCACACGTCCTCCCCTTTCCTGGTGGTGTTTTGTAGGAGAACCAGGCACGATTACCATGACCAGTTGACAGGCAAAGGAGGGAATTACCTCTGGCAAAGGCTTGGCTGGCTGGCAGTGCAGACCCCCCACAAATTCAAAATTGGGTAGGAAAGGCCGCGGGAATTCAAAGTCCCAGTAGGTGCGAATCAACCAGATCTCTGCTTTCCCCATCACTTCACATAATGTTGTGGGTCTCCCTGTTGAGTGAGAAAAAGGAAGGGGGTTAAATTCAGCTCAACTCTTCTTCCCAGATTCAACTGCTTTGGCAAACTTGCTTCCAGAAATACTGTGGTTCAGACATTACATTTCAGCAGTGTAAGGTGCACCTGAAAAAAGAAGACAATAAATGTGAACCACAACAGGGGACTGAGCTTGCAGAAATGCATGTACTGCACATGCTTTCTTGTTAGGATTGGCTTTGGCTCCTTGGTGGATACTCTTTCAGAGGCATACCCAAGCTCACAGTTGAGTAATAGTTGAAAGAACCCATTGCTTCAAAGTCCGTGTTGATAGCTGAAGGAACATCACTGTTGCTTCCAATCTGCTTAGATCAGCTTTCCCCAACTTGGCTCCTTCCTGAAGTTTTGGACTACAGAGACCATCAGCCTCGGCCAGCATGTCTGCACTGACTGGGGCTGATGGGAATTGTAGTCCGAAACCTCTGGCGGGAACCAGGCTGAGGGAGACTGGCTGAAGCTGCATTTCTCAGGGTTTTTGAGACCTTATGGGCAAATTATCAGTGACCCACTAGGAAAGAGTT
The DNA here is from genome assembly GCF_964188305.1 of Podarcis bocagei. NCBI lineage: Eukaryota > Metazoa > Chordata > Lepidosauria > Squamata > Lacertidae > Podarcis > Podarcis bocagei. The sequence continues at coordinate 9,690,067 of NC_138138.1, forward strand.
TGGAATGAACCATCTTGAATATTTTTTTTAAGAAAAGGGAGGAATAAGAAACACCTGATACAGTGGTACCTCAGGTTACATACGCTTCATGTTACATTCTTTTTTTTAAATAAGATATTTATTAAAGTTTCACAAATTATATCAACAAACACAACAATACAAACGAACACAAACAAGAAAAAAAACCAAGTATAATTTCAAAACCTTTTTTTCTTAAAACTTACTTCACCGACCTCCTCATACCTCCCCTTTCTGCATTCCAATTTCAAATATTTAGTTCAGCAAATCCTCACCCTTAATTTTATCTAATTGTTAACCTTTCTTTTCTTTTAACTTAATCTTTACAGCTGTAATCCACTTACTTTCTAAAGCCGCATCATTTTAACACTCATTAATTTTACATTAGGGACGCGGGTGGCGCTGTGGGTTAAAGCCTCAGCGCCTAGGGCTTGCCGATCGAAAGGTCGGCGGTTCGAATCCCCGCGGCGGGGTGCGCTCCCGCTGCTCGGTCCCAGCGCCTGCCAACCTAGCAGTTCGAAATCACCCCCAGGTGCAAGTAGATAAATAGGTACCGCTTACCAGCGGGAAGGTAAACGGCGTTCCGTGTGCTGCGCTGGCTCGCCAGATGCAACTTTGTCACGCTGGCCACGTGACCCGGAAGTGTCTCCGGACAGCGCTGGCCCCCGGCCAATAGATGTGAGATGGGCGCACAAACCCCAGAGTCTGTCAAGACTGGCCCGTTCGGGCAGGGGTACCTTTACCTTTACCTAATTTTACATTGTTTCTTAAGATAGTTCTTAAATTTCTTCCAATCTTCTTCCACCGTCTCTTTTCCCTGGTCTCGGATTCTGCCAGTCATTTCTGCCAGTCCCATATAGTCTATCGCCTTCATCTGCCATTCTTCCAAGGTGGGTAGATCTTGTGTCTTCCAATACTTTGCGATGAGTATTCTTGCTGCTGTTGTAGCATACATAAAGAATGTTCTGTCTTTCTTTGGCACCAATCGGCCGACAATGCCCAGGAGAAAGGCCTCTGGTTTCTTAAGGAAGGTATATTTAAATACCTTTTTCATTTCATTATATATCATTTCCCAGAAAGCCTTAATCTTTGGGCATGTCCACCAAAGGTGGAAAAAAGTACCTTCAGTTTCTTTACATTTCCAACATTTATTATCAGACAAGTGGTAAATTTTTGCAAGCTTGACTGGAGTCATGTACCACCTATAAATCATTTTCATAATATTTTCCTTTAAGGCATTACATGCCGTAAATTTCATACCGGTGGTCCACAACAGTTCCCAGTCAGCAAACATAATGTTATGACCAATATCTTGTGCCCACTTTATCATAGCTGATTTCACTGTTTCATCTTGTGTATTCCATTTCAACAGCAAGTTATACATTCTTGACAAATTCTTGGTATTGGGTTCTAACAGTTCTGTTTCTAATTTTGATTTTTCCACCTGGAAGCCAATTTTCCTGTCCAACTTGTAAACCTCCATTATTTGATAATAATGAAGCCAATCTCGCACTTTAACTTTTAATTTCTCAAAACTTTGCAATTTCAGTTTATCCCCTTCCTGTTCCAAATTGCTTCATGTTACATTCTCCACTAAGCTCCGCTAACCTCGGGTTAACAACTTTGCTTCAGGATGAGAACAGAATCGTGCTCCGGCGGCGCGGCAGCAGCAGGAGACCCCATTAGCTAAAGTGGTGCTTCAGGTTAAGAACAGTTTCAGGTTAAGAGCGGACCTCCGGTCAAAAAATATATGAAAATAACAACAAGAGATGTGGAAAAATAATAAGAGAGGACTGGATAGTACTGTGAACATCATAAGGTTAGATTTGTGGACATTAAAACAGCAGTAAGAAGCAAGAAGTTGATTGGATCCCTTCGGAACTTGAAATATGGGTACCCCCAACAAAAATTTAAAATTCGGCTGTGTAATTTGGAATTTATGTAATTTGGTTTGATTTGATGTGATTGGTCGGTTAATAAAAAAATATTCATAAAAAAAAGAACGAACGGACCTCCGGAACAAATTAAGTACTTGACCCGAGGTACCACTGTATTGAAAAGGAAACACAACGTTTATTTTTCAGGAAGGATCACTTCCTGCTCACAGGTCATTCCTATATATCTCACATAGTTGTTGTCTTCCACTGCCCCAATTCTGTCATATTTCTCCCATTCTTCCACTGCCAAAAACATTCCCAGTGCCCTCCTGTGCTTACGATGAAAGCAAAAGAGGAGCAATGCAGGATCAGACCAAAGTCCATTTAGCCCAGCCTGGTGTTTGCAGCAGTGGCTGGGCAGATCTGCTTCTAGCAAGTTTCCAAGCTGGGCTTGAAGGCAATGCCTCTCTGCTTCCCTCTCTCCTTTCCCAGCACCTGGTCTCAGGGATATATACTGTACCACCTTCAAACATCTGGTTGTTCGTTGAGGAGGGCTGAGTTAGCCTTCACATCTCTTGGGTTACACTTTTTTAAATGCACCCCTCAAGAGTCCAGTATCTCGGTTGGCAGGTGTCAGGAGCCGGTTGGCAATAAATCACATGGCGTCAGTAAAGTTAACTCTTTATTCAAGGAAACAGGGTCGGCGCAGGAGGCCAGGCCTAATGAGCACAGCAACTCTTCCCGGTAGATCTTGCCCCTGTGAGGCCGTTCCCTTCTGTGTGTCCCCACCTTCCCAACAGCTCCCTAAGTCTCCTCCTCCCCTGGGTACTTTCTTTTTTTTAAATGATATTTATTGAAAAAAGAATTTTTTTAAAAAATACAGAGAAAAAAGACAAAAACTGAAAAATATAAAAAAATAAAACCACCATTTTCAAATTCTCCACTTTCATTACCTTCTTTCCATGACCTCCTCCTCCTCCCATCTCTTGTATCTTGATTATATAATTGTCACAGCAAATCCTTTCCATAATTCATAATATTCTGTCATTACATTACCTTACTCTCCTCCTCCCCTGGGTACTTTCTTTTTTTTAAATGATATTTATTGAAAAAAGAATTTTTTAAAAAAATACAGAGAAAAAAGACAAAAACAGAAAAATATAAAAAAAATAAAACCACCATTTTCAAATTCTCCACTTTCATTACCTTCTTTCCATGACCTCCTCCTCCTCCCATCTCTTGTATCTTGATTATATAATTGTCACAGCAAATCCTTTCCATAATTCATAATATTCTGTCATTACATTACCTTACTCTATTTTCATCTTATCTTATAAAAAACCTTAACGCTTAAAACTTAAATCTTATTTTTACCAACTTCTCATTACCATTACCTTTTTACCTAATTCTTTAAACATTTTTACAAGAGACAAGTAATTTCATTTCAACATTTTCCCAACGTTCATCAATTTTATAAAACATTCCTAATGATAGAAAAAAGAAATAAAAACAATCCAATCTTCTTCCAGCGTCCCCTCCCCCCGGTCCCGGGATTGTCAGTCCTTTTTATCCCATTAGTCTGGCACATTAACCTGGTGATCTTATATCCGAGGCCTTCAAATCTCTTCCATGTCCCTTCCGCAGCTCTTCTTCATATTTTCCTTTCACTCGTGGGAACTCCAGCTTGGTAGTGTTTTTGACCCTTTTCAACAAATCAGCCCCTTTCCCATAGTCCAGACTAGACTCCATGTGGTATTTTAAGACATGTTTCAATTTCCCTCAAAATTGGAAGCCCCAATAGCTCCAAACCTCTGACGGCCCATTGCCAGACTCGGAAAGTCCAAACATCCCTGCATAGGGGGGTCAGTCCAACCCCCCATTTCCAAGTCAATCCAAACTTTGTATTTCCAAATCTGGTTTTTTCCAAGTTCATTTGTCAAATCCAAAGGCTCATTTTCCTGCTGGGCCAAAAGTCCCTCCCTTCCTGGCGCCCAAGATTCAACAACATCCTCTTCTCTCAACTGTTCTGTCATGGCACACTCCTGTTTAAGTTCCTGGGTGGGCTCCATATAGTTTCCCACTACCTGTACAAATGTTCTGGCCGCATTAGTCATCAAATCCGTCTTCTGACTTAACTGATCCAATAGGGCATTTATTTTACAGAAAGCACCCAACAGTGCTTCTGAAAACATTGTCCTGCAAGGTCACAAGTCCTTTCCCACGGTTGTAATCTGTGGCAGCTGCAAGCTCCCTAGAATTGGTTACAGTTTCACAGTCCCCCTCTAGGGGGAAAACTTCTGGTTGTTCTTTCTTTTAACGACAATAGCAACAAAGTTTCTTTTTTAAAGATATTTTGTCAATATTTGTTCCTTTAAAATGCGAAAGGAAACAATGGAATCACAATGTTACTCTTCTTTTAACTATCTGTCAAAAACATTTGTCTCTGGTCAATGAGCTTCAAAACGTCAATTCTGACACCCCGCTCCAGGGTCAGGACGGTGGAAAGTTACTTTACTTTAAACCCACTTCTGCAGGTTTAAACAGTCCAAAAAAGATCCCCCTTCTTCTCCTGCTACCGAAGGGGGGTTCAACGATTTTAAATGGTGAAAACCAATCCTTTAAAAGTGATTTTCTAAGCTCTAGTGTATGTTATCTTTGCTTTCTTCTGACTACAAGGAAACGGAAGGCTGACTTCCTGTTTAGACCTTCCCGTTTCAGTACCAAATTAAGGTGAATTTTTAAGTCCAATTCCTTTCTAATTGCCAGTTCTTATTTGAAGTCCAATTGTTCAATGTTTAAGTACTCACGGGTGATTATTTTAGTTGCCAAATTGTCCCAGGAAAAAGGCAGCGCTCTCCGGCAACGGCTATGCGGCTTCGCTCCATGGAAAAAGCAGTTGACTCACAGCACCGTGCCACTTCCCCCTCTTCGCTTCGGAGCCCGTTAGTGGGTTCCTTTGCGGGTTGGGGGGGCGCTAAGGGTGCCTGCCGAGTCCCACGGTCACAGGCTTCATCCGCCTGTGATTTCTGAAAGGGTCCCCCTTTCGCCGCAGCGGAAAGGACCCGTTTCACGCGGAGCTGGTCCCTCCGATTCAGAGGGAGTCCGCCATTGCTGATGGCGCCACCCCGGAAGTGCTCCCCTGGGTACTTTCCAAGCAATCTGAGCATCCACCAGCATGCCTATCTTTGCCCCATCCTCTTCATACTTCTGGTTCTGGGTGACCAGGCAGGAGGGGAGCTGGTCACAGCAGGAGGGGGAGACCCCCTGGTTTCTTCAGCAGCCTGCCTCATCTCTGCTTCATGGTCCTCCTCTTCTCCAGCCTCCACTTCTGCCTCTGAGTCTGAACTGCTCTCTTCCACAGCCTCTTCCTGCTCACTAAACCCTGTTGTCTCTTCAGCTTCCAATACCACCTCCTCCCGGTCTGCTCCCTCTAACCACTCACTGTCTTCCCATCCCACCCCCTGGGCTCTTCTTCCTTTGGGGGTTCTCCAGCTGGTGCCTCCCACTACTCTGCGTCCAGCCAGTCCGTGACACCAGCCTCAGCTTCCACTTTATCATATTAACAGGAAACCAGAACTATGCTGGGCACACAGCCCACTTGCTGCCACTTGGCTCCTCCCCTGCTGCTGCCAGCAAGTAAACAAACCCTGAAGGGGATGGCTCAGTGCTACTGGGACCGCAAGCCAGCCTCAAACTGCTGCTTGTTAGTATGAAACAACAGCAACAAGAATACTTATCACGAAGTATTGGAAGACACAAGATTTACCCACCCAGGAAGAATGGCAGATGAAGTTGATGGACTACATGGAATTGGCGGAAATGACTGGCAGAATCCGAGACCAGGGAGAAGAATCGGTGGAAGAAGACTGGAAAAAGTTCAAAGTTTATTTACAGAAATACTGTAGAATTAATGAATGTTAGAAAAATGTTGGAATGAAGTTATATGGCTTTAGTAGAAATGTTATAAGGAATTAAGTATAAATAGATTAATAGAGTGTTAAAGGGAAAAATAAGGTTAGAATGTGTTAAGATAATTATAGGATAGAAAACAGAGGAAGATGGAAAGGAATTGCTGAAACGATTAATAGAAGTGGAATACAAAAAGGGAGGTGTGAGGAGGTCGTGGAAATAAGTGAATGAAAGATAAGATGTTGAAATTGGATTGTGTTTTAAATGGTTTTTGTTTTGTTTTGTTAGTTGTTTGTGTTAGTGTTTTGTAGTGTTTTTTGTATTGTATTATATTGTTGTATTGTGTTTTTTTTTGTTTTCTGTAGTGTTGTGTTTAAACTGTTGAAAAACTAATAAATATTATTTAAAAAAAACCAAACAAACTGCTTCTTGTTACTGGTTTTATGACTCCTGGCTTGTTTAAAGTAAAATGAGATGAACCACTGTTGCTCGTGCCATGCATATTTCTCTGTCCCGTTATCATCTGTGGTCAAACAGGTTTTGCAATCTTTTCCCCGCGTACTTCAAAGCCCCACAAATCAAGAGCAAACAAGAGCAGCACCCTGTTGGCCTTAGATGATACCATTTTCAACTTTTCGGGGTGGAAGCATCAGAAGATAGGAAGCTGCCTTGGTCCATCTCTGTCCACACTGACTGGCAAGGACTGTCCAGGGGTCTCTCTCACAGCTACCTGGAGATGCTGAGAACTTTCTGCATGCAAACCTGATGTTCTGCCACTGAGTCCCAGCCTGCCCTAGAGCATCTGACTGTAACTTTGGATAAATAAAACCCTGGCCCCTCTGAAGAACAAAAACCCTACAGTTTGCCTAAGGTAAAGGTAAAGGGACCCCTGACCATTAGGTCCAGTCGTGGACGACTCTGGGGTTGTGGCGCTCATCTCGCTTTATTGGCCGAGGGAGCTGGCGTACAGCTTCCAGGTCATGTGGCCAGCATGACTAAGCCGCTCCTGGAGAACCAGACCAGCACACGGAAACGCCATTTACCTTCCCGCCGGAGCGGTACCTATTTATCTACTTGCACTTTGACGTGCTTTCGAACTGCTAGGTTGGCAGGAGCAGGGACCGAGCAACGGGAGCTCACCCTGTCGCGGGGATTCGAACCACCAACCTTCTGATCGGCAAGTCCTAGGCTCTGGTTTAACCCACAGCGCCACCCGTGTTCCGTAAAGTTTGCCTACACTTACCTAAAATCTCGCTGTAATATCGATCCCACTCACTTGCCAAGGAATACAGGAAAAATCCATTGCTGAAAGCATAGAAGAGGACATTTTTCATCCTCTCAACAAAACTCATCCTGTCACTCATCCCTCCAGTGCTGGCACCGACATAGGAAGGAGGAGCAGGGAGTTGTCCACAGAGTCTCTCCATGCTGTTGCCATCTGAAAACCGCAACGTGTACAGAAAGGGGATTCCGAGCAACTCGGCCAGCAGGTCACCGCAAGGTGTCACTGGGTCCGAGATGAGGACGCTAAAGTTCTCCTCCCTCAGCTTCGCTATCCGCGTCTCATTGTGGAAAATGCTGTCGCAGACCTGTTTGAACACTTCTTCGAAGGAAGCAACTAATTCTCTCATCTTCTGCATAGCTTTCCAAAAGGGGAGCGTGGGCAACTCGTACGTCGCTACATCCAGGTATTTCTCCAGAACAGCTGACACCTCCTCTTTGGTGAAGGTCACGGGCAGGACCTCAATGTGGTAAGAGGAAGACGATGCCTCTTTCGGATCGATCAAGTAAGAGGCTGAGGGTATCAGCACCGTCACTGAGTGGCCCCTCAAGGCCAACTCATTGAGGATCATCTTTATGTTAATCCAGTGGCTGCCATCTGTGGGCCAGACAAGAACTTTCCCACCAGAACTGGTGCCCCAACAGCACACCTGTAGCCAGAAGAGGATGAGAAGCTTCTTCCACTGCATAGCGGCAAACAGAAACGTTTCCCCAGCAGAGATACAATGACCCCAAGCTGACGATTGCACAATTAAATAATGACTCTATTTGCCCAGCCCTAAGCGGAGCAAAGATCCTTTATGTGGCGAGTATCAATGGCATGTAACAAATCCCGGAATGGACTGCTTCAATACAGTACCTTGGTTCTCGAATTTAATCCATTCCGGGAGGCCATTCGACTCCCAAAATGGTTCCAGAACCAAGGCACGGCTTCCGATTGGCCGCAGGAGCTATGGAAGCCACACTGGACATTTGGCTTCTGAAAAACGTTTGAAAATCGGAACAATCACTTTTGGTTTTCGATCGTTCAGGAGCCAAAACGTTTGAGTTTAAAGGCATTCGACTTCTGAGGTCCCACTGTATAGGCTGTTCAAAAAGATAACGTCAAGTCACTCCCTCTACTAGATTCTTCATGTAATATAGAGCTCGTTTCTGAAGCTAGGCTCCCATTCACAAAAGGCAGGAAATAGAATGGAAACTTCATAACATTTATCACCCTCTCTTCATTAATAAATAATAATAATAATTTTTCATTTACACCCCGCCCTTCCAGGTTCAGAAAACCAGGCTCAGAGCAGCTAAGAACAAATTTAAAACGCTTAATTGATGCCACAAAAAACAGCATAAAATACAGTATAAAACGTGAACAATAAAATTCAGAATTCAAAAATTAATTTAGGGGGGAAATCCATCCAATAAACATTAGATGATCACCAGGGCTAGCTGGCTAAATTAGTCCTATTTGGGCCAGCGAGGAGACCTGGGGAGAATTAGCTGTGGGATCCCAGAGTGGGTAATCTTCATAAAAAGGGGAGGGGGAGGCAAGGAAGGGGAATAAAAGATCAGGCTAAGTTCAAATTGAAAGCCAGGCGGAATAGCTCTGTCTTACATGCCCTGCGGAAGGAAGTTAAATCCTGCAGGGCCCTGGTCTCATGGGACAGAGCATTCCACCAGGTCGGAGCCATCACTGAGAAGGCCCTGGCCCTGGTGGAGGATAATCCGACTTCCTTAGGGCCCGGGACCTCTAAACTATGATTATTCATGGACCTTAAGGTCCTCTGTGGGGCAGACCAGGAGAGGCGGTCCCATTGCTGCACTGCTGCAGGCAGTCTCAGAGTGGAGAACAATACTTAAAACTGAACCGATACAATAAGACACAGCTAAATATATCAGGGAAGATAGACTAAAGGATTCCACCCAAGGCCTGATACCACCAAAGTTGTGACGTTTTGCTATGGGAAAGGCAAACCTGCCAATGCAGGAGAATTCCTTTCTGGCCCTTCAACAGCGACCTTGACGTAGCAGCGCCCGCGTACCAGCGGAGAAAAGGTTAACCTGCAAAAGAAGTCTTAACTGAGGGTGGGTAGGGTGGGAGAAGCTCTGGAGCCAACTGACGATTCCCAGGTAAGGTCCTCCCCCTATTGTGTGGGCAGGTAGTCCCTCCCCCTACCTGGCTCGATCACCTTGGCAACGCCTCCCCAGGCGGGATTGGGCAACTGGCTGAGTTAGGCGGAGACCTTCAGGTATCCCACCTGGGGGGAGGCGAAGCCAAGCCTGTGCCAATAGTGCCACATAGGGTCCAGGGGGCTGCGCGCGACCACGCAAATGGCGCCCCCATTTAATGTGGGGAGCGGTAATTGTGGAATGCTCTGCCCAGGAAGTGGCGCTGTGGGTTAAACCACAGAGCCTAGGACTTGCCGATCAGAAGGTCAGCGGTTCGAATCCCCGTGATGGGATGAGTTCCCGTTGCTCGGTCCCTGCTCCTGCCAACCTAGCAGTTCAAAAGCACGTCAAAGTGCAAGTAGATAAATAGGTACCACTCCGGCGGGAAGGTAAACGGTGTTTCCATACGCTGCTCTAGTTCGCCAGAAGCGGCTTAGTCATGCTGGCCACATGACGCGGAAGCTGTACACCGGCTCCCTCAGCCAATAAAGCGAGATGAGCACTGCAACCCCAGAGTCGGGCACGACTGGACCTAATGGTCAGGGGTCCCTTTACCTTTACCTGCCCAGGAAGGCAAGCCTAACACCATCACTATCCCTGCTTGGTTCCCTAAATCCCCATTCCATCTCCCCCTTCCACTCCAGTACTGGAGCTAGACTGCGTGAAGGACCAGGCAAAATAGAGAGCGAAGCAATACAACAGACATGTCTCCATGCATCAGACCTTACTGGTACGGATGTAAAAAATACAGTAACCGAAACTCAGAGCAGGATCTTACCTAGAACATCGCTATAGAACTGATGCCAGTCTCGATAGAGAACTTGATGGTAGAGGAAATCATTTGAGAGGTAGAAGAGCATGTTTTGGAGTCGCTCCATGAAGGACATCTTGTCTGTTAGCGGCTTCATGCTTGCAGGCACATAGGATGGAGGGGCTGGCAATCCTCCACAAAGACGCTCCACTGTGTTTGCCACAGAGAATCGATAGGTGTATATAAATGGAATCCGGAGTTTCTGAGCCAACAGTTCTGCACAAGGATAGAGTGGGTCTGCAAGGAGAACATCGAATCCAGCTGATTCCATCTTCTCCAGCAGTTTCTCATTCGTCACAGCCATCTGACAGAAAGTTTTCTGCCGATGCATTGTCACAGTTACGATGTCAGACAACTTGTTGAAAAACTCCCAGTAAGATAGTTCATGAGCATCATACGTCATAAAATATACTATGTTCTGCAGCAGATCTTCCATCTCTGCCCTTGAGAATGGAGCGGATATCACTTCTATCTGGAAAGGAGAAGGTTCACTGGGGTCAATTTTCCGGAAGAATGAAGGCAGGAGCACAGTCACTCGGTGGCCTCTGGCTGTGAGCTCATTCGTGATGAATTCCATATTGATCCAGTGGCTGTCGTCTGCCGGCCAGATGAGGACATTCCCACTGGAGGCTGAGTCCCAAAAGAACACCCAAACCACGGAAAACACCAGCAGCCATTTTGCAGCCATTGCATCCTGGCTTTCCCACGCTTGATTCAGAGAGCTCCAAGGTGGTTGTGACAGGCTTGGGCTTATGCAGGGCACTCCTCTAATCTGTGCCTCTCCTCCCTGTTCCACCTTTGCCGTACTTTGGCACAGAGTTCGTCAAAGCAAAGGTGGTTTTCTGCTACAGCAAAATCCTGTTACATAGCATGATCCTGTCAAACGTGAGTTCAATATTGTTACTCCGCCTAGTTACGAAACAGCCTCTCTGTTCAATATACACTTTTGTTTGTCTTACTAGGAATTACTCTCAGGTAACCTCTCTATGGCAGTGTTTCCCAACCTTTTTTGGGCAAAGGCACACTTGTTTCATGAAAAAAATCTCGAGGCACACCACCATGCCAGATGGGGAAAGGTCACTTTTTACTTATGTAAAAAAAAAATAAAAAAATAGTAACAGCATAGAAGGTAATGGTTAGGCTAGCATCCCTCTTCCAAATATGCTAGGTTTTTATTTGCAGGGACTGTTCTACATGGGAAAGCATTCAGCACTGTCATTCTCCCATCTGCCATCTGAATTGGTACTATTCTGGGTCAACTTACTCTGCTGCATGTGTAGATGAAAATGGCACCAAGTGTGGGGGAGGGGGCAGAACAGGTTTCAGATACAGGATATTAAGCATACACGTACTTCAGATTGAACTGGTTGCTTGCTTTGCAAGTTTTCATTTCCCAAATGACTGCCTTGGCAAGCGCAATACCTACCAGGCTCAACGCCGGTCTCGCGCTGCCCCTTCCCGCGCTCTCAAGGACCTGGGAGGAGGAAGGCGTGAAGGGAATCCCGAAGGCGCGAAAATCTCGCGCATGCGCAGGCCTTCCGCCTGCGACAGCCCAGTAGGCCGGCCGAAGCGAGCGGCGATGGGATGTGGGAGGGAGCTCGCTCGCTGCCCCGCGTGTGCCTATGTGGGGCACGTTACAGCCCCGTGACGTCAGCACCACGCAGGCAGCCAGGCAGGCAGACGGCGAGAGCCCCGCGCTGGGCGGCCTCTCCTCGCCGCCGCCGCCCCGCCTCGCCCGCCTCCCTCCCACGGCACACCAGGCAACGTCTCGCGGCACACTAGTGTGCCGCGGAACACCGGTTGGGAAACACTGCTCTATGGGGACGCGGGTGGCGCTGTGGGTTAAACCACAGAGCCTAGGACTTGCTGATCAGAAGGTTGGCGGTTCGAATCCCCGTGACAGGGTGAGCTCCTGTTGCTCGGTCCCTGCTCCTGCCAACCTAGCAGTTCAAAAGCACGTCAAAGTGCAAGTAGATAAATAGGTACCGCTCTGGCGGGAAGGTAAGCAGCGTTTCTGTGCGCTGCTCTGGTTCACCAGAAGTGGCTTAGTCATGCTGGCCACATGACCTGGAAGCTGTACGCCGGCTCCCTCGGCCAGTAAAGCGAGATGAGCACCGCAACCCCAGAGTTAGCCACGACTGGACCTAATGGTCAGAGGTCCTTTCCCTTAACCTCTCTATGTGGTCCATAATATTCTCACACAAAACTTGAAGCAAATGAAATGGTTTTCCTATAAGCACAGGATTGGAGAAACTTTTTTTGCTTGTGGGACCATAGTATCTTCTGGTCAACTGTGAACAGTGGCAGCACTGGTCACCATGCCACAGGGGGCATTGCAGGGCTTTGCAGCTATGGCATAGTGCACATGCAGATGGAAGGTTGGAGGTTTTGATGGATTTTGGCCTCTCGCAGGACGCCGCTGAAATTTGAAAGACCAAAGTCCACACCTACCATAAACATCAGCCTCAAATGCAAAGGTTAAAGAAATTGGAGTTCTTGTTGAAACTGCACTGAAAAGGATATATCAAGAACTCTGGCCAGAAGTTTCAATATAAGGAATAATTCCTACTCAAGAGTTGAAATGAAAAACGTGTGTATTCTGCTAAGAATAACAGTTTGAAGCTAGTAGTAAATTTAAACACAACGTGTAAGTACAATAGTTTTAAAGTAATGGTAAGTTTGGATACAACGTTTAAGTACAGAAATAATGTAGTTTCAAATATGCAGTGATATAGTACAAAGGTACATGAAATACCAGTGCACAACAATTGTTTTATACAAGTCTCAATAGCAGTCAAAAAGAGTCCACATTATATAAAATCAGAATAAAGAATAAAGGATCAAATGGGGCCAAAAAGGAGTATCCGGAGTGTGAATCAGATGTACGACTCAGTAGTAGGTAGATTATGAAGGACGCTTCATCCTTTCACGCTCCACATTTATTGAATAATCTACCGTATGGACAGTACTTAAGACTAAAAAGAAATGCATCGTCCCAACATGACTACAAAATAGCGGCCTACCAACTCACACAGTCTTTATTACAACGAGGATACACATCACGGACTCTTGCTGCGGCTCAAGATAGAGCAGAAATGAAAAACAGGAAAGATCTTCTTGTTATAAAAACCTCGGATAAACCTAGAGAGGATCGTATTTGCACATCACTGCAATTTACACCACATACTTCTAGCATTAAGAAACTCATATATAAACATTGGCATTTGTTATCCAACATCCCAGGATGTCAAAAACCACCTATAATTGGCCTAAAAAACCCAAAATCACTGAGGAATTATTTGGTGAAATCGGACCAACTTTATATTGAAACTTTTGGCCAGAGTTCCTGATATATCCTTTTCTAATGCAAAGGTACCTGCCATTTTCAAAGAAAATAGTTGATATTTAACAAAGTCCTGCCAGAGCAGACTCACTGATATTAAAGAATCTAAGGTAGTCTGTCATGTCCATTAATCTCAATAGGTCTACTCTGAGTAGGGCTAGGTCTAAAAATCTCTGGCAACCCAATATCCTTTGTTGCTGAGGTGCTAGGGCCATTCCCAGTGGCTCTGATGACCTCTAAAGCCTACAATTAGACACATAGAGAGTGTTTCTTGCATACACAGGTGGGGAGATGCATGCCAAGACAGAGTAAAGATGGCTATTGGCCAAGACGACATTCTCCTGCAGTTTTGTGCATGAGGATGCATTCTCTGTGGTGCTAGTGGTTAAATGAATCAGTGTCAACTGCTAAGGAATGCTGTGCAAGGAACAAGATTATGTGGGTAGTCGGTTTCACAAGGCAAGTCTTGTATTGTCTCCAGTTAGTTACATCAATAGGGCTAGGGGTTGTTGTTTAGTCATTTAGCCATGTCCAACTCTTCGTGACTCCATGGACCAGAGCACGCCAGGCACTTCTGTCTTCCACTGCCTCCAGCAGTTTGGTCAAACTCATGCTGGTAGCTTTGAGAACACTGCCCAACCACCTCATCCTCTGTCGTCCTCTTCTCCTTGTGCCCTCAATCTTCCCCAACATCAGGGTCTTTTCCAGGGAGTCTTCTCAGGAGGTGGCCAAAGTATTGGAGTCTCAGCTTCAGGACCTGTCCTTCCAGAGAGCACTCAGGGCTGACCTCCTTAAGAGCTAGGGCTAGGGGTAGTCTTGGGTGAAGAAATGTCAAGGGTAAGGATTCACTCCTGCTCTCAGAGAACCTAAGCCTCCCTCACCTGGGGTGATGCCTCTGACAGAGAAGGAAGCAGCAGTGGCAGGCTGCCCCCCTGGACCTGTAAAGATGAGCAGGTCCTCAGGCAATGGGAGGTTGCTCACTGCTGGGCTGTCAAGTACAGGAAAATCCTGGCTGGCTCATAAGAGCACCCCTCTTTCTACCTTGTCTTGAGCTTAGCACCTTCCAGCTCAGGCTAGGTGTCTTTCCTCCTCCTGTCCACAGCAGCACCTCCTGTGTTCTTATACGCTCCACCTCCTGTGCCTCATCAGACCACTGAAAATGGTCCTGACTTCACCAGTCTACCATTCCCCCTCACCCCATCAGAGTGCTTTGTGGATCCAGCCAGCAGCTAGGCCATAGCTGTCAACTTTCAGATTTGAAAATAAGGGATCAGCAGCCTCAAAAATAAGGGATCAGCAGCCTCACCTGCCCCGGGGATGGTCTACGGGATATCTAACAATCCGGGATAGCAGCGGGAAGCAGCGGGAAACGGCGCTGGAATAAGGGAATTTCCCACAAAAAAAGGGAAGGTTGACAGCTATGAGCTAGGCAGGATCGCCGTAGGGGGTTGCACAAGCAGGTAGGGATGTTTGACAGTCTCATTTGGTCCATGTGGACCAAACCAATTCACACTTTCACAAACCACTGTACAGAATGGAACAGAACAGCTAGAGTCAGATATCACACCTCTCAGAATTTCATCATGTAGTTTTTGGCTCAAGCAAGGCATAAAATAGTTGTTTTTCAATTGTAGCCCAAAACGTGGGCAACGGATACAGGAAATATAAGCAGACGTTATATGAAATATGGTAAAAACGTGCATCTCTGCTTGCATTTTAGTGTGATATATCCACAAATTAGCCAAAAAGAATAACTTACATTTCTGCACTGTTCTTCTACAAAGTGGGGAGGCAGAGTTCAATCGTAGCATCAGAAAGAGATGTACAGGTAAGGGGAGCTGAAACACCTCTTTCCCTTACACGAGCTTCATACCCCATGCTCAGTTGCCTAAATTCTGCTTTCCCTGCCATCTCCCACCTCAATACTGGAGCTGGACTGGGTGATGGACCAGGCAAAAAAGAGGAAAACCACAGCACAGAAATGTGTATGTGAAACAACACTTTTTGATGTTGATGTCAAAAATACAATGACCCGAACGAGGAGCGAGCTCTTACCTAGAACACCACTATAGAACTCATCCCAGCCTTTATATTGAACGTGCTGGAATAAGAAATCTTGGAAGAGGTAAAAGAGCATGTTTCGGACCCGCTCTGTGAAGGACATCCTGTCTGTTAGTTCCCCTGTGCTAGCAGGCACATAGGATGGAGGAGCTGGCATACATCCACATAGACGCTCCACTGTGTTTCCAAAAGAGAATCGATAGGTGTATATAAATGGAATCCGTAGCTTCTGAGCCAACAGTTCTGCACAAGGAATGAGTGGATCTGCAAGCAGAACGTCGAAACCAGCTGATTCCATCTTCTCCAGCAGTTTCTCATTTGTCACAGCTATATGACAGACAGTTTTGTATCGACCCATCACGTGTGTTACTAAGGCAGTCAACTTGCTGAAAAATTCCCAGGAAGAAAGTTCTCGGATCCCATAAGTGCATAGATGTATGTAATCCTGCAGGAGACCTTCCATCTCTGCCTTTGAGAATGGAGCAGAAATCACTTCTATCGGGAAAGGGGAAGGTTCACTGGGGTCAATTATCCGGAAGAATGAAGGCAGGAGCACAGTCACTCGGTGGCCTCTGTCTGTGAGCTCATTCATGATGAATTTCAAATTGATCCAGTGGCTGTCGTCTGCCGGCCAGATGAGGACATTCCCACTGGAGGCTGAGTCCCAAAAGAACACCCAAACCACAGAAAACACCAGCAGCCATTTTGCTGCCATTGTGTCCTTGCTTTTCTCCACTAGATTCAGGGTGATCAAAGGTTACTGTGACAGGCTGGGCTTGTTCAGAGCACTCCTGAATTTCACTGCTCTCCACCCTGCTTAAACTTTGCCGTTCTTTGGCACAGAGGCTTTCCAAGAAAGGTTCTCTGCCGCAGGAAAATCCTGCTGGGGATAACATAGCATAGTTCTTTCGAAATCCGGACTCCTCCTACAGCAAGTAACAAAACAGGTTCTCTGCTCAGTGGACAAGTTTGTTTATTTCTCCAGGAATAACTCTGAATGAGTCATCCAATGGCTTCAGCTGAACTCTCCATATGGCCCATAATATTCACACCTAGAGCTCAAAGCATATGAAATTGTTTGCCTGTAACTCAGGAGTGGAGAAACCGCAATACTTAAGACATAATATTGACATGGCGGCAAGGGGAAAGTTGTGGCAAGTAGATATGAAATTTACTGCCTGTTACACATTAAAGGAAAACTATTTGGAAATGATATACAGATGGTATTTAACACCTAATAAACTGGCTGAGATGTACAAGACTGTATCAAGTAAATGTTGGAAATGCAAACAGTCCAAAGGGTTGTTTTTTTCATACGTGGTGGACTTGTAAAAAAGCAACAGGCTTTTGGGAAATAATACACAATGATACACAATTTTACTAAAAAAATTCCTTCCAGTAGCACCTTAAAGACCAACTAAGTTAGTTCTTGGTATGAGCTTTCGTGTGCATGCACACTTCTTCAGATACCCCTCTTTAGATTATTCTTCAGAATGCACACTTCTTCAGATACCCCAGATGTATCTGAAGAAGTGTGCATGCACACGAAAGCTCATACCAAGAACTAACTTAGTTGGTCTTTAAGGTGCTACTGGAAGGAATTTTTTTATTTTGACTATGGCAGACCAACACGGCTACCTATCTGTAACACAATTTTACGTCATAGTTGTAGCGCCCCCTGCAGCGCTCCTGAGGCTCCGCACCCAGCCCCATATCCACCTCTGAGCAACCATGGTGTTGTAAACAAAAATTGCACATTCCTATCACAATGGTCAGCCTAGGAGAGGTCCTGGCATGTCAATAATAATAATAATAATAATAATAATAATAATAATAATAATAATAATAATAATAATAATAATAATAATAATAATTTATTTATACCCCGCCCATCTGGCTGGGTTTCCCCAGCCACTCTGGGCGGCTTCCAACTGAATATTAAAAACAGTACAGCTTCAAACATTAAAAACTTCCCTATCTCAATATCTGCTGTTCGTGGGAGACAGCTCTGTGGGTTGGGTCAGACCCCTGCTGCACCACTGATCACAGCAGCGGGATAATTGTATCATCTCTTTTTTTCATTCCATCACTGTGTTGTTAGAACTGGAAAATAAATAGCTGACTGCAGCAGAATAGTGATAAGAAGCTCAGGGTATGTGGGGTCAAGGGGGCATACAACGTATGCCAACTGCAACAGGAATTAATTCTGCTGATAAGATAACAATCCTCAGATTTGCACAGGAGCCAATGGGAGTTGAAGAAACCCTGCAAAGTGCAGGATGGAGCCCAAGATACACACACCCAACTTTTTGGAGGCCTGTTCACAAGCCATCAGGAATGGTTATATAAACTGTTGTCCCCGCTGCAAAGCAGATCAAGTAAACACCAGACCATTTGAAACAAAGCCTGCATGTGAACTTCAGTGTCAAATTCCTGTGTGTGTAATTTGCTTACGGAACCTGAGCTTCGGCTATTTGTAAAAATAATCTAATTACCAGAAAGCATGGGGGTCAAGGGGGTTGTGATGTAAGCAAGTCTCCAGGCACAAAGAAATCTTTGTACCTGCTGAGATATTGAGATGGCTCATACTGTCTTTTATTCCCTTTAAAAAAAAAAAAAAGCTGTTAGGTAAGTCTGCCACATGAAGTGTGTTCAGAACATAATAGAACATACGTACAGTTTAGGGGCATTTTCATTTAGTCCTCCCTCTATTGTTGCAGATTTGCAGAGAAGAAATGAAGCCAAGGTGTTGAGATCTGGCAAAAGAATTTCCCTGACAGATGCTGAATGGATAAAGTGTTGACCTCGGGCCAGGAAGTGTCGGTTCCAAATCCTCATTCACACATGAAGCAAACTGAGGAGCCTTGGCAAGGAAATAAGTGCCGCTCCAGTCTGTTGGTTTTGTATAAGAACCAGAAGATGTGCATCTAGCCTCACATTGTTGGGGAGGTGGAAATAATAATCTACAAACGCCCACCCCACAAAATACAAAAAAAAAAGTTACGTTAAGACTTAACTGAGTTAAGACAGGAGGGACATAGATCCTCTTAAAGGACGTTGGATAAACTTAGAATGAGAAATGTTCTCTGTAATGAAACTACTAGTGTAATATTAAGGAAATATTAAGAGATGTTGGAAAGAAAGTAATTGGCTTTTGCAGAAAGGTTAAATATGGTTAAGATTTTAGAACTTTTAGAGATCTGAGGATAAGATAAAATCAATGAAATTATCGTAGAAAAGGAGTGGCTGAGTAATAAGGTGAAATAAGAATTTGCAAGAACGGTTTGATTATAAATGAAAATATGAAGTAATATTATATGAGGATATATAATTAAGGGTAAGATAAAAGGGTACGAATTTGCTGAATAATTTTTTTAATGGAATACAAAGAGGGAGGTGAGAGGAAGTCAGGAAAATAAGTAAGAGAATGGTAGAAATTGAAAGGAGGGATTTTTATTTGTGGTTTTTTTATTCTTTTTTGGTCTTTGCTTTTAGGTGGAATTTTTGGCTTTGGGGTTTTTTTGTGTTTATTTCTTCACCGTTTGTTGCTATGTTATGCTTTCTTTTTTTTGTTGATGTCCTTTGTAACCTTTTTTCTTGTAAAAACTTAATAAAATATTATTTAAAAAAAATAGATCCTCTTAAACTGGCCTATGGGGCTTCCCCCCAAAAGCCAAAAAGTGACTCTGAGGAATCATCATGTGAGCATGCCATAATGGTTATGTTTAGTGTCCTAACTCCCTCCCCCTTCTTTCCTAACCTTTATGATCAAGGAGAAAAGGCCCTGAAACGTGTGTGTGATTTCTAGTTTTAATAGAAAGTTAGATTAGCCTCAACCAGAGCCAGGGTCTTTTCAACACTGGCCCCAGCCTGTTGGAACGCTCTGCCTCATGAGACCAGGGCCCTGCAGGATCTTATTTCTTTCCACAGGGCCTGCAAGACAGAGTTGTTCCACATGGCCTTTGGCTTGGAGCCAGTTTGATTCCCTCCCTCTCTTTCTTTTTTCTTTTCCTCCTGTGATGAGGCTACATTTTAATATTTTAATGTTTCAATATTTTAATGTTGTATTTTAATTTTGTTTTTAAGTTGTATTCATTCAACTTGTTTTTATTATTGCTTGTTAGGTGCCCTGAGCCCGGCCTTGGCTGGGGAGGGCGGGGTATAAATAAAAATTACAGTGGTGCCCCGCAAGACGAACGCCTCGCGAGACGAAAAACTCGCAAAACGAAAGGTTTTTTCGTTTTCGAGTTGCTTCGCAAGACGAAATTCCATATGGGCTTGCTTCACAAAACGAAGCTTGCCCCGCAAGCTCCGGGGATAGCGGGAAGCGCAGCGCGTCGTCCCCGCTGTCCCCGGACCTCTTTTGAAGCAAGGGGCGGCGCGGAGAAGATCGCTTCTCCCCGTTGCCAGCCCCACAAGCTCCGGGGACAGAGGGGAAGGCGCAGCGCCTTCCCCTCTCTCCCCGGACCCCTTTTGAACCAAGGGGCGGCAAGGGGGAGAAGCGATCTTCTCCCCTCCGCCCCTTGCTTCAAAAGAGGAGACAGAGCGGCGCTTCCCCTCTGTCCCCGGACGGTCTCCATAGGAACGCATTGATTGATTTTCAATGCATTCCTATGGGAAACCGTGCTTCGCAAGACGAAAAACTCGCAAGAAGAAAAAACTTGCAGAACGAATTAATTTCGTCTTGCGAGGCACCACTGTATTATTATTATTATTAATAATAATAATAATCTGCACATCTTCTTGATCAGCTGCTGGCAACAACTCCTGGCACCACCTAAGATATCAGGAAGGACGTCAAGGGAAGTAGGGAACTCCAGCAGAGCTATGAGGAATCTGCAGCTTCTAGGGTTGGGGTGAGGGAAGGGTGGTCTTCCAGAAGTTGCTGACTTGCAACTCCTATCATCACTGACCACTGGGCATGCTGGCTAGGTAAGGCCTGGTGCGACTTGCAATCCAGCAACTTTTGGACTCCACAGATCCACCCCCCTCTGCACGCTAGAGCTACTCCTCATACTTTGGGCTCTTTGAGCCCCTTGAAAGCAAAGCTACAGTGCAATCTTAAACATGTCTGCTCAGAAGTAAGCTCTGCTGGATTCAAGGGGGTTTATGATCAGGTAGGTGGAGTGAGGGGGACGCAGGTGGCGCTGTGGGTTAAACCACAGAGCCTAGGACTTGCCGATCAGAAGGTCAGCGGTTTGAATCCCCGTGACGGGGTGAGCTCCCATTGCTCGGTCCCTGCTCCTGCCAACCTAGCAGTTCGAAAGCACGTCAAAGTGCAATTAGATAAATAGGTACCACTCCAGCGGGAAAGTAATCGGCGTTTCCCTGCGCTGCTCTGGTTTCGCCAGAAGCAGCTTAGTCATGCTGGCCACATGACCCGGAAGCTGCACGCCGGCTCCCTCGGCCAGTAAAGCGAGATGAGCGCCGCAACCCCAGAGTCAGACACGACTGGACCTAATGGTCAGGGGTCCCTTTACCTTTACCTTAGATGGAGTGAGGGTTGCTGCGGAATTTGAAAAGATATATACTGTATAGAGACAAGGGATTTGGAAGGTAGTCAGGGTGTGGGGTGACAAGAAAAGGGTGGCTTTAGCGAGGTGTGCTGGGAAAAAGAAGAAGGGGAAAGATCAAAGACTGGGCTCCATCTTGGGAAGGCTCTCTGAAGGCAGGGGCGTAGGAAGGGGGGCGGGTCGTCCCAGTGCCACCATGGAGGGGGGTTGACAAATTATCAAGGAACAATTACTGCCCTACTAGGGTGGTTCATAACAAACCTTTTTTGAAAATGCTGCTCCAAAGGTCTTATCTTACTACACTAGGGATTATATACAGTGGTGCCCCGCAAGACGAATGCCTCGCAAGACGGAAAACTCGCTAGACGAAAGAGTTTTCCGTTTTGGAGGTGCTTCGCAAAACGAATTTCCTATGGGCTTGCTTCGCAAGACGACAATGTCTTGCGAGTTCCTGCTGGTTTTTTTTCCTTCCCCCCCTTTTTCTAAGCCGCTAAGCCGCTTATCAGCTGATCCGATCAGCAGATAAACCGCTAAAAGCCGCTAAAAGCCGCTAATAGCGCTAATCCGCTAATCCGTCAATGGGCTTGCTTCGCAAGACGAAAAAACCGCTAGACGAAGAGAATCACAGAACAGATTCTTTTCGTCTTGTGAGGCACCACTGTAGCTATATATGTTTACTTGGCTGTTTTCCTATGTCTTGAAGGCTGAAATTTCAATTCAGTGGAGCTGGGTCAAGATATTAACTGATATGTTTATTTTGTTTTGGTAAACCACTTTGCAGGTTTTTTTTAAATAAATTTTATTAAAGAAATAAACAATAAATAAAATAACACAAGCCAAAACACAATCCATCCTGTAGATTTAAGTATCTGTTCACAGTCGCCTACTTGTTGTCAGAGGTCCAGAATCCACATTCCTTTGTAAGATAATATGAAATAACGTAAAACCATTTTTGCAGGCAAATGATAATAATAATAAATCAATGGGGGGACAACAGTAAATTATCCACACCGAGTACCACCTGACCTTCCTACACCTCTGTCTGAAGGCTGGCTGGGAGAGATCCCTTTGACTCCAATGCTGCACTGCTGTGGGGAACAAGCCCTGTTTGAGATGTTGCAATATCTGGAATCCCTCCTAAGGTATTAAGGAGGAACAGAAGTAGAACAGAAGACAGAGCAACTCAGTGAAGCAATAAAAGAGCAAAGTAGGTGAGATCTGCTACTCCTTCCATTACAGGTGGCCAGACTACCTGGCTTGGTAGTGTCTACCTCCAACTGATAGTGGCTCCACGAAGCCTCAGGATGAGGCCTTTCCAGTCCTGCAACCTGGGTCCCCCTTTTTATTGGCTATGCCAAGGACTGCTCCAAAAACCCTCTTCATTTTCGGAGCAGCTGCTCTACCAAATAATAGTGCTTTGAGGAGGAGGAGGAGAAACAAAAACAGGCTTACCTAAAACCTGACTGTAATAAGAGTCCCATTCTCCCCAGTAGGTCTGGAAAACATAATCCTGCAGGTGGTAAGATATCAAATTTTTCACCCTTTCCCCAAACGACAATCTGTCCGTGAGCTCAGACAGAGTAGCAGGAACGTACGAAGGAGGGGAGGGTATTTTCCCACAGTGTCTCTCCACCGTTGAGGCCGGAGTGAAGCGTAGGGTGTACACAAATGGGATGTCCAATTTCACAGCAATCAGGTCACCACACATTGTCACAGGGTCCACAAGGAGTACGTCGTATTGGCTCTTTGTCAGCCGGGCCATCAGTTCCTGGTTGGCCAACACCCCTTCGCACATTTGCCTGTTCAGCACGACTGCTTTCTCCATCAGTTTCCCCAGCTCTTGGTAGAACCTGTGGAAGGTCAGCGTGGTGGGCATATGGTTGAACCACAACATTATGATGTCCCTGAGAAAGGCTTCGAAGTCGCTCGTTACGAAGGGCACAGGGTAAACCTCAAATGTGGCACCTGATACATCATCGCTGGGTTCGATGGAGATGGCACCTGTAGGAACTAAGATGCTGACATTGTGACCTCTGTGCAGCAGTTCTTGAATGATGACCTTAACGTTGAGCCAATGGCTGGCTTCTGCTGGCCAAATAAGCACATTCCCACAGAAGACGTTTCCCACTAGGGTGACCTGAAGTATTACCAGATGGATTACAATCGCTCTTGCTGAGATGGAGGTCATGATGTGCTTTTGTTGCATAGTTATGTTTTCTTCTTCAATAATTCCCCAACAGAGCAGCGTTATTCAGCATTCCACTTCTCTGGGGAAACCTTCTGTCTCATACTCTCCTTCACTTTTGATCAAAGGTGTTTAACGTTTATAAAGTCTCTAACAGGAATGCTGCTGTTGTTGAAGAAGAAGCTAAAATGACAAAAGGCAGAAGGGTCATTTTTTTCACCTATTCTGCACAACTAAAACCAATGCATATTTCACCCATCTTAATATATACAGTGGTACCTCGGGATGCGAACGGGATCCGTTCCAGAGCCCCGTTCGCATGTAGAAGCAAACGTAACTAGCGATGGCACGTCTGCACACGCGTGCGTCGCTTTTCGTCACTTCTACGCATGCGCATGATGTCATTTTGAGCATCTGCGCGAGCAGCAAAACCCAGAAGTAACACGCTACATTACTTCCTGGTTGCCGCAGAGCGCAACTTGAATGCACTCAACATGAAGCATATTCAACCCGAGGTATGACTGTATATGGGTGGCCAAAAACCACCAACATTTAATTTTGGGCAATATTTAGTGAAGGGGGAGAGTGATTTCAGGCCCCCAAGCAAACAGCTATTCAATCCACCATTAAACAACCAAAAACTCATAAACACAAATTGACAGTTGAAACAAAAATGTAACCAGATAAAAATCTAAGGAAGGAGATGAAGAGCAGCGGCTATTTTGCTTTATAATACGAACAAACTAATGCAGAGGGACGCGGGTGGCGCTGTGGGTAAAACCTGAGTGCCTAGGACTTGCTGATCGTAAGGTCGGTGGTTCGAATCCCCGCGGCGGGGTGAGCTCCCGTCGTTTGGTCCCAGCTCCTGCCCACCTAGCAGTTCAAAAGCACCTCTAAGTGCAAGTAGATAAATAGGGACCACTTTATAGCGGGAAGGTAAACAGCATTTCCGTGTGCGGCGCTGGTGCTGGCTCGCCAGATGCAGCTTCGTCACGCTGGCCACGTGACCCGGAAGTGTCTCCGGACAGCGCTGGCTCCTGGCTTCTTGAGCGAGATGAACGCGCAACCCTAGAGTCGGTCACGACTGGCCCTGTCGGGCAGGGGTACCTTTACCTTTACCTTAATGCAGTCACAGGTGTTACCACAGTAACTGTATCCTCACATCTTCAGCATCGTGGGGCATACAAGAAAGCTTTTCCCTGTGGATCTCAGGGAAGCGGGAAGCACAGATGGGAAGAGAGGCCCACCAAGGCTTTAGCCTTTCATGTATGGTTTTGATGTTCATTCCCAGCACTTGGAAATGGGCTCTGATGCTAATCGGAAACCGGAGCAGCTGAGCTGGAAATCCTTCTGACAATGTGCCCCCGTCAAGAAGTGAGCCACAACATTCTACGCTGGTAGCAACTCTCAGACCACCTTCAGCGGTTTGCATCGATCAGCATCCATACTTACCTCTTTCCCTCCCAAACTCACAGATGCAGAGGAGTGTGGGCTGTCGCGACCGTTCCAGTTTCAGGAGCTGTTTTTATGTAGCCAGGATACCGATCTATGTTGCCAGGTGAACGTAATCATGTGCACGAGAAATGCCGGATTGAATTTGTAGGCATTATTCTGCTAAGAAGACGATAACCCAATCTTTCAAGATGCCAATGCAAGATTAGGAAACTGGCTAAACAGGAGTTATTATCAATACAACAGGAAATTAACCATCATGTCTTATAGCATCTGTTAGGACTTCATGGGGAGCTTTTAATGTCTGGTGTTTCATAGTTATTATTATTTTTAAAAAATATTCTGAATGCCTAAGTAATAAATTATCATCATCATGATGATAATAATGATAAACCAGATCAATGGTGCCCCATTGACACCTACCTGGTCTTCTCCTTTCCAGATTCAGCAGTCTTCTGCATGGAGTAAAGGAAAAGAAGCTTAAATAAGATTTGTTTTGAATAGAGGTATTAAATGGAAAGAGAGAAATGTGAGAATTGGACAGGACATTCCCCTGGCATGTTCAGGGGAATAATGTAGGGACTGATGGAGAGCGTGGTAGCAATGCTATTTGATTTCACATAAACCTTACCAGATGAACAAAGGTTAATCCGACAGGTCTTTGATGCCCAGAACTGAAAGCAGGTAGTCAAAACTTTTCACATAGGAAGGTCCAGAATTAACTCCTGCAGTACCCTGAATGATAAAGGACGTATTGCACTGAATACAAACTGGTTTAATAGACAGGAGCTGTCTCAGTTAATAAGTCCTGATCAAACTTATATCTTCACCACAACACAGTGTGTGAGATGTTCTTGAGTAGAGCATTGGAAGGGTTTATTTTAGGAATGGTGTGGCAGCTGCAATGACTGAAAGCATCTTGGCAATCTGAAGTGCATGGATGACAAAAACCTGAACAACTTCCCATATCACCTTGAAATATACTCGGAGTCAAGAGTGGATTTCATGCTCTTTATTCAGCTCATAGTGGTGAGGAGGAATGGAAGTTCCCCCAGAATGTCTGCTTTATATACATTATTTACACAATGGGCCCCACATGATTGGCTAATTCCGGGATTCTCCTGTAGGCCAATCAGGTTGCGGATTCACTTCCACCTGGAGCTGGATTGGGTGGCTCCTGTGGACCAATCAGACTGCTGCATTCTGGACCCTATTGTTCTAGGACCAGTCAGACTGCTGCCTTTTGGATCCTATTCAACTCAGTACATAACACACCTGTTCCAACTTTCTTGCAACAGGATTTTCTTGGGGATGGATCCAGCGGCCTGCAGTTGGTAAAAAGCCCATGAGATTTGACAATGTGATGCACCATGTTTCAAAAACAAATCTACGATCTAAGGGGAGCCAAACTAGCCATTAGTGAAATGTCTTTTAAAAAATTACTGGCTGGTTTGTTTTTGTTTGTTTTTCGGTGAAAGCAGTGCTTGGGAATGGGAGCCTCACCTCTTCACTTTTCACCCCATCAGAACTGAGATCACCACCCCTTGGTACGAATAGGAGTCTTAGGGGTAAATACAGTGGTGCCTCGCAAGACGAAAAGAATTCGTTCCGCGAGTCTTTTCGTCTTGCGATGTTTTTCGTCTTGCGAAGCACGGTCTGTCACAACTGCGCCTCTTCAAGTGGCTTTTTTAAAAAAGCGCAAGACGTTTTCGTCTTGTGAAGCAAGCCCATAGGGAAATTCGTCTAGCGAAGCAACGCAAAAACGGAAAACCCTTTCGTCTAGCGAGTTTTTCGTCTTGCGAGGCATTCGTCTTGCAGGGCACCTGAGTGGTGCCAGCCATGTTTTTCACTTATTAACACTCAATTGATCTATTAACACCCCAGAGTGGTAACCAGTACCTGCTGATGAAATTACTGACTTAATTGCCCAAGTTCAAACTGGAAAACCAACAGGTCCCACTTTATTCCTCTCGGTCTGTTAAAATCCAACCCAGATTTACTAAGCGCCCAGCCTAAATTTCTCACATGTACCCTGGCACCAGTGTTTGGGCTCTTTTAATGCTGAGACCCCTCAGCACATTTGGGAACTGGCACCTCAATAGAGTTAGTGGGTTGAATGGGGAGTGTGGTGGATGGACTGGACATAGAGAGGGGAGAGTTTACTGAGTCGCTGTGTTGTAGCAGCGTGAGATTTTGGATATGCCAGTGTTGCAGGAACCCCCCCCCAATCATTCAGTTTGTACAAACACGACACACACACTCTCACACACGACACACGTGACGCTTCTGTTGTAAATTCATAGAAAATCAAGCTGTACATCAGATCTGTACCATTCCACTTTTATTTTACACCATGAAGGAAGGACTATCAAAGGAGGGAGACTTGACACAAGACAGCCATAATTCCCCAAGCGTACCAGTACGTCCTCATCGAGCCCAACCCAGTTGGCATGCCAACCTTGATGGTCCTAGACAGAAGATCATTACACTCACAAAGGACATGCATATGGAAGTGGATTCAGTAAGGACTGAAACAAAGGACAGTGACCAGCCCTTCTGAAATATACTCAGAGTCGCAAAGTGATTTCATGCTCTTTATTCAGCTCATAGTGGTGAGGAGGGATGAATGAAAGTCCCCTCACAGTATCTGCTTTATATACATTATTTACACAATGGGCTGCACATGATTGGCTAATTCCGGAATTCTACTGTAAGCCAATCAGGTTGTGGATTCACTTCTATCTGGAGCAGGATTGGGTGGTTCCTGCCAACCAATCATACTGCTGCATTGTTCTAGGACCAATCAGACTGCTGCATTCTGAATCCTATTGTTCTAGGACTAATCAGACTGCTGCAATTTGGATCCTATTGTTCTAGGACCAATCAGACTGCTTCAGTTTGGATCCTATTCAACTCAGTACATAACACCCCTCCCCTCTAAGTTCCAGTCCTGCCCGGGAGGTCGCATTCATAGTCCTCGAGGTACGCCGGCGGCCTACGTGTGCATTGCGGCCTGGGGTGTTCCCTGGTCCGGGCTCCAGGTTCTGGCTCGTGTTCCAAGGATGCTGGCTGTGATGGGGTTGTTTGGTCTGGTGCAACCGGCTCGCTCAGTCGTGGTTCTGGTTCTGGTGTCCTTTCGGCCTCACGGGTCCTCTCTGTATTTACTGATTCTGCCTCTCCTGCTGGCCCCTCCTGCTCTATGGGCCTCACTGCCCCGCTGTTCCCTTGGGACTCCTCTGACCTGTCCTCCTCCTGGGTTTCTCCCAGGAATCGTCGCCGTATCTGGTCGCAGTGGCGGCGCCAGCATTGCCCCCCATCCGTTAGCACCTTGTATGACACTGGGCCAGTGACCCTGGTGACTGTGGCGGGTACCCATGCTGGGCCTGCCCCAAAATTCTTTGCGTACACTGGGTCCTGGGCCTCGAAGTTCCGGGGGTTCCTGCCTTCCCCCACCACTACCTCATCCTGAGCTCTATCGGGGTGAAGGCGGTCCAATCTGATTGCAAGGCGCCGACCCATTAGTAGTTCAGCGGGGCTCCGGCCAGTCATTGAGCTGGGGGTGCTGTGCTGTGCTAGAAGGAATGTGGCAAGGCGGTACTCCCAGTCCCCTTGCGTCATGCGGCGAAGGGTGTCCTTGGTGGTCCGCACCATGCGTTCTGCTTGGCCATTGGTGGCAGGGTGGAACGGCGCCGAACGGATGTGGCAGATGGCGTTCTGTGCTGTGAAGGTTTGGAATTCTCCTGATGTAAATGCAGTCCCGTTGTCTGAGACGAGAGTGTCAGGGAGCCCGTGGGTTGCAAACAGCCTGCGTAATACCCGGATGGCTGCGGACGTGGAAGTGGACGGTACCAGTGCGACTTCCAGCCATTTGGTGTAGGAGTCCACCACTATGAAGAATGTTTTCCCCTGAAAGGGGCCAGCGAAATCCACATGCAGGCGTGACCATGCTGCTCGGGCGGACTCCCAGGACTGGACTGGGGCCCTTGGGGGATCTGGGCGGGATTCTTGGCAGGCCTGGCAGTGTTTGACCCAGGCCTCTATCTCTCCATCGATCCCCGGCCACCACACATAACTCCTGGCAAGGGCCTTCATTCTTACTACCCCTGGATGTGTCTCGTGTAGGGCTGTGAGGACCCTTTTGCGGAGGGGCTGGGGAACAACGACTCTGCTTCCCCATAACAGGCACCCCTTGTGGGCCGACAGTTCATGTTTGCGGGTTGTGTAGCCGGCGAATTCTGGCCCGGGGCTGCTGCTGGGCCATCCCCTCCACACCCAGTCCAGGACCCGGGAGATGACCCTATCTTTCTTGGAATGGTGTGCAACTTCTTGTGCCTGAATGGGGCGGTCGGGAAGCAGCTCCAGACTCATAACCTCTTGTGCAGGTGCTGGGTCAGGGCCTGTTTCCGGTAGTGGTAGCCTGCTGAGGGCGTCCGCATGGCCCATCGCCTTCCCAGGTCGGTGAATCAGTGCATACTGGTAGCTGGCAAGGAAAATTGACCACCTGAGGACGCGAGGAGACAGCACTTGGGGGGTCTGCTTTTCGGGGGCAAACAAGCCAAGCAACGGCTTGTGGTCAGTCACCACGGTGAAGGGCCGCCCGTACAAGAAATCATGGAATTTTTTTACTCCCTTCACGATTGCCAGACCCTCCTTGTCAATTTGCGAGTAGTTCCGCTCGGTTGCGTTGAGTGTCTGGGAAAAGTACGCCACCGGTACCTCTCTTCCATCCGGGAGTTGGTGCCCCAGGACAGCGCCAATGCCATAGGGTGAGGCGTCGCATGCTAGCACCACCGGCAGCCTCTCGTCGAAGTGTGCCAAGACAGAGTTTGAGACAAGCAAGTCCTTGACTGCCTGGAATGCGGCCTCCTGGCGCTGGCCCCACACCCAAGGGGCCCGCTTGTCCAGGAGTCTGTGTAGGGGCTCCGCTACCGCCGCCTTGTGGGGAAGGAAGGAATGGTAAAAGTTCAATAGTCCCAAGAAGGCCTGAAGTTCAGTCTTGCTCTTGGGCGCTGGGGCATCACAAATGGCCTGTACCTTGTCCCCAGTCGGGTGGACCCCTTCTGCGTCCACCATAAATCCCAGAAAGTCCACCTGAGGCACTCCTAGTAGACATTTTTCCCGCTTCACCTTGAGACCCGCCGTCTGGAAACGGTGCAGAACGGTGCGGAGGCGGTCCTCAAACTCCTCTGGTGTGGGCCCGGCAATCAACACATCATCGAAGAAGGGGGTGACACCAGGAATCCCTTTGAGGAGAGAGTCCATTAGATTCTGGAATATGCCTGGTGCCACGCTGACCCCGAATTGCAGCCGCTTTACCCTGAACGCTCCTCTGTGCGTCACAATCGTCTGTGCCTCTGCTGTGGCCTCATCTACTGGCAGCTGTTGATATGCTTGGGCCAAGTCCAGCTTGCCAAAAATTTTCGACCCAGCCAGGGTGGCAAGGACATGGCTGACCACTGGCACTGGGTATGTGTGGGCCGTGAGGGCCTTGTTTATGGTACATTTGTAGTCCGCGCAGATGCGGACCGAACCATTAGGCTTGACGGGTGTGACGATTGAAGTTTCCCAGGGGGCATTAGGCACCGGCTCCAGCACTCCTTGCTCCACGAGTCGGTCCAATTCCTCGTCTATACGGGGTTTCAAGGCGAACGGGACCCGGCGGGTCTTGAGCCTGACCGGTCGTACTGCGGGGTCAAGCTGTAGCGCAATGGGGGGGCCCGTATACTGTCCCAATTTCCCGTCGAAAACCCCTGGAAATTCCTTGCATATGGCGTCCACGTCCACTTGTAAGGTAGTGTGGTTCACCCCGGTGACAGCTAGCCCCAGTGGTCCAAACCATGCCAATCCCAGTAAGCTAATGTAGGGGCCCTTGACCACGAGCAAGTCCAGTTGCCGCGTCCGCCCTCGGTATTGCACCCTGAAGGTCCCCACCCCCATTGTGGGGACCTTACGTTTCTGGAAGTCCCGGAGGGTGAATGGGGCCGGCCTGAGTTTGGGACCCCCAGTAGGACACAGTTTCCTTAAGGTCTTTGCCGAGATTATGGATAGAGTTGAACCCGTGTCAAGCTCCATGCGGCATGGGGCCCCCTCTATCTGTACCTCTACATAAATTTTCTCTACGTTGGGGTGGGGCAACTGGTATACCTGGCAGTCCGTGAGCTCCGTCGAGTTGCCTTGGTGCGTTGGGCCCCGGGACCTGGGGCTCTTGGGTTGGTCATCTGATGCCTGGTGTCGGGTGGGCCGAGCCCGACACACCCGGGCGATGTGTCCCAATTTTCTGCACTGCCTGCACTCTGCGTTGCGGAAACGGCAGGTCCTCCTCTCGTGACTCTCCCCGCAGCTTGCGCAGTTTCCTCCTTCTCGTCGAGGCAGCTGTGGTCTGTGCGCTGCTTGAGTGCGCTGCTGTACTCGGTGCACCTCCTCCCTGTCGGATCCTGAGTCGTCGGTGAGGTCTTCGTGGTGGACCCTCGGTTGGGATGGCAGGCTCGGCCGTGCCTCTTGTGTTGACCTCTCGGCAGCTTCCGTTGCCAGGGCCTCCTCTAGAGCGACCTGGAACGTTAGGTCCTTCTTGGCGTAGAGGCGTCGTTGCAGCTTCTCATCCTTCAGGCCACCGATGAGGCGGTCACGAAGCATGTTCTCCAGCTCTGAGAAGTTGCAGAACCGGGCGGCTTGGCGGAGAGAGGTCACAAACCCAGTTATGGTTTCCCCAGGGGCTTGTCGCTTTGCGTAGAAGGCATTTCGACGAGTCACCACTGAGGGCTGCGGCGAAAAGTGCCCCTTCAGCTGTTCCATTATTGTTTTGTATGGAACAGTAGCGACGTCTTCAGGCGCAAGGAGAGCCCGGGCGATTTCAAACGTCTCCTCTCCGCAGACGCTGAAGAATATCGCCCTCTTCTTGGCGTCTTCTTCGTCGGTGACCCCTTAGGCTTCTAGGAGGAAGGTGAAACGGGAGGCGTACGCTTCCCAGTCTCCAGATGCTGGGTTGAATGGCGAGAAGCTGCTGTCGGTTGCCATTCTGAGTTCCTTGTGTCCCGGAGCTGAAGCCTGGATACACGGTGCGAGGCAGCGGTGCGGCAGGTGGCGGTGCTGCGGTGCTGTGTGTGGCAGTCAGCTCAGCGGGATCCCACCTTCGTCGCCAGTGAAATATACTCAGAGTCGCAAAGTGATTTCATGCTCTTTATTCAGCTCATAGTGGTGAGGAGGGATGAATGAAAGTCCCCTCACAGTATCTGCTTTATATACATTATTTACACAATGGGCTGCACATGATTGGCTAATTCCGGAATTCTACTGTAAGCCAATCAGGTTGTGGATTCACTTCTATCTGGAGCAGGATTGGGTGGTTCCTGCCAACCAATCATACTGCTGCATTGTTCTAGGACCAATCAGACTGCTGCATTCTGAATCCTATTGTTCTAGGACTAATCAGACTGCTGCAATTTGGATCCTATTGTTCTAGGACCAATCAGACTGCTTCAGTTTGGATCCTATTCAACTCAGTACATAACACCTTCCCTCTGGGGGCAGGAAACAGTGAACTCCTCTTTGTCCTCAGGAATGTAATCATGGGGAGGGGGAAAGGAGGAACCGGACAGGTGACAAGACACTCAGGTTACCACCACAACTCCTCCCTGAACCCCTCCTCTTTGTGATGTGTCAATGATGTACAGTGGTGCCTCGCAAGACGAAAAGAATCCATTCTGTGATTCTCTTCGTCTAGCGGTTTTTTTCGTCTTGCGAAGCAAGCCCATTGAAGGATCAGCGGATCAGCGCTATTAGCGGCTTTTAGAGGCTTTTAGAGGCTTATCTGCTGATCGGATCAGCTGATAAGCGGCTTAGCGCTATTAGCGCTATTAGCGGCTTTTAGCGGCTTATCTGCTGATCGGATCAGCTGATAAGCGGCTTAGCGGCTTAGAAAAAGGGGGAAGGGGGGGGGAAACCAGCAGGAACTCGCAAGACATTGTTGTCTTGCGAAGCAAGCCCATAGGAGATTCGTTTTGCGAAGCACCTCCAAAAAGGAAAACTCTTTC
Source organism: Podarcis bocagei (assembly GCF_964188305.1). NCBI lineage: Eukaryota > Metazoa > Chordata > Lepidosauria > Squamata > Lacertidae > Podarcis > Podarcis bocagei. The sequence goes on from NC_138138.1 coordinate 9,722,710, forward strand.
GTCTAGCGATTTTTCCGTCTTGCGAGGCATTCGTCTTGCAGGGCACCACTGTAGTCATGATGTAGTCATGATGTAGTCTTAGGGGTGTAGCAAGGGGGAATAGTAGCTGATAAAAGTTGGGGTCTTCTTTTGTTCAGGGCTTCCATCTTGCTTCATCCTGTAGTGAGTTGGAGTCCTGTCGCGACAGTCTCAATAAGGACCAAGCCTACTTGATGCTGTTTTGCTCCAGTTGTCCTGGTTGGTGTCTTTGCTTTTTGTCCAAGGGAGCCCTTGGATTTCTCCGTTAACACCAGAGAGAGCTTCTTGAGAAAAGAGCACAGCAAAGAGGAAAGGGTGGGGGGAAGCAGGTCACTCCTAGAAGGAATAAACTGGATAAAGAGAAAGAATAGTCTTATGTTGGAGGATGCAACATTTGGGGCAGTATCTTTGTGTAGTAGGTGAGAATGAAGGTGTATGTGCTGCCTGACAGACTTGAGGAGAAAGGGTTAAACTCATGCAGAATTTGCTATGCTACCATCAGCAATTTAGGGTTTTAAAGGTAAAGGGTAAAGGGACCCCTGACCATTAGGTCCAGTCGTGGCCGACTCTGGGGTTGTGGCGCTCATCTCGCTTTACTGGCCAAGGGAGCCGGCGTACGGCTTCTGGGTCATGTGGCCAGCATGACTAAGCCACTTCTTTCTTTTTTTAAAAAAGCAATTTTTATTGGTTTTTCACCTTTTATAAAAACATGACACACACAAAAAAGACAAAGACAAAAACATGTATAGTTTCAGAAAATCCTACTTTCTTAACCTTGTTCCTTGACTTCCCCCCACCCCCCTTCATGCATCCCAATTCCCATAATTGTGTCAGCAAGTTATTATTTCTCCTCTTTACCATCTTAATATTACATCTTTTATAAAAAATAAGTTTTTTCCTAAGTTGGACTCAAATTCCCTTCCATCGATTTCCCATTTTGTATTAGATAAAAGTCATATTAACTAAACCCAAAAGTCATAAGTGTTTTTAAAGTTCTATTCTTCCCTCCCTCCCATCCCCGGTTTTCGTCCCTTCCCCAATACGTGTCCATAATAACAGTTCTTAGCCTGGATTCCTCACATCCGAGGCTTTCAAGTCTCTTTCAGTCCCTCTCCGCCGGTCTTGTTGGTAGTCCTTTATGTTGGTCGTCGAATCTCGAAGGAGTTCTATCCCCATCAAACCAGGTTCTCTTCCCACAAGAGTATTTAAGAACAACTGCTGCAAAAATTCCACAGGCCATGCATCTTCAGAGTCAGAGTGGGGGCCCCAATCATATTTCTTCTTTGTTTTAAGTTCCTGTATTCCATATACTCCAGGGGCCTCCTCCTTCGTCTTTTGCATCTTTCGCAGATTTGTAATCAATGTGATCCAAAAGTCTCCTTGCTTATACTCCACTAGTGTATACTCCACTAGCGGGAGATGCGGGGAAGTTCGATGGAAAGTTGGAATAAGCTGTGGAAGGGTTATGATCTTTTTTATCTTCTTTTACATTTTCCTTTTCTTCTTTCTCTTTCTGTTTTCTGTTTATGTCTGAAAAAATGCAATAAAAATATTTAAAAAAATATATATATACTCCACTAGTGTAAGCTTCTGGTTGGTACTTTCCATCTTTGCTTTCTCTTTTCCTTGTTTAGTCTCCTCCACTTCTTGAGATATCATTTCCAATTCAGCTGCAGATTCTTTCTCATTCAAGTCCTCAATACATTCAGCAGAGCTGGTTATTCCAGAGGTCAAGGTCGTGAGTTGTTTATTCATAGCCAGACTCTGCTCTTGTAAGATTCCCACCAAATAAAACATTCTTTCAATTTCCGCTAGTAACTTTCCATCCGCAGCCATTGTAATGTCACAGAATTCCCCCTTGAGGGAATCTGGTTACTTAATAATCTTTCTCCAACAAACCTCTGACTCGTTGTTGTTTCTTTGTTTCCAACGATTTTAGTTCAATTGTAACTCATTTTAATCCAGAGGGATCTTAAATAACAATTTTTCAGCTTTAAACTGTCCGTTTGACAGCTTTGACAGCTGTCAAACTCCGTATTCCTCTTCCATATGCTCAAACACAGGACGCTCCCGGGCCCGGGAGGGGGGGTTATACACAACAGAAAGAAAACTTCTAAAATTCCACTCTTTCACTCCAGCTCAAAATTTCTTTTCGCCAAATCTTGGAAGTTAATGTCTTTTTTAACTCACCCCGCAAAGGGTAGGCTCTCCAGCTTAGTTCTTCTATTGTTGCTTTAGATCGTCTGCAAAAGGGGGGGTGCGGACTTCCCTTTAACACACACCCCGGTCGTACCGAATTCACAAGTAAATATTTTAAAGTCCCAATTCCGCTTTACTCATGGGTTGTTTCTTTTCCAGCCGAATTCAGGGAAAAAAGTCAGCGCTCTTCAGCCATGGCACGCGGCTTCGCTCCACTGGGGTAGCGGTCTACTCCCAGCACCGCGCCGCTCTCCGTACCCTCTCCGAAGCCTTTAAAAAGGCTCTTCGTGGGTCAGAGGGGGCGTTTAAGGTGCCCACCGAGTCACCAGGTCCGCAGGCATCCGCGCCTGCGGTTTTTGAGGGTCTCCGCGATGACTAAGCCACTTCTGGCGAACCAGAGCAGCACATGGAAACGCCATTTACCTTCCCACCGGAGTGGTACCTATTTATCTACTTGCACTTTGAGGTGCTTTCAAACTGCTAGGTGGGCAGGAGCAGGGACTGAACAACGGGAGCTCACCCCGTCGCAGGGATTTGAACCGCCGACCTTCTGATTGGCAAGTCCTAGGCTCTGTGGTTTAACCCACAGCGCCACCCACGTCCCATTTAGGGCTATAGACTGAATTAAATTGACTGGTTGATGTGGAGTCCAAATGCACAATCCTGAGGTTTTCAGTTAGTGGAAAAATATGATCCCCTAAGTGGAGTAGGAGTAGAAGCTGGCACTTTGAATAGTAGCTCACCTATTTTCCTTCCCTTGAGTGAATTAGGCAAGGCAGCACTTGTCCACCCATATCTACAGAAAGCATAATACCTAATAAATTGTTTTCCTTTCCTTTCCTTTCCTTTTCTTTTCTATTGGCTGGTAGGTTGCCAAGCATGGGGAAGGGTATATTTTTTACTTTTCTGAGGAGCACAAAGACATAACACCACCTAGTGGATAGTCAAAATTATCTTCCACATCTGGAACAATAGAAAAAAATGTAGTCTTGTATGAGATGGTAAAACCAAGACACTTGGAGGGTATGCGTTCCTTCTGTCCGTTCGTCCTTCCATCTCTTTCTCTGTTCATTATTACTTTCTCTTCCCTTTTTCATGTTCTTTCTTTCCGTTACAAAAAATTCTGTTGTCCTTTTCTGCAGTTTGGCTGGGGCTCTGTCACTGCTAAAATGCATCTTGTATCTTTAAACATGGTTTTTAGCTTGTTGGCAGAAGCTCTAGAAACAACTTATGTATTTGGCGCCCTATTAAGTTAATGTTTATTAAAGACATTTTATGCTTACAATCTTTTTATATATACAGTGGTACCTCTGGTTGCGAACGGGATCCGTTCTGGAGGCCCGTTCGCAACATGAAAACCTCGCAACCTGAAGTGCCGTATCTGTGCAAGTGCACAGCATGATTTGGTGCTTGTGCGCATGCGCAAAGCGCGGTTTAGCGCTACTGCGCATGTGCGAGCAGCGAAACCCGGAAGTAACCCTTTCCAGTACTTCCGGGTCGCCGCGGGACGCAACCTGAAAGAACGTAACATGAAGCAAACGTAACATGAGGTATGACTGTAACCCTTTAAAAGACTTGTATCATACCTCTACTGTTCTATCCTTCCATTTATTTAGTTAAATTCCCTTGAAAATTCAGCATCAGTCACCTTGATGCCAAGCCAAAATCTCATTGGTGACTGCTTGGCAACCAGAACAGAACTGTTACCGTATTTTTCGCTCTATAAGACGCACCAGACCACAAGATGCACCTAGTTTTTGGAGGAGGAAAACAAGAAGAAGAAAAAATTCTGAATCTCAGAAGCCAGAACAGCAAGAGGGGTCGCTGCGCAGTAAAAGCAGCAATCCCTCTTGCTGTTCTGGCTTCTGTGATAGCTGTGCAGCCTGCATTCGCTCCATAAGATGCACACACATTTCCCCTTACTTTTTAGGAGGAAAAAACTGAGTCTTATACAGCAAAAAATACGGCAAATTTTTGTTTGCATGTGTGCTTGCGTGAGAGTGACTTTCTTTACAGGAGCTAGGTGGGGTCTGAGATCTTTGGACTTGAGCTGGATCTTTGGACTCGAGCAATTTGGATTCTGTTTGCTTATCCTGGTGCCCCTGCATTTCCCCATACAAAGGAGAGAGATAAGTTGCATGTTGCAAATCTGATCGATTCGGCATGCACAACAAAGCTGTTGTCTAAAGTGCACTGCCTGGTTCTGGCCCCCAAACCAGGCCATAGCAGGGCAAAGTGCTTGCTGCTTGCTCAGCAGAGAAGTGAAGGAATATCGTCAAAATGCATGCAACAGTACTGGGAAACTGAAAAGTTAATAATTGAAAGAGGGGTCAGTACCCACCTTTATGGAACTGCACATAGTGAACTACTGCAGTCCAGCCCATTGCATTTTATACTAAGATGGTCAAGCTCTGTTATCTGGGTCTGAGCCTCAGGACACCTTTGTCCTTTTCCTACGGCAGCAGGGAGTGAGCATCTCAGCATCTCTAGGTAAGTCAGGAGACCCTGAATAGATTTTGTCTGGGAAGGCAAAGCGAAGTGTTGGCCAATATAAAGCGAATCATGTGGCCCAAGGTATACGAAGCAGCCATCATGATGAAGCCATAGTAGATTCACCCAGCTAGGTAAAGGGTAAAGGGACCCCTGACCATTAGGTCCAGTCGTGGCTGACTCTGGGGTTGCGGCGCTCATCTCGCTTTATTGGCCGAGGGAGCCGGCGTACAGCTTCCGGGTCATGTGGCCAGCATGACTAAGCCACTTCTGGGGAACCAGAGCAGCGCACGGAAACGCCGTTTACTTTCCCGCCAGATTGGTACCTATTTATCTACTTGCACATGCTTTCGAACTGTTAGGTTGTCAGGAGCAGGGACCAAGCAATGGGAGCTCACCCCGTTGCGGGGATTCGAACTGCCAACCTTCTGATCGGCAAGTCCTAGGCTCTGTGGTTTAACCCACAGCGCCACCCGCGCTAATTGCCCCTAATTAAATATAGCGAACCCACCGCACGACAGGTCAATCAAGTGAATTTCTACCATTTACCACAGGCTATCTCGTGGGGGGTCTTGTGTGAGGGAAACTTCGATTCAGGGGGTCTCCGCAGGAGTCAATCAAACAAGTTTTATTTGCAAAAAGAGGTTGGTGAAACAAAGTTGGGTCAGGAAATGCGTTCTTTCAGGTAGAAGTCAACTTATTACTTAAACTGAATGATGATGATGATGATGATGTATTATTTATACCCCCACCCATCTGGCTGGGTTTCCTCAGCCACTCTGGGCAGCTCTCAACAGAATATAAAAAATACAATGTAAAGCTGTCACAGGATTAAACAGTTTTCAGTTGCTAAAAATCTGTTGTTACACTTAGAATCATAGAATCATAGAGTTGGAAGAGACCACAAGGGCCATCGAGTCCAACCCCCTGCCAAGCAGGAAACACCATCAGAGCACTCCTGACATATGGTTGTCAAGCCTCTGCTTAAAGACCTCCAAAGCAGGAGACTCCACCACACTCCTTGGCAGCAAATTCCACTGTCGAACAGCTCTTACTGTCAGGAAGTTCTTCCTAATGTTTAGGTGGAATCTTCTTTCTTGTAGTTTGGCTCCATTGCTCCGTGTCCGCTTCTCTGGAGCAGCAGAAAACAACCTTTCTCCCTCCTCTATGTGACATCCTTTTATATATTTGAACATGGCTATCATATCACCCCTTAACCTCCTCTTCTCCAGGCTAAACACGCCCAGCTCCCTTAGCCGTTCCTCATAAGGCATCATTTCCAGGCCTTTGACCATTTTGGTTGCCCTCCTCTGGACACGTTCCAGTTTGTCAGTGTCCTTCTTGAATTGTGGTGCCCAGAACTGGACACAGTACTCCAGGTGAGGTCTGACCAGAGCAGAATACAGTGGCACTATTACTTCCCTTGATCTAGATGCTATACTCCTATTGATGCAGCCCAGAATTGCATTGGCTTTTTTAGCTGCCGCGTCACACTGTTGGCTCATGTCAAGTTTGTGGTCAACCAAGACTCCTAGATCCTTTTCACATATACTGCTCTCAAGCCAGGTGTCACCCATCTTGTATTTGTGCCTCTCATTTTTTTTTGCCCAAGTGCAATACTTTACATTTCTCCCTGTTAAAATTCATCTTGTTTGTTTTGGCCCAGTTCTCTAATCTGTCAAGGTCGTTTTGAAGTGTGATCCTGTCCTCTGGGGTGTTAGCCACCCCTCCCAGTTTGGTGTCATCTGCAAATTTGATCAGGATGCCCTTGAGTCCATCATCCAAGTCGTTGATAAAGATGTTGAATAAGACTGGGCCCAAGACAGAACCCTGGGGCACCCCACTAGTCACTCTTCTCCAGGATGAAGAGGAACCATTGATGAGCACCCTTTGGGTTTGGTCAGTCAGCCAGTTACAAATCCACTGAGTGGTAGCATAGTCAAGACCGCATTTTACCAGCTTCTTTACAAGAATATCATGGGGCACCTTGTCAAATGCCTTACTGAAATCAAGGTAGGCTATATCCACTGAGTTCCTTTCATCTACCAGGCTTGTAATTCTGTCAAATTACAGGCAGATGTTCAGGTTTCTAGAATAGGCGGCAAAATGACTATACAGTGGTACCTCGCAAGACAAAATTAATTCGTTCGAAGCACGGTTTCCCATAGGAATGCATTGAAAATCAATCAATGCGTTCCTATGGAGACCGTCTGGGGACAGAGGGGAAGCAGGGAAGACATTTCTGGTTTCTCTATCTGCTTTATTCTTGTTTATTCTTTATTCTTTTATTCTTTTAACTCTTGTTATTCTTTTATTCTTTTAATGCTCTATTTTACCGCAAAATAAACTAATGAAAGAGAACCAGTAATTACAACTGCCCAGCCCTGCAAAGGAACTGGCCCCTAAGGCAGCTAAGGCTGCCGTCCTGGGACACTTACTTTGGAGTTAGCCACTGTCACAGAGTTCTGTGAAGTTAAGGGTTATATTACATAACATGCCTAAAACTTTTAAATTTGCCCTTCTGTTGCATCCAACTTCCCAACATTCTTTCCTCCCTCCCTGAATGGTCATGGTATATTGCGTACCCACAACCCTGGGACCGTTCCATTTCAGACTGAAAACAGAATAATAATAATAATAATAATAATAATAATAATAATAATAATAATTTATTATTTGTACCTTGCCCATCTGGCTGGGTTTCCCCAGCCACTCTGGGCGGCTTCCACAAAGACAAAAAATACACTAAGATGTCACACATTAAAAACTTCCCTGAACAGGGCTGCCTTAAGATGTCTTCTGAATGTCAGGTAAGTGTTTATCTCTTTGACATCTGATGGGAGGGCATTCCACAGGGCAGGTGCCACCACCGAGAAGGCCCTCTGCCTGGTTCCCTGTAGCTTTGCTTCTCGCAATGAGGGAACCGCCAGAAGGCCCTTGGCGCTGGACCTCAGTATCCGGGCAGAAAGATGGGGGTGGAAACGCTCCTTCAGGTATACTGGGCCGAGGCCGTTTAGGGAAGATAGCATGTGCATGTACTCACTGCAGATGGAAATCTAGCTTGTTAGAGAAGGTGCTTGTACCTAGACCTCTGCCTTGATATGCTAGTTTTTATGCTAGTTGTTCACAAGGAGAGCATTGGCATTCAATCTCCCACCTGCATCCTACAGTCGCAGAGTCCCAGGAAGATTGCTTCATGTGATGTCTGCATATTTGAATGGCATGAATGAAATTAGGAGCAGGATTCTCCAAGGTGGGCAAGAATATAGTTCAATTGTACCTGTGAAAGTAGGGGAGTAATCCAATACTTCCCAACCATATCAGGGCAGCTACACCACTGGAACAGCTGCGATATCCTATACCCCCTTGGCCTGGAGGGTGTAACCCAGAAAGATGTATATATCCTCTATCATATAGCTGTATAAAACGATATGCTAATAAGTTGTTGTTTTGGGGTGGAAGGTACATTTGCATTGATTCCAGTTGTGTAAAAATATCATTTATTTGAAATAGCGATGGATGAATGTTGTGCCATTTGTTTTTTCATTCCAGAAATCTCCAACAACAGACTTGGCTCAACACATTTGGTTAAAAGGTCTTCTGGGAAAGGAAAGTTAATGATGTGAGGTTTCCGTGCAAAATGAAATACTGATTAATAACTCCGTTGAGGAGTAACAGAAGAAATCGGTTGTCCCAGAAAAGAACATCATGACCCCCACATCAGCAGGAGTGGCATTAATTCATTTGTTAACACTTCAGCTTGTCTTAGTGGGAAATATTTTCTGTGGGAATGTGCTTATCTGGCCAGAGGATGGCAGCCACTGGCTATATACCAAGGTCGTTATTCAGGAACTGCTGCATAGAGGTCACAATGTCAGCATCCTAGCCCCATCAGCGTCCATCTTAATCGAACCCAGCGATGATATAGCGGCTGCCAGGTTTGAGGTGTTCCCTGTGCCCTATGGAAAGAGTGCCATAGACTCCTATATGCAGGAGCTCATAATGTTGGGGTTGAACAACAAACCAACCACCCTGACTTTCCACAGCTTCTACCAAGCAGCAAGGAAATGCATAAGAAGCATAAATGAAATTCATAGGCAGAGGTGTGAAGCGGTGCTGGGGAATCCGGAACTCATGGCCCGCCTGAAAAAGAGCAACTATGATGTTCTGCTTGCGGACCTGATCTTACCCTGTGGCGACCTCATTGCTCTGAAGTTGAACATCCCATTTCTGTTCACCGTAAGGGTCACGCCAGCCGCAACGCTGGAGAGACACTGTGGCAAAATGCCTGCTCCTCCTTCGTATGTTCCAGCTGTCATGTCTGGGCTCACAGACAGAATGTCTTTTGGAGAAAGGGTGAAGAATATAATATCTTACCTTGTGCAAGATTATATTTACCAGAGCTGGTTTGGAGAGTGGGACTCTTATTACAGTCAGGTTTTAGGTAAGCCTGTTTTTGTTTCTTCTTCCCAGAGGTAGAGTAGATGCTCTAAAGATGGCAAGGATTCCAACTTCAGTCCTTGGCATGGCCAGTTAGAAGGGGCCTCCAAGTAGCAGGATTGGAAAGGCCTCATCCTGGGCCTGTGTAGAGCCACGGTCAGCTGGGAAAAGACTCTACTAAGCTGGAGAGCCTGTAATGGAGGGAGGTGTAGATCTCACCTGCTTTGCTCCTTTATCGCTTCACCCAGTTGCTCTGCCTGCTGTATTCAACTTGAAGTAGAATAATTTCTAAAATGAATTTGGAATTGAAGCATGGGCATTCTTTTGGAATTTTCTGCTCTTTCCCACCAATGTTCAAGCATGGAGAAAGCAAATTTGATATTGTAGCTATTATTCCCCCAGCATTCTTTTGTGCTGCTTTACTTACTGATGTGTTCTTCTGGGGTTTGGGAAGAAACTTTGTTTGGTTTGCAATATTATGTGAACCTTCCTAAATTGCATTTAATAATAATAAATATAATATTTTTTTTATAAGATATTTATTAAAGTTTTCAATATATTACAAAAAGAAAAACAAACAAAGAGAATCAAAAGGGAATACAAAGAATAAAAATAATTAACAGAGTAAAAAGAATAAGAAAAAAGCAAACCCCTTCCCACCGTGTAAAAAAGAAGAAAAAAGAAGAAAAAAAGTTCAATAAAAAGAAAACAAAAAAGTGGCAAAAATACAAAAAACCCAAACCTTTAAAAACATTTAAAAACAAATTCATTGTTTTCAGACCCTTAACTGTCATAGCCTTCTTTCTTAGACTTCCTCCTCCTCCCTTCCTTTGTATCCTAGTTATTAATTATCCCAGCAAATCCTTTCCATTCCATGTTTCATAAAATTCTGTCATTACATTACCCTAGACTATTTTAATCCTATATTTCTTTAATAGAATAAACCTTAAAGTTTAAAACTTAAGTCTTAACCTTACCAGCTTCTTATAATCATAATATTCTTTCATAATTCCTTAAGCATCTTTGCTAAAGCCAGGTAATTTCTTCCAACATTTTTTCTATCATTCATCAACTTTATAAAACATTCTAGTAATAAGAAAAAAAGAAAGGTACAAACAAATCCAATTTTTTTCTAACGTCCCTTCCTCCTGGTTCCGGGTTTTGTCAGTCCTTATTCTCATCAGACTAGCCCATTAACCTGGTAGCCTTATGTCCGAGGCCCTCAAGTCACTTCCATGGCCCTTCCGCGGCTCTTCTTCATATTTGTAGCTGTAATTTCCCTTGTCTCCTGCTCGTGGTAACTCCAGCTTGACAATGTCTCTTGCTCGTGGTAGCTCCAACTTGACAATGTTTTTAACCCTTCTCGACAGATCAGACCCTTTTCCGTATTCGTCGCTGCATTCCATGTAGAATTTAAAAGCATGCTTCAAGGGCCCTCCAAAATTGAGAGCCCCCGTAGTCCCCAACATTTCTCAGCCCATTACCATATTTAAAAAGTCCAGACATCCCAACATAGGGGGTCAATCCAGCCCCCCATTTCCAAACCACACCAAGCTTTTCCTTTCCAGATCTGGCTTTTTCCAAATTCATTTGTCCAATCCAAAGGATCATACTCCTGTTGGGTCTGTTCTGTCAAAACACACTCCTGATTTAATGCCACAACCTCCTGTTCTGTCAAAACACACTCCTGGTTTAAATCCTGAGTGGGCTCCACATGTTTTCCCACTGTCTGGTCAAAATGTTCCACTGCCTGTTGAAGATTTCTAGTCAAAGTCACCATCCAGTTCACCTTTCCATGTAATTCTTCCAGTAGAGCATTTGTTTTGTAAAAAGCACACAAGGCTTCTGAATACATTGTCCTACAAGGTCACGTACTTGTTCCCACGGTTATTCTGTAACAGCTGTCGGTTCCCTGGAGTTAGTTACAATTTCACAAACTTCCCCTAGGGGGAAGACTTACGTTTATTCTTGCTACAGAATTTCCTTTTTTGAGATACTTTGTCCATATATATTCCTTTAAAATGCGAAAGGGAGCAATGGAATCGCAAAATTTCTCTTCTTTTAACTATCTGTCAAAAAGCAGTTGTCTTTGGTCAATGAACTTCCACGTCAGTCCTGACACCCCGCTCCAGGGTCAGGACGGAGGAAAATTACTTCCCTTTAAAATCACTTCAAACAGTCCAAAAAAAAAAAAAAGGTTCACAATTTAAAATGTTGAAATCTAATCTTTTAAAGACGATTTTCTAAGCTCTAGTTTAAATTGCCTTTGCTTTGTTCTGTTTACAAAAGAACGGAAGGGTGACTTCCTGTTTAGCCCTTTCCGTTCCGTACCAAATTCAAGTTAAATTTTTTAAAGTCCGATTCTGTCCTACTCACAAATCTTTGTTTGATATCCAATTGTTCAAACTCTAGGTACTCACAGGTGCTTATTTTAAAGTCCAAATTGTCCCAGGAAAAAGGCAGCGCTCTCCAGCAACAGCTATGCGGCTTCGCTCCACAGAAATAGCGACTGACTCACAGCACCGCGCCACTTCCCCCTCCTCACTTCGGAGCCCGTTAGTGGGTTCCTTAGTGGATTGGGGGGCGCTAAAGGTGCCCGCCAAGTCCCACAGTCACAGGCTTCATCCGCCTGTGATTTTAAAAGGGTCCCCTGCGGAGAAGAACCTGTTTACCGCGGAGCCAGTCCCTCCAGTTCAGAGGGAGTCCGCCATTGCTGGTGGCGCCACCCCGGAAGTTAATAAATATAATAATTTTTTATTTATACCCTGCCCTTCCCAGTTTGGAGGCTAACAGCAAATTGATTAAAATGTGATTTTAAAACAACATAAAATGCAGCAAGTATCAATAAAATTTGAAAATTCAGGGGTCATTTTTTTGGGGGGGGTCCAGTCAGTAGACATCAAAATGATCACCAGGGCTAACTGGCCAAGTTGGTCCTACTAGGGCCAGCAAGGTGACCAGGGAAGAATTTAAATGTGGGGTCCCAGAAAGGGTTTCTTCATAGAAGAGAAAAGGAGAAAGGGAATAGAGGATCAGGCTAATTCAAATTGAAGGCCAGGTGGAAGAGCTCTGTCTTACAGGCCCTGCCGAAGGAGATCAAGTCCTGCAGGGCCATGGTCTCGTGGGACAGAGCATTCCACCAGGTTGGAGCCATCACTGAAAAAGCTCTTATTATTTCCTTAAATAATTATTTCCTTAAGTTATTTCCTTAAATAACACACACACACGGAGACACAAGCTTGCAGCTTCCTGAATTTTGCGATGCCGTTCAACCAACCAAATAATTTGTACAAAATATGTGCATGTGCATCGCACACTTGCAGATCAGTAACGTAGAAAGAGAAGAGACGCAAGGAAGATGGAGGAATCGAAAGCTTCTGCAAATGGTGTTTGCCCTCGTGTTGTATACACAACTCAGTAACAAGAGGCGGAACAATGAAGGTGTTTCTTTTGCTCTGGTTCCAGTGCCTTAGCGACAACTCTTTGGACCTAGAAGGTCCTGAGATCTATACATCCTGCCAGAAGCTTTCACTCCACCAGCCCTGGGAGCTTAATAGCCCTTTTCAGACATTTGTCTGAATGTGTGTGTGCTGCAGGTGGGGAGGAAGGAGCATGAATACATGGTCTCCTCCCCCAGTTGCTGCCCTGCCCACTTTTGTGCTCCAGATATTTTGGGCTACAACTTCCATTAGCTCCATCCAGCAACTGGAAGCATCAGGTTGGAGAAGGCTGGTCTTAGAAGAGTTTGGATTTGATATCCCGCCTTTAACTCCCTTTAAGGAGTCTCAAAGCGGCTAACATTCTTCTTTCCCTTCCTCCCCCACAACAAACACTCTGTGAGGTGAGTGGGGCTGAGAGACTTCAAAGAAGTGTGACTGGCCCAAGGTCACCCAGCAGCTGCATGTGGAGGAGCGGAGACTCAAACCCGGTTCCCCAGATTACGAGACTACCGCTCTTAACCACTACACCACACTGGCTCTCTTACTAGTTCTGATTCACATTCAGCTACCAATGCTGACTTCAGAGCTAAGGGTTCTTTCAAAAAATATCAGACATGGATTTTCCTCTGAAAGAATATCCATCAAGGAGCCACCGCCCATCTTGGTTCCTAATGAATAAGTGTACATGTATTTTTTCAAGCACAGCTTTGTCCCCAACTATTGTTCAAATCTTTAGGTGTTCATTTGAAATGTAATGTGCAAACTAGCTTTCAATATTTCTAGAAACGAGTTTGCCAAATCCTTTGCATTTGTGAAATAACTCCGTTTCTCTTCCTCATCCAACAGGGAGACCCACAACTCGTTGTGAAGTGATAGGGAAAGCAGAGATCTGGTTGGTCCGCACCTACTGGGACTTTGAGTTCCCGCTGCCTTTCCTACCAAATTTTGAATTTGTGGGGGGTCTGCACTGCCAGCCAGCCAAGCCTTTGCCAGAGGTAATTCTCTCCCTTGACCTTCACTTGTGCATGATAACCATGCCTGGATCTTGTTCAAAGCACCTCCAGGGAAGGGGAGGGCGTGTGGTGGCGTGATAAAGAAGTGGCAAGGTCAACTTAGTTTACAGAGGTGCCCACTTGGGCCCCACACTGTGGGTGCCCAACATTGGTGCGCACGGCACCACGCCGTAATGACGTCATAATGTTGTGGGATGTAAGAATCAGGTGCAGTCAAACACAACATGGCTAGAGTAGACATGAAGGTTGTCTCAGTCCTCCAGCTGGAACTTCCTGCTTTCCAGGACTGAGACGAAACTTCCTATGTGATGGGCGTGGCCTCTCCTAAAGTAGAAAGTACCAGAACCACAGGCTGGCAACCATCTTGTTTCTCTTGTCTCTATTGATGCCATCTTAACAACAGCACTACTAAGATGCCCCCTTGGCTCCAGGCCAAGAGAAGAAAAGGGGGGCTTTCTCTCATAAGGAGATAGTTACCACAGTTAAACTATGTTCTAACCTTTTAAGTCTGCCTTCTGGGTACCTTTGTGTGAACAGATGATTACTTGTGAGTAAACGTTTTATACTTTACAGAAGACTGCGTAGCGTCTTATTTTAGGAGGGATTAAACGGGGAAAATACCAGGAAATATTTACAGTGACTCTAACGAGTCTGGAGCAAGCTTTCTGCTGTGCGTGTGTTTAAAAAGGGGGAATGTTAACTCTGCTGATTTTGTTGAACATGTAAAGACAAGTTGGGATAGGATATCTTAGGCAATATATCCTCCCCCACATCCCTAAACATTCCCACAGATGTGACATGAGGTAATGACATCACGTCATGGCACATCATTGTCATGACACAGCGCATGCGCTACGGAGGCCACCGGGCGTTGAGCACTGCGGCTGCCTCCATGCACCACCATGTACTGCAGCTACTGACACAGCGCACCACCCATCGCGGCTGCACACCGCCTTACTTCTGGCGCTCAGGCCCCAGTTGAGTCACCACCACAGCAGCCTTACTATCATGTGGGTTTGGGGCAACATTCAGAGTGGCAGAAAGGGAGAAGAGCACATCTGACGTGTGGAACAAACAGTCTACTCATTGTAGTAGCTGTTCATTCCAACGAAGCTTGTGAAGACACATGGATTGTGTCCCATGTTTATGTAGAGAGGGGTGTGGAGTGCTTTCTGGATGGGCTACAAGCTTAAAGGTAAAGGCACAGTAGAAAAAGTGGGGAATCAGTGTCTCCAACTGATGTGACCTGTGGTTCTGCTTCTTGTCTGCCCTGCACCCCACCTCTCCAGTGGTTGCCATTGGAAACTCCTTCTGAGGAGCCTGAAACATACAGTAGTTTGAAAAGTGGACTTTAAAGACCACCTTCCCTGTTACAAGCCAGCACACCTTTAAACATTGCTACAGAGCCTAGGACTTGCCGGTCGGAAGGTCGGAGGTTCAAATCCCCACGACGAGGTGAGCTCCCGTTGCTCCGTCCCTGTTCCTGCCAACCTAGCAGTTCGAAAACATGTCAAAGTGCAAGTAGGTACCACCCCGGCGGGAAAGTAAACGGTGTTTCCGTGCACTGCTCTAGTTTGCCAGAAGTGGCTTAGTCATGCTGGCCACATGACCCGGAAGCTGTACGCCGGCTCCCTTGGCCAATAAAGCAAGATGAGAGCCACAACCCCAGAGTTGGTCACGACTGGACCTCATGGTCAGGGGTCCCTTTACCTTTACTCGTGCATTAGGTTTAAAAGCATGGAGAAATGATGTTGTTTGTTTGTTTATAAAGATGGCTTTTATCTCTCAACAGGAAATGGAAGAATTTGTCCAGAGTTCAGGGGAACATGGCATTGTGGTGTTTTCTCTGGGCTCTCTTGTTGCAAGCTTAACAGATGAAAGGAATAACATGCTTGCATCAGCACTCAGCCAACTTCCACAGAAGGTCAGTGTTCATGTCATTTGGTTTAAAATGCAGTTGTATACAGTACTGGATTTGTGAAAATGCTGCCCTAATTTCCTTATCCCTGCCATGATAAGGGAACACTTTCTACATTTGTTTTCCTTAAAATCTACCCGTACTTACACATCATCACTTTTTTAAAAAAAAAAATTATTTATTTATTGAGTACAAATTAGAAAAAAATACAAATATACCAAAAAAAGGAAAATACATGTAACCAAGAGAAAATTAGAAAAGATTTTACCTCTTCTCATATTTACAATTATTCACACCTCTACAAAACAATATTCACAATAAAGAAAAGAAATGAAAGGTAAAATATAAAAGAAAAGAACAAGAAGAAGATAAAGAAAAGGAAGAAATAAGATAAAAAATGAGAGTTTTAAAAGTAGATAAGTATTCACTATACTTTTTATTTTTGTAGATTATGAGAATTCTGAACAGCAGTGTTTTGGGTTGTTCTCAGATGACCTATTTGCTGAGCGTTCATCCTGTTTTATTTGCACAAGGTTTGCAGGGGGACTACAGTATGTTTGTAGGAAAGTTATAGGGTGTTGCATCAAGAAATGGTTACCCCACACTTTCCAGGGCAATTTCCTGCCACTTTCCTTCCCACAAAATGTCCAATTTTGGGGAAGCAGGTTTGTTGTTCAAGAGTGCCAAATCCACTTTAATTGTGCAGCTCGAATTTAATTTTGCGCCTTGTATATCTTCGTAAGTATAAATGCCCTATTAGTTGCCTACTATCTTAATGTTGCCTGTCACCCCAATCTCTGAGCAGTGTGAGCAGTGTTAGAAACTGAGATTTGAAAGCTAGGAGCTAAATAGCACCTTAAACCTAAGTTATGGGCGCAACAACGGAATGTCTAGGTGCGCTTTTTTTAATAACAAGAATACAATGCTGAAAATGAATGAATTGCAGCTAAAATATTATATTCATTTTTCACATGGTCTAGTCCTTCTGCTGCCCACCCCCCTAATATTATTAAGAGAGTCTCTTCTCCAGTCTTCAGAGAGTAGCTGGAAGTGGGGAGGCAGAAAAAAGGTCCTCCTTTCCTTCCACTCTGCAGTTTTAATCTGAAATCTTATGCACAGTACTGCGCCCAGAGTTCAGAAACTGCTCACGCTAATGAAATTCCCTGTTGCAAAATATGCCTAGAACAATGGGATTTTCGAACACTGGGTGTGAGGTTCTTCATGGAACTTTGAAGTGTCAGGCATAGCCCTAATGGCTTTAGCCCAAACGTAGCAGAGTTTTCCTGCACAGCGAAGAAGCTAGTTGAGGTGGAAATGACTAGTCAGCTAGACTCAGAATAACTATTTACAGGATTTATTAAAAGGGGGGAAAAACAGCAGAATTTCTGCATACAAAACAAAGCAAATAAATCCTTTCTTTCTCTCTCTCTCTTAACCATACACAGCACTCCTACTCCTTCAACACACCTAACACCAAACTGTGCTAGCATTCCTAGATAACAGAGTTGAGTGCTGGTCGTTAACCAATCAGTGTAAATAGTTTCTAGGTCAAGCAGACCTTGGCTTTCTGCCAAGAGTAAATTGACACTGCCTTGAGTTAATTGTGTGAAGCCAGAATCTGTAAGTTTTCATGAGAATCAATTAACAGAAACTGAACAGTTCTAGGGGTTCCATGCGCTTACCCAGGGTCTGTGTTTCCTTTCGGAAATGAGGTATAATGGAGACTGTGGTGTCTTCAGGATATATGGTTTATTTATGCATATATACAACCAAAGCCTGCGATGGAGGGGTTCACAGCATGAACACCCCTAATGGGTCTTCTTTCTCCCATAGCTGCAGCTTTGGATTCAAACAGACATCCAACATCTCTCTCCCTCTCCCTCCCTCCCTCCCTCCCTCTCTCTCTCTCTCTCTCTCTCTCTCTCTCTCTCTCTCTCTGCAGCTTGCTGCTTTCCTTCCTGGTCACATCACACAAATGGGCTTGATTAAATTCAAACGCTAGATCCAGGGATTTACAGATGTCTAGCGCCCACAAACTCATAATATTAATATATGTTATAGGCTCAGATGTACTCCAGAAATATGGTGCACAATCATTTTACTGTCACTAAAGAAAGTGGTTAAGCAGCTAGTGTTGATGAGCCATATTAGAAAACAGATGGGCCAACAGTTATTGGAGAAGCTTTCAGAATCAACATGGTCCTGTTTAAAAGCCAAGCAAAATGAGTAGACGGCCTGTGAGCCAGTTTAGTTTTCTTTGCAATCTGAGCTACAGATAACAGTTTTTCCTCCCCCCCCCCCCCCGCCGATCCAGGTTCTTTGGCGCCACAAAGGGAAAAGGCCAGAAACCTTAGGAGCTAACACCAGGCTTTATGAATGGATACCACAAAATGATCTTCTGGGTAAGAGAGACTTCATGTTTCATCGCACCTTTGGCTTCATTGCAGCGTTCTGCCAGTCCCTAGGAAATATCTCCTCCATCCTCACTTTCCTCACTCACTGACAGCCCTGGATAGTGGTAGCAATGAGCATCTTCCCCTTCTTTTATTCCATTCCTAATCAGTAGCTTCACCCTGCCCCTAGTATTCTCTTATGCCTGTTTTATTGCTGAGCTTGGATCATTTTTAAAATCAATCTCAGAACTGGCAATGTGTGTGTTGGGCAGGGAAGAGGGGAAGATGCAAACAGGAAAATGGTGAGCACACACATGCTGTAGCCCAGGGGTTGGCAACCTAAGGCCCATGGGGTCGTTTAAATGGCCCAGAAGCCACCCCTGAACCAAGCCACCCACTCGGTGAGTCCCTGCGTGCTGCGCTAAACTGGCACAGCGCAGCACGGGGACTCGCTTTCGCGGCACCGGAAATTGCGTCTGCGTAGACGTAGATGCCGAAAATCGTGTCTGTGCAGACGCAGGCACCAGAAATCGCGGGTGGGTGGGCGATCCGGCCCACAAACAGATCTCCTCTAGAGTGAACTGGCCCAGAAATTTAAAGACCATCTACAGAAATATTGTAAAATTAATGAATGATAGAATGATGTTGGATAGCAACTAAGGGATTTCCAGCTGATCATTAGATTTAAGAGAATATGAAAAAAGGGTTATAAATGGGTTAAAATCTAATGGTAAGGATTTGCTGAACCAATAAATTGAAGTGGAATACAAAAAAGGGAGGTATGAGGAGGTCCGGGAAATAAGTTAAAAGAAAATAAGTAAAAGAAAAAATGTATGTTTTTAACTGTTTTTATTTTGTATTTTTCTTTTTTCTTTTCCATTTTTACTGTTATATTTCAAAAAAAATTAATAAATATTTTATTTTTAAAAAAATAGAGTGAACTGGCCCAGGTAAGGTAAACCTTGCTGACCCCTGCTGTAGCCAGAACAAGGACATTTACAAAACACAGAAAAGAACTGTGGTTTGCTTATGCATTGACAACACACCATAGCTCCAAAGATCCAGGGAAATGTTTGGATGGGGAGAATCTCGACGTTTCCTTTCTAAATGGTCAAGGATGCATCTTGTAGGCTTCTCCACATTCCTCTCTCACCTACGGCTTTCTGGTTTGACGTGACTCCTTGTCTGGTGCAAGCTGTTGTCAGAAGCTCTTTGGTTGTGCTTCTCCTGACCAATAGTAGAAGCAGATCATTATCCAGAATGGATGAAGAAGAAGAAGAAGAGTTTGGATTTGATATCCCGCCTTTCACTCCCCTTCAGGAGTCTCAAAGCGGCTAACAATCTCCTTTCCCTTCCTCCCCCACAACAAACACTCTGTGAGGTGAGTGGGGCTGAGAGACTTCAAAGAAGTGTGACTAGCCCAAGGTCACCCAGCAGCTGCATGTGGAGGAGCGGGGAAGCGAACCCAGTTCACCAGATTACGTGACTACCGCTCTTAACCACTACACCACACTGGCTGGTTGACCTCCCCCGACCGCACAATATAAGACAGTTTATGTCTCTGCTGTTTGCTTCTAGTCCTGCTCCAGGCCTCCTGCCATCACCAATTTGTAGAGTTCTAGATCAAACTATTATTCTTCATACCACATCTGTTTCCCATACTTCCCCCCTCTCCAGTTTCTGCTAGAGTAGGCCAGCTTCTCTTGGGTGCAATTTCTTGGAATCCTTGGGGGAAAGGGCAAAGAGGCAGGGGAAACAGCTGGGGTACACCCCAAGGAAAGCCAAGGCCCCAGACAGTGCTAAATTTTTGGTACTTTGTGTTTTCGACTATTAAGGATACCAGGGACTGCAAACTCTCTGTTTTACAAAGCTATTGTGTGCTTGGCCAGGGTCAGCACTGAGTTCTAGAAACATCACTACGTATAGTGAACGGCAATCTTCAGAGATTGCTTGGCAGTTGGACTATGCTGGGCACTGTTGCTAAGAATCACTGATAATAACCTACTTTTTCATTCTATAGTCAACAGAGTCTCATCTTCCCCTTCCAGGACACCCCAAGACCAAAGCCTTCATAACACATGGTGGGACCAATGGGATTTATGAAGCTATTTACCATGGCGTTCCCACAGTAGGAATTCCCATGTTTGCTGACCAGCCTGACAATATTGAGCACATGAAGGCAAAAGGGATGGCTGTGGGGCTGGACATCCAGACAATGGATGCAGAAGATTTAGTGGATGCTGTGAAGGCTGTCATTCTCAACGCCACGTGAGTCAATCGCAAACTCTCCTCTGAAGAAGACATCTGAAGGCAGCCCTGTTTAGGGAAGTTTTTAATGTTTGAAGTTTTATTCTGTTTTTAGTGTTTTGTTGGGAGCCACTCAGAGAGGCTGGGGAAATCCAGCCAGATGGGTGGGGTATAAATAAAATTATTATTATTATTATTAATTAATTAATTAATTAATTAATTAATTAATTAAATACTGCTGTCCTTTGAGTTCTGGCTCTATACTAATTTGTTCCTATTTCCCTATCTTCTCCCTACCCAATCCTCCAGATCTAAGGAAAATGCAATGAGACTGTCACAGATCCAGCATGACCAACCAATAAAGCCACTGGACCGGGCTGTCTTGTGGACTGAGTTTCTTATGTTAATAGACTTCCCTCTATCTCTTTGCGGTTTCCATATTTCTCTTACTTTTAAGTAATCCGTATTCCATTATTAAAAAAGAAAATTCCCTTATATCTGTGAAGTTAGTCTAGGCACAGCCCAGTGTTGTTATTGGAACCATATTTTGTCAGATAATTTTTAAAGCCATCCCATTCAGGACCAGACATTTCAGGGGGTGTCAATTCCACCTTCCCTGTCTCATGAGGACTCTACTGGTGTCCTTCAACAAACACTCTTAAGTTCCTTTCCTTCTTCCTTGGGCTCCGAGCTCTGCATCCATGACACCACAAACCGGACTTGCAACACCTGCTAAACTGCAATGGAAACGTGACTTTGGGCCCTATTCCAATTTGTCCTTCCTTTTCTCTCTTTCCCCCTCCCCTTCTTTATCCAATCCTCCAGGTATAAGGAAAATGCAATGAGACTGTCGCAGATCCACCATGACCAACCGATAAAACCACTGGACCGGGCTGTCTTTTGGATTGAGTTTGTCATGCGCCAGAAAGAGGCCAAACACTTGAGAGCAGCTGCCCATCACTTGACCTGGTACCAATATCACTCCCTGGACGTCATTGCCTTCTTGATCGGTTGCATGGCAGTTTTCATATTCATTGCTGTTAAATGCTGTTTATTTTGTTGTCGGAAATGTGGCAGGATTATTAGGAAAACCAAAAGAGAGTAGCTTCTCCTGGGACCCGGCCATCGTTCTGTGGCTTGCATTATTCAGTATACTCAGACTTAAGCCCCATCATGAAATCATCTTCCAAAAGCTTTAATCGTTTGCAACAACTTTCAGCTGAATTGAGAAGCCAGCCATAGCCATGCTCCATTCAGCAGCTAAGAGAAAGTTATAGGTATCAATGATGGTTCATTTTAGCATTGCTTATTATTTTTTCCAAATATCTTAAACACAATGCAGCTTAACAATATTATTCTCCTTTCAATCTATATCTTATCCGAATTAACTTCCCTCCACCCCTCTTCTAGCTTCTCTACATTGCTCTTACTTAAGCTTGATTACTATATACATTCTATAAATGTCTATAATTTCTTAATAATTTTTTGTATTATACTTTAGACATACATTCCTTATTATATTACAGCATTACATCTTGTGGTCTACCCAAATGTATACAATAAACATTATGAGTTTTATTTCAGTCCTGTGAGTGTCTTTATTTATGTACAATTTTCTGTAAGTATACCATAAATTTAGACCATTCTTTTTGGAATTTCTCATCATCCTGCTATCAGATTCTTCCTGTTAGCCTTGCTATTTCTGCATACTCCAATACTTTCTGTTGCCATTCTTCAATTGTTGGAATATCTTGTTGTTTCCATCTCTGTACAAGGAGTAGTCTTCCTGCTGTTGTGGCATACAGGAAGAATTTCTGATCTTCCTTTTTAATGTCCTCTCCAGCCATTCCTAGCAAAAATGCCTCCAGTTTTTTATAAAAGGTGTACCTAAATATCTTTTTTAACTCACTATACACACTATCCCAAAAAGTGTCACCCTTGTCACACAACCACCACATGTGGAGAAAATTTCCCTTTTTTACAGTGCATTTCCAACAGTTCTTATTTTTCATTTTGTACATCTTTGCTAGTTTGGTGGGTGATAAGTACCACCTATACATCATTTTTAACAAATTCTCATCATGGATGCGGTAAATTTTATTCCTAAATTTCATAGTCTTGTCAATTTCTCATACTCGATATTATATCCTAGGTCCATTGCCCACTTAGTCATGACCTCCTTAATTTCTTCATCTTTTGTATGCCATTTCAACAAAAAATCATATACAGCGGTACCTCGGGTTACATATGCTTCAGGTTACATACGCTTCAGGTTACAGACGCCGCTAACCCAGAAATATTACCTCGGGTTAAGAACTTTGTTTCAGGTTGAGAACAGAAATCATGCTCCAGCGGTGCGGCAGCAGCAGGAGGCCCTATTAGCTAAAGTGGTACTTCAGGTTAAGAACAATTACAGGTTAAGAACGGACCTCCAGAACGAAGTAAATACTTAACCCGAGATAGCACTGTACTTTAGACAACATCTTTGTACGACCTTGTAATACCCCAGTCTCCAGTATTGATCTATCATGATTAAATCCATATATTTTTTATCTTTAAGGAATATATCATTAATTTGGTCATATTCCATCCATCCTGACAATCTAGGTTTTAGTTCTTCATAAGGTCTGATTTTGATTATGTTATTGTCTTCTTTCAACAAATCTCTATAGGTTATCCAATCTCCTTTCATATTTAATTTTTTAACTGAAAAGGCTTCCCTGCTTTGATGGAACTTATTCTGTAATCTCCAGAATTAGCATTGTGGCTCAGTAACTGCTTATTTGGAATTGGTGGAAACCCTCAACACATGTCTAAAAAATTGTGTATTACTATTGCCAAAACTGGGGACGCGGGTGGCACTGTGGTCTAAACCAGTGTTTCCCAACCTTTTTTGGGCAAAGGCACACTTGTTTCATGAAAAAAATCTCGAGGCACACCACCATTACAGGCCCGTGACGTCAGCGCGCAGCGTCACGCCGGGAGGGACGCACGAAAGTGTAAGTTTCAATTTTTTTCCCTCCCCCTTGCCTTCCTTCTGTGCCAACCGCCAAAAAGCCAAGAATCGCGGGACCGCTGGCGGAGGGGGGGAGGGCGAGCGGAGGCAGCGGCGAGCCCCGTTCCTCCCCATCCGCCCCATTCCGTGCAAGGAGCGTGAACAGGTGTGAGAAGGGGGTCAAACCTGTGGGTCGGCGCCGGGGAACCTCCAAGCTTTGGGGGTGGGGGGGGAGGAGGCAGCAAAGCGAGGCAGGAAGGAGAGCGCGGCTTGGCTGGGTGAGCTTTGGCAGGGGCAGGGGATGAGAGCTGCGAGGCAGGCGCTGCGGACGGAGGCGCTGCCCGCCGAGCTCGCAGGCAGCCAGGCAGGCAGACGGCGAGAGCCCCGCGCTGGGCGGCCTCTCCTCGCCGCCGCCGCCCCGCCTCTCGCCGCCCACCTCGCCCGCCTCCCTCCGGGGACGGCGCCCCAATCGAACATTTGACTTAAAAAAAAAAAAATCTTTCGAATTTTTTAATTTTTCCCGCGGCACACCAGGCAACATCTCTAGTGGCACACCAGGCAACACTAGTGTGCCGCGGAACAGTGGTTGAAAAACACTGGTCTAAACCACAGAACCTAGGGCTTGCTGATCAGAAGGTTGGCAGTTCAAATCCCTGTGACGGGGTGAGCTCCCGTTGTTCAGTCCCAGCTCCTGCCCACCTAGCAGTTTGAAAGCACGTCAAAGTGCAAGTAGATAAATAGGTACCACTCCAGCAGGAAGGTAAACGGCATTTCTGTGTGCTGCTCTGGTTTCGCCAGAAGCAGCTTAGTCATTCTGGCCACATGACCTGGAAGCTGTCTGCAGACAAACGCCAGCTGTCTCGGCCTATAGAGCGAGATGAGCGCGCAACCCCAGAGTCGTCCGCGACTGGACCTTACGGTCAGGGGTACCTTTACCTTTACCTTTTATTGCCAAAACTAAAGCCGGAAATCAAGTATATCACATGGAGCCACAAGGAGCGTGCACTAATTATTTGAGGTAAATTTCCCCCAAAATATAGGCAAGCATTTACACTGCTTTGAAAGGAAGGCTTAACAGCATTTTATATACATTGTTTGTCTGTGTGGAAAGTAAAGAGTTAAAACTGTACCAGGCGTTTTTTTAAAAAAAATACGTACTTTTGAAAGAACCAGATTTCTCCTTTCCCCCAAAAGTTGCTTAAAGTGCTGTAGATCATAGCATAAGTAAGAAAGATTGACATAACTTCAATATGACGTGAGATTCTCCATCATGAACCTTGTTTGACCTTGGTACAAGCCTGAAATCAGCCTCATCAGCCAGCACAAGGAAATTTAACTGCCAGAGAGCAGACAAAAGATAGCCAGTTTAGCCAGAACACTTAATTAGCAAGACGGGTGAGGTGAGAAGCAGGAAGGAAATTCTGTGATAAATTCATAGGCGCCGACTCCATGGGGCCTGAGGGGGCTCGAGCCCCCTCAAAAAAATTTTTGGGGGGGCTCAGCCCCCCCAATAATCTCGGGCGCCCTTCCAGCAGAGCGCCGCCGCCGTCCCCCGCCTCCTCCCCACCTGCTCCCTCGCCAGCCAGCCAGCCAGCCGCGCGCCCTAGTCGGAGAGCCCCGGCCGTCCCCCGCGAGATTAGGGAATCCCCGGGGGCGGGGGCTCCTGCCTCGCTGCTTCGCAGCGCCACCGCCACTGCCAAGGCACTGCCGGGGGGAATTTCCTTCCTCCTGGCGGTTTCAGCCCCCGCGAGAACGACCGGGTACCAATCGGCTGGCTGGGGGTGTGTGGCTTGCCCTATTTAGGGCCGGAGCGGAGGGGGCTTGCCCTCTCTTCTCCGGCTAGCCCCTCGTTTCCCGCATATCAGCTGTTCCGGAGCTGATTAATAGGCGCAGCACGCTCTCCCCTATTCGCTCACGAGGAGGCGGCGCCACTTTATTTGCATATTCATGAGCTTATTTATTATTCATGAGCTTTCCCGGGCCCCCCCAATATTTTTTATAAGTCCGCGTCCCTGGATAAATTCAAAAGTAAGATAAAACTAACTGCTCATCTCAAGGTCTCCATCCCTTCTCCATTGGCATGCCTTTCCCAACAAGGTATAAAAGACCCCTAAATTTAAAAAGTCTGCTGTGTTGTTCTTGCTCCAACTGAGAAGAGATCTGCGCTTCCAAAGAATCAGCACATATCCTCTTTGCTTAAGAATATATTATTTCCAAGAATTACCAAGAATGGAGGAATGGCAGATGAAGATGATGGACTTTTTGGAGCTGGCTGACCTGACTGGAAGAATCCGTGATCAGAAAGAGGAGGAGTACCAAGAAGAATGGAAGAAATATAAGGACTCTTTAGCTAAATATTCTAAGATAATGTAACTAGAATTACTTGTAAGTACCAAATTGGCCTAGGAGTTCATGTTAAATTGTATAACATTATAAATTGTATAACATGTTAAATTGTATAACATTATGGATAGAAGATAATTTGAAAAGAAAGACAGATTTTAATCAATTAAGTTAATTTTATATAAAAGTAGTATTGGAAAACTGCTACAATGACCTACCGGTATATGGAAACTCAGCTAGGGGGATGTGAGGAAGTCATTTAACAATGATAACAAAATTGGGATTTTAACAGTGAAGATAAATGTTTGTTTGTTTGTTTGTTTGTTTGTTCTTTATATTGTAATTTTTTTATTTGTTATAAAACAAATTATTTTGTTTGTTATAAATTTGGGAAATTAATAAAAAAAAATTGGGGGGGGAGAATAGATATATTATTTCTTCCCCCACCTCCTCCCTCCATTTATTAACTTAGTGTGGGTCCCGCTCAGGGCCAGATTTAGATGAAAAAAGGCCCTACGCTACTCCACTTGTGAGGCCTCTCCCAATCCCCCACCCTCACGACTAGAAGAAAATGGAAGAGTGTTATAGACAACTCTATTACTTCCTCACTCTTGAGAGATAGGAGGAACATACTGTGGACAGAATTGATGGAGCCTCAAAAACTGGAAAACTTTACTGGAAGTTGATATCGTAGGAGGCATTAGGAAAAAAAGGCAAAGGACCCCTGGATGGTTAAGTCCAGTCAAAGGCAACTATGGGGTTGTGGTGCTCATCTCGCTTTCAGGCCAAGGGAGCTGGCGTTTGTCCACAGAGTTTTCCAGGTCATGTGGCCAGCAGGACTAAACTGCTTCTGGCGCAATGGGACACCGTGACGGAAACCAAAGCACACGGAAATGCCATTTACCTTCCCGCCGCAGTGATACCCATTTATCTACTTGCACTGCTGTGCTTTTGAACTGCTAGGTTGGCAGGAGCTGGGACAGAGGAACGGGAGCTCACCCCGTCGCAGGGGATTCGAACCGCCAACCTTCCGATCGGCAAGCCCAAGAGTCCCGGTGGTTTAGACCACAGCACCACCCGCGTCAGTAGGAGGCATAGAACTAATTTGAGACATGTCTCCCTAAAAAATAAAACTAGATTTGAGGCGACACCAGTATTGGGAGCCGTTTAAAGATTTCCATCATATATGCAACACACATACATGCATGCAGTGGAGATTTAAAATCAGGCTTTTTCTTCTCTGAGATGGGCTGCCTTGCCAGGCTGACAAGCCCCCGCTGCCCCTCACTTCCCTCTACAGTACCTGCAGACCATTGGAACCACAATTGGTCTCCTCTGCTCAATCCACCAGAGCCTGTCTCTGTATTAACTCTCTGAGGGTTTGAGAACCATTGCTTACCCTCACTTGCTTTAGCTGGCTGGTCAAAGCCTTTCCTGGGGTGTGGCTGCTGCTACACGCTGATGGCTTTTACAAGTGTCCCTATTTTCCAGGCAAATCCCTAATTTGGAGAAGCCGTCTCGGTTTCTGATTTGATCCCACAATGCCCCACTTTTCCTTAGGATGTCTCTATTTTCATTGGAGAGATGTTGGAGGGTATGGAGTTATCCAACCCCCAAGCTGTCTGAAGACAATCCTGTATAGGGAAGGTGGTTTTTTTTTTAAAGTTTAATGTTTTATTATGTTTTTATATATGTTGGAAGCTGCCCAGAGTGGCAGTAAAATTATCATTATGGAATGGGACATCCCTATTCTCACTGGAGAAATGTTGGAGGGCCTGCTTTTAGAAGCCACAGGCGACCATTACAAGACATTTGTACTGACAGTAAACACAGAACGAAAGTAATATATTGAAGCATTGAATGCGCCTTGTTTTCATCAAGGTAAACCACATTCTTTGTTATTTTAATTCCAGTAAAACCAAACCAAATACAAACAGCCAACAAGAGTACAGGTCCCTGCTCTCTGAGGACAAAGGGCAGCAGGGAGGGAGGGAGACAAGGAGTCAACTCACTGCTCTGTTAGTGGGGAGGACATTCACTGTGTTCACCTCAGCTATGGTAGGATGGATGCTTGGTGGCCCAGCAGAAAAAGGATAAAACCCGCATGGGGGGAGGGAAAACCACAAACCAGTGGGCCGGTCCCTTTCCCCTGGAGCAGCATTTCTTCTAAACAAGCAGAAAGACAGCTCAGATAGGTGTGGAGTCCCCTTGTCACACTGGCTACCAATTCTACAGGAAGGTAGTGAGAGACTGCTGACGAAGGCATGTCAGAGCACTGCCGGAGCCAGCCTTCCTGAGCAAGGCGATGGTGCAGGGAATGGATGGGGGCAAGACAGAGGGGGAGGTCAGCGCCCTCTCTTTAATCCACCTCCTCCATGCGTGAGGCATCCTTCCAGAGGGGGAATATCTTCAGAGACAGCGGCACTAGGCTCTTCAGCAGCAGAGATATTCCAGAGGGGGAATATCTTCAGAGACAGCGGCACTAGGCTCTTCAGCAGCAACCTCATCTTCATCCATCCCGAGCCCCAGCTTGATCATCCTATAGATACGGTTGGAGTGAGTCTGTGGGTCCTCCAAGGAGAAGCCAGAGGAAAGCAGTGTTGTCTCCAAGAGCAGCACCACAAGGTCCTGGACGGCCTGGTCGTTCTTGTCTGCCTCGGCCTTCTGACGCAGTGTCTCTACAATGGGGTGGTCAGGACTGATCTCCAGGTGCTTCTTGGCCATCATGTAGCCCGTGGTGGAGTTGTCTCGCAAGGCCTGGGCCTTCATGATACGTTCCATGTTGGCGGTCCAACCATAGGTGCTGGTGACAATACAGCAGGGCGAGGAGACCAGCCTGTTTGAGACCGTCACCTTTTCAACTTTCTTCTCCAGGATTTCCTTCATGAGTTTGCAAAGGTTCTCAAACTTGGCTTTGCTCTCCTCCATCTTCTTCTTCTCATCCTCATCCTCTGGCAGCTCCAGCCCTTCTTTGGTGACGGACACCAAGGTCTTGCAATCAAATTCCTTCAGCTGCTGGACGCTATACTCATCAAGGGGCTCTGTCATGTACACCACCTCAAAACCAGGTTTCCTCACTCGCTCCACAAAGGCAGAGTTAGCCACCTGCTCCTTGCTCTCACCTGTGATGTAAGAGATGCTTTTCTGGTTTTCCTTCATACGGGACACATATTCGGAGAGGGAATTCATCTTGGCGCCGGAGTGGGAAGTGTGATACCGCAACAGTTCTGACAGGCGTTTCCTGTTGGTAGAGTCCTCATGGATCCCCACCTTGAGATTTTTGGAGAAGGCCTCGTAGAACTTCTTGTAGTTTTCTTTGTCCTCCGCCAGCTCTGCAAAAAGCTCCAGGCATTTCTTGACGATGTTCTTGTGAATCACTCTGAGAATCTTGCTTTGTTGCAGCATCTCACGGGAGATGTTCAGGGGCCGATCCTTGGAGTCCACTACACCCCGGATGAAGTTCAGGTACACTGGGATGAGTTCATCACAGCTGTCCATAATGAGACGCGCCTCACATAGAGCTTAATGTTGTTCTTTTTCTTCTTGTTCTCAAAGAGGTCAATGGGGCCCGGCGTGGGATGAAGAGAAGCGCCCGGAATTCCAACTGCCCCTCCACAGAGAAGTGCTTAACAGCCAGATGGTCTTCTCAATCGTTAGTCAAGCTCTTGTAGAACTTGCCATACTCCTCCTGAGTGATGTCATCAGGGTTTCGGGTCCAGATGGGCTTGGTCTTGTTCAGTTCCTCTTGGTCGATGTACTTTTCCTTGATCTTCTTGGTCTTCTTCTTGCTCTTGCCACCTTCCTCCTCTTCATCTGAGCCCACATCTTC
Organism: Podarcis bocagei; assembly: GCF_964188305.1. Classification (NCBI taxonomy): domain Eukaryota; kingdom Metazoa; phylum Chordata; class Lepidosauria; order Squamata; family Lacertidae; genus Podarcis; species Podarcis bocagei. The sequence goes on from NC_138138.1 coordinate 9,752,035, forward strand.
AATCTTGGGCTTCTCCTCCTCATCCTTGGGGGCTGCCTCTTCATCCTCCTTCTCCACTTTTTCCTCTTCTGCCTCATCGTCGCTGATTTCCTTCTCACACTCCTTCTCCAGATAGAGGGTGATAGGGTAGCCGATGAACTGGGAGTGCTTCTTCACCACTTCCTTGATGCGACGTTCCTCTAGGTATTCAGTCTGATCTTCCTTCAGGTGCAAGATCACTTTGGTACCACGGCCAATGGGTTCGCCATGGTCAGTTTTGACAGTGAAGGAGCCGCCTGCAGATGACTCCCAGGCATACTGTTCATCATCGTTGTGCTTGGTGATAACCACAACCTTCTCAGCCACAAGGTAAGCAGAGTAAAAGCCCACACCGAACTGTCCAATCATGGAGATGTCTGCACCAGCCTGCAAGGCTTCCATGAAGGCTTTGGTGCCAGACTTCGCAATGGTGCCCAGATTGTTGATAAGGTCTGCCTTTGTCATGCCAATACCGGTGTCCACCAAGGTGAGGGTGCAATCATGGGGATTGGGAATGATATCTATCTTCAGCTCTTTCCAGCTTTGAGGGATCTGTCAGACTCTCATAGCGGATCTTGTCCAGTGCATCAGAGGCGTTGGAGATGATCTCCCGCATAAAGATTTCCTGGTTGGAGTAAAAGGTGTTGATTATCAGGGACATAAGCTGGGCAATCTCTGCCTGGAAGGTGTGTATCAAAACAACTGCTGTACAGCTACTGTTTATATGGTTTACTTGAACCCACAGGGACACAGGTAAGAAATATTTTCATGAACAGAAGGATGGAGGATGTGCGCATTATACGAAACCAAGTTTGTGTTCAACCAAAAGACGAGGATCCCAAATTCCTTCACTCTGTGCCAGGTCATTAAGAATATCCTCAAAACCAGTGCAGTCCCAGTTGCCTTTCCAGATATCCGGGGACAAGTTAGAACTAGGAAGGAAGACGCTGGAGCAGCTTCACTGCTTGGAATTCCATCTGCAGCTTCAGTGGTGCATGCAGCTCCGGAATATTTCTCAGAGTAGAAAAATTCATCTTATCTTGATTTAGCAACAACAACAACAAAAGTATCCGGTGTGTCCAAAGGATGAACAGGGAAAAGTTCGCTCTTCACATTTGTAAAGCCTCTATTTATCACATCACAGCTTTCAAATGCTTCAGCAGCTGACAAATCAGAAACCGGAATACAGTCCTTCAGCTGAGATCCATCCGCTCTGGAATTCTCCTCAAGCTGTGTTTTTTTATAAAAAAGAAGGGGGGAAAGGACAGTGGTCAAGGACAATGGGAGCTGTAGTGAAGCAACCCCTGTAGGAAGGCCCCCAGTCCCCAAACCCGCCTTATTAGTGTATGCCTTTTTTCAGAAATGCACCCAGAGCATAAACATGTACGCTCAACTTGTGGGGTGTTCTCCCCGCCCCATGCAAAGGTTCCCTTCCTCTTACCTGGTCTTTTGGGGGGAGGCTTGGGCAGCAGCCACAGCGGTGCACGATCGAGATCCTGCAAGAAAGAAGGGATCTTTGAAGCACTGCTTCTTGGGCTCAAATCCTGTTGGCTGCTTTCGCAGTGGCATCTGGGTGGCCCCTGGGAGAAGAGGAGGCTGGACCAGACGGGCCCTTGGCCTGATCCCGCAAGCCCTCCTTGTGTGTTTCCTAAGGCCCCCCTCCTACCCCCATCCCATTACCTCAGGGGCGAGAGGCCGTCGTCTGGGCTCCAGTCCCTCCCGGAGGAATGCGGCGGTTCCACGGCTGAACTTCTCCCTCGCTGCAAAACAAAGAGAGACATCATCAGGCGCCTGTCTCCCAGCCACGCTAGCCCCAGTCTGGGGCAGGAGGGTGGGGGACCTGGGAAGGGGCATTTCCACTTACCTGATCTTATCAGGCCTCCCCACTTCTCCACCGTACGGGCATCCGACCAGCCTAGCACAGAAGCAACAGCCAAAGTCTCCTCCCTCACCTGAGAAGCTGTTTTAATGGGAGGAAACTTTGGCTGCTGCTTCTGTGCCAAACCGGGCCGGGATGGAGCCATGCCCGTACGGAGGAGGGGCAGTGGGGACGCACCGCGAGGGACGACAGCCGGGAACCGCCGGGATGTTGTTCGGGTCTTCATTCCGGGAGCCGGCGCTGGAGCCTCATCCCTGGAGGCGTGGCCCTGTGGAGGAAGAAGGACATCACATGAGTATGGAAGCCACAGGTGGGAGAGTGTTTCTAGGACTCCCAAAACATGTTCCACAAAGATCCCTTCATTCCCTCTGCCCTCGTACCTGATGTTCGCCACGTCTCTCCAGGGATTTGGCCAGAACAAAATACGTGTCGGGGAAAGGCTCCCACACTGCAAAGAGAAAAGAAACATGAGCAGGCGCCTGGCTCCCTGCCATGCTAGCGCTAGTCTGTGGCATGAGGGTGGGGGACAAGGGAAGGAAGCATTCCTAGAATATGGGGCACTCAGCTGGCATTTCCACTTACCTGAGGTGGGAGCCTTTCCCCCTTTGCTCTGGCCGGCCTCTCGCCTAAGGAAGAAAGAAGCTCAGTTAGTCTGATTGGGGGAGACAGGGCGAATTCTGGGATTGATCTCCACCAGAGCCAGATTACCCAATGGACAGAGTAGGCCTATGGGCCAGGCAACAACGGATCAGAATAAGTACTGTTTGTTTTGCCTATTAATTATTGTTGGTTGCTAAAATCAAAAACGTATCAGGATATGATTTGCAAGGAGCCCAGGGATATTTTGACTGCCTAGGGGTCTCCACAGGTTTTAATCTGTAACTGTGCCCAACCAAGGGCCAACTTTGGGCTCTCAAATGTCAGGGGCGCCCTGTAGGCAGAGCCGTAGCTGGGTGATCTTGCGCCCCTGGAGAACCGTCCAGATCGCGCCCCCTAGCCACGGACAAATGAGCTCTTCTTTCTGCCTCTCCTCCCACCCTCCACCCTTTCAATTCACCCTCTATTAAAAACCTTTTCTTATGAGGCCATAGCCCAGTGTGAGGGCACCGGCCGTGCCATCCTCAGACTGCCCCACCCCTGCCACAGAAGGGCACAGCATACCTGCAGGTGTTGGTTTGGGACGTGGCACCGCTGGGCTGCTGCTTGGCCGGAGCCCTGACCGGCGCTTCCAAACCACGGCCCTGCAAAGGAAGAAGGACATTTTACTCTCCTGCCAAAGGCATCCACTCTAGGGGACAGGGGTCCCGTGGGCCCTCCCCAAAGATTTTCTTCTGGGGCAGATCGCCCTCCATCTTGTCTCTCCCCCCAGCCACATCAGGGGACAGCCAGCCAGCGGAGGGACCTAGGGGGCAGGTGGGAGGGTGAAGGCCGCTCCCTGCAAGGCCCTTTCCACCTGGCCTGGGGGGCGAGGCCCAGACCCACCAGCCAGCCCCACTGAAGAGGCTCCTCCTGAGGCCGGAGGAATGTCGCCCAGCTAGTGTTTTATTGATTTATTATGCTGTAAACCGCTTTGAGATTTGTATTAAAAATATAAAGCGGTATAGAAATATAAATAAATAAATATGTGGGAAACGAATTCCCCAAGGAATTAACATACCACAATGTCCAGGGATATTTGTTTCTGCTTCTGCCTTCCTGCCTGAGAACCTGTGAGACAGAAAGGAAAATAAAAACAGAGGAAGTTACCAACCAGTAATTGACAACAGAAAATATCCTGCCCACTGCCAGCCCTGGCTGGGCTCCAAACTCCGACCATCTCCTTCCAGCCAGATGCACTGACCCCTTGCAATTCTGCCTGGGCGGGAGAAAGGGGAGAGAGAAACGTTTTGCTCTCTGTCCCTCAGGACATGGATATGAGAGCCACACCATGCAGCCCTCTCAATATCTCAAGGGCCGTCACAGGGAGGAGGGAGAAAGCTCGTTTTCTCCTGCTCCAGAAGCTCTCAGGACCTGAAGCCATGCCTTCAAGCTAGAAGAAAGGAGGTTCCAACTCAACTTCAGGAAGAACTTTCTGACAGCAAGAGCTGTTTGACAGTGGGGAGAAATCCCTCAGGAGGCAGTAGACTCTCCTTCCTTGGAGGTTTTTCAGCAGAGGTGGGATGGCCATCTGCCATGGATGCTTTAGCTGAGATTCCTGCGTTGCAGGGGGTTGGTCTAGATGACCCTCGGGGTCCCTCCCAATTCTACAATTCTATAATCCTATGGGGTTCCAGGTTCTCACCTTTGCGAAGCTCACTCATTGCGGAGCAGTAGAGCAGGGTCAGGTTTGGAAAGCAGTACAGCAGACTTGAAAGCAACTCTCCTTCCTTGAGAGTCTGAATGTTGGTGGGGAGGCGGTTGAGAGTTGGTTGAGAGTGGTGGGTTCTAGAAGGGGGGGGCAAGGGACGGCTTCCGATTGGCTGCAGGAGCTTCCTGCACTCAGAAGGAAGCCGTGTCAGATGCTTGGCTTCCAAAGAACACCTGCAAGCCGGACACTCACTTATAATTATTTTATTTACTGAGTTTATATTCCACTCTTTCTCCCAAGGGAGGCCAGAATGACCTGGGATGTGGGTCTATTCTTGGCAGTTTCCCGTAGCTATGACACAGCTGAGGTGCAACTGGGAACATTGTTTGAATAAAAACCACTGACTTAAAAGTGCCAAAACTCACCTGCTTCTTTAGATGTGTGTCAGCAATGCAGACTGTAGTGGCTATATTTCTGATTCTGTTGGATTGCTGCTAGATTCTGGCTTCCTCACATGTAAATGTGGCAGACACACTTAAAGAACAAATACTGTTGCTCCTCTCATGCCTACTTGGACCCATCAACCCTTACATCCGTGCCCTATTTTGCATGCTTAAATAGTTCAATAAATAAACTCAAACAACAACAACTGTGGAGCTGTGAAAAATTCGCTCTGTGTGTTTTGCTCCCTTTTGGTTAATGGATCCCATTACAGAAGAAGAAGAGGGTGGGGCTCTTCGTCTCCCTCCCAATCCCTTTCCCTGCAGAAGCAGCCTTCTGCTTTCCTTGGCTGAATCAGGCCCCACAGGTTTAATTAGATGTGCATCCAAGGGCCAATTCTCACTTTCTGTACTATCTGCACCCAGTTTATTGTAAGGTCCTCTAAGGAGGCCTTTCCCATCCACTGTCCTCTTTTCCAAAGAGCGTTATTGGTAGCGATGGCCTTGGCTATCCATGCCAATGAGCCTTTGATAGTATGTCCACCACTTAGGAGTCCCAGCGAAAGCAGAGCAGAAGGGGGGCTGCTGCCGCTATGGAGTTCGTGGCAGAGCTTAGGCTCTTCACTCTTCCTTTAGCATCACAGGATTGTGGAGCTCGGAGGGACCACAAGGACAATCCATCCGCCTGCAATGCAGAAATCTTTCAACCAAAGTGGGGCTTCAGCCCATGACCCTGAGGTTAAGAGTCAGGCTCTATTGACTGAGCCATGATTGGTGGTCAGCATTTAATCTTGGCCTCTTTGGCAGTGAGGAGCATTGTACCCCTTTGCCACATTTGGGGGTGTTTTAGGAAGAAGCCGGAGGCCACCACTGTATACTCTCCCATATTACATATTTAAGGTTACATGTTATCTTTATCATCCCCATTCTATAAATCAGAGCTTCCCAATCTTAAACACAATACACTGCATAGCTGTCAAGTGTCCCTTATTTGAAGGGACAGTCCCTTATTCCAGCGCCATGTCCCGCTGCTATCCCTTATTGATGGATGTCCCTTAAATGTCCCTTAAATGATGTCCCATTAATTTCAAAGGAAGCAGCTCTTCTCCCTCCCTCCCTGCCGGCCAGGGAGGAGGGAGGCTCCAACTGTGTTGCTTGGCTGTGTTGCTCACCCAATAAGAAGTCTAAGAACGACTGGGGGGTGGAGCTTGCATGCCTTGTGTGTGGCTAGTTAATGCAAGCTGAGGGGTTTTTTGAATGCTGGATGCCATTTTGTTGCACGTGCTGCTGCAAACTTTGCAGTGCAAAGCCAGGCCGGGGAGCCATCTTAAGTTGAGGCTGCATAGGCCTTGTGGTGCATGTGATTCAGATTCTATTCAGATGAACCTCTGGTTACAAAGTTGGTTGGACAGTGTTCTCGAAGCTACCAGCATGAGTTTGACCAGCCTGCAGGAGGACAGGAAGACTGGAGTGCCTGAAACAGGTGAGGCTGCAGGTCCCTTATTTTCAAGGCTGCTGGTCCCTTATTTTCAAAACTGTAAGTTGACAGCTATGATACAGTGGTACCTCAGGTTAAGTACTTAATTCGTTCCGGAGGTCCGTTCTTAACCTGAAACTGTTCTTATCCTGAAGCACCACTTTGGCTAATGGGGCCTCCTGCTGCTGTTGCGCCGCTGCTGCGCGATTTCTGTTCTCACCCTGAAGCAAAGTTCTTAACCTGAAGCAATATTTCTGGGTTATCGGAGTCTGTAACCTGAAGTGGATGTTACCTGAGGTACCACTGTATATCCGGAATAAGGTCTTGGGGCTTACTTGCATATGAAAAGATTTTAACCCAAAGATATTGGAAGTAATAATAACTACCCACTTAGAACTGTCATTTTAATATTCCATCATCCCTTTTTCCCCTTTATTAGTATTCTTCTGGAGACTGGAGGGTTCTGTCTCAGAAAATACAGGTTGATTCTGTGACAGACCAGAACCAAAATGTAACTGTCTATATGTTGTTTCTATGTTGCACGCTACTTGGAGATTTAAAAAAAATATTAAGAAGTTTATATAGTGGTACCTCGGGTTACAGATGCTTCAGGTTACAGACGCTTCAGGTTACAGACTCCGCTAACCCAGAAATAGTACCTCGGGTTAAGAACTTTGCTTCAGGATGAGAACAGAAATAGTGCGGCGGCAGCAGGAAGCCCCATTAGCTAAAGTGGTACTTCAGGTTAAGAACAGTTTCAGGTTAAGAACAGGCCTCCAGAGCGAATTAATTTCTTAACCCGAGGTACCACTGTAAATGCTTTTAAATATATTTAAATAAATAAATATGTGGCATAAATGCTACAGAAAGCTCTTTTGGCTTTTAGCGTTTAGGTGAAGTTTGTGAGTTGTTGTTTTTATAGCTGTGTTCAGTATTCCTTGTCTGTCTGTGTTAGCACTGTGTTGTGTTGTGGATACACTGCACACAATCCTGTACTGTATTATCATAGGCAATCAGCTCCACAATTATGTTTTTTTCTGGCAGTTATTATTCATCGTTTCCAACTGCTTAAGCAGCCACCAGCCAGCAAGCAATACAACAACCTAGATTTGTGGCAGACAATTTTATTCCCTGCTCACTGTAAAAAAATATACCGGTATACTACTATTATTGCCACCCAAACCTTTGTGGGCGTATTAGCCAGCCTTCTGACTGATGCCAAAATTGGGGTTTGGCTTTTGCTGCTCATCTCTGCATGGGACTCTGACACCCCTAAGTCCATGATGCAATGCAACCATAACTCTGCTACATGCGTGTGCCCAGGGCCAGATTTAGATTTGATGAGGCCCTAAGCTCCTGAAGGTAATGGGGCCCTTTATATGTCCAGCTGTCCTTTGTCAACAACAAATTGTTGCTGTTTTTTGTGTTGAATATATGCTATATGGTGATTTATGGACCTAATAGGTATCTAAAGCCATTTGCACATAACAAAATATGTATTTTATCAAATTGTTGAACGGAAATACAATTAAGAAGAAGTATATTAATAGTGAAATTGGGGGGGGGAGAGAGTGGAGCCCTAAGCTGTAGCTTGTTTAGCTTATATGTAAAACCAGCACTGGCTAGTGTATTCATGGAGGTGGAGAGTGGAGGAGAGAATGAATGAGATGGATCTTGCTGTTTTACTGCATGCCTGAATCTCTGTGCTTTTGCAGGCAAGGAAGATAGACCTGTCAAGTTCTCCTGAGACAAAGAATTCCAACGCATTGGGGCCACCACTGAAAATGCCCTGCCCTGATTCCTTATTGGCTTGTACCAAAGACGGAATGCAGAGCAGTATTTTGACATCGTATCTCATGGGGATAGTCACAAAAGGAGCATTAAGGGAATGTCAAATATTGTCTTATACGGAAGGAGACAGCTTGGTATTGCCTGCGTGGGCTGCTGGCCTGGCTTTGAGACTGGCTTCTCTTGCAGGTCTACCAGATTTAACCTGGGAGATTGCTCTACTACAGAGATGCAATCTTCAGTTCACTATCCGTGTATTGTATTTGCTGCAGTAGTGGAAGGGAGGAGTATTTATGCCCATGTTGAGACGGTGCGATTTAACTTTATTTGGTCTTTTTCAGATAGCAAAACCATATGATAGTTTGTTAATGAGCCTTGATCCTTTTATTTAATTTATAAAAAAATTGAGCTGTATTCTGAGCAGTGCAGCCAAGCCATTTACAGCATAAAAGCTGCAGCTATGGATTCCTTTTCTGCATCACTATTGCATTTCTTTTACTGCATTACTACCTTATTATGCTTCATTTTCTGGATCTTTATTTTTATAGAATAATCTCAAAGTGGGAGGAGTAACCCTAAAGCGAACCATTATGGATACCCAGTGGTGTGTGTGTGTGTGTGTGCGCTTAGGGGTACTCTCAATTTGACTCAAGAAAATCACAATTTTATAGTTCAAATCAGGGGAAATAAATACAGTAAATGGACAAAAGTACAAAGAACATTCATTCCACTGGGAAAGGAAGTGAAGTAGCTATTGGATGTGGTAACAACGAAACTGACCAATCACCATGCTAGATTCCAACTCCTACTTCACACATTAAACGCTCGCTTCTGTCTGAGACTCAGGAAACACCGTGACAGGAAATGAGGCTGCCATCGAGGGTAGCAGAAAAATGCACTGTGAATACCTCCAACTCTCCTCTCTCCACTGCTGAATGGAGGGTTGTTAAGGCTGGCTTCAGCTGAGCATTGCTATAATAATAAATTATTATTATTATTATTAATTCCCCGCCCATCTGGCTGGGTTTGCCCAGCCACTCTGGGCAGCTCCCAGCAGAATATAAAAAAACATGATAAAACACCAAACATTAAAACCTTCTCTAGACAGCTGAAAATGCTTAGCACTTTTGGAAGCAGATTCCATAAAGGGGCACACAACAATGGCTGAGTCCCAAGAGGAACTATTCTGTTTTCGTCTTCATAATGATCCGAACACGTTTCTGACAATACAATAAACAGCATAAACAGCATTTGACAGCAATGAATGTGAAGACTGCCACGCAACCGATCAAGAAGGCAATGACGTCCAGGGAGTGATACTGGTACCAGGTCAAGTGATGCGCAGCTACTCTCAAGTGCTTGGCACCTTTGTGGCGCATGACAAACTCAATCCAAAAAACAGCTCGGTCCAGTGGCTTTAGCAGTTGGTCATGGTGGATCTGTGATAGCCTTAACGCATTTTCCTTATATCTGGAGGAAAGGAAGGTGGGGGAGAGAAATAAAAACAAATTGAGATAGGCAGAGGCGTAGGAAAGTCAGGTGGTACCCAGTGCGGAAAATTTATTGTCACACCCCACCCCCCACGTTGATTTATATACCGTATTTTTCGCTCTATAAGATGCAACAGACCACAAGAGGCACCTAGTTTTGGGAGGAGGAAAACAAGGCAAAAAAATATTCTGAATCTCAGAAGCCAGAGCAGCAAGAGGGATCGCTGCGCAGTGAAAGCAGCAATCCCTCTTGCTGTTCTGGCTCCTGGGATGGCTGTGCAGCCTGCATTCGCTCCATAAGACGCACACACATTTCCCCTTACTTTTTAGGAGGGAAAAAGTGAGTCTTATAGAGCAAGAAATATGGTATTTTTTTGGCCTGCAAAAATGGTTTTATGTTATTTCATATTTTCTTACAAAGAAATAATAATTAATAATAATAATAAACTTTTATTTATATCCTGCCCTCCCCGACCGAAGTCGGGCTCAGGGCGGCTAACATCAGATACATAACACTGGTATAAAATCAAACAATAATTAAATTACCTCCTAAAAACATGTCAAAATCAAATTAAAGTCTTATTAGACGGCTTTCCGCAGGGTTGGGGCTGGGAACAGTAAGTGCTCCACTGAATTGAAATTTCAGCCTTCAAAACATAGGACAAGCGGCCAAGTAAACAGCTATTTTCATGGAGGAGGGTCAACATATTACTGTATTTTTCGCTCTATAACACGCACCCGACCATAACACGCACGTAGTTTTTAGAGGAGGAAAATCCGTAGGCATGCCACTCGTAGGCATTCCCTCCATAACACGCACAGACATTTCCCCTTACTTTTTAGGAGGAAAAAAGTGAGTGTTATGGTGCAAAAAATACGGTAACTGATATGCATGAAATTTCATATATAGATATATAATCCCTAGTGTAGTAAGACCTTTGGAGTAGGCATTTTTTTTAAAGAAAGTTTTAAAATTCCTAGTAGGGCAGTAATTGTTCCTTGATAATTTGTCACCCCCCTCCATACTGACACCCCCCCCACTCCGCCCCACCTTCCTACGCCCCTGGAGATAGGACCAGAACTCATTTTTTTATTGCAGTTTAGCAAGCACTGTAGCATTAAAGTCCTTGATGATTACCCCCAAGATTAAAAACAGCTTTTAAAATCAACACATTTATTATGTCATCATGTTCAATTGGTTAGCCTTTTGTTGCAACACACCCACATGGGCACACCTCTGGAAATTGTTAAGCAGCATTAAAACTTGCCTACTGTTTTACATTCAAGATCCAAAAGTGACTTATTGCTAATGTTGCAGCTGCTTAACTGAAGGCAATATCCTGCCCAGATTAATATTTCGGAAATATTGCAACAAAGCCTGTTGGTAAGCAGTAGCAATGGGTCCTGCTGGACCTGGCAGGGCTGCTAAGGAGTCATAGGGGTGTGGACAATGAGGTCCCAGGGGCCTAACCAGTTGTGGTTTTCTCCCCATCCTTCTGCCTTGCAAAGATATTGTGAACACCTAAGTATTTGTACAACTGCAATGCTTAGGTAAAGGTAAAGGGACCCCTGACCATTAGGTCCAGTCGTGACCGACTCTGGGGTTGCGGTGCTTATCTCGCTTTATTGGACGAGGGAGCCGGTGTACTCTGTGCCGCTTCTGGCGAACCAGAGCAGTGCACAGAAACGCCGTTTACCTCCCCACCGGAGCGGTAACTATTTATCTACTTGCACGTTGACATGCTTTCGAACTGCTAGGTTGGCAGGAGCCAAAGATGTTGGCTATTTGCAGTTTAGTAGCACTGCAGAGAGTTTGCTGGGGAGACCATGCATGACAAGGAACTCAAAAATAACTTTAACAAGGTTTTAATAACAAAATAGAAACTCCTTTTACACTAAAGATAACAACAACAAACATGAGCCAACCACCAACCCATCCCCCAGGGTAATGAGAGAGCTAGGTGCTGCTCCTTATATACTATGTCCAAATGCTGACACAGCTTAATTAACACAACCTAGCAGCACCTGCTATGTTTCACAGCTGTAAGACTGGGTCTCATTATTTGCCCTGGCCCTGGCCCTGGCAACAGGAGCTCACCCTGTTGCAGGGATTCGAACCGGCTACCTTCTGATCAGCAAGTCCTAGGCTCTGTGGTTTAACCCACAGCACCACCTGCGTCCCTCTACAATGCTTAGCACGTAACTAAACTGAAAATGTGTCTTACTTTGGTTCAGAAGGTGTCCCTGCTATCCAGTTGCTTCACTGCTGGGAGAAAACTTATGGGGCCACCACCTCTTAGCACCCTCTCTCTATCCTTTTACTTTGCAGTGAAACGGGGCATTTAAACACCGCAGCTGTATAAATACTTAGCACCTACCTAACTATGGGCTCATCTACACTTCTGCTTGTGCTGTGCCCAGAAAGCATGCGTCCCAGCGGTTTTCCTCTTGCCCCGTTCCTTTTCAAGGGAAAACTCACTCATTGACTATAGATCAGAACAAATGGCAATCCAGGGCCAAAAAGGACTTGCTCTTTCCTCCAATTGAGCACTAAAGAGCAGCTTTCTCTTGGGCGGGGGGAAGCAGCAAGACAAGAGGAAGTGTGGATAAACCCTGAGTGCCATAGCTTGGTTCAGAGTTGCTATCGCAATGTCTAGGGTGGATTCATGCCAAAGGAACTGCCTATTACTCAACCCACCTAAATAGCCAAAGGCAGTGACAAATCTGCAGCAATAGAACAAACAGAGCGATGCAGATCATACATCTATAATATGAGCTAACACCCAAGAAGTGGGAGAAAGGTTACCAGAGACATCAACAAACTCAAAGCCAGGCTAATTTCAAATCAAACAGTTTTTATAGTGGTTTTATCCAGCTCCTTTTTCCTGATTCTTCTTTTACAGCCAGTGCAGCCCCACTGAATTCCACGGGGATTGCTCCCCCATACATATGCACTGCATGGCAGCCTGCATAGCTTAGTCTTAAAGGAGCCACACAGGGCTGTGAATAAGTCGCCTCACTGCCCATAAATTCCCAGACCTGTGTGAAAATATTATTCCCCTCTTTCCAGAAAGTGGAGTAAAGTGGAGGCATATTAACTGGGCTAGGGGCTGGGAGATCAGAGTCAAAACCATCAGCGAGCCATCAAGTTCCTTGTGTGACCATGGGCCAATTACTGTCTCTCTCAGCCTCAACTTCCTCACAGAGTTGTTGTGAGAATAACATGGGGGGAAGAAGACCCATGAATGCCACCTTGAGCTCCTTAGGGGAAAGATGGAATGGATATAAACTCAATAATTGATGTATGCTACAACAGCAGCAAGAATACTAATCGCTAAGTATTGGAAGACACAAGATCTACCCACTCTGGAAGAATGGCAGATGAAGGTGATTGACTACATGGAACTGGCTGAGATGACTGGCAGAATCCGAGACCAGGGAGAAGAGTCGGTGAAAGAAGACTGGAAGAAATTTAAAGACTGTTTAAAGAAACATTGTAAAATGAATGAATGTTAGAAAGATGTTGGATAGAAACTAAGGGGTTTCCAGCTGTAGTGCTTTAGGAGACATGAAAAAAGGATTATAAATGGGTAAAAGTTTAATGGTAAGGATTTGCTGAATTAACAAATTGAACTGGAATACAAAGAAGGGAAGTATGAGGAGGTCGGAGGAAATAAGGGTATGGAAGTTATGTCATTGAAAATTAATGTGTGTTTTTAATTGTTTATTATTTTGTATGTTTATTTTTTTTTCTTATATCCAAAAAACTTTCAATAAATATCTTATAAAAAAATAAACTCAATAATTGATAAATAAAGAATGAAAATAATTAAAAGTATATTTTCAGCCTGCCTGTCCCTGATTTTGCTGAACAATATAACACAACACGATGGCCAATAACAATGGCACTAAACACTATTTATAGACTAATACAAATGATCAGAAATACAGCCAAAGTCTCTAAATCTTCTTCACCAGTGATGGTAGAATAATTCAAAAGTTTGATATATACATAATCTGACCCCAAATATCGGCGGAACAGAGTTACCAGATAACCAATCTCTTTTGTTCAATGCTTCATCAGCTAATCTTGATCAATTCTTCATCAGCCAGACTTGTAAGAATTAATATGAGAAGGATGCAGTTCAATTTCTTAACAAGCCAATCTTACATGTAAGCAAATACAAACGCTGTAGAAAATACGCTCTGGGTCAGTGCTCATATGATATTGTAGTCACTGCTGTTATATTGTACAGCTTGTCCATATTGCAACATAGGGGTCTGTTTACGGATTACTGTCCCTGGTTTTGAACTGGGGGAGGACTGTGTGTGTTGCCAGGTTTGAGTCATGAAAAACAACCACCTACAAATCAAAGGAGGTGCAAATCTGTGACAGAACCACAATATTTAGGCATATGAGCACATGATATGATAGCCACGTTCAAATATATAAAAGGATGTCACATAGAGGAGGGAGAAAGGTTGTTTTCTGCTGCTCCAGAGAAGCGGACACGGAGCAATGGATCCAAACTACAAGAAAGAAGATTCCACCTAAACATTAGGAAGAACTTCCTGACAGTAAGAGCTGTTTGACAGTGGAATTTGCTGCCAAGGAGTGTGGTGGAGTCTCCTACTTTGGAGGTCTTTAAGCAGAGGCTTGACAACCATATGTCAGGAGTGCTCTGATGGTGTTTCCTGCTTGGCAGGGGGTTGGACTCGATGGCCCTTGTGGTCTCTTCCAACTCTATGATTCTATGATTCTATGATTCAATGACTTTACCTGCATATCTTCAGGAAATCCAATGTGTGGGTGCATACTTGCCCGGGTGAGGTGTGCAAGCAGGGTGCAATGCATGCCTTGATACTATGGACATTGATTTGAACCATTCTACTTTTTACAGTAGCATTTTGAACACCATTTTGAATTTATCCTTACAGCAACCCTGTTAAGCAGACTGCAGTGCAATTCTAGGAAAGTTTGCAATTCTAGCAAAACAACAACGGGCTCAGTGCTAAGGAGCAATACTCTTCCACAATCAGCTTTTGACACTTGGCATGGTTTCTGCAAATTTCCACAGGTAAGCTACCATACACCTGGCCATGAAGCAATCTCACATGCATTCTGCAGACTAATGGAGACCACTAGTCATCTCTCACTTTCAGAGGAGAGTTTGCGATTGACTCACGTGGCGTTGAGAATGACAGCCTTCACAGCATCCACTAAATCTTCGGCTTCCATTGTCTGGATGTCCAGCCCCACAGCCATCCCTTTTGCCTTCATGTGCTGAATATTGTCAGGCTGGTCAGCAAACATGGGAATCCCCACTGTGGGAACGCCATGGTAAATAGCTTCATAAATCCCATTGATCCCACCATGTGTTATGAAGGCTTTGGTCTTGGGGTGTCCTGGAAGGAGAAGATGAGACTCTGTTGACTATGGGATGATAAAAGTAGGTTATTATCAGTGATTCTCAGCAACAGTGCCCAGCATAGTCCAACTGTCAGGCAATCTCTGAAGATTGCTGTTCACTATACATATGGTATATGATGTATGGAAGTGAGAGCTGGACCATGAAGAAGGCTGATCGCCGAAGAATTGATGCTTTTGAATTATGGTGCTGGAGGAGAATCTTGAGAGTCCCGTGGACTGCAAGAAGATCAAACGTATCCATTCTTAAGGAAATCAGCCCTGAGTGCTCACTGGAAGGACAGATCGTGAAGTTGAGGCTCCAATACTTTGGCCACCTCATGAGAAGAGAAGACTCCCTGGAAAAGACCCTGATGTTGGGAAAGATGGGGGGCCCAAGGAGAAGGGGACGACAGAGGACGAGATGGTTGGATAGTGTTCTCGAAGCTACCAGCATGAGTTTGACCAAACTGCGGGAGGCAGTGGAAGACAGGAGTGCCTGGCGTGCTCTGGTCCATGGGGTCACGAAGAGTCGGACACGACTAAACGACTAAACAACAACAACCACAACAAAGAACTCAGCGCTGACCCTGGCCAAGCACACAACAACATTTTTGTAAAACAGAGAGAGTTTGTAGTCCCTGGCATCCTGAATAGTGGAAAACGTTTCCCTGGGGTGTACCCCATGTGTTTCCCATGCCTCTTCCTGTTATGGGAATGGTTGCTAATCATGGGAATCTCCACTATAGGAATACTATGATAAATAGGTTCATAAATTCTTCTGGCTCCACCATGTGTTATAAAAGCTTTGGTATTGGGGTGTCCTGGAGAAGGAAGAGGAAAATTTACTCGATATTAAATGGTTAAATTATAATTGATCTTCAGCTATAGCATTCCAGCTTAGTCCACATGCAATGCTATCCCTGAATGTTGCATATAGATATATCCTCAACAAGAAAGCAGGCAGCACAGAACACAGGAGCACAGTAAACTTGCTGGTTGGACTAGAAAACACTACAGTTCTATGATACTACTGAAGTGTAGATGGGTTCCCATGAAGCAAGGCAATGATAACCGCCGGAACCTTTATTGAACTAACAGAAGTGGACAACAGGGGCAGAGCAACTGCTTATATACAGTGGTACTTCGGGTTACATACGCGTCAGGTTACAGACTCCTCTAACCCAGAAATAGTACCTCGGGTTAAGAACTTTGCTCCAGGAGGAGAACAGAAATTGTGCTCCGGCAGCGCAGCGGCAGCAGGAGGCCCCATTGGCTAAAGTGGTGCTTCAGGTTAAGAACAGTTTCAGGTTAAGAACGGACCTCCGGAATGAATTAAGTACTTAACCCGAGGTACCACTGTACATTTCTGAATGTCTGAGCCACTCCCAATGTGAAACCTAAACCTCTAAGCTGCGAATCATAACTCAGAGTTTCAGGGCCAATGGCAGTGGCCCAAATCCTGAAATGTTCTATGGTTGGATTGTCAAGTATCGAATCAGGACACAGGGGCTCAGAATCCCTAGTCCGGACTCAAGCTCAGGCAAACACAGACCACTGAATACATAACAACTACCATTCTGTGATCAGGAATGGATCAGAATAGAACAAGGGGAGAATGCTCATTGATGTCACAAGTGAGGAATATGGGGATGGAGGAAAGATATTTCCAACGGACTGGCAGAACACAGCAATGAAGCCATAACTGCAACAAGCATGAGGTCTCTCTCACCAAGAAGATCATTCTGTGGTATCCAGTCATAAATCCTGGTGTTGGCACCTAAAGTTTCTGGTCTTTTCCCTTTGTGGCGCCAAAGAACCTGGATTAGAAAATAAGAGGAAAGCTTCCATGACTCCTACATTCATAATGTACGGGTAAAATTGAAGAAAACAAATAAACTAAAAGTTATCCAGAGCAAATTCCATTGTCCATCATCTTCTCTATGAATTATTCTGCACTAATAATTAACTCTCATAACATTTACAGTGGATGCTCAGGTTGCGAACGTGATCTGTGCGGGAGGCACGTTCGCAACCCGCAGTGTTCGCAACCCGCAACGCTGCGTCTGCGCACACGTGGGTTGCAATTCGGCACTTCTGCGCATGCACAACCGCCGAAACCCAGAAGTAACCAGCATGACTGTATTAGACAAGGATAGCTTCAATGTCTAACACAACTCTAATGTATTTAAGTAGATTTCAAGAAAAGAAAATCTTTAATGTGTTTGCTGTAAAGGGATGCGATTTTACAGGTCAGTTAAGGGAATTGGGACACCATTTTCACAAGTCCACTATATAACTTTTTGTTTTTGTTTTCTTTACCAAATAACATGAACACTGACCTTCTGTGGAAGCTGGCTAAGTGCCGATGCAACGATGTTACTCTTTTCATCCGTTAAGTTTGCAACAAGAGAGCCCAGAGAAAACACCACAATGCCATGTTCCCCTGAACTCTGGACAAATTCTTCCATTTCCTGTCAAAAGTTCAAAGCACATTTAAAAATAAATATATTGACAAGTCACATTCCTCCATGTCTTTGCCGTTTGAACCTGATGCATGAGTAGCAATGTGAATATTTTTCCTGATATTTAATGTTGTGAGGGAGTGTTTGGGAAATGATCTTTAAGTTCCAGCTTCCAAACTGTGCTTTAGGATCCATGGAAGCCTATTATTCTAAAGGTAAAAGGTAAAGGACCCCTGGATGGTTAAGTCCAGTCAAAGGCGACTATGGGGAGCGGCACTCATCTCGCTTTCAGGCTGAGGGAGCCGGTGTTTGTCCACAGAGAGCTTTCCAAGTCATGTGGCCAGCATGACTAAAGCACTTCTGGCGCAACGTAACACAGTGACAAGTGCCAGAGCACACAGAAATGCCGGTTACCTTCCTGCCACATTGGTACCTATTTATCTACTCGCACCGTTGTGCTTTCGAACTGCTATGTTGGCAGGAGAGCAATGGGAGCTCACCCCATCGTGGGGATTCGAACCGCTGACCTTCCAATCGGCAAGCCCAAGAGACTCAGTGGTTTAGACCACAGCGCCACCCAGAGAGCAGAGTTTACAACAGACCAAGTCACTGGTCACTCCAGCTGCAGATACCTTTTCTCCACTTTTTCACCTGTGCATTTCACATCAGCCTGAAAAGCAGAAAATTAAGCAGGCCAAGTTCTTCCTGGCACAACTATATCAGTGATGATAAGCTCATCCACTACATTTGCTACACTTCTCAAAATGTATAATTCACCCAGCAAGAACAGTGAGACCTTCTTTCAAGAAAGCACGCCTAAGTGAAATTGGGTTTCAGAATTACCTCTGGCAAAGGCTTGGCCGGCTGACACTGCAGACCCCCCACAAACTCAAAATTTGGTAGGAGAGGCCGTGGGAATTCAAGGTCCCAGTAGGTACGTATCAACCAGATTTCCGCTTTCCCCATCACTTCACACTGAGTTGTGGGTCTCCCTGTCGAATGAGAAAGAGGAATGAGGTTACATTCAGCTTGTCTCTCCTTCACGTTTTCAACATTTCCACAAATAGTGAAAGCTGGTTCACACATGACATTTCAACTGGACACCTAAAAAAAGTAAGAGATGTGAACAGGAACTGGGGACAGAAAGAAATACATGTATCATGAGCACTCATTCATTAGCAAGCCTGGATTGGCTATGGCTCCTTGATGGATATTCTTTCAGGGGTAAGTCCAAGTTTTCTCTTCCATAATGTTAGAAAGAACCAACTGGCCTGAAGTCAGCATTGGTAGCTGAATGTGCACCACAACTAGTGACAATCTATTGACAAACAAGACCATTGGTTCAGTTCTTGTTACTGAATTCTGCAAAGAACCCTGTGCAGATACTATCTGTTGCAGCTTTTGGTTCCTTCAGTTTCCTTGACTTTCTTTCCCCCTCAATATTACTGATGCATTGATAACACATCTTCCCCTCAAAACAACAACAACAGTGTGGTGGTGATCACACATACAGCTTTATGAAAATTATCTTCATGTGGTATCTTCCTGATGTGCAGGAGCTAAGGATAGGTCAGTTGTGGCTGCTCTCAGTTTCTTTCTTCCACAATAAATTGTCCACATTAGTGCATTAAAATGTCATTCATTTTAAAAGTTTTCACAAAAAGTGTCACTCCTAACAGACATATTTTTGTATGCACTTTTGCATATTATACTGTATTGTTTAATTAGTGTTTTTATGGAGCAGTCAAGTATTTCGTTGTCCCCGAAGGGGGCAATGACAATAAAGATATTATTATTATTATTATTATTATTATTATTATTATTATTATTATTATTATTATTATACACATCTTTGCAAGCAGTTTCCCCAAATATACAAAGCTATTCTCACAAATGTATGCATTTTCCTGCATGCTTCACATAACTTACACATTTTTGTACAATGTTTTTGGTCCATTGAACTGCATTGCAAAATTCAGGTAACTCCAGTTTCAAAGCATAGTTGTGTGTCTGTCACTCCGGGAAGTGGAATTTACATAGGTTTACAATATCAGATCAAGTTTCTCTGCCATCCATTGCAATAAAACACATCAGTAAAATATTGCACAGAAGGATCCTGATGAAATAATAGATAGAACTACATAAAAGTTGCTTGCTCATCATTTGTTGAGTGGTGGAAAAGAGCAGAAAATGTCTGTTCTTCAACTCCAAAGCTAATTTTAGATATGATTCTAGTTCAATTTGAGCTCAGGGGGAGTTGTACAGAAGGCAGAGCAACTGGGGAAGCAATAAAAGAACAAAGCAGGTAAGATTCACTCCTCACTCCCTAACAGATGATCAGGTCTATTCCCAGCTGACAGTGGCTCTGCCCCAGGATGAGGCCTTTCCAGTCCTGCTACTAGGAGGTCCTTTCTAACTGGTCATGCCAAGGACTGAAGTTGGAACCCTTGACCTCTTTAGAGCATCTACTCTACCAAATAATAACAATACTTTGGGAAGAAGAAACAAAAACAGACTTACCTAAAACCTGACTGTAATAAGAGTCCCAATCGCCATACCAGGTCTGGAAAACATGGTCTTGCACGAGGTAAGATATTATATTCTTCACCCTTTCTCCAAAAGACATTCTGTCTGTGAGCCCAGACAAGACAGCCGGGGCATAGGAAGGAGGGGCAGGTATCTTGCCACAGTGTCTCTCCACTGTTAGGCCTGGCGTGAACTGCAGGGTGTACACAAATGGGATGTCCATTTTCACAGCAATCAGGTCGCCACAGGGTGTCGCAGGGTCTGCAAGGAGCACGTCGTAGTTGCTCTTTTTCAGGCGGGCCATGAGTTCCTGATCGGCCAGTACATTTTCACACTTGAACTTATGGAACTCGTGTACTTTCCTCATCATCTTTCGCATCTCTTGGTAAAACCTGTAGAAGGTCAGAGCAGTTGGCTTGTGGTCCAGCAACAACATGACGAATTCCTCAAAGAATGACTGGGCCTCATCCTTTCCATAGGGCACAGGGAACACCTCAAACTTGGCAGCTGATATATCATCGCTGGGTTCGATTAAGATGGACGCTGATGGGGCTAGGATGCTGACATTGTGACCTCTATGCAGCAGTTCCTGGATAATGACCTTGATATTTAGCCAGTGGCTGGCATCCTCTGGCCAGATAAGCACATTCCCGCAGAAAATGTTTCCTACTAAGGCAAGCTGAAGTATTAACAATTGAATTGCAACCGCTCTTGCTGAGTTGGGGACCATGATGTGCTTTTCTGGGAAAGCCAAAGATTCGTCTTCTGTCACTTGTCAACAAAGATGTCATTCAGTGCATAAAACTCCCATTCCACACCCTACTTCAGAGAAGACTTTTTACCAAGTGTGTTGAGTCTTGATTTTTAACTGTCAAGGTGGAACACTGTTTGAAGATTTCTGGAATGAGAAGACAAATGGCACAACACATCTCCATCACTGTTTCAACTGAATGAATGATGTTTTTACATAACCATAACCAATACAAATCTACTACCCACGCCAAAAAAAATTACTCGAATATCATTTTATTCAAATAGATGATACACCTATCTTCTCCTGGGCTATATCGCTCAGGTCATTGGGGTATAGGCTAATGGCAGCTGTTCCAGTGGTGTAGCTGCCTCGATATATTTGGGGGTATAGGATTGTTCATGGAGTTTTCTTGGCAGGGATATCGGAGTGGCTTGCCGGTTCCTGCTCCAGGTGACAGCATATTAAAAAAAAAAGACATCACCTTGCCAACAAAGGTCCGTATAGTTAAAGCCATGGTTTTCCCAGTAGTGATGTATGGAAGTGAGAGCTGGAGCATAAAGAAGGCCGAAGAATTGATGCTTTTGAATTATGGTGCTGGAGGAGACTCTTGAGAGTCCCATGGACTGCAAGAAGATAAAACGTATCCATTCTGAAGGAAATAAGCCCTGAGTGCTCGCTGGAAGGACAGATCCTGAAGCTGAGGCTCCAATACTTTGGCCACCTCATGAGAAGAGAAGACTCCCTGGAAAAGACCCTGATGTTGGGAAAGATGGAGAGCACAAGGAGAAGGGGACGACAGAGGACGAGATCATTGGACAGTGTTCTCGAAGCTACCAGCATGAGTTTGACCAAATTACGGGAGGCAGTGGAAGACAGGAGTGCCTGGCGTGCTCTAGTCCATGGGGTCACGAAGAGTCAGACACGACTAAACGACTAAACAACAAATAGGATTAATAAAAAAATTCCTTCCAGTAGCACCTTAAAGACCAACTAAGTTAGTTCTTGGTATGAGCTTTCGTGTGCATGCACACTTCTTCAGATACACTGAAACAGAAGTTGCCAGATCCTTCTATATAGTGAGAAGGTGGGGAGGGGTATTACTCAGAAGGGTGCCAATCTCCCATTCCCACCACCCTTCTGAGTAATACCCCTCCCCACATTCTCACTATATAGAAGGATCTGGCAACTTCTGTTTCAGTGTATCTGAAGAAGTGTGCATGCACACGAAAGCTCATACCAAGAACTAACTTAGTTGGTTTTTAAGGTGCTACTGGAAGGAATTTTTTTATTTTGACTATGGCAGACCAACACGGCTACCTATCTGTAACAAATAGGATTGTTCTACTACTTTCACCAAGCACAACGTAACCTGTTATTTTCCCAGCTTGGATGATCCTCCTACTAACTGTGTTCATGGCATTCCAACATGCAGACATCATGCCCAGGCATTTTCCCTGACAAGCTACCTTACCATCTGCTGGGAGTGCATAGACATTGAGTCCCAATTTGGGAGAAAGGCGGGATGCAAATATATTAAAATGATAATAAGAAGAATCGACTTCCACATGCAGCCTGAAGTGGTACAGCGCCAGCGTTCTGTGTTTGCAGGGCCGGATTAAATGTTTTAGAGAAGGAAGTGTCCCAGAATTTCAGCCTTAGCTGCCTTAGGGGCCAGTTCCTTTGCAGGGCTACACCGCTGTAATTACTGTTTCCCTTTCATTATTTTATTTTACGGTAAAATGGAGCATTGAAAGAAAAAGAAAGAAAACAAAAAGAGGAAGCAGAAAATAATTGATGTTGGACTGAATTTAAGCGGTTATTAGCTGTAATGATTAAGATAATTGGGGGGGGAGAAGAAAGAAAGGTGTAAAATTAAGTGAAAATTAAGGGAGAGGATTTGCTGAAGGAATAATCTGAACTGGAATACAAAAAGGGGAGGTATGAGGAGGTCCGAGAAATAAGTTAAAAGAAAACAAGTGAGTGAGATTATATGTGTTTTTAATTTTTTGTATTTTTGTTTTTTGTCTTTTTTCGTATAAACTTTGAAAAGTAAATAAATATATATTTTTTTAAAAAAAAGGTTCCAACATTTGGGGACCCTTCATCATTACGAAGGAAGTGACCATCAGCAAGGCGACTACATCATAAACCGTTTTTTGGTGTTATTGGTGGCTGCGGCAAGGGCTGGTGTGGATTTGCTGTCGCTGCGACAATTGGGCGGGCAATTGGTGGTTTCCGGCAGTGACGAGACATATGAAAAGGCAGCTTTGGGGATGTGCGTGAATGGCAGCGTAGGTCAGGCGGGTGAGCGATTTTCGTCAATCTCCCCTTAAAAATGCTCAGTAACCAATCCTTCCCCCCCAAAAAAGCTCAACAGCTCTAGGCAATCTTCACCCATTTTCCTAATTTTGAGTCCCCCCAAATACGGGGCATCTTATACATGGGGGCATATTACACACGAAAAAATACGGTACCTTGGGTCACATGATTCCCTTCGCCCTCAGCTTGGCCAACAATTCACTTTGCCTTCCAATACAAAAGATTTTAGGTGTCTCCTGACTTACCTAGATTTGCTGAGATCCCCAGTCCCTGCTTCAGTAGTAGAGAAACAGAGGTTTCCTCCTTCTCATAGGAAGACTGCACACTGCTGGTGGAAATTGACTATTTAAGCATAAAACACAACTGAGCCCCATGAGCTCTAACAATTACAGTCCACACCCTTACCAGTAACAAACAAAAAGCCTAAAGGTTTTCCTGTAATATTTTTGCAAAGCTGGTGATCACCAAAATTACTAAATTTTAACATTCCTTCCCTCAGGTTGTATTAAAAGCATTTCCTGCTATGGCATAAGCAGAAAGCACACCGTTCACTTCCAAAAAGTCAGAGAAAGAGACGGGAAGGAAGAAAAAAAGAACAGAGAAATGTGGAAAGACAGGAAATTTGGGGAAATGAAAAGGGCGAGAGGAAGCAAGAAAAAAACAACGTGCATTTAACTTTTTGTTGTTGTTTATTAAATTTGTATATTTCCCTTCAGCTGTAGATCTGAAAGTGGTTCACAGCATAGAACTACAAGGAAATTTAAGAACATTTTCATGTATGCGACAACGGCGGCAAGAGTCTTAATAGCACAAGGATGGAAGAATGAAGAAACCCCAACTAAAGAACTGTGGCCAGAGAAACTGATGGGCTATGCGGAATTGGCGGAATTGACACACAAACTGCGTGACAAGGACAACTGTGACTTTAAAGAAGAATTTCAAGTATTTCAAGAAACAACAAAATGAATTGGACTCCTTGGCAGGTTTTGAATAAACATACGCAAATTTATTATTAATAACACATAGTAAATGTAAAGGGACCCCTGACCATTAGGTTCAGTCGTGACCGATTCTGGGGTTGCGGCGTTCATGTGCAATGGCCCACAAGAGTTGAGGGTCTTCACAAAATGGCTCCTTAAAAACTGCCTGGTTCTTGCCTCTAGCAATGTCAAACAGAGGTGTAAGCCTGCCCGTCCAAAGGGGGTCGTTGATTTGGAAGCTGGGTCCATCGAGTCCCTAGAGCAACATAAATTGCCCAACATGCGTTCCATGACAGGTAATTTTATACCGGGCAATGACTGCCCATGCATTTTAGAGAGAGCAAACCCAGAGACTGAGAGACATATACCGTATTTTTTGCCCTATAGGACTCACTTTTCCCCCTCCAAAAATGAAGGGGAAATCTGCGTGCGTCCTATGAGGCGAATACAGGCTTTCGCTGAAGCTTGGAGAGTGAGAGGGGTTGGTGCACACCAACCCCTCTCGCTCTCCAGGCTTCAGGAAGCTATCAGCAAGCCTGGGGAGCCCGTGGGAGTTCCCGCAGGGCTCCCCAGGCTGCAGATAGCAACCTGCCGCCTGACGCGCAGGGCGCCCTGAAGCAGAGCGCCCTGCGCTTCGGGCAGACATCGGCCAGCCCCACAAGCTCGGGGGACAGCGGGGAGGCGCAGCACCGCCATCCCGCTGTTCCTCGACCTGGTTTGGAGGCTGGCGCTGGGGAAAAGTGCGCTTCTCCCCAGCGCCAGCCCCACAAGCTCAGGGAACAGCGGGGAGGCGGAGCGCCGCCATACCGCTCTTCCCCTACTTGGTTTGGTTTCCCCGACCTGGTTTGGGGGGGGAAATAAAGGGGGGAAATTCCTTTATTTCCCCCCTCAAAAAAAACTAGGTGCGTCCTATGGGGCGGAAAATACGGTAATAAGTGGATGGTTGCGGGGAGAGAGAAATAGAGGGAAGCTGGTGGTGGCAAAAACCTCTAGGTAAACAGAAAAAGCCAATTTGTAAGAGATGGGGGACACTTTCTCCAAAAGTGACTCTTCAGTTCCCATTCCTATACCAGCCAAAACATATTTCTTCACCCAGATTAAGGAATGGGTATCATCTCTTTCCCCGAAATAACTGTGGGCATTTCCCAAATAACTCCCCCGTTCTTCTCAAGGCACCTGTTCTTTTTGCTTCCTCTCTGCCTTTTACGTTTCTCCAAATTCCCCATCCTTTCTCCCCCTCCTTTCTTATGTGTGTTTTTTCCCCTTCCTTCCCATACCTTTCTCTGCTAATTCTTATTTTCTGTTTCCTCTTTCCCGTTCTTCAATTCAGTTACGAGAAGTTTCAGAGGGAACAGGGTGCTTGTTGCTTGCGCCACACCCAGGGGGAAAGTTCAAAATAAACCCTGAGGGATCGAATGTGCTCAAATGTGTGCAACGGTATTTGGGGAGTCAAAAGTTAGTAAGTGTGAGGGTCACCAGCTTCCAAAGGACAACACATTAAAAACTTCCCTGAAATCTCAGGCCGTACCAACAAAGGAAGAGTGGATTTGTAAATTAAGTGAGTATATAGAATTGGCAAAATTAACTTCAATTATAAGATATCAATCAAACCAAAAGTTAAGAATGGAGTGGAAGTATTTCGAAGATTATATGTCAAAATATTGTTCTAAAAATGACACGTTAATAGGCTTAGAATAAAAAATGTAAGCAATAACAAAACAAAGAAAGAAAGAAAAATCAGAATTTAACAAAAATAATTTATTATAGAATGCAAGGGGGGAAAGGTAGAAAGAAATATACAGAAGTCAAATTGCTGTGGAGGGAAGTAGAGGATGAGTGATGGGTTTTATAATTAAGTGTATAATTATGCAACTGTAGTAATTTAGATATTATATTTTATGTGAGGGAATCATTGGGAATTTTGGTTATTATGTATAAATGTTTCAATAAAGTTTCAATAAAGAACTTTGAAAAAAAAATTTAAAAAAACTTCCCTGAACAGGTAAGCCGGGGGACTCTTTTTTCTATTTTTCCTTTTGATTGGGAGGCAAAGTGAATTGTTGTCCAAGAGGCAGAGGTGGAAGAAGGGGGGCGGTGGAGGCGATCCGACCCAGGTGTCATCACTGAGGGGGGGTGACATTTGGCGCGCTGCCCGCCTGCAACTGCCAAGCCTACCCCGAGATATCGGGTGAAGGGGCAAGCTGCGCCGCCTTGCTGGCAGCCTTCCCCCCTTCCTGTCTTCGTTTTGACAGCTCAGGGGAGGCTTGGGAGTGGCGGGCAGGTGGCACGCCATTGCCCACCACTCCCGGGCTGCTTCCTGGGGGGGACAAGCCTCCACCAAGGTGTCAAAATGAAGAGGGAAGGGAGGAAGGCTGCAGGCAAAGCGGCGCAGCTCCCACCCACCCCTGTCCAGGAAGTGGCTGGCTCCACCCCCCAGCTGTCTCGCCCCGCCCCCATGGCCCCGCCCCTTCTGTGCACCAATCCGGGTGCGGGAGCAGCTAGCTCCACCTCGGTCAAGAATTATTGCGGCGAGGAAGTGGAAGAACGAAACAATACTCACAATTGCAGACTGGCACATACAGTGGTGCCCCGCAGGACGAATTCCTTGCAAGACGGAAAACTCGCTAGACGAAAGTTTTCCGTTTTGGAGGTGCTTCGCAAAACGAATCTCCTATGGGCTTGCTTCGCAAGACGACAATGTCTTGCGAGTTCCTGCGGGGTTTTTTCCCCTTCCCCCCTTTTTCTAAGCCGCTAAGCCACTTATCAGCTGATCCGATAAGATGATAAGCCGCTAAAAGCCGCTAAAAGCCGCTAAAAGCCGCTAAAAGCCGCTAATCCGCTAATCCGTCAATGGGCTTGCTTTGCAAGACAAAAAAACCGCTAGACGAAGAGAATCACAGAACGGATTCTTTTCGTCTTGCGAGGCACCACTGTACTGATGTTAGAAGATTTACAACTAGCAAAACTGATGGGAAGAGTTAGAGGAGTATTGAACCAGAAAATATTTGGAGAATGGAGAATATTTAAGGATTATATAAGATCATATTGTACCAACCACACCATATTAGCAGAACTTGAGTGATCCTTGTAAGCACAACAAATACCGTCTGTGGAGTAGACGGGAACAATACAGTGGTACCTCGGGTTAAGTACCTAATTCGTTCCGGAGGTCCGTACTTAACCTGAAACTGTTCTTAACCTGAAGCACCACTTTAGCTAATGGGGCCTCTGGCTGCTGCCGTGCCGCCAGAGCACAATTTCTGTTCTCATCCTGAGGCCAAGTTCTCAACCTGAAGCACTATTTCTGGGTTAGTGGAGTCTGTAACCTGAAGCGTATGTAACCTGAAGCATATGTAACCCGAGGTACCACTGTATTAAAGAATATAAAACTGTGCGGGGGGGGGGGGGGAATGGCGACAATATAAACAGTACAATGAGGATGATTGGAAGACTCATTTTGTCAGAAGTCTTTTTTATTTAAATGTTTAATTAAGTATTAATTAGGAAGATTAAGGGTTTTCTTATGTGCGTAAATTCGCTTTTTCTTCTTTCTTTTCTCTGTATTTTCTTTTTTTAATTGTTTTTTCTTTAATTTTCATTTTGTAGTATGAGATTGGTTGCTTTTAAAAAGTGGGAGCTGGTATTCTGTTGTTTTTTTTTAAATGATATTTATTTAGAATTTAAAATTACAGAGAAAAAAAAGGAAAAGGAAAAAAGATAGACAAAAAAAGGAATTAAACAATACAAGTCAATAAAAAGAAAAAAACAAAAAACAAAACACACAATACATCAAAAACAAAAACAAAAACAAACAAAAAATTTAAAAACAAATCCAATATTCCCAAATCTTTATCTTTCGTTAACTTGTTTCATCGACCTCCTCACACCTCCCTTTTTTGTATTCTAGTTATTAATTATCTCAGCAAATCCCTTCTATCTTTCACTATATTCTGTCATTAAATTACCTTAATTTATTTTAACCTTATCTTACCATAAAAAGCCCTAAAGCTTAAAACTTAGAACTTATTTATACATAATTCCTTTTAGCATTTCTACTAAAGCCAAATAGTTTCATTCCAACATTTTTTCCTAATACTCATTAATTTTACAATAATTCTCTAAATGAATTTTTAAACTTTCTTTCAATCTGGGAGCTGGTATTCTGAGGAAACCGAATGCTGCACCCAGGACCATTTATTCCCGTCCTGGAGAACTGAAGCATATCTGCAGCCTTGTCAAGAAATGAAAATGCAAAATGTAAGTCATCTTAAGAATTGCAAAGTCACTTCCGACCTCGGGAGGAGGTGGTGTTGTGGGCTCACGCCCCCAACACTCGCGCGGAGGCTGGCTCCCAGCCCCACGCGATCAGGGGAATCCTCTGCCACGTCATTCCCCTGGCCAGCCAATCAGCTGGCTCAGGGGGTGTGGCTTCCCGCATTTAAGGCAAGCACGGCAGAGGAGCGTCCTCTTTGCCGCCGATCAGCTGGGGAATTTCCCACCCACCCTTCAAGGTTTCTCCTTTGTTTTTGTTTTTTTAAAATAATATTTATTAGTTTTCCAACAAATTAAACACAACACTACAAAACACCAAAAGGAAAAAACTTACAATACAATACAATACAAAAAACAAAACAAAACAAAACAAAAACCATTTAAAACACAATCCAA
Organism: Podarcis bocagei; assembly: GCF_964188305.1. Classification (NCBI taxonomy): domain Eukaryota; kingdom Metazoa; phylum Chordata; class Lepidosauria; order Squamata; family Lacertidae; genus Podarcis; species Podarcis bocagei. The sequence continues at coordinate 9,780,533 of NC_138138.1, forward strand.
TTTCAACATCTTATCTTTCTTTCCCTTATTTCCTCGACCTCCTCACACCTCCCTTTTTGTATTCCACTTCTGTTAATTGTTTCAGCAATTCCTTTCCATCTTCCTCTGTTTTCTATCCTATAATTGTCTTAACACATTCTAACCATATTTTTCCCTTTAAAGCTCTATTAATCTATTTATACTTAATTCCATATAACATTTCTACTAAAGCCATATAACTTCATTCCAACATTTTTCTAACATTCATTAATTTTACAGTATTTCTGTAAACAGTCTTTAAACTTTTTCCAGTCTTCTTCCACCGACTCTTCCCCCTGGTCTCGGATTCTGCCAGTCATTTCCGCCAATTCCATGTAGTCCATCAACTTCATCTGCCATTCTTCCCTGGTGGGTAAATCTTGTGTCTTCCAATACAAGGTTTCTCCTTTGACCTTACTATGGACCGTGGTTGGTCGCCATTAAGGAGCCTGGGAGGAATTTTTCCACTTGGCAAATTGGCACCAGCCATTTTGGTTTTTTCGCCTACTTCGTAGCAAATCGTCACAACTTCCTCGGTTTGGCAGTTAGGCATTGGTCGGGGTATTGTTATGTAGATGAATGGGGGGAGGAGCACCGTCACCTCCCCCGGTTTACTTTTTTATTTTTAAAAAAATATTTATTAATTTTTCACAAATTATAAAAACACATACAGTACACACAAAACACATTACACATAAATACATACAAAAACAAACAAACACATATAATTTCAACTCCTTTTTTCCCTTAAACTTACTTCATCAACTTCCCCATACCTTCCCTTTCTGCATTCCAATACCCAAATTTATTTCAGCAAATCCTTCCCCTTAATTTTATCCAATTTTTCCTTTTCTTTTCTTTTACTTAATCTTTAACAGCTGTAATCCCTTACTTTGTATAACCACAACATTTTAACATTCATTAATTTTACAATATTTCTTAAGATAGATTTTAAATTTCTTCCAATCTTCTTCCGCCGTCTCTTTCCCCTGGTCTCGGATTCTGTCAGTCATTTCAGCCAGTCCCATGTAATCGATCACCTTCATTTGCCACTCTTCCAAGGTGGGTAGGTCTTGTGTCTTCCAATACTTTGCTATGAGTATTCTTGCTGCTGTTGTAGCATACATAAAGAATGTTCTGTCCTTCTTTGGCACCAATTGGCCGACAATGCCCAAGAGGAAGGCCTCTGGTTTCTTAGGGAAAGTACATTTAAGTATCTTTTTCATTTCATTATATATCATTTCCCAGAAGGCCTTAATCTTCGGGCACGTCCACCAAAGGTGAAAAAAAGTACCTTCAGTTTCTTTGCATTTCCAACATTTATTATCGGGCAAATGGTAGATCTTTGCAAGCTTGACTGGGGTCATGTACCACCTGTAGATCATTTTCATAATATTCTCTCTTAAGGCATTACATGCCGTAAATTTTATGCCAGTGGTCCACAACTGTTCCCAGTCAGCAAACATGATGTTATGACCAATGTCTTGTGCCCACTTAATCATAGCTGCACCTCCCCCGGTTTACTGAAGGGTAGTCCGGTAAAGGATTCCTGGGGGCATGGCCCCGTCCGAAGCCTATGGAGGCCAGAGCCCAAGGCACGCCCCCGAGCGGTGACCCCGGGGGAGTGCCTAGTTGATGTGCATCACCAGGGCTCCCCCTGCTGGTGTTAACCCTTCCTGGCCTTCAGGCAGACAGACTGAAGCCGGATAGTCGATTAGGACCAATGCCTAAGCATCACCTGTAACCAATAAAGTTGTGGCCAATTTTAGCCCATTAACCTTAATTATGGTGTCATGTGTCTTTATTTCCAATGGTGGGAGGCGGGAACTTGCCACGCAATGTTTATACCTTCAGCACATGCAGAATTGGACTCTGGAGCAGCCATTGGCTCCTCCTTTTTGGGATCACTTTGGAAGGCACTAGCTGTACTGAAGACGATCATGCACATACATGGAACTTAAGCATTTAGTTTTGCATTTTTTTATTCCATTAATGTGTAAGGTTTTATTATGCTTTTATATTTGTTGGAAGCTGTAGAGATTGGCTGGGGCAACCGAGTCGGAAGGGTGGGGAACAATTATTATTATTATTATTATTATTATTATTATTATTATTATTATTTACTACAAACAGACTCAGGTGTGCCTGATGTCCCATGGATCATATCCATTGTGCATGTATTACAATAGCATCAAGTGACAAATTTCCACAAAAGACCTTGACTGCTGTTTTTCAGAAACTTGTTCTCCCTTTCACAAAGGACTATGGGACATAATTTACAAGCGAGTAACTGTTTTAGGGCAATGATCAGGGATGGATTTTGGTTTGATGAGGCCCTAAGCTCCTGAAGGTAATGGGGCCCTTTATATGTCCAGCTGACCTTTGCCAACAACAAATTGTCACTGTTTTATATGGTAATTTATGGACCTAATAGGTATCTAAAGCCATTTGGACATAACAAAATGCGTATTTTTTCAAAGTAATTGTTGAACTGAAATACAATTAAGAAGAAGTATATTAATAGTGAAATACAATTAAGAAGAAGCATATTAATAGTGAAAGAATTATTAAGCTCTAACTTAAAATGATTTTTATTCATAACAAACACATTGGCATTTGGTAATAACAAAAGTTCCTTTAGAAACACAATTTAGGTTTCATTTTATTTGTTTTTTATCTTATATTTTGGAAATGTACATCCAGTTCTTTTTTTCCTTTAATTTTTTTGGGGCCCCCAAGAGAGTGGAGCCCTAAGCTATAGCTTGTTTAGCTTATATGTATGTAAATCCGGCACTGGCAATGTATGGGGGGGCACCATTTCCAAATAAGCAGGTAAGGTAAAGGTAAAGGGACCCCTGACCATTAGGTCCAGTCGTGACAGACTCTGGGGTTGCGGCGCTCATCTCACTTTATTGGCCAACGGGCCGGCGTACAGCTTCCAGGTCATGTGGCAGCATGACTAAGCCGCTTCTGGCGAACCAGAACAGCGCACGGAAATGTCGTTTACCTTCCCTCCAGAGCGGTACCTATTTATCTACTTGCACTTTGATGTGCTTTCGAACTGCTAGGTTGGCAGGAGCAGGGACTGAACAACGGGAGCTCACCCCGTCGCAGGGATTCGAACCGCTGACCTTCTGATCTGCAAGTCCTAGGCTCTGTGGTTTAACCCACAGCGCCACCCACGTCCCAAAATAAGCAGGTACTGAGCCACAAAGCCAACCTTGGAGATTACAGAATAATCTCATTTAAAGAAGGGAAAGCAACCCTACAATGAACTACCATTGATATCTACATCTCTCTTAGCTGCTGACTGGAGTGTGATTAAGCAGGTGGAGAGCACATATTGCGGTGGGGGCTACCATGACATCCCCTGTTGCTGGGCAGGTTAGTATGGATGGCCACGAATTTGATTGGGCACCTCCAATTGTTTCTTGGGGAAAATTCAATGGTTGGTTGATGGGGGTGCTATTTATTCCTTGTGTGCAGCATTGACCTTCCTCTTTTCGCTGCACACATCGGATTACCTGCCCACCCGCCCTATAGTTAGGGTTGTTCGTACTGACCTTGCTACGCCTGTCATGGGGTTGTCTGCTTTGGAGCAGGGGCCTGGTAAGAATTTTTACCATTTGACTGATTGGCTGGTGCCATTTGGGTTTTTGCCTAAAGTTAAAGGTAAAGGGACCCCTGACCATTAGGTCCAGTCATGACCGACTCTGGGATTGCGGCGCTCATCTTGCTTTATTGGCCGAGGGAGCCGGCGTACAGCTTCTGGGTCATGTGGCCAGCATGACTAAGCCGCTTTTGGCGAACCAGAGCAGCGCACAGAAATGCTGTTTACCTTCCCGCTGGAGCGGTGCCTATTTATCTACTTGCACTTTGACATGCTTTCAAACTGCTAGGTTGGCAGGAGCAGGGACCGAGCAACAGGAGCTCACCCTGTCACGGGGATTCGAACCGCCGACCTTCTGATCGGCATGTCCTAGGCTCTGTGGTTTAACCCACAGCACCACCCGCGTAGCAAATCGTCACAACTTGTAAGGTTGCAGTTAGGCATTGGTTAATTTGGGTTGGTGGAGGGGATGTGGTTGGCTGTGCCTGTCCTGCCAATGCTGCTGCTGCAAGGGAATTCTGGTAAAGGAATCCAGGGGCTTGCCATGCTCTTGTCCGAACCCCTGGCAAGGGGCTAGGGCCACACAAGAGCCCCTGGGAGCATTTGGGGAGAGGTGAGAGCCTGGCGCCCAGCTCTATTCTCTCCCCAAAAATGTTTACCCTTACTGACTTCCGCAGGCTAGCGGTTGTCAGTTCTGTTCCTACCTCTATGTGGGAAAAGATAGTCGCTAACCAGTGCCTAAGCAACCACTCACATACTGTAATTCAATAAACTCGTGGCCAAAATTATGCCAAAGACCAAAACAAAAATGTTGTGTGAACCGTGTCTTTATTTGGGGGTGTCCTGGGGGCCTCGACATGCAAAGGTTGGTTCATTGTACATTCAATTCAGTTTAAAGTTGTTGCAAATGATTACAGCCTTTGAAGCAGATTTCCTGAAGGGGCTTCAGCACACTAAATCTGAGTGTACCAAACAACGCAAGTGAAATAATGATGGCTGAGTCCCGGGAGAAGCTACTCTGTTTTGGTTTTCCTAAGGACCCTGCCACATTTCCGACAACAAAATGAGCAGCATTTAACAGCAATGAATATGAAAACTGCCATGCAACCGATCAAGAAGGCAATGACGTCCAGGGAGTGATACTGGTACCAGGTCAAATGATGCGCAGCTACTCTCAAGTGCTTGGCACCTTTGTGGCGCATGACAAACTCAATCCAAAAGACAGCCCGGTCCAGCGGCTTTATCGGTTGGTCGTGGTAGATCTGCGACAGTCTCATTGCATTTTCCTTATACCTGGAGGATTGGGTAAAGAAGGGGAGGGGGAAAGAGAGAAAAGGAAGGACAAATTGGAATAGGGCCCAAAGTCACGTTTCCATTGCAGTTTAGCAGGTGTTGCAAGTCCCGTTTGTGGTTTCATGGATGCAGAGCTCGGAGCCCAAGGAAGAAGGAAAGGAACTTAAGAGTGTTGAAGGACACCAGTAGAGTCCTCATGAGACAGGGAAGGTGGAATTGACACCCCATGAAATGTCTGGTCCTGAATGGGATGGCTTAAAAAATTATCTGACAAAATATGGTTCCAATAACAACACTGGGCTGTGCCTAGACTAACTTCACAGATATAAGGGAATTTTCTTTTTTAATAATTGAATACGGATTACTTAAATGTAAGAGAAATATGGAAACCGCAAAGAGATAGAGGGAAGTCAATTAACATATAAGGGACTCAAACCAGTTTGGTGGAATAGAAAGAATGTGACGGTAAAGAAAAGAAAAGAAAAGAAAAGAAAAGAAAAGAAAAGAAAAGAAAAGAAAAGAAAAGAAAAGAAAAGAAAAGAAAAGAAATGATGGAATATGAAGTTAATGTCTTTCTAGAAATTTTGGATATAGAATATTCAAACTATGGTTTCTACTCCTTAAATAATTTGGTGTATTTGACAAATACCTTTTCCTTTTTTAATTTTAATTTTAATTTTCATAGTTTCTTTTCTTTTCTTTTCGGTATATGTGGGTGTAAGGATTAATTTATTTTCTTTTTTTTGTAAATTTTTAAAATTCAATAAAGATTAATAATGAAAAAATAGAAATGAACAACAAAGGGAAAGAAATAAATGTCTGAACCTGGGAAGAGGTTCAGTGGTCTGTGGTTAGATCCGGTTTGCAAAGAGAGGCTGAGTGGGTTTGCAGAGGAGCACCCACCTCTACGGTATTGGACCCCTCTGGCCCAATATCTCCCACTGCGGAGCAGCCTCTGGCATCTCTTCCTATCAGTGAAGGGTGTCCCTCACCTGGAGAGGCAGCTGAAAGCAAAGATGACGCTGAGCCAGCCCTGACTTTGCCTCCATTATTTAAGAATACTTATTGCAAAGTATTGGAAGACACAAGATCTACCCACTCTGGAAGAATGGCAGGTGAAGGTGATAGAGTACATGGGACTGGCAGAAATGACCGGCAGAATCTGAAACCAGGGAAGAGAGACGGCAGAAGAAGATTGGAAGAAATTTAAGGACTATCTCAGGAAATACTACAAAATTAGTGAATGTTAAATTGATGTTGGATAGAATTTAAGTGGTTATCAGCTGTAATGATTAAGATAATTGGGGGGGAGAAAGAAAGGTCTAAAATTAAGTGAAAATTAAGGGTGAGGATTTGCTGAATGAATAATTTGAATTGGAATACAAAAAGGGGAGGTATGAGGAGGTATGAGAAATAAGTTAAAAGAAAATAAGTGAATGAAATTATACGTGTTGTTAATTTTTGTATTTTTGTTTTTTGTCTTTTTTGTATAATTTTTGAAAAGTTTATATATATATATATATATATATATAGAGAGAGAGAGAGAGAGAGAGAGAGAGAGAGAGAGAGAGAGAGAGAGAGAGAGAGAGACTTTGCCTCCATTTTTATGGACACAGAGATGCCAGCACCAGTACAAAATTTATACAGAGAGTCAACCCATTCGACAGAGTGCCTTTTTGCTTTCCATGTCCTCAGACTCCAGCCACTTGCCTCCCCCTCTTCAAAAGGAAGGTGCAGGAGGGGTGTTGCTTCTTGGGTCAAGGTCTTAGGCTTGTGTCTCCTCCCTCTGATGTACCTTGTAATCTGTAGTTTATCTTATGTACCGATCTTATGTAGCCTGGAGAAGAGGAGGTTAAGGGGTGATATGATAGCCATGTTCAAATATATAAAAGGATGTCACATAGAGGAGGGAGAAAGGTTGTTTTCTGCTGCTCCAGAGAAGCGGACACGGAGCAATGGATCCAAACTACAAGAAAGAAGATTCCACCTAAACATTAGGAAGAACTTCCTGACAGTAAGAGCTGTTCGACAGTGGAATTTGCTGCCAAGGAGTGTGGTGGAGTCTCCTACTTTGGAGGTCTTTAAGCAGAGGCTTGACAACCATATGTCAGGAGTGCTCTGATGGTGTTTCCTGCTTGGCAATGGGTTGGACTCGATGGCCCTTGTGGTCTCTTCCAACTCTAGGATTCTATGATTCTATGATCTGATTTGAGCATTAAAGCCTTTGCACATTTGAGTTCTTCATCCGACAGTGAAGGCAGAACCACCAAGTGTCCCTCTTTTCCCGAGACAGCGCCAGATTTACAGAAGCCATCCCGGTTTCTGATTTGATCCTGGAATGTCCCACTTTTCCTTTAAAAAGGTAAAGGACCCCTTGCGAGTTAAGTCCAGTCACGAATGACTCTGGAGTTGCGGCGCTCATCTCGCTTTACTGGTCGAGGGAGTCGACGTTTGTCCACAGACAGTTTTTCCAGGTCATGTGGCCAGCATGACAAAGCCGCTTTTGGCGAAACCAGAGCAGCACACAGAAACACCATTTACCTTCCCGCCAGAGCGGTGCCTATTTATCTACTTGCACTTTGACGTGCTTTTGAACTGCTAGGTTGGCAGGAGTAGGGACTGAGCAACGGGAGCTCACCCCATCGCGGGGATTCGAACCACCGACCTTCTGATCGGCAAGCCCTAGGCTCTGTGGTTTAGACCACAGCGCCACCCATGTCCCTCCAGCTTAGACCTTAGGAGGTCCCTATTTTCATTGGAGAATTGTTGGAGGGTATGGAGTTATGTGACCCCCGAGCCAAGGAGATAAGTAACTATACAACCTTTAGAAGACATCCGAAGGCAGCTCTGTTTAGGGAAGTTTTTAAATGTTCAATGTTTTATTATTATTTTTATATGTTGGAAGCTGCCTAGCATGGCTGGGGTAACCCAGTCAGATGGGCGGAGTAACAATTAAAAAAACTAGTATGACATCATTCACTCAAAATCCAAAGTGACTTAGTGCAAAGGGGCTTTGAGATTTGGGAGAGAGGTTTTCTTTTAAAAATTGCTTGACATTTTAAATGGGAGGGTTGACCACTCACGTGGGATTGTGAATCACAGCCTTCACAGCTTCCAACAAATCTTCTGCTTTCATTGTTTGAAGGTCCAGCCCCACAGCCATCCCCTTTGCCTTCATATGTACAATATTGTCGTGCTGGTCAGAAAAAAAGGGAATCCCCACTGTGGGGACGCCATGGTAAATGGATTCATAAATCCCATTGATTCCACCATGTGTTATGAAGGCTTTGGTCTTGGGGTGTCCTGGAGGAGGAAGATGAGAATCTGTTGACTATGGGATGGTAAAGGCAGGTTATTAAAGTTGCTAGAATTCAAAACTGACCCTGTCCAAGCACATAACGGCTTCATAAAACAGAGAGAATTTGTAGTTCCAGATCTCCTGAATAGCTGAAAACACAAAGCACCAAATATTTGAGCTCGGCTAGCTTGCTCAGGTTTGGGCCAAGATTTGAAAAACAGCACTGTCTGAGGGCTTGGTTTTCCTTGGGATGGATCCAGGTATTTTCCCTGCCTCTTTCCCCTTTCCGCCAAGGATCCCAAGAAGTTACACCTGTGAGAAACAGGCGTGAGAAACAGCTGCTGGATGAGGGGTAATAACTTGATCCAACTGGGGATGGCAGAAGAAATATGATAACCAGGGGCTACCTTTGAATGTGACCCGGAAACTGCAATTAATCCAGAATGCGGCAGCTAGACTGGTGACTGGGAGTGGCTGCCGGGACCACATAACACCGGTTCTGAGAGATCTGCATTGGCTCCCAGTACGTTTCTGAGCACAATTCAAAGTGTTATTGCTGACCTTTAAAGCCCTAAACGGCCTTGGCCCAGTATACCTGAAGGAGCATCTCCACCCCCATCGTTCAGCCCGGACACTGAGATCCAGCGCCGAGGGCCTACTGGCAGTTCCCTCATTGCGAGAAGTTAGGTTACAGAGAACCAGACAGAGGGCCTTCTCGGTAGTGGCACCCACCCTGTGGAACACCCTCCCTTCAGATGTGAAGGAAATAAGCAGCTATCCTATCTTTAAAAGACATCTGAAGGCAGCCCTGTTCAGGGAAGTTTTTAATATTTAATGCTGTACTGTTTTTAACACTTAATTGGGAACCACCCAGAGTGGCTGGGGAAATTAATTAATAATAATAGCAGGGACAGCCTGCATCTCACCTTGTCTTGAGGCAGGCGGTGATGCATGCCTCTTTGTGGACAATGGTCTGATTCTACTCTTGGAGGGGGGAAGCTCAGTCAATGACCTTGTGCCAATTGCTTGCACCGGACAAGGAGTGGGGTCACAGCAGCAAGCAGTAAGTGGGAAGGGAATGTGCCAAAGCCTAGAAATTGCATCCTTGCCCATTTAAAAAAACCAAAAACAAACAAGTCTTCAGTTGGGATTCTCCCCACCCAAGTGTTTCCAAGTACAGCAGGGGTCAACAAGGTTTACCTTACCTGGGATGGTTCACTCCAGCGGAGATCCCTTCGTGGGCTGGATCGCCTGCCCACCCGCGATTTCCGGCACCCGTGTCTGCACAGACATAATTTCTGGCATCTACGTCTGTGCAGACGCAATTTCCGGCACTACAAAAGCGAGTCCCCGCGCAGCGCTGTGCAGGTTTAGCGCAGTGCACAGGGACTCACTGAGTGGGAGGCTTGGTTCAGGGGCGGCTTGTGGGCCAGTTAAACGACCCCCATGGGCCTTAGGTGGCCAACCCCTGGGCTACAGCATGTGTGCGCTCACCATTTTCCAGTTTGCATCTTCCCATCTTCCCTGCCCAACACACACATTGCCAGTTCTGAGATTGATTTTAAAAATGATCCAAGCTCAGCAATAAAACAGGCATAAGAGAATACAAGGGGCAGGGTGAAGCTACTGATTAGGAATGGAATAAACGAAGGGGAAGGTGTTCATTGCTACTATCTAGGGCTGTCATGACGTGAGTGAGGAAAGTGAGGGTGGAGGAGAGATATTTCCAAGGAATTGGCAGAACACTGCAATGAAGCCATAACTGCAACAAGCATGAGGTCTCTCTCTCACCGAGAAGATCATTTTGTGGTATCCAGTCATAAATCCTGGTGTTTTCTCCTAAGGTTTCTGGCCGTTTCCCTTTGTGGCGCCAAAGAACCTGGATTTGGAGGGGAAATGGAAAGACTGTTCTCTGTAGCTCAGGTTGCAAGGAAAACTGGGATGACACCCCCCCCCCCAGGCATTCTACTCATCTTGCTTGGCTTTCAATCAGCACCACGTTGATCTGTAGGCTTCTCCAATAACTTGAGCTGTCCTTCTGGTTTCTAATATGAATCATCAACACTGACTGCTTAGCCACTTTCCTTAGTGACAGTGTAATAATATGGTGGTACCTTGGGTTACATACGCTTCAGGTTACAGACTCCGCTAACCCAGAAATAGTGCTTCAGGTTAAGAACTTTGCTTCAGGATGAGAACAGAAACCGTGCTCTGGCGGCGCAGCAGCAGCAGCAGGAGGCCCCATTAGCTAAAGTGGTGCTTCAGGTTAAGAACAGTTTCAGCTTAAGAACGTACCTCCGGAACGAATTAAGTACTTAACCCGAGATACAGCTGTAATGCACCATATTTCTGTACCACATCCGTGTCCCTGGTATATAGTAGCCTAGTAGACAACTGAACAATACAGCATTTATATATTAAGAAAATATATAAGCTACATTTAAACAATCAAGTATGTTGACTTCAGGCTATGTTGGACTGTTCTGACTCCATATTCCCCCAGCACTGAGAATTCATAATGTATGAGCAAATACGAAAAAAGATTCAAACTAAAAGTTATCCAGAGCTAATTCCATCTGCTCCTCAAAGCAGACCTTAGGGAGCCTATTTTCTCCTCTCTGAATTATTTTGCATTATTCTACATCTCATAACAAGTATTAGGCTAGGAGTAGCCTCATCGTCTAAGCCTGCTCTCATTTATTTAAGTAGGAGTAGATTTCAAGAAAAGCAAGTCTTTAAAAGTCTGTTGTAAAAGCATGCAATTTCACAGCCAGGGTAAGAAAATCAGGGAAGCATTTTCACAAGTCCACTATACAAGTGAATTGTTATTTTCTAACCAAATGACATGAACACTGACCTTCTGTGGAAGTTGGCTGAGTGCCGATGCAACCATGTTACTCTTTTCATCTGTTAAGTTTGGAAAAAAAGTGCCCAGAGAAAACACGACAATGCCGTGTTCCCCTGAACTCTGGACAAATTCTTCCATTTCCTGTCAAAAGATTAAAAGCATTCTTTATAAACCAACAAACCACCTTCCTCCATGTCTTTGCCATGTGAACCTGATGCATGAATTAGAAATGTTAATGTTCACACTTCAAGTTGTGCTGGACTTGTGAGTGAGATGGTGGTATTTAAGGTCCAGTTTCCAAACTGTGTTTCCAGCATCTTAGAAGGAGATTCCAGTGGCCTTTAGGACTGAGGAGTTACAGGTTGTGTGCTCCGTCAGTCCGGTTTCTCTGTGCTGAAGGAGCGTCTCCACCTCCATCGTTCTACCCGGACACTGAGGTCCAGCACTGAGGGCCTTCTGGCAGTTCCCTCACTGCGAGAAGCCAAGTTACAGGGAACCAGGCAGAGGGCCTTCTCAGTAGTGGCGCCTTCCCTGTGGAACACCCTCCCACCAGATGTCAAAGAGAACAACGACTACCAGGCTTTTAGAAGACATCTGAAGGCAGCCCTGTTTCGGGAAGCTTTTAATGTTTGATGTATTATAGTATTTTAATATTCTTTTGGAAGCCGCCCAGAGTGGCTGGGGAGGCCCAGCCAGATGGGCGGGGTATAAATAATAAATTATTATTATTATTATTATTATTATTATTATTATTATTATTATTATTATTATTATTATCAGAAAAAGCAGAGCTGTGCTCCAGGAAATGTTCCAGGAATGTATGTCCCTTCTAGAGAAATCTGAAATGGTGTCCATGGATTGACACGCAGACAATAATATCTCCCCCCCCCCATTAATTAAATTTGATTACCACCCTTCATCCATAGATCTCAGGTTGGTTCGCATCATAAAAAACAACAACACAAAACACATAATAGAAACAAGAACAAAAAAAATCCAATAACCGCTCTGCTCCCACAAACACATTTTAAAGGTTATTGGATGTTAATCACGTTGGGATTTCATTCCTCCGTTGCTGGAGGTGTGATTGTTTTCATCACATGTCTGTGTTGACATTCCATACTATTGGAATCATGAGAACGGAAGTTCAGTTACACTGTTTTGTTATGTGTGTAGTACTCTTGCTTTTAGTCTGTTCTCTCTCGGAGAAGAAGAAGGCGAGAGGAGCCATGTTTTCTTTGTTCTGTAACACTTGTATATAATAAATTAGCTTAGATTCCACACCTCAAATGCCTAGCTTCTGCTTGGACTCTGCTATCGGATTGTGTGCGTATATCTTCGGATATGTGTCACAGAAGCACTTCAGAAAGAAGAGTGATGAATCATCCTGAGGGTTGGTTGTGGGGGAGAACGCAGCTGCCTGGCATTTTCCAAGTTGGTTCAAGAAGCCCAGTGCGGTTTAACATACCAACAAATCAATCAAAGGCCTGGTTGAAGAGGAATTTTTTGCCTGGCACCTAAACGTGAATAATGAAGATGCCAGACAAACTTCCCTTGATCTATCCTTCCCTCATTCTGCCACTCAGAATGTCATACCAGACTTCACCCCTTGATAAGACTGCCTGCATCTTCAGATTTGAATGCTACGATGCTGCCAATCATCTTAGAGTCATGGTCGCTCTTTATTTAGAGCAAGATTAGGAAATCAATCCATACCTCCTCCACGTATAATAAAAAGTTCCTAAGACAGCATCTTAAAAAGCAGACATCACCTTCCCGACAAAGGTCCATGTTGTTAAGCTATGCTTATGTATGGAAGTGAGAGCGGGACCATAAAGAAGGCTGATGGCCAAAGAATTGATGCTTTTGAATTATGGCGCTGGAGGAGACTCTTGAGAGTCCCATGGACTGCAAGAAGATCAAACCTCTCCATTCTGAAGGAAATCAGCCCTGAGTGCTCACTGGAAGGACAGATCCTGAAGCTGAGGCTCCAGTACTTTGGCCACCTCATGAGAAGAAAAGACTCCTTGGAATAGACTCTGATGTTGGGAAAGATGGAGGGCACAAAGAGAAGGGGACAACAGAGGATGAGATGGTTGGACAGTGTTCTCAAAGCTAACAACATGAGTTTGACCAAACTGCGGGAGGCAGTGGAGTGCCTGGCGTGCTCTGGTCCATGGGGTTATGAAGAGTCGGATACGACTAAATGACTAAACAACAACAACAAGTTGTCCTTGCCACTTCTTTATCGTGCCACCACATGCCCCCCCCCCCTTTCCCGGAGGTGCTTTGAAGAAGATCCAGGCATAGTTACCAAGCAGGCAAAGGGCAAAGGAGAGAATTACCTCTGGCAAAGGCTTGGCTGGCTTCAAGTGCAGACCCCCCACAAATTGAAAATTTGGTAGGAAAGGCCGCGGAAATTCGAAGTCCCAGTAGGTGCGGACCAACCAGATCTCTGCTTTCCCCATCACTTCACATAATGTTGTGGGTCTCCCTGTTGAACGAGGGAAAGGGAATGAGTTTAAATGCAGCTTGTATTTTCTTTACAGATATGAGGGCTTTAGCAACCTTGTTTGCCAAAATACAGGAAGCTGAATTCCACATTACGTTTTAACTATATACTGTACACCTGAAAAAAGAAGAAGAAATATGAACAGCAACTGGGGACTGAGTCTGCAGAAATATGTGTTATGCTACACATTTGTTAGGAAGCCAGAACTGGCTATGGCTCCTTCACAGATATTCTTTCAGTTCCAAATCCATATTTTCTCTTCTATAATTTTAGAATAATCCTTTCCTCTGAAGTCAGAATTGGTAGCTGAATGTGCATCAGTACCAGTCTCGGTCTCCCCAATCTGATGTCCTTCAGGTGCTAGCTGGGGCATATGGAGATTTAAGGCTGAAACACTCCATTAGACTGAATTTTTCAATTTGTGATTTATTTTTCAAAGTTACTGCAAAGAAATTACCAGCATTTTAGTGCATATTTTATTCTAACACACACATTTTTGTGTGGCAGCTGCCCTATTGCGTGTTGTTGTTGTTTTGCAATTTCCTCTATTAAAATACATTTTCATATGGTCTCCTTACTGATGTATGCATTCTCATGCCTGCTTCATTTAATGTCTCATAATTTCTTTTGTATTGGTTATTTTCTAGTTAGTTGCTTATGGGACGCGGGTGGCGCTGTGGGTTAAACCACAAAGCCTAGGACTTGCCAATCAGAAGGTCGGCGGTTCGAATCCCCGCGACGGGGTGAGCTCCCATTGCTCGGTCCCTGCTCCTGCCCACCTAGCAGTTTGAAAGCACGTCAAAGTGCAAGTAGATAAATAGGTACCGCTCCGGAGGGAAGGTAAACGGCGTTTCCGTGCGCTGCTCTGGTTCGCCAGAAGCAGCTTAATCATGCTGGCCCGGAAACTGTACGCCAGCTCCCTTGGCCAATAAAGTGAGATGAGCGCCGCAACCCCAGAGTTGGTCACAACTGGACCAAATGTTCAAGGGTCCCTTTACCTTTACCTTTAATTTCTTTTGTCTTGGTTATTTTCTAGTTACCGTATTTTTCGCTCTATAAGACGCACCAGACCATAAGACGCACCTAGTTTTAGGAGGAGGAAAACAAGAAAAAAAAATATTCTGAATCCCAGAAGCCAGAACAGCAAGAGGGATCGCTGCGCAGCGAAAGCAGAGATCCCTCTTGCTGTTCTGGCTTCTGGGATAGCTGCGCAGCCTGCATTCGCTCCATAAGGCGCAAACACATTTCCCCTTACTTTTTAGGAGGGGAAAAGTGAGTCTTATAGAGCAAAAAATACGGTAGTTGCTTATAGCAAATCCTTAATAAAAAGAGTTTTAAAAAGAGAGAAATTATTCAAGATCAATTTGAATTCAGGGAGAGTTGCCCAGAAGAGAGAACAATTTGATGGAGCAAGAAGGGAGCAAGGCAGGTGAGAGCTGCTCCTTCCCTTACAGGTGGTCAAGTTTGGTAGTCTCTATTTCCAGCTGACCGTGGCTCTACACAGCCTCAGGATGAGGCCTTTCCAATCCTGCTACCAGGAGGTCCTTTCTAACTGGTCATGCCAAGGGCTGAAGTTGGAATCCTTGGCCTCTTTAGAGCATCTACTCTACCAAATAAGAATAATAATACTTTGGGAAGAAGAAACAAAAACAAGCTTACCTAAAACCTGACTGTAATAAGAGTCCCACGCTCCAAACCAAGTCTGGAAAACATGGTCTTGCAGATGGTAAGATATTACATTTTTCACCCTTTCTCCAAATGACATTCTGTCTGTGAGCTCAGACAAAACAGCCGGAACATACGAAGGAGGGGAAGGTATCTTCGCACAGTGTCTTTCTATGGTTGAGGCTGGCATGTACCTCAAGGTGTACATAAATGGGATGCCCAATTTCAAGGCAATCAGGTCGCCACCGAACAACACAGGGTCTGAAAGAAACACATCATATTTGCTCTTTGCCAGGCGGGCCATGAGTTCCTTATTGGCCAGAACCGCTTCGCATATGTCCTTCTGTAAGTCAACCATTTTCCCCACCTCTTTCCCCAGCTCTTTGTAAAACCTGTAGAAGGTCAGGGTTGTTGGCTTGTTGTTCACCCATGCCCATACGGCGTTCGATAAAATGGAATCGGCCTCATCCTTTCCATAGGACACTGGAAATACCTCAAACTTAGCCGCTGATATATCATCACTGGGTTTGATTAAGAGTGCTGACGTTGGAACTAGAATGCTGACGTTGTGACCTCTATGTAGCAGTTCTTGAATGATGACCTTAACATTTAGCCAGTGACTGCCTTCCGCTGGCCAAATAAGCACATTCCCACAGGAAATGTTTCCTATTAAGGCAACCTGAAGTATTAGCAGCTGAATCACAACCACTGTTGCTGAGGCAGAGGAACCAAGACGTTTTTCTGAGGCAGCCATATTTCTTCTTCTATCACTCCAGAACAGAGGAAAATTATTCAGCGTTTGGTTTGTGTGAGAAACCTCCCGTCCCAAGTTTTCCTTTCACAGAAGACTTTTTACCAAGTGTGTTGAGTCAGGTTTTTTTTTAACTCTCCAAGCAAGCAGAACGCTGTCACTGAATATTTCTGAAATGAAAAGACAAATGACACAGCTTTCCTCCACCACTATTTCCGACAAAAATCATAACCTGCCCATACCATTTCGGATCCAATCAAGGTTAGCTCTTCTTACAAACCCACCCAAACCTTCTCATTATGTTAATATGTGGTGAACTACATTTCTTCTTCAGTTTCTTATTGAAGAAAGACTTCCGCTTTTACCACAGCTGCAACAGTGTGAGAGGGGCAATGTTTGGCTAAACGACCCCTGAAAAGGCTTGGAAGGAAGCTCAAGCCAAAGGAACTTCGGCAGTGTCTTTTTAGAGTCCCGGCACCCCTCGCCAAAAGGGGGGGGAAAGGCTGAGGTGGGGGGAGGGGAATCCAGGCACAGAGAATAATATCAAACAGAAAAGCCTCACATCACTGAAGCAACTCAACATAAAAAAAAAACAATGAAGATCGTGGCCACTGGGCCCATCACCTCCTGGCAAATAGAAGGGGAAGAAATGGAGGCAGTGAGAGATTCTACTTTTTGGGGTTCCATGATCACTGCAGATGGTGACAGCAGCCACAAAATTAAAAGACACCTGCTTCTTGGGAGAAAAGCAATGACAAACCTAGACAGCATCTTAAAAAGCAGAGACATTACCTTGCCAACAAAGGTCCGTATAGTTAAAGCTATGGTTTTCCCAGTAGTGATGTATGGAAGTGAGAGATGGACCATAAAGAAGGCTGATCGCCGAAGAATTGATGCTTTTGAATTATGGTGCTGGAGGAGACTCTTGAGAGTCCCATGGACTGCAAGAAGATCAAACCTATCCATTCTGAAGGAAATCAGCCCTGAGTGCTCACTGGAAGGACAGATCCTGAAGCTGAGGCTCCAATGCTTTGGCCACCTCATGAGAAGACTCCCTGGAAAAGACCCTGATGTTGGGAAAGATGGAGGGCACAAGGAGAAGGGGACAACTGAGGATGAGATGGTTGGACAGTGTTGTCGAAGCTACCAGCATGAGTTTGACCAAGCTGCGGAAGGCAGTAGGAGACAGGAGTGCCTGGCATGCTCTGCTCCATGGGGTCACGAAGAGTCAGACACAACTAAACGACTAAACATCAACAAACCCTTGGTCTAAATGATTAAGCACCAAAGTTTGAAAAGTGGGGGCTATTTCTATCTATGCAGTGTCAAAATACTGAGTGAAATGGTTCACATACACAGCTGGGCTTCCAAGTGGGAAACCCAGATTTTATGGAAGCTTATCAGCAGTTCCTCAATGAGAAAATCAGAAATGGGCAAATATCTGTGATATTTGCATACAGCGTTTGTTCTTCCTCTTCAATATGGAGTCGTAAGGGCAGGTATATTGGGTGTATTTTGGTGTATATTTGTGGTTCCTCTTTTGCTAAATTTGGTATTCATTTCATTTATATCTCAACTTTCTTTCTTTTTTCATGGAACTCAGGACAGGCTACATAGAGTTCCCAGCCAAATTCCATCCCAGAACTGACCAGGTCCAGACCTCTTTAGCATCTAGAAGGCTGTGACATCACATACCTTCTGACCATGTTCCGGGCTATATTGTTCCCTTCATTGTCATGCTGGCCAAAAATTCACTTTGCCTTCCCCAACAAAAGATATTCAGAGTCTCCTGACTTACCTGGATGCACTGAGACCTCCACTTCCTGTCACTGGTAGTAGAGAAACAGGCGTGTCCTCAGGCTTATACGGAGAACAAACACTGCTACTCACTAGGGAACTTGGCTGTTTATTTTTGACCAAGGTACAAGTGAGCCCAGAGCCTTTAACTACATCCAGTCAGCCTACCAATAACGCAAGAAAGAACCAGGGCTTCTTATCACCATGTGGCATCTACAAGGTCCCTCCTACAATTAATAACTTTTCATTCTCTCATTACTATTGAATACACTCTACCACATTCCTTCCCAACAATTTATTAACTCATCACGAACAATTCCAGTCCAGAGGCCCCTCTCTTAATAAACCAGGCATGTCCAAAGTCCATTTTGGGGGCCTAATCCGGTTTAATCCAGCCCCTGTGGCAGTTTCTTTCATGGGGTAAAATCCCCCAAAAAAGCTGCTAAACAACTTCATTCCTAAAAAGCGTGTCCTCCCTAAAAGAGGACACAGACCTCTTGGTTGTGGGTGGGTATATTGGACAGCCACAACACCCAGTTGGTAGGTCCCTCATTACTGGGTTTAATCTGGCCAATGGGGAGCTGTCTAAACGGGCCAAGGGACCTATATATACCTTCGCACGTGACCCAGAGCTTCCTCTTTCGGCTTGTGCATTCAGAACACCTGCCCACCTCTCCCTACTTTTAGGGAATTTTGCGCTTGACCTTGCTATGCCGTCGTGTGTCGTCTCTTATTGGGACAGGGGCACGGCAGGAATTTTCCCCACTTGGCTTATTGGCTGTTGCCATTTGGGTTTCACCTGCCATGTAGCAAATCGTCACAACTTGTAAGGTTGCGGATAGGCACTGGTTCATGTGATAGGGATGGGAGAACAGTCTCGCCATCCGTATGTGAAGGGTATTCTGTTAAAGGAATCCAGGGACTCAACTTGGTTTGGTCAAACCCCGAGAGTGGGTTGTGCCCGTGCCTGAGTGCAGGGGAGCAGCTGGGTGGTGGACATAGTGTGTCCCTGGCTTTTCACCTATCCAGGTGTTCACCCTTGGCTGACCTATGCTGGTGCCCTGGGTCAGCGCTGCCTGCAAGGGTGCAGGGAGCTAGTCGAACCAGAGCCTATGCAACCACTCACTTTTCTGTAATCAATAAAGTTGTGGCCTAAATTCTGCCAAAAACCAAAACTAAAATTTGAGTCAAATGTGTGTTTATTTGCAGGGGGGGGGGAGAGGTCTCTGGGTCTCAACATGCCAAAAGGTCAACAAGTTTAATCCTAAAAGAAGCTCAACAACTCTGGGATAAAACTGTAAAAAAAGTTCAACAACTTCAATCCTAAAATAAGATCAACAACTTTGGTTGGTCCCTTGGTCGGCCCTCACGCAGGTTCACTTCGTCAAATCTGGCCCTCTTTGAAAAATGTTTGGACACCCCTGTAATAGACCAATGTAGAACTCGTCATGGTTCGTGCAATTTCAGGTTCTGGTCCACTTCACTCAAAGCGAATTTCAACTTTGCCATGAGGCGGCTGTGCTGGCAATATAGGTAAAGGTAAAGGGACCCCTGGTCATTAGGTCCAGTCGTGACCGACTCTGGGGTTGTGGCACTCATCTCGCTTTATTGGCCAAGGGAGCTGGCGTACAGCTTCTGGGTCATGTGGCCAGCATGACTGAGCCGCTTCTGGCGAACCAGAGCAGCGCACAGAAATGCCATTTACCTTCCCGCCAGAGCAGTACCTACCGTATTTTTCGCCCCATAAGACGCACCGGCCCATAAGACGCACCGGCCCATAAGACGCACCTAGTTTTGGGGGGGGGAAATAAAGGAAAAAAATTTTTATTTCCCCCCCAGGTGCGCTGCGCTAATCCCGAAGCTTGGGACGTGCGGAGCTCAGCACGCCCCAAGCTTCTGGGTGCCGGCAAGGTCTCCGCTAGCGTGGGAGAGCCGGGCGCCTCTCCCAGGGCTAGCGGACAGCTGCGCTAATCCTGAAGCTTGGGGCGTGCGGAGCTCAGGGCGCTCCAAGCTTCTGGGTGCGCGCAAGCAGTCTGCTAGCCCTGGGAGAGCCGCGCGGCTCTCCCAGGGCTAGCAGACCGCTGCGCTAATCCAGAAGCTTGGGGCGTGCGGAGCTCAGCGCGCCCCAAGCTTCTGGGTGCAGGCAAGCTCTCCGCTAGCCCTGGGAGAGCTGGGTCTCCCACAGCTAGCGGATAGCTTCCTGAAGCCTGGAGAGCGAGAGGGGTTGGTGCGTACCGACCCCCCTCGCTCTCCAGGCTTCAGCGAAAGCCTGCATTCGCCCCATAAGACGCACCCACATTTCCCCTTCATTTTTGGAGGGGGAAAAGTGTGTCTTATAGGGCGAAAAATACGGTATTTATCTACTTGCACTCTGACGTGCTTTTGAACTGCTAGGTTGGCAGGAGCAGGGACCGAGCAATGGGAGCTCACCCCGTTGTAGGGATTCAAACCACCGACCTTCTGATCGGAAAGGCCTAGGCTCTGTGGTTTAACCCACCCGCGTCCCTGCTGGCAATATAGTTCAGAGTAATCTCCGATTGGTAATACCCAATCCATCCTTGCCTTCCACAAGATATGAAACTGACCCTAATTTCTGGAGTACTTTGGATGGAATCCATTCACCTAAACCACCCCAGAGGACAGGATCACACTTCAAAACGACCTTGACAGATTAGAGAACTGGGCCAAAACAAACAAGATGAACTTTAACAGGGAGAAATGTAAAGTATTGCACTTGGGCAAAAAAAATGAGAGGCACAAATGCAAGATGGGGGACACCTGGCTTGAGAGCAGTACATGTGAAAAGGATCTAGGAGTCTTGGTTGACCACAAACTTGACATGAGCCAACAGTGTGACGCGGCAGCTAAAAAAGCCAATGCAATTCTGGGCTGCATCAATAGGAGTATAGCATCTAGATCAAGGGAAGTAATAGTGCCACTGTATTCTGCTCTGGTCAGACCTCACCTGGAGTACTGTGTCCAGTTCTGGGCACCACAGTTCAAGAAGGACACTGACAAACTGGAACGTGTCCAGAGGAGGGCAACCAAAATGGTCAAAGGCCTGGAAACGATGCCTTATGAGGAACGGCTAAGGGAGCTGGGCATGTTTAGCCTGGAGAAGAGGAGGTTAAGGGGTGATATGATAGCCATGTTCAAATATATAAAAGGATGTCATATAGAAGAGGGAGAAAGGTTGTTTTCTGCTGCTCTAGAGAAGCGGACACGGAGCAATGGATCCAAACTACAAGAAAGAAGATTCCACCTAAACATTAGGAAGAACTTCCTGACAGTAAGAACTGTTCGACAGTGGAATTTGCTGCTAAGGAGTGTGGTGGAGTCTCCTACTTTGGAGGTCTTTAAGCAGAGGCTTGACAACCATATGTCAGGAGTGCTCTGATGGTGTTTCCTGCTTGGCAGGGGGTTGGACTCGATGGCCCTTGTGGTCTCTTCCAACTCTATGATTCTATGATTCTAGGCATAGGCAAACTCAGCCCTCCAGATGTTTTGGGACTACAACTCCCACCATCCCTAGCTAACAGGACCAGTGGTCAGGGATGATGGGAATCGTAGTCTCAAAACATCTGGAGGGCCGAGCTGACCTATGCCTGACCTAAACAAAGGGAGCCATAGTCCCCACCAAGTCCTTCTGCCTTCTGATAGACCTTACCATGCTAGAACTGAACTGGAACGCCTTTTCCCATTCACTTCCAGCCCTGTGTTAGTGCCCACTATTTTTAAACAACAGCAAATAAAAATCAAATCATACTTGGAGACATTTTTTTATTTGCAAATACAGGAGATCAGCTACGCTTGTTAATGTCTGGACCTTTGCTCTGTTAAACGGAAGACCTGACAAGATTAGCAGGTTTCTGCTTAATGAACAACTTTGCCCCTGCAGAATCAGCTGTACGCTGGCAGGGTCATTTTGTAGTGCGATTGAGGACACTTCCAGACAGGGGCTTAATTGGACATTGGCAAGAGGTGTTTTCTCGGTTGGGCCGGCCACCAAAGCAACTCCCATCCAAACTCTGCTGGCATTGGCCAATTAGCTGGCAGCCATGCAATCCAGCCTTCCATTCGCTGGATCACTTGACATGGTCCAAGGACTTATATTTTCCTGAGAAAGAGTAAATTTGGGTTAAATAATGTGGGGTGGGGGTTGGCATTTTGATGTCAATGAGTTTGTGTGGATACTGCGAACAAGCAAGCGAGCAAACTTGCTTGATGAGATGTACTAATCTCTGAAACTGGACACTTCCAAACGGTCACTAATTTGGGTGGAATACGTTCACATGCCAGCATATTCAGGTTGCACAATTAAAGCTGATCTGGAGCTCTTGCAAAATAAGCCCATCTTTCCCAATGATTATCCTTCCAACGGGGAGGTGTACTCAAAAGGATGGTGTGGCACTTGCTTGATGCAATATCATCTACTCTCTCCATAGGTAAAGGTAAAGGGACCCCTGACCATTAGGTCCAGTCGTGGCCGACTCTGGGGTTGCGGTGCTCATTTCGCTTTATTGGCCGAGGGAGCTGGCATACAGCTTCCAGATCATGTGGCCAGCATGACTAAGCCGCTTCTGGCGAACCAGAGCAGTGCACGGAAACGCTGTTTACCCTCCCGCCGGAGCGGTACCTATTTATCTACTTGACTTTGATGTGCTTTCGAACTGCTAGGATGGCAGGAGCAGGGACCGAGCAACGGGAGCTCACCTCGTTGCGGGGATTCGAACCGCCGACCTTCTGATCGGCAAGTCCTAGGCTCTGTAGTTTAACCCACAGTGCCACCCGCGTCCCATACATGCACACAAATCAGAATGAAAGCTCACTAAATAGCTGCCATTGTCTAATCACTCTGCAAAAAAATCTGGCTGAATGCGCATTAAACATTAAGCCAGTCATCTGGAAGTGATCTCTGATAGGTTTCTGTTTTGGGAATGATGCTTTTTGTTACTGGAAAGGTAGCTAATTTTTTTGTTTTGTTTGTTTTCACTACAAATTAGGAAGCAGAATTACCTTTTAGCTTCTCTGTGGATTTGTTTACACCTTTCAAACCTTTTCCTGGGTACATGATTATTACTATTACAGTGGTACCTCGGGTTAAGTACTTAATTCGTTCCGGAGGTCCGTTCTTAACCTGAAACTGTTCTTAACCTAAAGCATCACTTTAGCTAATGGGGCCTCCTGCTGCTGCTGCACGATTTCTGTTCTCACCCTGAAGGAAAGTTCTTAACCCGAGGTACTATTTCTGGATTAGCGGAGTCTGTAACCTGAAGCGTATGTAACCTGAAGCATATGTAACCCGAGGTACCACTGTATTGTTGTTGTTGTTGTTGTTGTTGTTGTTGTTGTTGTTGTTGGTTGTTGTTGTTGTTGTTGTTGTTGTTGTTGTTGTTGTTGTTGCTGTTACTAATAATAATAAATTTCTATACCACCCTTCATCTGAAGATCAGAGGATGGTTTACAATATAAAAACACAATAATACAAACAAAAATAACAAACAAAAGCAAAAGGCCGTCCACCCACACAGTTTAAAAGCCCATATATTGTTTAATCAGCCAAAGGCTTGGGGGAAGAGGAATATTTTCTCCTGGCACCTGAAGATAATGTAACAAAGGGGCTAGGTGAGTCTTCCACAAGCCACCACATAAAATCCATTAGCACCATCAAAGAATTCTCTACTATCAGCTTTTACCTCTCCATTGTTTTCCTCCGTTGCTTTATTATACTGAGTTAATTCTTTCTGAAAATAAAAATTTTCAAAAGGAAAAGATCAGAGCAGTACCCTTAGTGCTCTGCGGTTGACAGACTTCTAGTTTTGTTCTTGTTCATCAATTTAATGGCTGATCTAGATGGCAACATCTGCCTGGTCCCTTCTATTATTATCTTTATATATATATATATATATATATATATATATATATATATATATATATATATATATATATATATATATTTGCTTTCGTAGATTTTCACGGGTACAGGAATGCAGGTTTTGGTGTCTT
Organism: Podarcis bocagei; assembly: GCF_964188305.1. Lineage (NCBI taxonomy): Eukaryota > Metazoa > Chordata > Lepidosauria > Squamata > Lacertidae > Podarcis > Podarcis bocagei. The sequence goes on from NC_138138.1 coordinate 9,804,331, forward strand.
CGGGTGTCTTCCCGTGTAAGAGTTGGGGTGTCTAGGCGACGTTTCGACGAGGTCTCACTCGTCATCTTCAGGCTGGTGCTTTCGGCTTCTTGTTACTGGAACAGAGCAGGATCTCAGTGTTTGAGTTCCTATAAATACTGTTGAGGGGGTGTGGTGTATAGCCTCCAACGTTCTGGGCAGAGAGGAAGTTCCCAGGTTAGTGTGCCTTTTCTTCTTTTGTTCATTAATTACTTGAGGGATATCTTGAGTGATTTCTTGAGTGATATTCTGAGTACCACTTAGGAGGGTCATTAGGTGTGGATTAGTTGCTAAAGCTTTCGTGTCTTGACCTCTTGAGCTTGTGAAGAGTTTTTCTGAGAAGATGGCTGTACTGCAAATAGTTGTGCTCTGGCTTGAAACCAATGCTTTAGACAAGTCAGAACACAAACCCAAACTTTGGCTCAGATATGTTGACGACACCTTTGTAATTTGGCCACACGGGAAGGAAAAACTAGATAGCTTCCTCACACATCTCAACAGCCTACACCCCAAAATACAATTCACTATGGAAATAGAAGCCAACAACCAACTTCCCTTCCTTGACGTCCTAATCTACAAAAAACCTGATGGCTCCCTAGGACACACTATCTACCGGAAAAAAAACACACACCAACCGCTACTTACATGCACAATCACACCACCACCCTGCACAAATAAACTCCGTAGCCAAGACTCTCATCTCCAGAACCAAACGCCTGGCTGACAAAGACCACTTGACAACTGAGTTACAGAATCTCTCAAATGTGTTAATCGCCAACGGATACCAGCAAAACAGGGTTACGAAGCTAATCCAAAAAGAAACACCCCCCAAAAACCAAGACACAGAAGAAAACAATGGCATGGCCCTCCTTCCTTATATCAAGGGCACTACAGATAAAATTAGCAAAATCCTCCATAAACACAATATCAAAACAGCCTTTTGCACCAACCAAAAAAATAGCCAATATCCTCAGAAACCCCAAAGATAAAATCCAGCTAGAAAACCAAGGGGTCTATGAAATACCCTGCAAAGTCTGCCCAGCCACGTACATTGGACAAACAAACAGACGAATAAATGCACGTATCGCAGAACACAAGAATGCCGTCAAAAAAGAAGAAAAAACTTCCTCTCTTTACCAACACATGAAAGAAACAGGACACGAAATTAATTTTGCAGATTCCAAATTGCTCTTTAACATGGAACATCACCACAAGAGAATAATCATGGAAGCCATCGAGATAGAGAAACACCCTCACAACATGAACAAGCGTGACGACACGTCCCGCCTGCCAGACATCTGGAAATTAGCCCTCCCCACAAAAACCGACACCAGAACAAGAGGCACACAGAACGCCATCTCCAATCAACCACACCAGACCCAAACCCAGACCCTCTCCACAGATAAATTACAGACACCATCCAGTAGCCAAACCATAGTGGCACCTCCGGATACTGCACCCCCCTGCAATCCCTACACAGATCTGGCTGGCACAGGGCACAAAACCACAGCTCGCCCCTATACACGAAGCCAAGCCAGAGCACAACTATTTGCAGTACAGCCATCTTCTCAGAAAAACTCTTCACAAGCTCAAGAGGTCAAGACACGAAAGCTTTAGCAACTAATCCACACCTAATGACCCTCCTAAGTGGTACTCAGAATATCACTCAAGAAATCACTCAAGATATCCCTCAAGTAATTAATGAACAAAAGAAGAAAAGGCACACTAACCTGGGAACTTCCTCTCTGCCCAGAACGTTGGAGGCTATACACCACACCCCCTCAACAGTATTTATAGGAACTCAAACACTGAGATCCTGCTCTGTTCCAGTAACAAGAAGCCGAAAGCACCAGCCTGAAGATGACGAGTGAGACCTCGTCGAAACGTCGCCTAGACACCCCAACTCTTACACGGGAAGACACCCGAAGACACCAAAACCTGCATATATATATATATATATATATATATATATATTAATGTTTATTAAGGTTTCACAAACAATAAAAAAAATTTCCAAAATTTAAACATAAGAAAAACTACAAAAATATAAAAATACAAAAGAAAAAACAAAAAACAAAACAGAAAATAGATTAGTGTTTTTCAAATCTTATACTCCATTCACTAGTTTCTTGACCTCCTCGCACCTCCCATTTTGTATTCCAGTTCAGATATTGATTTCAGCAAATCCTTACCCTCTAACATTTATCCTCACTCAAGATATTAACCTATTAAAATTATCAATTTTCCACTTATTTTCTTAAAAATCTTTTTACCAATACCACTTATTTTCCATCAGACATCATTTTAACATTCCTTAATTTTACAGTGCTTCTGCAAATAATCCTTAAATTTCTTCCAGTCTTCCTCCACCGACTCTTCTCCCTGGTCACGAATTCTGCCAGTCATTTCTGCCAATTCCATGTAGTCCATCACTTTCATCTGCCATTCTTCGGTCCCTTCTATTATTATCAATAGCATTCCTCTGGCTGTCATTAGCAACCATTTTGACCAGCTCTCTAATAGTTGTACACTTTGGACAGCTGTTCTCGCAGAGCCTTCTTTTCTGCTTTCCACTCTAGATGTCTTCCTGACCATGTTTAAGCATTCATGTAGCCATCCCTGAATCTCTCCACTGGGATACTTACTTACTCTGTAATCCAAACCATGCCTACTCAGAATTCAATGGGTCTTACTCCCAGGTGAGTGGGGTGAGGATTGCAGCCTTAGATCGCCTTATTTCATAGTCCAGTTCTCCCAGGTGATCTATCAGGTATGTTGGATGTTCAGATATGATTTTGACCCAAGTGGTTACAATCATGACATACTGTGAGAGATAACATGACCCAATTCATCCCAGTACATCTCATGCCGAATAATACACCAGAGTTAGTAGGTCATACAGCGGGTGGCGTTGTGGTCTAAACCACTGAGCCTCTTGGGCTTGCCAATCGGAAGGTCAGAGGTTTGAATCCCCACGATGGGGTGAGCTCCCGTTGCTCTGTCCCAGCTTCTGCCAACCTAGCAGTTTGAAAGCATGCCAGTGCAAGTAGATAAATAAGTACCACTGAGGTGGGGAAGTAAACAGTGTTTCCGTGCGCTCCGGCTTCTGTCACAGTGTCCCGTTGTGCCAGAAGCGGTTTAGTCCTGCTGGCCACATGACCTGGAAAGCTGTCTGTGGACAAATGCCAGCTCCCTTGGCCTGAAAGCGAGATGAGTGCCACAACCCCATAGTCGCCTTTGACTGGACTTAACCGTCCAGGAGTCCTTTACCTTTACCTTTTACCCTGTGTTTCCTATGTGGTATTTCCTGTTGTGAGATTGTAAAATGTGTTTCCCATTGTGGCATTATATGCTGTTCAGAGAGGCCTGACCTCCCCTCCGTCAATCAAACAAATCCTCATTTTCCTGCACACATTTTCTCAAACAGGCATTGTCCGTATGCATTGGCTCAGTAAGAAGAAGAAAAAGAAGAAGAGTTTGGATTTGATATCCCGCTTTATCACTACCCAAAGGTGTCTCAAAGCGGCAAACAATTTCCTTTCCCTTCCTCCCCCACAACAAACACTCTGTGAGGTGAGTGAGGCTGAGAGACTTCAGAGAAGTGTGACAAGCCCAAGGTCACCCAGCAGCTGCATGTGGAGGAGCGGGGAATCAAACCCAGTTCACCAGATTATGAGTCCACCACTCTGAACCACTACACCACACATATTAACATATCCTGTATAAGTCCCACCTTACTATAGTCACTCTAGTATGCTGTGTGCAGTGACACGGGTGGTGCTGTGGTCTAAACCGCTGGGTACATCCTGAGAGTCTACATCTGCTGTCACTAACTTGCCTTTCCCCATGCTGTTGAATCCATGACTAAAATATTTGAAGTGGGATTACAGGGGTGTTGACTTACAGTTGCATTACAGACAAAACACGCACACGCATGGACTGTGTGCCATCCCACAGCCTTTCTGCAACTAAAATGTGCACCAGTTGTTCATGCATTTTTCCCTAATGACGGCTTTGCTGCACCGGTCCTTATTCGCGCCCCTTCGCACACCTCCGCCTGCTTCTGTGTTTGCTCACCCACCTACAGAAATAGCCGTTGGTTAAGTTTCTGGTATTTTGCAATCTTTTATTTCTTTAAATTCAAGAATTCACTATTTCTTTTCATTGCTAGTTTGACGCTTTGGAGACATCTTTACGTGTAAGTGCACGGATACTGGTGCTGCTCGCTTCGGTCCCCTTGGTACCCTGAAAGACAAGAAAAGGGAAGGGTTTTCGGATGCAGGTAACTATTTTGAGGGCAGCCCCTTTGCATGGTGAACAGTCACAATTCATTCAGCCCTCTGTTGCTTTCTGGCCCAAACAGGCTTTGCTTGTTTTTGAAAGAATATGAAGATCCTCCAAACCTATTTAGCACCAGAATGTCAGGATGGAGTATTAAAATAGTCAGGGAAAGAATCATAGAACTGTAGAATTGAAAGAGACTTTGACGCTCATCTGGTCCAATCGACTGCAAAGCAGGAAGATGCAGTTGTCCCATACGGGGATTGAACCTGCAACCCTGGCATTATCGGCACCATGTTCTAACCAACTGAGCTATCCAGGCTCATTTCTCAGAGACAAGAATGGAAGACATGAACACAGCATAAACGGTGATCTCTCTTTCAATTCTCACCTTCAATTCTCTGGTGGTTGTGAGGGTTGGGGGGGAGACTAATGGGATGGATCCACATGAAGCTACACTTTGGTCCCAATGAAATGATTTTATTTATTTATTACATTTCTATACCGTCATCCGAGGATCACAGGGCAGTTTTCAATATAAAAACAATTCTGTACCAACCTATCAGCATTTATTTACCAAAGCCAGGCTAAATGTATTTCCTCTGGAAGTGCTAAATGGTAGGCTGAGAGGCAACCCTTATCCGAACAGGCTTTGTTTATGTTCTCAGGACGTCGATTGCATGAAGCATATCTTACTGCAACTGTGAGCAGTATGGGCAAGCAGGGATGCGGGTGGCGCTGTGGGTTAAACCACAGAGCCTAGGGCTTGCCGATCAGAAGGTCGGCGGTTTGAATCCCCACGTTGGGGTGAGCTCCCGTTGCTCAGTCCCTGCTCCTGCCAACCCAGCAGTTTGAAAGCACATCAAAGTGCAATTAGATAAATAGGTACCACTACAGCGGAAAGGTAAACAGTGTTTCCGTGCACTGCTCTAGTTTGCCAGAAGTGGCTTAGTCATGCTGGCCACATGACCCAGAAGCTGTATGCCGGCTCCCTCGGCCAATAAAGCAAGATGAGCGCCGCAACCCCAAAGTCGGCCATGACTGGACCTAATGGTCAGGGGACCCTTTACCTTTACCTTTTATGGGCAAGCAAGGGATCAAACCCCTACTGGCAAATCTGCCAGGAAAATCTGAAGCCTCCTATATTAAATATCTTTTGGCTGACAGGTCTAGTGATATTACACTGGCTGTGGCAAAGTTTCTTTCAGAAGTCAAAAGAAACAAAGACCATCAAGCTTGAAACAAAACAAAATGACCGCCTCAGTTTCTCTCTCTTTTCTGGTTGGCTGTCTTAACTGTATTTTGTTCTGAAATTGTTCTATGGGTCTCTGGACTGCAATAAAGATTTATTTATTATTATACCAAAACACAAAACTGCATTGCATACGAACAAACAAAACAGTAACAACCCCCTACTCCACCCGCACACAGTTCAAAAGGCTGTAGATTGTTTAATAAGCCAAAGGCCTGGGAGAAGGGGGACGCTTTTGCTTGGGACCTAAAGATATGGAATGAAGGCAACAGGCGAGTCTTCCTGGGGAGAGCATTCCACAAATCGGGAGCCACCGCAGAAAAGGCCCGTTCTCATGTTGCCACCCTTCGGACCTTTCATGTAAAGGTAAAGGGACCCCTGACCATTAGGTCCAGTCGTGGACATTTACATGAGTAGAATGTGTCCTTGTCCATGGAGTTTTCTTGGCAGGGATTATGGTGCTGGAGGAGACTCTTGAGAGTCCCATGGACTGCAAGGAGATCAAACCTCTCCATTCTTAAGGAAATCAGCCCTGAGTGCTCACTGGAAGGACAGATCCTGAAGCTGAGGCTCCAATACTCTGGCCACCTCATGAGAAGAGAAGACTCCCTGGAAAAGACCCTGATGCTGGGAAAGATGGAGGGCACAAGGAGGCTCACAAAGAAGGCCTTGGGTTATTATTGCAGGGTCCAGGTTGGTTCCTACAGGGAAAGGCGGTCCTTGAGGTACTGCGGTCCTGAACCATTTAAGGGTTTATAGGTCAAAACCAGCACTGGGTCTGGAAACTAATTGGCAGCCAGTGCGGTCAGACCAGGACCTGTGTAATATGATCAAACCATCTTGTCCCGGTGAGCAACCTCGCTGCTGAATTTTGCACCAACTGAAGTTAAGAACCTGTTGATTTCAGTGGGAACTAAATGTGACTCACTTAATCTGGATCCATCCAATTGCCTTACAAGGGAAGCTTCCACACTAGCAGTTTAGTCTGGAATGAATATAATAAAACACTCAGTTTTTATGGGGAATCCAGACAGTGTCATTGTCAACTCATTGTATTCCTACTAAGTCCTCCTGAGATTTCCCAAGTCTCTTTGTCTTTCAGTTTCCTGTTCAGATTTCATTGCTTTCTGTCTACACACAGAACAACCTATCTAAAGTGGGGGGGGGGCACCTCCACACCAACTGTTAGCATATTTGCAGTATCCCGGGCACATATTTTTGGTGGGGCATCTGTACAACTTTCTGTTGTACAACTCCCAGTTTTCATCCACTGTTAATGCATTTATTTATTTTTTAAAAAAAGATCAGGTCAGACCTGCTAGAGCCAGCAGAGATGCGAAAACTTTGCTATTTCAAAGCAGAACTCTTCAGTTTTTGAAGACAGTTTTGGCATTTCTTGGCGGGGCGCTCTGTTGCCCCCACGGCAAGGGGCAAGGCAACGCTTCCGGCGGGATCCCCACGAGAGCCCCGCAAAATTACACAGAGGCCTTGCACGATCTCGCAGGGCTCTTGCAAGATCTCGCCGGATCCTGGAAGCCGCTGATGTGCGACCCCAGAAAGGGGGAAGGAGGGAAGGGGGCAGTGGCGCACAACATGTGCACAGTGCAGCGCGTCCCTGTTTTGCCTCAGGCGGTGATATGGGACAGGCCTGCCTGTGTGCACAAGTCCCCCTCAGCAATTAAGAAGTCAACTATGTGCTGACGGGTAAATCCCTCCAATGCTCACAGAAAGGAGCTATGCCTTGCCTGCCTCCCTTTCTGTGCCTGCTCATTGTGGAGCTAGGTTGCTCTGCCACTTTCGCCGGGACAAGGATCCCCATGGAAGCTGGTGCCTACGTTGGGATGCCTGGTTGCACCATCTCAGAATTTTGTGCCTGGGGCCAAGGCCCCTCTAGCTACGCCACTGAAGCTTGCTTTAAAACCTCTCCCCAATGCTCCAGCTTTGTATGTACAGTGGTACCTCGGGTTAAGTACTTAATTTGTTCTGGAGGTCCGTACTTAACCCGAAACTGTTCTTAACCTGAAGCACCACTTTAGCTAATGGGGCCTCCTGCTGCTGCCGCGCCAGTGGAGCACGGTTTCTGTTCTCATCCTGATGCAAAGTTCTTAACCCACGGTACTATTTCTGGGTTAGCAGAGTCTGTAACCTGAAGTGTATGTAACCTAAAGCATATGTAACCCGAGGTACCACTGTTACAGGGAGCAATTAACGCGGAGAGCCCACCTTCCAGGTTTCTACTCATGTGCTTTAGCTGTCAACCTCTGAAGCAGAGGTAGACCGCAGAACAGGAATGAAAACCATCACAGCACAGTAAAGCTACAGCAGAGCAGTATTCGTCTCCTACCTTTTGGCTGACACGTGATCACGCAAAACCGGTGCCCTTTCTTTCACATGGAGGTCTTGAAAAGAAGTCTGGACTTGGGCCTCTGCAAATATGCGAGATGCACGCCATTTCTTCCCCCGGGGTATTTCGACAAACGAGGTCTGGACCTGGGCTTCAGCAAACGCAGGAGGTTTCGACTTTTTCTGCACTTTAGAAACTTGTTTTGGTTTCTTCCCTTCAGCTTTCATCACCTCTGCAATCTCCACCTGGCTGTCTTCCAGCTTTGGGAATAAAGGCAAATCCTCGAGGTGAAGCTGAAGTTGGTCAGTTTGCTTTTGAACCTCGGCCTCCTCTCGTGTGCTCCATAATTCCAGCAGTGTTTTTTCCATCGAAGCTCTTTTCTGCTCTGCGAGGTCAGAGTGCTGCTCCTCTGCGTACAGCGATGCAGGTGGGGGTGGTCGAACTGGGCTGAGAATTTCTGATGCAGCAGGAGATGCAGGAGTGTATGGTGGGACAGGAGAAACAGCAGAATGGGAGGAAGCTGGAGAGGCAGCAGGGCGAGAGAGGGCAGGAGAGACAGCAGTGCGAGAGTGGGAGGGAGAGGCAGTGCGAGAGAGGGCAGGAGAGACAGCAGTGCGAGAGTGGGCAGGAGAGACAGCGGTGCGAGAGTGGGCAGGAGAGACAGAAGTGCGAGAGAGGGCAGGAGAGACAGCGGTGCGAGAGTGGGCGGGAGATACAGCAGTGCGAGAGAGGGCAGGAGAGACAGCAGTGCGAGAGTGGGCGGGAGAGACAGCAGTGCGAGAGTGGGCGGGAGAGACAGCAGTGCGAGAGAGGGCAGGAGATACAGCAGTGCGAGAGTGGGCGGGAGAGACAGCAGTTTGTGATGGAACAGGGCTGAAAGACGTGTGTGATGAGACAGGAGTTACAGCTTTGGCACTTGCCAAACTGGTCTTGGAAGACTGCTCCTGTGCTTTGGGTAATTCTTCTGGCGTCTGCATATCAGGCTGGGAGGTCTGGTCCTTGCTGTCACTTGGTGATGGGGGAAGTGACTTTGGAGCATCCACTGGCTTCATCGTCTCAGGCATTTCAGGTAAGGAAGTTGGCTCCTTAGCTTCAATTGGGGGAGGAAATTCAGGAGCTGTATCTACTGAGTCAGGCATGGGTGACTGTATTGGGCTTTCAGCTTGTGATGGGAGAAGCACCTCCTTGGTGCCTTGTGGCAAATCTGCCAGGGAACTTTGCATCTCAGCGTCAGCTCGCTCTTTTTTCCGCCATATGTCAGAGAAGGAGGTTTGTACCTGGTTGTCCATTCTGCCTGGAGGAGCAGCCTCTTTTATCTCAACCACAGCTGGCTCAGTTGGGCTTTCAGGCTGTGGTAGGAGGGGCACTACCTTGGTGACCTGTGGCAAATCTCCCAGAGAACTTTGCATCTCAGCGTCAGCTCGTTCTTTCTTCCGCCATACGTCAGAGAAGGAGGTTTGCACCTGGTTGTCCATTCTGGCTGGAGGAGCAGCCTCTTCTTTCTCAACCACAGCTGGCTCAGTTGGGCTTTCAGGCTGTGGTAGCAGAGGCACCACCTTCGTGACTTGTGGCAAATCTGCTAAGGAACTTTGGATCTTAGCATCTGCTCGTTCTTTTTTCCGCCATATATCAGAGAAGGAGGTTTGCACCTGGTTGTCCATTCTGCAATCTGGAGCAGCCTCTTTTATCTCAAGCTCAGGTGTCTCAGTTGGGCTTTCAGGCTGTGGTAGCAGAGGCACCACCTTCGTGACTTGTGGCAAATCTGCCAGGGAACTTTGCATCTCAGCGTCCGCTCGTTCTTTTTTCCACCATATGTCAGAGAAGGAAGTTTGCACCTGGTTGTCCATTCTGCTTGGAGGACGAGCCTCTTTTATGTCAACCACAGCTGGCTCAATTGGGCTTTCTGGTAGGAGGGGCACGACCTTGGTGACTTGTGGCAAATCTGCTAAGGAACTTTGCATCTCAGCGTCCGCTCGTTCTTTCTTCCGCCATATGTCAGAGAAGGAGGTTTGCACCTGGTTTTCCATTCTGGCTGGAGGAGGAGCCTCTTCCATCTCAAGCTCAGCTGGCTCAATTGGGCTTTCAGACTGTGGTGGGAGAAGAGGCACAACCTTGTTGCCCTGTGGCAAATCTGCCAGGGAACTTTGCATCTCAGCGTCCACTCGTTCTTTCTTCCACCACCTGTCAGAGAAGGAGGTTTGCACCTGGTTGTCCATTCTGCCTGGTAGAGGAGCCTCTTCCATCTCAAGCATAGGTGGCTCAATTGGGCTTTCAGACTGTGGTGGGAGAAAAGGTTCTTCCATGGATTCTGGCACATCTATCCAAGAAGTCTGCTTCTGGGCATTATGGAGTTCTTTTGCCTTCCAGATGTCAAGGAGTGAGGTTTGCATCTGAGCATCCAGTAGGGCTGGTGGAGGAGACTGTTCTTCCTCAGGCATAAAGTACTCAGATGGGCTTTCAGACTGTGGTGAGATAAAAGGATCTTCCACATCTGTTGGGAAATCCATCCAAGAAGTTTGGATCTGGGCATCATGGAGCTGTTTCGCCTTCCATATGTCAAGAAGGGAGGTTTGTGACTGGATGTCCTTTTGTGATGAGGGAAAAGCTTCTGATTCTTCCTCGTCAAATTCCAGTGAAGTTTGCTGTTGAACATCAGAATGCAAGCGTGATGAACGCCACGAGCTCCCCGCAGGTATTTCGACATTTGAGGTTTGCACCTCAGCATTGGTTTGTTGCACCAGAGGAGACTCTTTTCGTGCCTCTAGGAAATCAGAGATGGAGCGTTGTGCCTGAGTATCAGTCTCCACTTCAAAGTCACTTTGTAATGGGGTGAAATACGTTCTTTCAGGCTCCGTTAAGTCTGTCTCAGATGCCTTCTGCTGCATGTAGTCTTTTGATTTCCCCAGATCAAGAAAAGATGTCTGCACCAGCTTGTCAACCTGTTCAGTGGGAGAAGGCCTGATCCCTTGCTGTAGAATTTTGTCTACTGAAGTCTGTGTTTCAATATCCATTTGTTCCTTTGCTTTCCAAAAGTCAAAATCTGATGTTTGTGCGTGGCTATCAACTAGTAATGCATGAGGGAACTCCTCTGTTTCGGCTTCATCAAAGCTGCAAGTCTGGTTCTGGGCTTCAGCTAACTCTCTTGCTCGCCATATTTCAAGCAAGGATGTTTGGGTCTGGTTAGCCTTCTGCAGTTGGGGAAAGGATTCCACTTTTTCCACAGGTACTTTAAGCCCTGAAGTCTGCACCTGAGCTTCGGTTTGCAAACGTGATTCACGCCACTTGTTTCCATGTGGTATTTCAACATGTGATGTTTGTACCTCACTGTCAATTGTTGGCTTCCAAAGAGGCTCTTTTTGAGAGGCTGAGGTCTGAACCTCTGGGAGTTCATGATACCATTTGCGGATCTGAGCTTCCATCACCTGTGGGGTAATAAGGTGCTCCTTCCCTTCTGTTAAAGCTTCTTGATTATCATCCCCACCTTCAATCAATGACAAAGAAGAGTACTTTTGAAAATCAGTGTCTGATACCTTCTTCTGGGGTTCAGCATGTGACATGGAAGTGTAGCTTTGGAAATCACTGTCCAATATCTTCTCCGGAGTTTTTGCAAATGATGCAGAATGGGACTTTGGGAAATCAATGTCTGAGGTCCTCTCCTGGGGTTTGATATATGACGCAGAAGAGGACTTTCGGAAGAGAGTGTCTGTTGACCTATCTGACAAAAGTTTATTAATGAGTTCTACCTCAGATGTTTGTATCTGGGCCTCCTTGGTTGTTGACTTGGGAGATAACAACCTTGCCAGTTCATAATCTGAGGTTCTAAGCACCTGTGCCGAAGATGGACGCTTCTTCAGCAGCTCATCACTTAAGATCTGGTCTTGGACCCCAGAGTTTGACCAAGAAGAAGCCTTCCTCAGTAATTCAGGACTTGAAGTTTGCATGTGGGGTTCACCCACTGACAGGGAGGAAGCTTTCTTTAGTAACTCGGCACGGGAAGCTGATTCCATGCTCTGAATCCGGGATAGCAAAGAAAGCTTCTTGAGCAGTTCAAAGGTGGAGGTTTGCACCTGTGCATCAGTTTGTGGCGGTGATGAATGCAATTTCTTCCACTGCCGAAGCAACGTCTCAGATGTCTGCATAGCTCTTTCAGCCCGTTCAAAAGGCAGAGGTGCCTCTTCTATGGAAAAAAGGGATTCCACGTCTCCTGCTGTCTCGTTTTTTCCTAACCCAAGCATTGGCCATTGGTCTGTCATCGAAGCAAAGGACGTTTGCACCTGGGCCGCAGTATTTAACCGCGCAGAACGCCAGTCGTTGCCGGGCGGTATTTCCACAGGTAAAGTTTGTACCCCAGTATCAATATATACGGGATATATCGTGGTTTGTTCTATCACTGATGACTGGGGTGATAGCTTACTCTGGGGCTCAGAGGAGGACGCATACTCTCTTTCTGACATGTAGTCCGAAAACGAAGTCTGCAACTGGATGTCTATCTCCGAAGGAACTCTTATGTCAAGATGTGAGGTCTGCACCTGCGCCTCAGATAACATGGGCAGAGAGGGAAACTTCTCCAACAACTCTAGATAGGAGGAAGAGGACTGGGCAGATCCTGCAAAAGATGCCACAGACCTCCTTTCTGGCAACGAGCTAAACGAGGTTTGGGCATGCCTCTCCTTTTCTCCAGGCAACGAAAGCAAGGATGTTTGCACCTGAGCTTCCGCCTCTCTTGGCAATTCCATAAATGAAGTTTGCACTTGAGCGTCATTTTCTGCTGGGGTTGGAGACCGCAGGGAGAGAAATGAAGTTTGCGCCTGGGCCTCCCTTCCTCTTGGTAGGCTCGAAAACGAGGTTTGGACCTGAACGTCCGCCTCGGATGACGTCTCTATCTCTGGAATGAGTACAGCCGTCCTTGAGGTTTGCTGCTCTACCTCTTTGTGTAATCGAGACCACCTCCACCTATTTCCTTCTGGGATATCCACTTTCGAAGTTTGTATCTCATTCTCAACATACAAGCCATCTTCCTGTTTGGGGAAAGAAATAGTATGTGTGTATGACCACCGACACCTTACATTCAAAATAGGAGTTGACTTACGAAGTTAAAGAGACACCCTTTTTGCTGATAGGCAGGCAGGGGTCTGGGCTCTTAACCAGATACATTACTTGAAAGCCCTTAGGATGGGTGAGAGAGGGGAAGAACATAATGTGAGAAATTGGCAGCCCAACCTGACAGATGCATATTCTTGCTAGTTAGCATCAGAAGGGGCTAAGTCCACAGAGCCGTATTGCTGATAGGTAGATAGACCATAGAAATACAACTGGTAGAGAGGACTCTGTGTGATGTCATTTCCCCTTCCTCTCCTGGAGAGGAAGGAGCATATAGCACTTCCTGTTCCTCTCACTCTTCCTTTGACCAGAGTTGGATGCTCTGAAGCTGACACATGCCTGAAGCTGGTTATACCGTAATATTTTGCCTGCATAGTTTTTACTGATGGAACCAATGCATGATTATAAAGTAATTTTTTTAAAAAAAATATTTATTTGGTTTTTCAAGTTAAAATTTCACAGAGATATATCAAACATGAATCATAAAAACAAGATTCCAAGGAATCTCCTGGACTTCTATCCTCCCCTTTGGGGGTCCTATTATTAATCATTTCCTCCTGCATGTTTTATGATGATCCAAATCTTTTACATCTCCACTGTGTCCAGAATTCGCCCTTAAACTACAAGTGATATTCCAATCCTACTAACGATTTTAACTGTTTACAGTGGTCTTTTAAGATAAATTATAAATTTTCCCCATTCCGTATTAAAATTTTGGTCTTCCTGATTTCTGATTCTTCCAGTCATTTTAGCCATTTCAGTACAGTCCATCACCTTCATCTGCCATTCTTCTCTGGTAGGAACTTTATCTTCTTTCCATCTCTGGAAAGTTGTCGCCTGGTTCTTTATTAAGCAGGGTAAGAGGAGGGAAGCCAGCTTACTTCATAGCTGGACTCAAAACAAGGTTTTTCAGCCTAATTCCTATGCTTTTAGTTTTACTGCCAAGGATCGGACTTGGAAACTCTGTTGAACCCACACTTGTGGGAGCCTGGAGGGATAAATTGCAATTAATATATCCTCTCCTTTTTTATATAAAATATTTATTAAGATTTTCAAAATATTACAAAATAGAAAATAAAAAAGAAGAAAATACAAAAGAAAAAAAATGGTTAAAAACAACTCAATCTTTCCATTACTTATTTTCCATTAGCTTGTTTCCCGGACCTCCTCACGCCTCCCTTTTTTGTATTCCAGTTCGGTTTGTTGGTTCAGCAAATCCTTACCCTCTTTGTTTATCCTAGTCTTTAATCTTAAAATATTGTAACATTAAATTTTTACCTATTAATAATCCATTTTTTCATATTCCCTTATAGTATTACAGCTGAACACCACTTAGTTTCTATCCAACATCATTCTAACATTCATTAATTTTACAATATTTCTGTAAATAGTCTTTAAATTTCTTCCAATCTTCTTCCACCGACTCTTCTCCCTGGTCTCGGATTCTGCCAGTCATTTCCGCCAATTCCATATAGTCCATCACCTTCATCTGCCATTCTTCCAGAGTGGGTAGATCTTAATATATCCTCTCCTTGTTAGGATCGTCCTACTCGCGTGTAGGACCCTGGCAGAGACACATGCCCTACTGGCATGTTCTCTCCTTCCTGGTCGATCATTCGGGAGCTTCAAAAGCTTTCTCCAACCCGAACATCACAGCGACTGATACCAAGAGGCATTAGCAAGCTTAGGGATCCTGCAGAGTATCTGCAGTTCGCATAATAGACTCAATAGCTCAGCATTTTGGCTAATCTACTTTTATTTACATATAATACACTCGGAGCATTCTGACTTAGCTCCTTCCTCTTTCTCATCAGACAGCAAAGAGAAAGAAACAAAGGACAATAGTCCTACATTCCGGAACACAGTAGTACAAAACTTCCTGTCTCCGTCACTTCCCACACCGTGGAATGAAAACATACACCGCCGTGTGATAGAGAACAATCCCATGACTGCAAGCACGGAGCAAGAATCCTAACACTCCTTCCCATAGCACACATAAATGCTACTATTCTTTTTACGCTGCACTGAACTGGTGATTTAGCAACCAGAAAGAGCTAAGCAGTCGTGTCAGTACTGAGCATATACACACTATGGATAGTCCCTC
The DNA here is from genome assembly GCF_964188305.1 of Podarcis bocagei. Classification (NCBI taxonomy): domain Eukaryota; kingdom Metazoa; phylum Chordata; class Lepidosauria; order Squamata; family Lacertidae; genus Podarcis; species Podarcis bocagei. The sequence continues at coordinate 9,819,430 of NC_138138.1, forward strand.
TCCCTGAGAAATCCTATCTAGCTTCAGCCTTCATCCTCTACAACCCACTGTATGCTTTGCAGAAAGCCATGGCAATTGACCAGGCCTAAAACTGATGCAGTGGTAGAAAAATATATGAATATAATATATCAGTGGTATCTAACACAGAGTTAAGGGGGGGAAATGTATAAATCTAAATCAAATAAGTGTTGGAAATGTAAAGAACATTCTTTTTATCATATGTGGTGGTCTTGTAGTAAGGTTAAATCTTACTGGTAAATTATATATAATGAATTGAAAAAGATGTTTAAAATAACGTTTGTAAAAACAAAAAAACAAAAAACACACCCAGAAGCCTTCCTTTTGGGAATTATAGGGACAGAACTACCCAAGTTGTATAGAAATTTATTCATTTATGCGACTACAGCAGCAAGAATGTTCCTTGCCCAAAAATAGAAAGAAGAAGAAATCCCAAATAAGAAGAATGGATGCAAAAACTTACGGGATATGCAGAAATGGCAAAACTTACCAGAAAAATAAGAAATCAATATAACAAACTTTTTATAAAAAAATGGAAATGGTTTATTGGATAAACTGTAAACAGATAAGAACAACGGCAGTATTATTGCAATAGCCTGCAGTTTTATAATACAGTGTCATTGTGGGCAGGTGGGGAATCAGTACTGTGTCACCTCCACAACTGAGACCATCAGCACACACCTGACTTCCCACAGTAACCAGGATGTTGTCCTACGATGGGGCGTGGGGTGTGTGGACATTAAGGACTGCAGTGTCTAATTTTGTGTTATGCCATGTCTCCCTCAGCCATGGTGTTTAACATTGCAACCCCACCCCACCCAGCCATGGTGGCCATTTTGTAACTTCTCAAAATGGGCCAAAAAGGTTGGTGACCCCCCCCCCCCAGTGCAACAAATCTTTTAAATCTCAAAGGTACCCGAAGATGCCTTGCTGTTTGTCCACCACAAATTAACACACCTCCCTCAAATGCATTGGTATGAACAACTATATCTGTATACCACCTGAAACAAATGTTCTCTAAGCAGTCCATCTGAATTAGGGATGGCAATATAATGAAGATATAGAATGAATTACCAGGTCCTGGTCTGGCTCTATCTCTGAGGGGTCTGGTTCCGAGGGGTCTAGCTCTGAGGGAGGCTTAAATTGCTCAGACGAAGCGATATTAAGGCTAAAAGACACAAGACAACAAATAATTTCAGGGCTTGTTGGACAGACAGCGATAGTAACCAAAACTTTAACATGTATTGACAGATGTGGAAATGTTTTCTTAAAGTGGGGGATAAGAGGGGACCGTAGTCATAGCCAGACCTATATATGTATTTTATATGATGCCCAAGTCAGAACAATTTCATCCATAAATGCAGGCCACCCAGAATTCCTCCAACTTGCCCTATGGTCCTGATGACTCCCAGCAACACTGTTGGCCATCATTGGTGGAAAACCCACTATGTCTCTCTCTTACAAATGTAACTTCAACTTGTGCTAGGGAACCCAAATTGATTGCTAGTGTACTTGCCTGCTATTGCAGACACACAACGCACCACACAGAGGGCCTCAGTTTTACTGGGCTGTGTTTGCATTTTTGAGGTTGCACAAGCCAGTGTCACAATGAAGAGCAACACGTGCCTCAAATAAGTCACCTCCTTCAAGCATGCATTGTTCAGCTCCATTGTTCTCACCTTGGGTGAATAGTTTATGCAAAATATATGCAACTGGGTGACTTGCTCTTCAACAAGCTCTCCATACCCTACAGTGGGTATGAGTTTTAACTCGCAAGCAGTTTGATGAAACCCATATAATGGGTTGATACATTCACTAAATTCCTGTTCTGTATCAATGAGACATACATCTCATGCCTGGGCCAAACATCCAAAGGGCTCCTTGCCTTCACTAAGAAAAGGGAGGTGTAGCTCACCATGTTGAAGACTGCGTTTCCGGTGGGCCAGTACAACAGAAAAATTTTCTCCAGCCTCCTATAAAATCAGACAGAAGTAAAAATAAGCTTAAGCCTGTGTTTCTCACAGGAATCCATCCTCAAAACTAGATAGGAACATATGATGTCCCTACCATCTGCCAACGCTATAATAAAAACTAGGTTGTGGGATACTGAACGCCAAGAACTTACAGTAGCAGCAGAGAAAACATGATTCCCTCTTTATTTTCAACTTTCTTGGGCTCATGAAACTAATCACAATTACCTTGAATTTCTGCTACTCAAGAAAGAAGGGCGTTTTCGCTGGCCAGGTTTAATTCAAATCCATCCAACCTCCTTTGGGGAAGGTTCTAGGCAGGGTGGAAGGAGAAAGAACTTGCCCATGTGAAGACCACCGGGTGGAAACACACTTACACATATGGTTCTCAATTGTAAACTATATGCTGATCTCCGTCAGCAATTTCTAGATCAACTCTGTACAGTATCCCCAAATGGAAACCAGAGTCGGAAGTCATACATTTTCTATTACTGGGGAATGACCAAGAGCTCACCAAGTTAGTGGCTAAATATCTCTATTTGGTTTTTTGTCGTTGAAATACACTGCCGACGTCTGATCTCCCTGGAGACCAAGTGATGTGACGATAGACTGCTCTGCCTCCTTTCTTTTAGCAAATGTTTTTTGCCACTGGGGAAGTGGTAATTCTGTACTGATTTGTTTTGGGTGTTTGTATGTGATGCCAATAAAATGTTTATTAATTAATTAAAATGAAGAACCTACTGAATCAGGCCAAGGGCCCATCTATCTACTCCTGCATCCTGTTGTCACAGTGGCCAACCAGTTGCCTACCAGAAGAAGCCTGCAAGCATCACTTGAGCCCAACAGTCCCCTCCCCTCCTACGATTTCCCCAAAACTGGTATTCAGCCTCTGAAAGTGAAGGTAGATCATCGCCATCAGCTTTAGCAGCTACTGATAAGCCTTATCCTCCATGTATTTGTCTAATCCTAATGTTTTAAGCTGTCCAAGTTGGTGTCCACTACTCTCTCCTCCTCTTAAAAACCTTTTTAAAAGGCACTCTGGAAGAATGGCAGATGAAGGTGATGGACTATATGGAACTGGCGGAAATGACCGGCAGAATCCGAGACCAGGGAGAAGAGTCGGTGGAAGAAGATTGGAAGAAATTTAAAGACTATTTACAGAAATACTGCAAAATTAATGAATGTTAGAATGATGTTGCATTGGCGTTAAGTGGTTTTAAGCAGCAATGTTAAAAGGAATATGTAAAAATGGATTGTTAAAAGGTGAAAATTTAAAGTTATTATATTTTAAGATAAGAGATTAAGATAAAATTAAAGAGGGAAAGGATTTGCTGAACTAACTAATTTGAAGTGGAATACAAAAAGGTAGGTGTGAGGAGGTCGGGGAAACAAGCAAATGAAAGATAAGACATGGAAAGACCAATCTGTTTTTTTAACTGTTTTTATCTTGTATTTTTACTTTTTTCTTCTATTTTTTTTCTTTAATTCTTTTTTCGTTTGTTTGTGTGTGTTTTTTTGCATATTTTGTAATATGTTGAAACCTTAATAAATATCTTTTTAAAAATAAAATAAAAACCTTTTTAAAAGGAAGGGTAAGTGGCAATGCTGGTTGTGCTTCAGTTAGATTGCAACCCAACCGTAGGTCAGGAACACAGGGTAGGTGAATACCAATGAACAACAGGTTGTGCAGGGACAGGGAGCAAGCACACACGAGAAGTATCCCATGTACACAGAATGTTTTCAATGGCTAATAGTGGTTGGGGCAGGGGGAGAAAACTGTATCAGAATGGTTATTGGTTCAGGTGTATTAAAAATCCACACAGAGACTTTCAAATTCCAAAACAAATAAATGTTTAGATTCCGTGCAACAAGAGAGACTCAAATATATGACAACCCTGTAAATATACGTTCTTTTAATTGTTAAAAAAGTTTGTGACAAAGTTTTAGAGTTGCTTATGAATCTTTTAAAGTTTGGAACACAAACTTTGCAGCTGATTCTGAAAATTATGTATCTGTGGCCATAATACAGTTTTTATAGAGTCAAAAGAAACAGATTTATTTGTCCTTTTATGTTTCTTTTAATGAAAGGAACATCCAAACTAACTCTTCACTAACACATGGATATAGACAATAGTGATAGAGAATGTCATCAGATCTGTTTTAACAGAAAAAGAGAGAACATTAAAGTGAATTAGTGTGAATGCTTTCCTATGTTTGGGAAGAGATAACAACCTCAAAAGACAAGCACAGCTTCCTTGTGGGTCTATAAGCAATCCTCAAGTGTAACGTAGAACAAATCTTCTTGGGAAATGTTATAGAGCTCTAAAAATCAATATTTTTACCTACTAGAATTCAACAGATTTTACTTAATTGTAGCCCAAGGGGAAATAATTCAGGGTACCAACATACTGGAAACTCAGCTTTTATTTTCCAGGAAATTCTTCTTTCAGGTCACTTCGAGATGACGCGTTTACTAAGCATTCAATCATTCTTATAGACATTTCCAAGGAGATTATGTGACAGTCATTATTATTGAGCGTTTACTCAGATATTTTTTCAGTTGAAGAATATAATGTAAAGCAATCATCACCCTTTACTTTCCTTGTCAGGGTGGTTGGTTTATTTTGGAGTGGAGAAGAGGTGGGGAAACAAGTTTGTTTCACAACCTGAATTTCCCTGTAGTGAGGGTCTGGATTAAGAGAGCCTCAATCATGCCTATTAGAGTCTTCATATCTAGGAGCACACTAAACTCCCATCATGAGTGCCAATCCATATACAGTGGTACCTCGGTTTACGAACTTAATCCGTTCCGGAAGTCCGTTCTTAAACCAAAACTGTTCTTAAACCGAGGTGCACTTTCCCTAATATGGCCTTCTACCACCGGTGCCTTTCCACCATTCAGATTCCGTTCTTAGACCGAGGCAAAGTTCCCGAACTGGGACACTATTTCTAGTTTTGTGGAGTTTGTAAACCAAATTGTTCATAAACAGGGCTGTTCTTAAACCGAGGTACCACTGTAGAAGGTAAAATAGCATCAGCCATACACAATAACAAGCAACCACAGGCTGGGTTGAACCCCAAGATTTGCAGAGGTAGAAAAAAAAATCCTTTTGGAGGATCCACTCAAAACCCAAAAGAGATATATGTGTGCTTGGGGATCATGGGATGCTGATTTGACTGTTGGAAGGGCGGGGGGGACCAGAGAATGGGAGAGAGCAAGAGAGCAGGAGAGGAGTAGAGGCACTCAAGGCAGCAACACTTTATTGCAGGTCTCCCTTGGCCTTAAAACCTACTTCAGCCGGCTATGGATGATGGGAGTTGTAGTCCAACAAACTGTGGTTTGGCACTGTGGTCTAAACAACAGAGCCTAGGGCTTGCCTATCGGAAGGTCAGCGGTTCAAATCCCCGCAACGGGGTGAGCTCCCGTTGCTCAGTCCCTGCTCCTGCCAACCTAGCAGTTCGAAAGCACGTCAAAGTGCAAGTAGATAAATAGGTACCGCTCCGGCGGGAAGGTAAACGGCGTTTCCGTGCGCTGCTCTGGTTCGCCAGAAGCGGCTTAGTCATGCTGGCCACATAACCCGGAAGCTGTACGTACGCTGGCTCCCTCGGCCAGTAAAGCGAGATGAGCGCCGCAACCCCAGAGTCAGGCACAACTGGACCTAACGGTCAGGGGTCCCTTTACCTTTACCTAACCTGTGGCCACCCGAAGTTCAGAAAGAGATACAGTGGTACCTCGGGTTAAGAACTTAATTCGTTCCGGAGGTCCGTTCTTAAGCTGAAACCTGAAGCACCACTTTAGCTAATGGGGCCTCCCGCTGCCTCCACGCCGCCGGAGCACATTTTCTGTTCTCATCCTGAAGCAAAGTTCTTAATCCGAGGTACTATTTCTGGGTTAGCGGAGTCTGTAACCTGAAGCGTCTGTAACCCGAGGCACCACTGTACTCAGGATTTCGCATGGTTTCTGCATGGTTTCTGCAGAGGTAGATTTCCTCTGAATATGGAGGCTCTACACCGGTATCCTTCACAGGGCAATAACCCCCAACAGCTTTAACCCTAACATCTCCCTCGCCCCCTTGAAAGACATGGGTTAAACCACAGAGCCTAGGACTTGCCAATCAGAAGGTCGGCGGTTCGAATCCCCGCAACAGGGTGAGCTCCCGTTGCTCGGTCCCTGCTCCTGCCAACTTAGCAGTTCGAAAGCACGTCAAAGTGCAAGTAGATAAATAGGTACCGCTCCGGCGGGAAGGTAAACGGCATTTCTGTGCGCTGCTCTGGTTCGCCAGAAGCGGCTTAGTCATGCTGGCCACATGACCTGGAAGCTGTATGCCGGCTCCCTCGGCCAATAAAGCGAGATAAGCTACTGGACCTAATGGTCAGGGGTCCCTTTATATTTAAACGGATATCCTTCACAGGGCAATAATCCCGGACATCTTTAACCCTAACATCTCCCCCCCACCCATTGAAAGGCGCTCACCTCTTTTCTTCCCCATGTTTTGCACACCCAGTGTAGCCCCGTATGCAGTTGTTAACTCGGCAGCAGCCGGGCGTTGCTTGCTGCCGGCTCCCCCTTGGGCCGGACACTGAGCGCGCCCCGCATCCCGCCGCTCCAGCCAGGAGACGGTTCTCTGAGCGACGGCGGGCGTGACGTCACCCAGAGGCTTTTTGACGTCACGCGGGCAGGATTCCGCTGTTGCGCCCCGTCCTCCTCCTCCTCCTCGCAACTAAGCGCTGCTTCCCGCGGCGGATCCAGCTCCGTCGAAGAACGTGCGCTTTAGCAGCGCTCGCGTCCAGCAATTGCGGTGCAAAATTTGGTGGGGGAGAGACGGAAATCGAAGCCAGATCCAGTTCGAAATTCGGTTTGGCAAGGATTTCAACTGCCAAGCCCGGGCTTGGATTCGAGTTCGTGTTTCTGGCTGCAGTCCTCACCTCCGCCCCCCCCCCTTACCTGGGAAGGACTAGATCCTGGCATCTTCGGATAAAAAGCAGTATAAAAGTTGAAGCAAACAAATAAATATGCCTCCCTGTGCCTGAATTTTAGAACCCTAAACTTGCAGAGTTGGAAGGGACCCGCGAGTCGTGCAGGAATGAATCTGCCCTCAAGCGTCCCTGGCAGGTGACCTGCTTAAAAACCTCCAGTGAGATTTCACTTTAATGGGATTTAACTTCCGAGTGCGCAAACCTACGATTGCGCTTTCGGTTGCTTTGGCACATGGACACACAAACACATCAGAGAGGACTAAGCAAATTCATGGCCAGGAGAGAGCTATGGATAGCTACCTGCGCTCAGATCCTGTTGGTGGGTTTTCCCCTCGGGGCATCTGGTGGTTGGCCACTGGGAGAACAGAATGCTGGACTGGATGGGACCATTGGCCTCATCCAGCAAAGCTTTTCTTATATTCTTGTACGTTTCCGAGCACAATTCAAAGTGTTGGTGCTGACCTTTAAAGCCCTAAACGGCCTCGGTCCAGTATATCTGAAGGAGCGTCTCCACCCCCATCGTTCTGCCCAGACACGGAGGTCCAGCTCCAAGGGCCTTCTGAAGGTTCCCTCGCTGCGAGAAGTGAAGTTACAGGGAATCAGGCAGAGGGCCTTCTCGGTGGTGGCGCCTGCCCTGTGGAACGCCCTCCCACCAGATGTCAAGGCACTAAACAACTATTTTACTTTTAAAGGACACCTGAAGGTGGCCCTATTTAGGGAAGTTTTTAATGTCTGATGCTGTACAGTGGTACCTCGGGTTACATACGCTTCAGGTTACATACGCTTCAGGTTACAGACTCCGCTAACCGAGAAATAGTACCTCGGGTTAAGAACTTTGCTTCAGGATGAGAACACCTGCTGCGGCGGCGGCAGCAGCAGGAGGCCCCATTAGCTAAAGTGGTGCTTCAAGTTAAGAACAGTTTCAGGTTTAAGAACGGACCTCCAGAACAAATTAAGTACTTAACCTGAGGCACCACTGTATTGTTTTTGATATTTGGTTGGAAGCCGCCCAGATTATTATTATTATTATTATTATTATTATTATTATTATTATTATAGCGTCAGACAAGGACCTGGGGGAAACCAGGATTCAAATTCCCTCTCAGCCATGAAGCTCGCTTGGGTGGCCTTGTGGGCAGTGGCGTAGCGTGGGTTGTCAGCACCCGGAGCAAGGCAAGTAATTTGCGCCCCCTAACCCGTGGATTTGCGCCCCCTAACCCTAACCCCCAGATGTTGCGCCCGGTGCGGCCGGCCCCCCCTGCACTCCCCACGCTACGCCACTGCTTGTGGGTCAGTGGCTGCCACTCCACCTAACCTACCGCACAGTGTCGTCTTGGGCATAAGATGGAGAGGAGAAGGAGGAGAACTAAGTGCACCACCTTCTGCTCCCTTGGAGAGAAAGGTGGGATGTGAATGGAATAAATGTATAAACGGGCAAACCGGCGAGACAATTATTTGTATGGTTTTAATAGATTTTCTACAGTAAATGTGGGTTTGCTATATAAAACCTATTAAAACCATACAAGTTGAGGAATTTATGCAGGGGTTCGGTTCTGGGGATCGTGCCTAGGCCCAAAATCGTGTCTAGTCAAACACATGGGGTACAATAGCAGTTGGGATTGTCAAAATGTTTTGCCCCCCTGGGTGCCCACCTCATTTATTTCTTTATTTCTTGGTTGGTTGGTTAGTTGGTTGTTTTGTTTGTTTGCCCATCCATCCGTCCATCCAACTGAATATTGATGATTTACAATACTATACTACACCATAAATTAGTAGAAATCCACAGAGAATTAACTCATAACTGAGAAATGCCTGTACTCTGTGCAGAGAAACATACTATATTCTGCCTCAAGGAAATTCAAACTCACACAAAATGTATTCACCCAGATCAGCACAATATACTCAAATATGACTAAAAGCCGCCAGATACGTCTGTTTTATCCTTAACTTTTTAATAATCACATTTTGTTAATAATACATGATGGGGTGGCTTTGGAAGTTTTTGAAGCATAGCTCAATTGGTTAGAGCGTGGTGCTGATAATGCCAAGGTTGGAGGTTTGATCCCCGTATGGGACAACAGCATATTCCTGACTTGCAAGGGCTTGGACTAGATCAGGGGTCTGCAACCTTTAAGACAAAAAGAGCCACTTGGACCCGTTTCCGAAGGGGAAAAAACTGGGAGCCGCAAAACTCGTCATTATAAAAATAACTTTTTTGTCACTTTTTTATTATTTCTTTGTTTGACCCCTCAGAATTACTCCTCCTCATAGAAATAAATGTTAAATTAACAAGTTACCTTTTTGTGTGTGTGTGTTCTTCACTCCCCTTCAAAACAGTGACCAGCGTACATGCCCCCTTTCAATGCAGTGACCAGCGTACATGCCCCTTACAATGTAGCTAGCGGGCAGGCGGGAAGGCGACGTCGGGACGGTGCGTGACTAACGCACGCACCGCCCCCATGCGACGTCACAGCCAGTACAGCGCCCACCACAGTGGGGAGTGTCGGGGCGCACAATGCGCCTCCTCCCCTCGCTAGTATCCGCCCCGGAGCCGCGGCAAAGGTGTAAAAGAGCCACATGCGGCTCCGGAGCCGCGGGTTGCAGACCCCTGGACTAGATGATCGTCAGGGTCCCTTCCAACTCTGCGATTCTATGATTCTTTCCCTATTTTAAAAATGAAAAGCAGGATGTCACTGAAAGCAGGGAGAGAGGAAGGGCCCACTTCACGGTTTACTTTCTTGCCAATTATCCGTTCAATATTGCTGTCCCAAGCTGCTCTTAGAAGCAGAATTGTGGAAGAAAACAAGAAATGAGGCATAGGAGAAGTTTATTGATACGTGATCAGAGTCTCTCTGTGTGTGTGTGTGTGTGTGTGTGAGAGAGAGAGAGAGAGAGAGAGAGAGAGAGAGAGAGAGAGAGAAAGAGAGAGAGATTGCTTGTGCAAATCCTGAGATCTGGCCCCTCAGCACTGAATACTTTCCCAGAAACTACATACAGTGGTGCCCCGCAAGACGAATGCCTCGCAAGACGGAAAACTCGCTAGACGAAAGAGTTTTCCGTTTTGGAGGTGCTTCGCAAAACGAATCTCCTATGGACTTGCTTTGCAAGACGACAATGTCTTGCGAGTTCCTGCTGGTTTTTTTCCTTCCCCCCTTTTTCTAAGCCGCTAAGTCGCTTATCAGCTGATCCGATTAGCAGATAAGCCGCTAAAAGCCGCTAATCCGCTAATCCGTCAATGGGCTTGCTTCGCAAGACGAAAAAACCGCTAGACGAAGAGAATCACAGAACGGATTCTTTTCGTCTTGCGAGGCACCACTGTACACATTTTTTCAAACATGTATCCCACAACCTTCCAGGTCAGCAACTTGCTTCTTCTCTTTAATTGTCTACCAAATGACAGGTGGGTTCGGTACGGAAGCACAGAACACGGGGCTTCAGATCTCCGTTCGGAATCGCAGCGTTGTGTCCGCCATTTTCCTTTTATAATCTTCATCAAATACCTCCTTCTGAGCTACTGTAAAGTGATTTTTCCAGTCTCCAGCGATCCCTAGAAGAAAGAAGAATACGAATCAGATGTTGAGAGCTCTGGGTGGTAGATTAATCACCTGATGTTTTAATCAGAAAAGATACGTTTTATTTGGTAAAAGCCAGTTTTAGTCAGGCTGGGAGGTAATGGGCCACCTGTTTACTTTAGCTAGGATATCTCAATAGGTACAACATGAGATTCTTAATCTTAGGGCTGTGGGTTCAAGCCTGAATCCCTGAATTGCAGGGGGTTAGACTGGAATCAGGGGTCAGCAAACTTTCAGCAGGGGGCTGGACCATTGTCGCTCAGACCTTGTGGGGGGCCAGACAATATTGTTTTTGGAGGGGGGGAATGAACGAATTTCTATGCCCCACAAATAACCCAGAGATGCATTTTAAATAAAAGGACACATTCTTTGTTGTTGTTGTTTAGTCATTTAGTCGTGTCCGACTCTTCGTGACCCCATGGACCAGAGCACGCCAGGCACTCCTGTCTTCCACTGCCTCCCGCAGTTTGGTCAAACTCATGCTGGTAGCTTCAAGAACACTGCCCAACCATCTCGTCCTCTGTCGTCCCCTTCTCCTTGTGCCCTCCAACTTTCAACATCAGGGTCTTTTCCAGGGAGTCTTCTCTTCTCATGAGAAGGCCAAAGTATTGGAGCCTCAGTTTCAGTGTCCTTCCAGCGAGTACTCAGGGCTGATTTCCTTAAGAATGGATAGGTTTGATCTTCTTGCAGTCCATGGGACTCTCAAGAGTCTCCTCCAGCTCCATAATCCCTGCCAAGAAAACTCCATGGACAAGGACACATTCTACTTCATGTAAAAACACGCTGATTCCTGGACTGTCCATGGGCCAGATTTAGAAGGCGATTAGGCCGCATCTGGCCCCCGGGCCTTAATTTGCCTACCCATGGACTAGATGACCCACATGGTGTCTTCTAACTGTAGAGCAGAGGGACGTGGATGGCGCTGTGGGTTAAACCACAGAGCCTAGGACTTGCCGATCAGAAGGTTGGCAGTTCAAATCCCCACAACGGGTTGAGCTCCCGTTGCTCGGTCCCTGCTCCTGCCAACCTAGCAGTTCGAAAGCACGTCAAAGTGCAAGTAGATAAATAGGTACCACTCCGGCGGGAAGGTAAACAGCGTTTCCGTGCGCTGCTCTGGTTCAGCAGAGTCATGCTGGCTCCGTCGGCCAGTAAAGCGAGATGAGCGCCGCAACCCCAGAGTCATCCAAGACTGGACCTAATGGTCAGGGGTCCCTTTACCTTTTTACTCCCACAGTTAGAGGCAGGAATGTTTCTGAATACTAGTTGCTGGAAATCTCAGAAGCGGGGAGTGCTGTTGTCCTCAGGTCCTGCGTTCAGGTTTCTTGCAGTCACCTGGCTGGCCACTGCAAGAACAAGATGCTGGGCCAATGGCCTAATCCAGCAGAACTCTTTTTCTGTATTTATGGCTTTTCCTTCTAGTACCAATATTGATGTTTTGGTACTATTCAGATTTATTGTTCAGTTGAATTGGGGTGGTTAATTAATCAATAATAATAATAAAAACCAAAGTCAGTTACTGAGCTGTTCGTGATCCTAAATCTTTACGGAATGGTGGTCAGAGAGGACGGTGCAAGTCTTTTACCTTTGCGCATAAATGGGGAGATGCTGTGGTCCATCACGGCAGCTGGAGCCATCCTATAGTTTGTGGCGGGATTGTCCTTCATCAGTTCAAAGGATGTGTTGTAGGCAATCTTATCCACAACAGAATCTTCCAGGTTCTTTCCCAAGAAACGTACCACTTTCTTTATCTCGCGCTTTGGATCCTGTGGGAAACGGTGTTGAAATAGATCAGCATTTTGATGGTTCTCGGGTATTCGATAAAGCAATTGTGCTTCCAATTCAGCAAGCTTTGCTGAATATATAAAACCCCACACAGGATAAAATGAAGGACACCCATTATCTTTTTGCTGGACCCTTGGCCTGAGTCAGGAAGGCAATTCTTAAGATTTTGCACGTTTTTAAAAATAAAAATTATACCGCATATAATCCCCTGCAAGATTTGCTTCTTCCAGTATGTCACATAAAATAACCTCAGGGGCTTATCCTGTTGGCTCCTACCTCTTTCATGTCTTCATAGAACAGGTATAGGATGGGATGGTCATTCCTCTTATCCCACCAGCTTTTCACGTGGTCATACCAGGATCCAAAAGCCACTAAATTTTGAGAAAGAGCAGAAAAGTGGAGAAATAATAGGTGGTTTTTATTTATTTTTTAAAAAACCCCTAACAAGTTGAGTCTTGTAATAGAATACAAGGGCCTATTGGCTAAATTGTAAACTGAGAAGTCCCCAGAGCTAATCCTGTCTCAGTTACATATTTGCTAGGGGGCTTTAAACAAGCCACACTTTTCTCAGCCTCAACTCCCCACCTGCAAAATAGAGGGAATTATACTAGCTCACCTCCCAGGGTTGTCGTAAAGATCACTGAGAAAAACACACACAAGGCATTTTGAACACTCAAAAGGAGTTACACAAATGCCAAGTGTTGTTTTTATTCTCACAATGATCTCAGTTTATGGTAGCAGTAGTTTTTGACTAGCCACTCCTGCCTTATTCATTCAGTCATTTGTTTCATAAAACTTGCACACTGCTTGCTTCTGTTTCCATTGGCTGATTCAGGCCTGTGCAGGTTCTGATATTACTCCAGATCAGCTATTAGCACAGCAGCATGAGAATAGATTGGCCAGGGGTGAGTTAGGCCAGGGGTTCTTAACATGTGGCCCATAGACCCTGTGAGCTTCAGGGGGGTCTGTGCACCCGACACAAAAGGAAAAATGTTTGCCAGTGCAATAAAATTAAGTGCATGCAAAACTTTGTGTGTATGTATTTATAATGGCATTTTTTTCTGAAGAGATGGGGTCTGTACTTTATATCAGATTCTCAAAGGGGTCTGTGCCCCCACTCCAAGGGTTAAGTATCACTGGTTAATTTCAGTCCACCATCATGTGTGTGGCCAGTTCCATCTATGGCAATGTTACTTAAATCTTAATGTTACTTAAATCTTAAAGAAAACCAAGGCTAAAATGGTTGTGAGATCAGAACCTAATTCCGTTGACGTTCCCTGTGCATTTCTGCATGAAGATGGTGGAGCAACATAGATCTGTAATCCATAGGTGCTGGATCTAATCCCTGTAGTCTTAACACCTGGGTGATGATGATAAGTATAATATAAACCACATATTCTTCTGCTTTGGCACACACAGAGTTTTCTCCTGGCTTTATAGCTTAAATGGCTGGAGTGTACCACCACTTAGGTCATTCTTTGAGATGCTGATGAGAGCACTTAACTGGCTAGCTATTAACCAAGGAACTGGTTTGAGCAGCATCTTCTAGTACAGGGGTCAGCAAGGTTTACCTCGCCTGAGCCAGTTCACTCCAGCCAAGATCCCTCTGTGGACCAGATCACACACGCACGTAAGTGCGCACCCACAATTTCCGGTGTCTGCTTCTGCACAGACGCAATTTTCAGTGCCGCGGAAGCGAGTCCCCGTGCTACACTGCGCCAGTTTAGCACAGCGGGCAGGGACTTGCTGAGCAGTCAGCTCAGTTTGGGGGCAGCTCGTGGGCCGGTTAAATGCCCCTATGGGCTGCTTGTGGCCCATGGGCCTTAGGTTGCCGACCCCTGTTCTAGTAGATCAGGGGTGCCCAAACATTTTTCAAAGAGGGCCGGATTTGATGAAGTAAACATGCTGCGTGAGGGCTGACCAAAGTTGTTGAGCTGCCACAGGGGCCAGATAAAACTGACTGGCCAAGGGGCTGGATTAGGCCCCCAAAACGGACTTTGGGCATGCCTGTACAGTGGTACCTCAGGAGGTTAAGTACTTAATTCGTTCCAGAGGTCCGTACTTAACCTGAAACTGTTCTTAACCTGAAGGACCACTTTAGCTCATGGGGCCTCCTGCTGCTGCTGCACCGCCAGAGCACGATTTCTGTTCTCATCCTGAAGCAAAGTTCTTAACCTGAAGCACTATTTCTGGGTTAGCGGAGTCTGTAACCTGAAGCGTATGTAACCTGAAGCGTATGTAACCTGAGGTACCACTTTACTAGATTATAAAGCTCACTAAATGCAGGATCACAGTCTGAACTGACCCTCCACCCCCAAACCCATAACAATACTTTATGTTTCCTGGGAAAGTGAAAAGTTTAGCTACATACAGTGGCAAATGGATGGGCAGACTTGCCTCTTCCAGCCATGAATTTCTCCAGGTAGTTTTCCCAGGGACCCGGGTCTGGGTGCAGCTTGTTCATCAAGTCAAAGTGGTAAAAGGAGACAGCGACATCCTTTGCGTTGCGAGCCACGTAGATCATCTTCAGAGAAGGAAAGCAGGGGGGGGGGACACACAATCCAAATTGTACTGGTAGTTTTTCACCCTAGGTACGTCTAGACAGGTGGATTTTTTTTTTGCAAAACTCTGAAACTAGCTGACTTGTGTTCTTTTTTTGCCTTATGTGAGTACCAATAACCCTCCCCTCCAGACAGACAGAGAGAAGAATCGTTGCTATTATTAATCACAAGCAGGAGACTAAGAACTGTGTGGGAATGAATTATTGATTGAGGAGAGGACTGGTGGAAACATCGGGGAATGAAAGGAAAGTTTTATGATGCAGTTAAAAATGGAGTTTCGTGAAGCAGGCCTGCTTAAGGAAGACGAGAGGGAGGAGGACTAGGGTCATTGGAATGTGAATGTATGGTTATTGGAACGTAATTTTGACCTGGCAGGTCCCTCTGAGATATAGATTTGCAAGCCTGTAAATCAACGGACGGACTGCGGGAATGTTTTTAATGGAGGTGTGGAAATGGCATCTGTCCTTTATGTGATATGATTTTTGGAGAGTGTAAAACCCACACAGGAGATGTTTGTCTTTCACCCGCTTGTGAAGATTATCAGAGATCACAAAGAAAGGAATATATGATAACAACAAGAAGATGAAGAAAATAACAAAAAGACTATCTGGACAGAACTGGATAGAACTGTTTGATCAAGGCAGCAGCAAGAGTGATGTTTTGACCCCTTTCGGAACTTGAAGTATGGGTACCCCCAACAAAAAATTTAAAAATCCGGCTGTATAATTTGGATTTACAGTGGTGCCCCGCAAGACGAATGCCTCGCAAGACGAAAAGCTCGCTAGACGAAAGAGTTTTCCGTTTTTTGAGTCGTTCCGCAAGACGAATTTCCCTATGGGCTTGCTTCGCAAGACGAAATGTCTTGCAAGTTCTTGTGAGTTTGTTTCCTTTTTCTTAAAGCCGCTAAGCCGCTAAGCCGTTAATAGCCGCTAAGCCGCTAATAGCCGTGCTTCGCAAGACGAAAAAACCGCAAGACGAAGAGACTCGCAGATCGGATTAATTTCGTCTTGCGAGGCACCACTGTAATGTGATTTGGAATCGATGTGATTTGATTGGCCTGTTAATAAAAATTATATTTAGAAAAGAAAAGAAAAGAAACTAGATGACTTGTGGGATTGGTGCCCAGTAGGATTACCTTGCAGCCATTTTCCCAGAAGGACTTGGGAAGGAGGTCAATTGGGAGGTGGGTCTTCACCAGGCGAGGAGATGGCATCTGAGTTAATTGTTCTGTGCCTGGTGAGCAAAAGAGTGTTACTAGGTTTGAACAGTTGACCTGGGGCATGAAGGACAGTTGACTGTTCCTGTCAGCCATCATTACCTAGCTGTGGGCAGAAGAGGGAACTGTGGTGAGATCTTTGACCTGCGGGCCAAGGAAACTTCATTGCACCAGTAGGCTAAAGCAACTCAGGCAATGCATGGATCACTAGAAAAAGCTTTCAGTATGGTAGTTGCAGGAAACCTTTTGTGATGGCCTGGGATTCAGACTCAGAGGCTGAACCTGCAGAATCCCAGCCTGCACAGGAGTCCCCGCCTCCAGAACCAGCTGAGCTGGGGCTGGGGCCTGAGCCTGAAGGGTCCTCACCTGTGCTGGATCCTCAGGTGCAGGCACCAGCCGAGTCTGCTCTGGCCCCTGAGGTGATGGAGGACCCATTGCCTGCAGGTGCTCCACTCTCAGCCCCATCAGAGGAAGAGGAGGTTGCCTCTGGGTCCGGTAACCCTCCAGCCTCTCCTGAGCTGCAGAGGCTCAGGGCAGAGAGGCGGAGGGAACTAAGTTCCCACAGGAGGAGTGCTTGCCTCCAGGCCAGGAGAGGCAAGTCACCTGAGGACCGGGGCCGCCCTATGCCTCGGGGCAGATAAAAGCCAGTCAGCCCCAGTCCCAGGTTGCGGGAGCAACGTTGTTGCTAGCCTGTTCCTGCCTGCACCCTGTCCTGCTCTTCTGCCAGAGTTCCTGACCCCACCCGACTCCCTGCCTTGGACCCAGCTACAGCTTTGACGGACAGCCTCTATACCGCACCATCGACCTCGGACTGGACTCGGACCTCGTCTCTCGGTTAGCCCCCAGGACCAGCACACCTTTACCCCATGCTCACCAATGTTACAGAATCATATAATTGTGCAGTGGGTGATCCCAAACAGGGACCGAACCTGCAACCTTGACATTACAGTCATACCTTATGTTACGTTTGCTTCATGATACATTTTTTCAGGTTGTGTCCTGCGGTGACCCGGAAGTACCGGAAAGGGTTACTTCTGGGTTCCGCCGCTCGCGCATGCGCAGAAGCGCTAAATCGCTCTTCGTGCATGCGCACAAGGGCCAAATCACGCTGCGCACCTGAGCAGATACGGCGCTTCAGATTGCGGGCTTTTCATGTTGCGAACAGGTCTGCGGAGTGGATCCTGTTCACAACCAGAGGTACCACTGTATCAGCACCATGCTATAACCAACGGAGATATCCAGTTGCTAAACTACGACTCTTATCAGCCCGACAAAGCATGGACAATGGCCTGGCATGATGTGGTTCAGCAATATCTCATCTGGAGGGGCACAGATTCCCCACCCCTGTTCAATGATCTGAGAAACAAGGGAGCTTATTGTTACACCCACACACACCCCAATCTCCGCGGAGGTTCCAGGCATTTACCCAGGGTTCAGGTTCCTTGGAATGAGGCACAGCAGAGACCGTGGTGTCTTTATTATATATGGTTTATTTATAGATGCAGTGGTACCTCTGGCTGTGAACGGGATCCGTTTTGGAGCCCCGTTCGCACCCTGAAGTGAACGCAACCCGCATCCCCGCGTCTGCATGTGTGCAGGCTGCGATTCGCCGCTTCCGCGCATGCACGTGATGTCATTTTGAGCATCTGCACATGTGCAAGTGGCGAAACCCAGAAGTAATGCACTGCGGAGCGCAACCTGAAAATATTCATCCTGAAGCTACTTCAACCTGAGGTATGACTGTATATACAACCTGAGCCTAGGATGGGGCAGGGGGCTTCCAGCTTTAGAGTCCGTGAGGATCCTGTCTCTCCCATAGCTGCCACGTTGGATTCAAACTGTCAGCCCCCATTGCGCTGTGACCCACTCTTCTCCAGCTTGCAAACTGCTTCCCCAAACACAACTATCTCCCCTCTTGCTTACTCCGGCCTACTGCAATTCTGAAACTCCTCTCCCAACTCTGCATAGTCTTTTGCAAACTACCCAGAGTCCAGGGTGCAACGCCCACCCTCTGCGTTCCTTGATGGGCCATCACCCTGTCCTTTGTGCTCTCTTAATGGTCCATCTCTTAAACGTGATTACTTCACAAGGAAGCCTGCCTGGTTTATTTTTTTAACATGGCTTATACTTTAACATGGGGCGCAGGTGGCACAGTGGGTTAAACCACAGAGCCTAGGACTTGCCGATCAGAAGGTTGGCGGTTCAAATCCCCGCGACGGGGTGAGCTCCCGTTGCTCGGTCCCTGCTCCTGCCAACCTAGCAGTTCAAAAGCACGTCAAAGTGCAAGTAGATAAATAGGTACCGCTCCGGGGGGAAGGTAAACGGCGTTTCCGTGCGCTGCTCTGATTCCCCAGAAGTGGCTTAGTCATGCTGGCCACATGACCCGTAAGCTGTACGCCGGCTTCCTCGGCCAGTAAAGCGAGATGAGCGCCGCAACCCCAGAGTCGGTCACAACTAGACCTAATGGTCAGGGGTCCCTTTACCTTTACCTTATACTTTAACATGCTAAATTCAATGCCTGGCGCCCCAGAATTAGAAAGAGGTGGTCCAGGCACCCCACAAATTTATAACACTATTCTTCCCTGCTACGGGTAATATTCCCAATAGCCGTATTAGAAGACTGGGCTTTTTGAGTTTTCAATGTGGTAGTCATCCTCAGCGAGAGAGATGCTGGCAGACAGCATGATTTTGAGAGCTGCTTTGGATTTCGGTTGGCAGGTCCTTTGGGGTGGTCCATTGTATGCATTTAAGACTGCTGAGTCATTTATTTTTGGCTGGCCTGCTACTCAGCAATTTGTCATTGTGCATGCCTGCCCTCATCACTGTGTGATATACCAGAGGTCGTTTTCCTTTGGTTCTGGTATATGTGTCTCCCCCATCTTTTCTTTCACTGTCTACAGCATGAGTAGGCAAAGTAAGGCCTGAGGGCCGGATCCGGCCCAATCACCTTTTAAATCCAGCCCACAGACGGTCTGGGAATCAGTCTGTTTTTATATGAGCAGAATGTGTCCTTTTACAATCATATCTTGGGTTGAAGTAGCTTCAGGTTAAGCATTTTCGGGTTGTGCTCCGCAGCGACCCGGAAGTAATGGAGTGCGTTACTTCCGGGTTTCATCGCTCGCTCATGCGCAGACGCTCAAAATTATGTCATGCGCATGTGCAGAAGTGGCAAAATGTGACCCACGCATACGCAGACACGCAGTTGCGTGTTACGTTCTACTCAGGATGCAAACAGGGCTCCGGAACTGATCCCGGTTGCATCCAGAGGTACCACTGTATTTAAAATGAATCTCTGAGTTATTTGTGGGGCCTGCCTGGTGTTTTTACATGAGTAGAATATGTGCTTTTATTTAAAATGCATCTCTGGGTTATTTGTAGGGCATAGGAATTTGTCCATTTTCCCTCTTCAAAATATAGTCTGCCCCCCCCCCCAGGTCTGAAGGACAGTAGACCGGCCCCCTGCTGAAAAAGTTTGCTGACCCCTGGTCTACAGCAGGCATAGGCAAACTCGGCCCTCCAGATGTTTTGAGACTACAATTCCCATCCTCCCTGACCACTGGTCCTGTTAGCTAGGGATGATGGGAGTTGTAGTCCCAAAACATCTGGAGAGCCAAGTTTGCCTATGCCTGGTCTACAGGCTTTTCCTGAAGGTCCACTTAAGGATGGTCCAAGAGCCAGGATAAGACTTATTTGACTTGGGTCCAATCCAGCACATGCCTCTCTTGATCTCCACTGCTAGTGATCACAGTGCTAGGCTGTTGTTTAAAGTGAGGTGAGCTGTCATCTCACGCATTTTCAGGCAGAAGTAGTTGAGGCTCCGTTTGCGCTATGCATTTAAACCAGTGTTATATCACTAAACAGTCATGGCTTTCCCCAAGGCATCATGGGAAATGTAGTTTGTTAAGGATGCTGCTGAGAGTTGTTAGGAGGCCCCGATCCCCTTCACAGTGCTACAATTCCCAAAGAAGAGGTGTAGGCTGGTAAGCCACTCTGAGAATTGTAGCTCTGTGAGCAGGAAACGGGCCTCCTAAGAGCTGTCAGCACCCTTAACAAACTATAGTTCTCACTATTCTTGGGGAAAACCATGACTGCTTAAAATGGTGTGGTACTGCTTTAAATGCATAGCAATGGTGGCCTAACCATCCTAACGTCCTCCCTGCACCTGCTCCCACTTCTCTTTTTTCTCCCAGTTTGGGCGCTGGATGTTATGAAGAGGGAAAACCACCCTCAGAAAATTACGTGTGATCTAAACATATAAAATAGTCTCACTCACCTGCCAGAAATGCAGGTTTCTTTTATGCTCCCTTTCCTCAAGGCACGGAAGAGGAGCTTTGATCCTTGGCCAGAGATCAAGAAAAGATAGGGAAGCAGGAACCCAGAGGAAACTGCTTATTCCTCCACCCACTTTAATTTTTACCTCTTCACCTCGGATCTCTGAAATGCAAGTTCTCTCGGTAACTCGCACGCAAGTTTACCTGGTGGCATCCTTCCTGGGGCAGCAAATTCCAGCATGGGCACTTTATTGAAAATTGCCCGTTTGCTTTTGTCGGGGTCGCCATCGTTCCTAATCAAGTCCACAATTTCACTCATCCATGTGGTCCCTGGAAACAAACAAACAAACAGAAACGAAAAGTAAGACAGGGAATTTTCTCAGAAGTCCAAATGGGCTGATACACCTGCTGAAACATCTCCAGCCAATGCCTTAAGATCAATAGGGGTGTCCTAAGGCAGGCTTCCTCAACCTTGGGCCTCCAGATGTTTTGAGACTACAGTTCCCATCATTCCTGGCCACTGGTCCTGCTAGCTAGGGATCATGGGAGTTGTAGGCCAAAAACATCTGGAGGCCCAAGGTTGAGGAAGCCTGTCCTAAGGGACACAGGTGGCGCTGTGGGTTAAACCACAGAGCCTAGGACTTGCCAGTCAGAAGGTCGGCGGTTTGAATCCCCGCGGCGGGGTGAGCTCCCATTGCTCAGTCCCTTCTCCTGCCAACCTAGCAGTTCAAAAGCATGTCAAAGTGCAAGTGGATAAATAGGTACCGCTCCGGCGGGAAGGTAAACTGCGTTTCTGTGCGCTGCTCTGGTTCACCAGAAACGGCTTGTTCATGCTGGCCACATGACCCAGAAGCTGTACGCTGGCTCCCTCGGCCAGTAAAGCAAGATGAGCACCGCAACCCCAGAGTTGGCCACGACTGGACCTAATGGTCAGAGGTCCTTTACCTTAACCTCTCAAGTAGTTAAATAGATACGGCGTTTCCGTGCGCTGCTCTGGTTTCGCCAGAAGTGACTTAGTCATGCTGGCCACATGACCCAGAAGCTGTACGCCGGCTCCCTCGGCCAATAAAGCGAGATGAGCGCCTCAACCCCAGAGTTGGCCACAACAGAGAGTGAATATCAAGGCTTCCGCTTGTGCTTTGGGAGCATCATCCTATAGGATCAAAGGTGTTGGGAAGGGTGGGGCTGATTGGGAGGAATTGAGAGATGAGCGCCGCAACCCCATAGTCGGCCACGACTGGACCTAATGGTCAGGGGTACCTTTACCTTTTATGCAGCCAGTAGGTTGTAGGGTGTGTTTTGTAGAACCCTCGAAAAGCTCCTAATAATTAAAATCTATTGACACGCATAGGTTACAGCCATGTGGCTCAACCCCTATTGCGCTTACTAGGCTGCAAGTCTCACTGTTTTCTTGTAGGGCTTGTTTAGCCATACATGACTCGAGCCACAGACTCCCTATTGCAGGCAAAGGCAAACTCCGGCCCTCCAGATGTTTGGGACTACAATTCCCATCATCCCTAGCTAACAGGACCAGTGGTCAGGGATGATGGGAATTGTAGTCCTAAACATCCGGAGGGCCGGAGTTTGCCTATGCCTGCTCTATAGGTCACACTCTTCCGGAGGCATTCCCTAAATGTGTAAACACATGGGGGCAGGGCAGTGGGGACAAAATGGCAGCTTGGCGTCTCCTTGTGCATTCTTGTACAAGATGGCAGCCTTCTGTACTACCTACACATTTCAGAAGCTGCCCTCCAAACTCACAGAGGGCAACGATGGCAGTCAATGGGTGCAGGGGTGCCAAGTTGAATAAAATATTGGGGTGGAGCCCAGGAAAGCCCCATCCTGCATAATCGGTCACATGACGCAGTGCGCGCACACCATTTGAATGGCAATGCCCATCAACTTTGGTAGAGCTTGGCCCCCCTCAAATATTTTATTGGCGAGGGGCTGAAAACCCCTTGGCCCCTAGGAGTTGGGCTTTGTGATGTTCTGGTGTTTATAAATAATATTATGTCCGTGTGATAATATTAGAGTAATCAGGGCAAGTTGATAGGTGGGGTAAGTATGTAAGAAAGGGGGATACAGGGCAAGGCCTTCTTGGTGGCTGCTCCCAGACTCTGGAACTCCCTCCCTGAAGAAACTAGCCTGGCTCCCTCCTTGCTGTCCTTCCAGCAGCAGGTGAGGACTTCCTTGTTCCAACAGGCTTCTGGGAACTGACTACCACCGTTAGACACACCGAGATGGACCACACCAGACAGTGAATTTTGGGCGGTCATCAAAAGGCAGCAGATTCTCAACGCGGTCCTGTTCCCCACACAACGCTCACCCGATTTGGGGTACGTGGATATCACGATATCATCAGGCCTGCTCTGGAAACGGTCGATCCTGTCCCAGTCAAATGAGAACGCGCAGACCATGGGGATGCCACGGACCGTCTGCCAGTCTTTCCGAAGATAAGCATCTGGGCTGCCCATCTTTGGGGAGGCGCCAGGCAGTGCAGTCAAAATAAGAGAAGACGAGAGGACCACCTGCAAGACACTTTGCCGAATAAAATGCAGGAGGGGGGAGAAGTGGAGCTACGGCTGAATTTTGGGGGTCAAAGTCCCCAAATTATCATCCAGAGAGGGACAGATGATGGGGCCAGTGGCAAACAGACCCAATGCCACCACTCAGGCCACTGTGGCCATGCTCTGCCCCCACCCCTCCGGAGTTTATTTTGGCCATTTATTTTCATTTTAAAGGTGTTATAGTACGGGAGCAAAAGGGACGCGGCTGGCGCTGTGGGTTAAACCACAGAGCCTAGGGCTTGCCGATCAGAAGGTCGGCGGTTCGAATCCCCACGACAGGGTGAGCTCCCGTTGCTCGGTCCCTGCTCCTGCCAACCTAGCAGTTCGAAAGCACGTCAAAAGTGTAAGTAGATAAATAGGTACCGCTCCAGCGGGAAGGTGAACGGTGTTTCTGTGCACTGCTCTGGTTGGCCAGAAGCGGCTTAGTCATGCTGGCCACATGACCCGGAAGCTGTACTGGCTCCCTCGGCCAAGAAAGCAAGATGTGCGCCTCAACCCCAGAGTTGGCCACAAGAGAGTGAATATCAAGGCTTCCGCTTGTGCTTTGGGAGCATCATCTTATAGGATCAAAGGTGTTGGGAAGGGTGAGGCTGATTGGGAGGAAAGCTGCTCATGGGCCCAGTTTGAACTCCTGGCCGGAGGTTCGCCAACCCAAGTCTAGACTGAAGTTTGCTGTGAAAACCTTGTGTAATACTGGACTTAACCGAAGCAGTAATGCATAGAGGTTCTCTCATCTATATACTGCTTTGATTGGCAGAATTGGCACTCCTACAGGCGCCACATAATATCCATTCTGCGGAAAAAAACCATCCTTGTTTAGACAAGCCTGCCCAGATCCTTAGAAAGTTGAGATAATTTTAATCTGTTTTAGTAATGTTCTGTATGTTTTAAAGTAGGGTTGTAAATTTTTCTCAATATCACTCTTTTCTCTTTTTGTCAACCGCTTTGAGGGTGTGTGGGGTTTTTTTACAAGCAAGAGGTGTATAAAAAAGTAAAGGTAAAGGACCCCTGACAGTTAAGTCCAGTCGCAGATGACTCTGGGGGTTGCGGCGCTCATCTCGCTTTACTGGCCGAGGGAGCCGACGTACAGCTTCCGGGTCATGTGGCCAGCATGACCAAGCCACTTCTGGCGAAACCAGAGCAGCGCAGGAAACGCCGTATCTATTTAACTACTTGCAATTTGGGGCGTAACAGGGAGGCGGGTGGCGCTGTGGGTTAAACCACAGAGCCTAGGTCTTGCCGATCAGAAGGTTGGCGGTTCGAATCCCAGCGACGGGGTGAGCTCCCGTTGCTCGGTCCCTGCTCCTGCCAACCTAGCAGTTTGAAAGCACATCAAAGTGCAAGTAGACAAATAGGTACTGCTCCGGCGGGAAGGTAAACACCATTTCCGTGCGCTGCTCTGGTTCGCCAGAAGTGGCTTAGTCATGCTGGCCACATGACCCAGAAGCTGTACGCTGGCTCCCTCGGCCAATAAAGCGAGATGAGCTCTGCAACCCCAGAATCGGTCACGACTGGACCTAATGGTCATGGGTCCCTTTACCTTTACCTAATTTGGGGCGTGCTTTCGAACTGCTAGGTTGGCATGAGCTGGGACCGAGCAACGGGCGCTCACTCCGTTCGAACAACTGACCTTCTGATCGGCAAGCCGCAGAGGCTCAGTGGTTTAGACCACAGCGTCAACCATGTCCCTTTAAGAGGTGTATAAACCTTATTAAATAAATAAATAAATTTAAAAGATTTTAAGGACACATGTTAAGCATATTACATACTGAATAACTAACGGTAAAACTATACAGTGGTGCCTCGCAAGACGAAATTAATTCGTTCCGCAAGTTTTTTCTTCTTGCGAGTTTTTCGTCTTGCGAAGCACGGTTTCCCATAGGAATGCATTGAAAATCAATCAATGTGTTCCTATGGAGACCGTCCGGGGACAGAGGGGAAGCGCCACACGCCTTCCCCTCTGTCCCCGGACCTGTTTAAAGCAAGGGGCGGTGGGGAGAAGATTGCTTCTCCCCGTTGCCTGCCCCGCAATCTCCGGGGACAGAGGGGAAGGCGCGCGCGCCTTCCCCTCTGTCCCCGGACCTGTTTTAAAGCAAGGGAAGGGGCAGCGGGGAGAATCGCTTCTCCCCGTTGCCGCCCCTTGGTTCAAAAGGGGTCCGGGGAGAGAGGGGAAGGCGCGCTGCGCTTCCCCGCTATCCCCGGAGCTTGCGGGGCAAGCTTCGTTTTGTGAAGCAAGCCCATAGGGAAATGCGTCTTGCGAAGCGGCTAAGAAAACGAAAAACTCCTTCGTCTAGCGAGTTTTTCGTCTTCCGAGGCGTTCGTCTTGCGGGGCACCACTGTATATTAATCTCAACACATACAGCATTATAAAGTAGTCAGATATAATAAGATTTTCACAGAACAGCAACTGCTGTTCCAGCTTAAACTCAGCCTCTGCACATGGCAGAGAGCATAAACTTCAAGCGAGAGACAGCTCAAGAGAGAGTGAAGCGGTCAAAAAGAGGAAGTGAGTTTTTCCAAGATTTACAGACAAAAATATCATCTCATCAGAACCAACTCGAGAGCAGCCCCACACAGAGACGTTATCTTTGAGCAGCAGTAGATCATTGCCAAAGCTTCTGCCTTCACAACCACGCCAGGCGGCAGGGCCGGCCCAAGACATTTTGACACCTGAGGCAAGCCACAAAACAGTGTCCCTCCCTGGGAGGGATGATGGGCAAATGAAGATGTATACCAGGGACAAGGTGCGGAATCAAATCAACCATAGCAGGTGGCTGAAGTGGGAATCAAAGCCCGCTTCGAATCATGTCAGACCCCAGGAGACCCCAGAGAGCAGTTTCTGGGCTGGGGGGAGACCAGCAGCACCTCCTATTTGCCAAGAGGCTGCTGTAGAGAAAACATCTGGAGCGAGGTGCCAAGGAGGTGGCAGAACCAGCCTCCAAGGTGCGCATGGATTGGCAGCACTAACAGGTGATGCATTCCTTGGAGGCTGGATCTGCTGCCCCGTGGGTCCTGCCGCCTGAGGCGGTCACCTCACCTTGCCTCATGCTGGGGACTGGCCCTGCCGGGAGGATCTGAGCAACCAGTCAGCAAAAATTGCACCCCTGAATATTTCAAGTCACTCCTCATTAAAGAGTAGCCGAAAGATGACCACCTCAAATTTGAAGTTCAGGCACCTCGTTCCTCTTTGCTTTTGCAGCTTTCAAAGGCAAACTTCCCTCCCAAACTTTTAACAACAATTCCAAATTGAAGCGTTCCCCCTTCCTGCTCTGCCCCGCTCCGCCCTGTTTCAACAAGTTCCCAAACTTGGAGCCCTAATCGACTTTCGGAGAAAAACAGGCACTTGTTTTCTGAAAAGCTGTGGCGTTATTTAGACGGACAAAAGGGGGGGGGGAACGGAGGCTTACCTTTCCTCATAGACAGATGGTACTGCTGTAGTGGCGAAAGACAGAGAGTCGCCCAGGAGGTGGTGTGATTTTTTCACAGGGATATAAACAGGGAAGGGTTTAGGGAGGCTTTCTTCACAAACAAAAGAAAACCAACCCTCGGGAATAAGGCCAAGGAAACCAAAGGTCTCAGTTGCCCAAACAGTGTGTGTGTCATGTGGGAGGGGTTGGGGAATGGAAGCTGGGCTCGATGCCAGCGGAGAAAGAATGTCCTCGGCTGAATGGTTTTGAAATTAAAATAAAGTTTGACAGAGAAGTCTGAAAACAGCCAAGTGAAGCCGCATTCGAAGGGAAAAGAAATCCACTGGACTGGAAGGTGTTTAAAGGATACTTGCAAAACCATATCGAAAAATCAGAACTCCTATTAGAAGAAACAAGTTCTGTTTCAAATACCGAAATACTAAATAAGATGGATAACAATGTGTAATAGAAAAAGAAGTATGAAATTAGGTTAAAGGTGTGTGAAAGAAAGTAATAGAAGTGGAAAGAAATTGCAATTGAGTAGATTGGAAGTCAAACACAAAGGTGGGGTGAGGGGTGGTGGATGGGGATGGGAAAAGGAATTATCTGTGGGATTGAGTGTAAGTATGTTTGAACACTTTTAAGGATTGTATGAAATGTATGTTTGTATGCTTGTATATTTGCAATATCTGTGCATTAATGCTGAATTATTTTAACAATAAAAACTTTTCAAAAAGGAAAGAAATCCAAACGCCTCCCTTTGCTGCTCTTGGTTTTCAAGAGATCTGTCCTTCCTTCTTCCTACTCAATGGTTCCCCCCCCCCGACCTATATTTTCTGAACAAATACAATGCGTGGCCAAGGTTGCCAACTGCTGG
Source organism: Podarcis bocagei (assembly GCF_964188305.1). Classification (NCBI taxonomy): domain Eukaryota; kingdom Metazoa; phylum Chordata; class Lepidosauria; order Squamata; family Lacertidae; genus Podarcis; species Podarcis bocagei. Next base: position 9,846,648 of record NC_138138.1, read on the forward strand.
TGATTCTGAACAGGAAGCCAGAGTCAGCTTTGCTAGCCATGGTGCAACACCGCAGGGTTGTTGCAAACCAGGGACTGGGAGCCTGTGTCAGTGGTCAGGGATGATGGGAGTTGGGAATTGCTGTAAACAAAACTTGCCCTTTTCCCTTATGGGGTACCCAAGAGCCCATATAGAGTCCTTACATAGGTTCCCTATTGGTAGGAGAAAATAACAGAGGCCAACCAGAGAATATTGAGAAGCAAAGCAGCTAGGAAGCTTGATCTTTATTGATCTGTTGCAACAGGGTGCTCACCTCACAAACAGGAAAGGAGGAGGAACCCCGAACAAGGGCGCGCAAGGCCTTATATGGACTTTTGAAATTAAATTGGTAAGAAGGGGTTAAGAGGATGTGGGGGGGAGGAACGCCATCACCTCCCCCCAGTGAGCGAAGGGTGGTCCGTTAAAGGACTCCGGGGGGCGTGGCCCTGTCCGAAGCCTATGGAGGTGAGGGCCAAAGGCACGCCCCAGAGCGGTGACCCGGGGGAGCTCCTAGTCGACGTGCCTTGGCGGGAGACTCCCCCGATTAGTGTTAACCCTTCCCCGTGTCTCCAGCAAATGGGCTGGAGCCGGATAGTCGTTAGGACCAATGCCTAAGCCAATGCCTCTCATTCCTGAATTCAATAAAGTTGTGGCCTAATTCGCCCAATTAACCTTGTATTATGGTGTCTCGTGTCTTTATTTATCCTGGTGGGGGGCGGGAACTCGCCACGCAACAGGGTGCTCCCCTCATAAACAGGAAAGGAGGAGGAACCCCGAACAAGGGCGCCCAAGGCCTTATATGGACTTTTGAAATTGTCACCCTGTAGAGCAAGACCACCCCTAGAAACATCATACATACATCACAGAAGGGGTGTAACCTAAGACCACCCCTCAGATACATCACACCTACATCACAGAAAAGGTGGTCTAAACAGAAATTTGAATGTTTTTCTCCTGTCGTTCTTTATCTCCTGTCTGGCAGGTTACTTGATTGGATTGCCTGGGGAGCCTGGCCAGTCTTTTGTAATGATAAATACTTAGTTCCTGGGCCAGGTCACAGGCTCACACCCTATTCAAACACAGACATACCCTTAAGACAGGATTTTGTGAAGGAAAAGACAATGGGGAGTTTTTTCCATTTTCCTTTGACCTTGCAGAGAAAACATTTGGTCAGTTTGGGAATCAAAAATGGTTCCAGGTTGGTCTTCCTGTGCTGATCTATGTACGTGCTTGGTTGGTACACTTAGGAACATTACCATATATCTAAGACCTCAAAACTCCTATCACAGAATCCAAAAACGTCTGGCAAGGCCACAGTCCCTCACCCTGTTATAAACAACCCAGAGCCTGGCCTGCAAAATTCACTATGTGCAACTTTGCAGGGCGGCCGTAAGTAATTCGGTTCCAGCTACAGCCCCTTCTAGTGTGAAATACATGGACGATGAATTGTATTGGCTCTGTTCTGCTGGTGTTTTAATGTCTCATGCTAAAATAATAACAGAGTTAGAGAGACTAAGAACTTCCCCCTCTGCTGCTACCTTTTGGATTTGTTTGTTTTTCAGGTGAGTAAGGGTTACATAGGGACGCGGGTGGCGCTGTGGGTTAAACCACAGAGCCTAGGACTTGCCGATCAGAAGGTCGGTGGTTCGAATCCCTGCAACGGGGTGAGCTGCCGTTGCTCAGTCCCTGCTCCTGCCAACCTAGCTGTTCGAAGACACGTCAAAGTGCAAGTAGATAAATAGGTACCGCTCCGGCGGGAGGGTAAACGGCGTTTCCGTGCGCTGCTCTGGTTCTCCAGAAGCGGCTTAGTCATGCTGGCCACATGACTGTACGCCGTACACCGGCTCCCTCGGCCAATAAAGCGAGATGAGCGCCGCAACCCCAGAGTCGGCCACGACTGGACCTAATGGTCAGGGGTCCCCTTTACCTTTTAAGGGCGTACATACAAGGGCCCAGTCCCTGCCAGATTAACAATTTGAATTTATCCATTCATTTCTGTGGGAAGCACTCGCTTATGTTCCTGAGGATGCTTAGAAATAGGTTTTCCATGTGAACGAGGAACCTACCCAGACAACAGCAGTTTCTACACTTCATTTCTCTGCTGCCATGTTCTGGTTACACCATTCTGTCCCTCCCTCAGAGGCTTAGCTATGGGTGGGGGGGCTAGTCAGGGTTGTTGTTTTTTTTGCCCCGGGTGAAGTCTCCAGAGGGGTGCCATTGAGGCTCCCAGCCTGTATGTGTGTGTGTACCCGCAAATGCATGTGTGTGCGTGCGTGCCAAACTAAGTCTTCGACATGTGTGAAATACAGTGGTACCTCAGGTTAAGTACTTAATTCGTTCCGGAGGTCTGTTCTTAACCTGAAACTGTTCTTAACCTGAAGCACCACTTTAGCTAATGGGGCCTCACGCTGCCGCCGCGCTGCCAGAGCACGATTTCTGTTCTCATCCTGAAGCAAAGTTCTTAACCCGAGGTACTATTTCTGGGTTAGCGGAGTCTGTAACATGAAGCGTATGTAACCTGAAGTGTATGTAACCCGAGGTACCACTGTAAAGCTTTTCAGTCATTCAGCTGAACATGTGTGGGTTCCAATTGTGTTTTCAGTCGGGTGAGTGTGTGATTCAGCCTCTGCCCACCAGTGTTCCCTGCACGCCTGGGCTCCTCTCAGGCCATCGTAGGTTCAGAGCAAAGGTCTGCAAGGAGGTTTCTACGCTCAGTCGACTGCACGCTTCGAATTGTCTGAGCAATTGGGATTCCTGCCACATGAAAGGTCAAGAGAAGAGCCTAAGGACATAGGGATTTTGAGAACAGGCCTTGCCCCTGTACAGTGGTGCCTCGCAAGACGAAAAGAATCCGTTCTGTGATTCTCTTCGTCTAGCAGTTTTTTTCATCTTGCGAAGCAAGCCCATTGAAGGATTAGCGGATTAGCGCTATTAGCGGCTTTTAGCGGCTTTTAGCGGCTTATCTGCTGATCGGATCAGCTGATAAGCGGCTTAGCGACTTAGAAAAAGGGGGGGAAAGGGGAAAAAAACCAGCAGGAACTCGCAAGACATTGTCGTCTTGCGAAGCAAGCCCATAGGAGATTCGTTTTGCGAAGCACCTCCAAAACAGAAAACTCTTTCATCTAGTGAGGCATTCGTCTTGCGAGGCATTCGTCTTGCGGGGCACCACTGTACGTAGTTTTGACCCTCACGTGTTCAAGTGAGCACTCAAAGAGAGCTTCAGCCTCTTAAGAATCCATGCCATTGAGGTATTTCAGGTTCCTCCTCCTCAGGGCCGGATTTAGGTTTGACAAGGCCCTCAGCTCCTGAAGGTAACGGGGCCCTTTTTAGGTCCAACTGTTCTCCCCTCCTGTTGTCAGGTATTTTTCGCCCTCTCAGTCTCTCATCATTATGTGCCACCGAGCTAAGGTAAAGGTAAAGGGACCCCTGACCATTAGGTCCAGTCGTGGCCGACTCTGGGGTTGTGGCGCTCATCTCGCTTTACTGGCCGAGGGAGCCGGCGTACAGCTTCCGGGTCATGTGGCCAGCATGACTAAGCCGCTTCTGGCGAACTAGAGCAGCGCACGGAAATGCCGTTTACCTTCCCGCCGGAACGGTACCTCTTTATCTACTTGCACTTTGACGTGCTTTCGAACTGCTAGGTTGCCATCGAGCTATTATGGGGCTAATTATGGGTTCCTCTGTGGGGGGGTTTTCTGTGGCATTTTTTAAAAAATGTGCACATATCTCAGGGTTACCCTGAATCTGTTGATACATCTTTTCTGTGCAGCTTGGGTGTCATGATGGCTGCCTAAGCATGAAAAGACACAACTTGGTATCAGCACATATGGACAAGTGGGACCATGTGACAAAATGTGCTGGAATGCTCCCGTTCAGGGTTCAAGCCACCCCATTCCACCTCTCCTCCCTTTGGTTTCTCACCCTCCCATTGGTCAGTATGCCATGCCTTCTGAGCATGCTCACTGGGCTGCCTGAGTTTCTTCATCTCCATATCAGTTTCAGTGGACGCTCCTGCCCAATCCCAGCTACATTCAATTGTTTAATTCCCCCGTTGTTGGTTATGGGCAGGTGACTCATCTCTGTTCTCCTGCTCCAGCCATTCCGTTCTATTTCCCCTCTTCCCTCCCACCCAGTCATGAGGGTTTCCGACAGCAGTTTGGTGTGCACACTTCACCAGTTGTTTGTTGGCATCCATCTGTCTCAAGAGATAATGGAGTGTGCCTCTGCGGAAGAAAACCCTTGTTTTAGGAGCCAAGGAGCAAGTCATGGTGGCTTTCTGTCCAGTCAGCTAGCAACGTTCATCAACCATGATGGTGACAAAGCCATTTATTGAAAGCAGATCTTCCCAAATACTGTAATTTTCACGCCATAAGACACACCTGACCATAAGATGCACCTAGTTTTTAGAGCAGGAAAACAAGGGGGGAAATTCTGAATCAAATGTTGTACTAAACTATTTAAAACAGCAAAGCAGGTGGCTCCTGTCCGCTTTGCTGCTTTAAAGCGAGCCACGGTACATAATGAAGTTAATGGAAAAAGGATAGACATTCCATTAAAATGTAGCTGTTTTCATGATCACTGGGAAGTCAGTATTGGCAGCCATCCCATAAACGAAAATTTGAGCATCTTACCGTTATTAATCAAGAATGGTAATAGTCAGGGAGAGAAACCAGGGCTGTGCAAACGAGAAGTGCTTGGAGTATGGAGGAACAGCAAAGAGATCAAATGATTGCGCTTCAGTTCCTAAATCTGTGACGTTTTCTCAAAACAGGCATGGTTGTTTTGAAAGGAAGATTCAAAGAGTGGGAAATGGAGTGATTGAACAAAGAACAGAGGAGGAAAAGAGGGCAGATAAATAGCTTCCATTCAATACCAAGAGAACACAATGTTTTTGGTTTGGTATAGGTGGACTGTACTTGTAAGAATTTGTATAATGAATTATAGATTTCGAGTGGAATATCATTTTTTTAAAAAAGATATTTATTAAAGTTTCCAAAGTATTACAAAAAAAAGAAAAATACAAAATACAAAATAAAAATAGTTGAAAACAATTCAATCTTTCAATAACTTATCTTTCATTTGCTTATTTCCCGGACCTCCTCACGCCTCCCTTTTCTGTATTCCAGTTCAGTTTGTTAGTTCAGCAAATCCCTCCCCTCTTTGTTTATCCTAATCTTCAATCTTAAAATATTATAACATTGGGGTTTTACCTATTAATAGTCCATTTTCTCATATAACATTACAGCTATAAACCACTTAATTTCTATCCAACATCATTCTAACATTCATTAATTTTACAATATTTCTGTAGATAGTCTTTAAACTTTTTCCGGTCTTCTTCCATCAACTCTTCTCCCTGGTCTCGGATTCTGCCAGTCATTTCTGCCAGTTCCATATAGTCCATCACCTTCATCTGCCATTCTTCCAAGGTGGGTAGATCTTGTGTCTTCCAATACTTTGCGATAAGTATTCTTGCTGCTGTTGTGGCATACATAAAAAAAGTTCTATCCTTCTTTGGCACCAATTGGCCGACCATGCCCAGGAGAAAGGCCTCTGGTTTCTTCAAGAAGGTATATTTAAATACCTTTTTCATTTCATTATATATCATCTCCCAGAAAACCTTAATCCTTGGGCACGTCCACCAAAGGTGAAAGAATGTACCTTCAGTCTCTTTACATTTCCAACATTTAGTATCGGGCAAGTGATAGATTTTTGCAAGCTTGACTGGTGTCATGTATATCATTTTCATAATATTCTCTCTTAAGGCATTACATGCCGTAAATTTCATACCTGTGGTCCACAACTGTTCCCAGTCAGCAAACATAATGTTATGTCCAACATCTTGTGCCCATTTAATCATAACAGATTTCACCGTTTCATCCTGAGTATTCCATTTCAACAGCAAGTTATACATCTTTGACAAAATCTTAGTTTTGGGTTCTAACAGTTCTGTTTCTAATTTTGATTTTTCCACCTGGAAGCCAATTTTCTTGTCCAAATTATAAGCCTCCATTATCTGATAATAGTGAAGCCAGTCTCGCACTTTATCTTTTAATTTCTCAAAACTCTGCAGTCAAGTGGAATATCAGTGCCTCTTTTCAGCAGCGAAGATTAGCTGCTAGAACATGGTCTACACACAAACACACAGGATGTCTGGTTATAGTTGTGCAGTTTAAACTGTTCCTGAGCCAGATGCCTGCTCAGTTTTAGCTGAGCTCACTATTACTGGTTCGTGGAGATGCTATGCATGTATTTATGACTAGTTCCGCAAAACTGCTACTTGAAGAAATCCCCAAACTTTATATTTTTAAACTTCAAATGGAGCTCAGAATCCAGTTAGGCAATCAAGCCTTTGCAGTTGAATTGGGAGGCACTGAGAGATGGCAAATTCGCTTTAAAGCAGGAAAGCTGGACAGGAGCGTAGCTCTCCACCCCACCCCAAGAGCAGCCCAGGAGCGCGGGGCAATGGTGCACAGCCTGCCCACTGCTCCCAAACCTTCCCGGAGCTTCAGGGGAAAGTGGAGGCTGCCAGCAGAGCAGTGTGGCTCCCTCCCCCACCGCCAAAGAGTAGCCCAGGAGCGTGCCGCACTTCATAGAATCATAGAATCATAGAATCATAGAGTTGGAAGAGACCACAAGGGCCATCGAGTCCAACCCCCTGCCAAGCAGGAAACACCATCAGAGCACTCCTGACATATGGTTGTCAAGCCTCTGCTTAAAGACCTCCAAAGTAGGAGACTCCACCACACTCCTTGGCAGCAAATTCCACTGTCGAACAGCTCTTACTGTCAGGAAGTTCTTCCTAATGTTTAGGTGGAATCTTCTTTCTTGTAGTTTGGATCCATTGCTCCGTGTCCGCTTCTCTGGAGCAGCAGAAAACAACCTTTCTCCCTCCTCTATGTGACATCCTTTTATATATTTGAACATGGCTATCATATCACCCCTTAACCTCCTATTCTCCAGGCTAAACATGCCCAGCTCCCTTAGCCGTTCCTCATAAGGCATCGTTTCCAGGCCTTTGACCATTTTGGTTGCCCTCCTCTGGACACGTTCCAGTTTGTCAGTGTCCTTCTTGAACTGTGGTGCCCAGAACTGGACACAGTACTCCAGGTGAGGTCTGACCAGAGCAGAATACAGTGGCACTATTACTTCCCTTGATCTAGATGCTATACTCCTATTGATGCAGCCCAGAATTGCATTGGCTTTTTTAGCTGCCACGTCACACTGTTGACTCATGTCAAGTTTGTGGTCAACCAAGACTCCTAGATCCTTTTCACATGTACTGCTCTCAAGCCAGGTGTCACCCATCTTGTATTTGTGCCTGTCATTTTTTTTTGCCCAAGTGCAATACTTTACATTTCTCCCTGTTGGGCGATTTGGTCAGGACCACACATTCGATCCATAAGACGCATGGACATTTCCCCTTACTTTTTAGGAGGAAAAAAGTGCATCTTATGAAGCGAAAAATACGGTACCCTAAACCAGGGGTGTCCAACTTCCAAGAGATAGTGATCTACTCATACTGTAAATAAACTGGCAGTGATCTACCTATTGGATTGACTCATAGCTGTCAATTTACAGATTTGAAAATAAGGGACCAGCAGCCTTGAAAATAAGGGACCTGCAGCCTCACCTGTTCCAGGCACTCCAGTCTTCCTGTCCTCCTGCAGTCTGGTCAAACTCATGCTGGTAGCTTCGAGAACACTGTCCAACCAACTTTGTAACCAGAGGTTCAGCTGAATAGAATCTGAATCACATGCACCACAAGGCCTATGCAGCCTCAACTTAAGATGGCTCCCTGGTCTTGCTTTGCACTGCAAAGTTTGCAGCAGCACATGCAACAAAATGGCGTCCAGCATTCAAAAACCCCCTCAGCTTGCATTAACTAGCCACACAGAAGGCACGCAAGCTCCAACCCCCCAGTCTTTCTTAGACTTCTTATTGGGTGAGCAACACAGCCAAGCAACACAGTTGGAGCCTCCCTCCTCCCTGGCTGGCAGGGAGGGAGGGAGAGGAGCTGCTTCCTTTGAAATTTAAGGGACATCATTTAAGGGACATTTAAGGGACATCCATCAATAAGGGACAGCAGCGGGACATGGCGCTGGAATAAGGGACTGTCCCTTCAAATAAGGGACACTTGACAGCTATGGATTGACTAAAGTTGTTGAGCTTTTTTGGGGAGCCACAGTTGTTGAGCTCCCTAAAGAAAGTTAGCAGCACAACAGCTGAGGGTCCAATGGCCAACCAGGTTCGACCAGGGACCCCCACGAACAACCAGTAGATCGCGATCAACCTGTTGGGCAGCCCTGCCCTAAACCATGACATTGAGAAATCACTTCAGGCAAGGAGCCATTCTGTCTGCTTGCTTGAGATGCCGGAACAATGCCTCAGGCCACCAGAGCTAAGGAAATGTTATAGCTGGCCAAGTGTGATGTGCCAAACAGATTAGCAAATATACTTTGTGTGGTAATTACAGAAGCACCTGGTCTGAAAGAGGGAGGACTTTATTGGAAACAAAAGTCAACTAAGCATGGGAAGTGAGAACAAGATAAAGGCCACTCCTTCGGGACTCTCTCTGAAGCAGTTGCATAAAAGTCAGAAGTCCCAGAGGCAGAGCTGTAGTCGGGTCAGGCGGAGAGCCAAAGTCCAGGGGAGCAAGCGTAGATCAGAAAGGACAGAGGCAGGGACTTTGCAAAGGTTAGGCAAATGGTTAGCTCTGAGGAAGGAGCCATCCGAGAGACGAGACGCAAGCTGCGGGATTCTTCGTGGCTCTTTTTATTGACGGGTTGTTGAGGAACTTAGCCTGAAGGAATGGTTCTATGAGGCAAACCTATTGGCTCCTCAGGACAGCTAAGCTGCTGAGATGCAACGACTTCTTCTGGGCCATTATCTGTGTTACCGGGGGGGGGGGGCACATCTTTAAAGTTAAATGTTACAAATATTATGCCTGAATGTATCCTTTCAACTTGACAGCTCAGGGAAGTTACCTAGCTTTAAAAATAATATAAAATCAACTCCTTTGCCAGTTTCCTCCATTCCAAAGCTATTTTCCCCTTGAAAAGGGACTCCAGGAAGTTCCTAGAGGTGACAATTGCTGGGCTCATTGTTAGCCAAGGGAAGCCAAATCTCATCACCTGACTTGCCTCAGGCTCCAGACATGCAAAGGAAGTTCTATTGTACTTTTGGGTGGTTGCCAAGGTTAACCCCTCCCCTTTTGTGACATGTCAGTGATGTAGCAGTGATGTTGCAATGATGCTGTATGAACTGTATTCTGGGATATGGAGGGAAAGTTTTAAAAGTCTTTGTCACCCCATCCTCAGGGTTCAAAATTACTCTTTGAACCTGTTGCGCAATAAACTGATCTACAGCTATTTGCTCCGGTTGGTGGCTGGACTCCTTCCTTTATTCTGCAGGGACCCGCGGGCTCTGCCCGACGAGCTGGGTGACTGAGCAGCCTCACACCTAGATTTTTCCGTAACAATCTGGGTAGTGATAAAGCACAACAAATCTCAAATTAATCATTGTGGGAGCAGCGCTGAGAGAGGAGAAGCCAGCGGCTTTCACCCCGCTGTAGAGAAAAATGTTTGTCCCTTAGATCTCCGTTCGAAAAAGCAAGGTAGATCCCTTCATTTTCTCCGCATAATCCTCATCAAATCTCTCATTCTGAGCTACGGTGAATTGGTTCTTCCAGTCACCTGCAATCCCTGTGGAGAAGGAAACAAAAAAAATCACTAGGTGACCATCATAAGGCCTATGTTCTGTTCTGCAGATAACCATCAGCGCTGTAATCATTCTAGCCCAGAGCTAGGAACATTTCAGACCATAGAAATCAAAGTGTTGCATAGGTTTTGACCCAGATAGCATGGGCACAAACCATTTGCTGGCAGGGTGGGTCAAACAATTCCGTTTCCCAGCGCTTGAGACAATTTGCTTTTCTTCAGTAGAAGTACCTAATAATAGCTAACATTAAAGAGCCACAGTTATTTCACTATTTTTTTTCAAGGGGGGAAGGGGGAAGGAATTGGGAGCAAAGCAATACTTAAAGATTTCACTCACATCAGGGAATATAAACTGGCATTGGGGAACAACAGACAGCCCTTTCATGGGGCAAGAAGAAGAAGAAGATGGAGGAGGAGGAGGAGGAGGAGGAGGAGGAGGAGGAGGAGGAGGAAAGGAAGGAAGGAAGGAAGGAAGGAAGGAAGGAAGGAAGGAAGGAAGGAAGGAAGGAAGGAAGGAAGAAAGAAAGAAAGAAAGAAAGAAAGAAAGAAAGAAAGAAAGAAAGAAAGAAAGAAAGAAAGAAAGAAAGAAAGAAAGAAAGCGAGCTCCCACTAAAGAAGATTGGCAACTCAAATTAATGGAATATGCCGAAATGGCTAAATTAACTGGAAGACTTAGAAATCAAGAAGACAACAAATATAAAAAAAGAATGGAAAATGTTTATTGCATATGCACAAAAGCATTGTAAGGAAGTTAATACTCTAGCAGGTTTTTAAAAATACTTGCAACATTAAGGAGAATGTTTAAATTTGGGTATAATTAAAGATAAGGGAAAAAAGAACCCGGGGAGGTAATGGGGGGATCTGAGGGATCCCAAAATGTGGAATTAATATTGTGTGAAAATGTTTTATTTTCTATTTTTGTGTGTGTGATGATAATGTTTAATTGCAAAAATTAATTAATTTTTTTTAAAAAAAATTACACGTGATATATACGCACGGAAGACTATTACATTTTTAAATGTAAGTATTTACAGATCTTATGAACAAGAATTCTAACTTTCATATCTATTGAGAACTTGAAAATGTGCCGTGAAGAAACTCGGCATAATATTAAAATAATCTAAAACGTGTAAGGATCTTAAATTGCCAATTTTTAAAACTATTGTTCTGTTGTTGTTGTTTTTTTAAAAAAACTCTGCTCCCAATTAACGATTTGTGGGAAGCTGAATGTTGCGAGGTCATATTGCATATAAAGGAGACTGACCTTTTCTCATGAAAGGAGACACACTGTGGTCCATTTGGTCACCTGGCATCATGGTATAGTTTGAAGTGGCGTTCTTCTGCATCTCCTTAAACGACGTATGATGAAGAATTTTATTCACCACTTCCTCCGACACCTCCTTTCCCAGAAACCGAATCACCTTCTCTACTTCACGCTTGGGGTCCTGCAAAAAAAAGAGAGACAGCGGATGCTTCCTGATTGTCAGTCTTTTGGGGTGGGATTCATTCCCCTGACTATTAAGTCCAGTCGTGGCCGACTCTGGGGTTGTGGCACTCATCTCGCTTTATTGGCCGAGGGAGCCGGCGTACAGCTTCCGGGTCATGTGGCCAGCATGACTGAGCCGCTTCTGGCCAACCAGAGCAGCGCACGGAAACGCCGTTTACCTTCTCGCCGGAGTGGTACCTATTTATCTACTTCCACTTTGATGTGCTTTTGAACTGCTAGGTTGGCAGGAGCAGGGACCGAGCAATGGGAGCTCACCCCGTCACAGGGATTTGAACCCCTGACCTTCTGATCAGCAAGTCCTAGGCTCTGTCAGCAAATTCAGGTTTTGACATTATTATCTGATTGGGAGTTCTTACGTGACAAACCCAAAAGATCAGACTTTTGGTAATGAGCAAAAATGACTGGGAAAGGCACTAGGGAGTGTGGGATAAGACTTGTTTTGATGAAAGACCATCTCAATTCCTAGGAAGCAAATAAGAATAAATGCTCATTAAATAGCCAAACGTGTTGTCTGCTCTCCCTAAAAAGAAATCATCAGGAATGCTCAGTAAACAGGCTGTCTGGGACCATCATGCCTTTAGCATCAGAGGTTTCACACACCTCCTTCATGTCTTCATAGAAGAGATACAGAATATTAGGGTGGGTCTTCCTCTTCTCCCACCATCCTTTTACATGGTCATACCAGGATCCAAATGCCACTACAAAGGGAGAGAGAGATGGGCAAATAATTCTTTTAAAACTCAGATTACAAAAAAATTAAAAGAATACAGACGGAATATCAATATGAAAAAGCATCAATGGTCAAAGGCTACTAAGAAGTACAGTGGTACCTCAGGTTACATACGCTTCAGGTTACAGACTCCGCTAACCCAGAAATCGTGCTCCAGGTTAAGAACTTTGCTTCAGGATGAGAACAGAAATCGTGCTCCAGCGGCGCGGCAGCAGCAGGAGGCCCCATTAGCTAAAGTGGTGCTTCAGGTTAAGAACAGTTTCAGGTTAAGTACGGACCACCGGAACGAATTAAGTACTTAACCTGAGGTACCACTGTAAGTCCGATTGAACACGTGGACCTTGCTTCTGCATGGGCTCTGGCTACATGAGATGCATTCTACACAATATTTGTTTTCTTTCTTAATTCTTCCAGCTTTGCACATACCACAGAAGCTACCTTTCTATTGCAGATATATCACATTTGCTAAACCCCGAGTGTACTATACAGTGGGACCTTGGTTCTCAAACTTAATCAGTTCCGGAAGTCTGCTCCAAAACCAAAGCGTTCCAAAACCAAGGAGCGCTTTCCCATAGAAAGTAATGCAAAACGGATTAACCCGTTCCAGACTTTTAAAAACAACCCCAAAAACAGCAATTTAACATGAATTTTATTATCTAACGAGACCATCGATCCATAAAATGAAAGCAATAATCAATGTACTGTACTATAAAATAAATAAAACAGTATTGTAGATTGTGAAAAAATTATTTTCTCCTTACCTGCACTGATGATAATCATTGTTTGGATGGGGAGCTTTTATCCATTTCCTCAGTCACACAATCAATCAATCAATCAATCAATCAGTAGCTGAACTGGGATCCACACAGTCACAAAAACAAATTAATTGAAAAAGCCTCAAAACAAAAAATGCAAAATAAATAGCAAAAACAAAAGCACCAAATATAAGCTTCAAATATCACCTCAGAACACTGCAATCGGAAACGGAAGGCTGAGTTACAATGGGGGGAACGACACAAATTAGCAGCGCAACAGAAAACAGAGGGGGAATCAAAACTGAGCACATTTGGCTTCTGAAAGAAAGTTCGAAAACCGGAACACCTACTTCCGGTTTTGCAGTGTTCAGGTTCCAAGCTGTTTGTGAACTATGCTGTTCGAAAACCGAGGTACCACTGTATTTTGAATGGCAAATATGTGCAAAGTCATATTCCTAGTTATATGCAGTTCATCTTTGGACTTCCGTTGCCTGCTTTTGAGCAGCAGTTGTGTTGAAAGGCCATTATTGTTTTGTGTCCTGCTTACCACAAACATTAAGGGCAACTCTATCCTTCAGGCTTTAAGGAGTTCAACAGTCTCCCCCTCCTCTATGGGGGCCTTTGATATTTTTATTCCCTGGTTGGAGGGGGAGGGGAACCCTATTAGACCCTAACAGAGATTTTTTGGGGACCAAAGCACACACTTCCTTTTAAAATGTGCATCTCTCCCATAAGTGAAAGGAAGGAAATTTACAGTGAAAATGTGTCCGTAGGCAAGGAGATACTAACCCCATCCTCAGAGGTGGTTTTTGGGTAGCGCGACTGGGCACTGCGCTGAAGGGGGCACCACAACAATGTTATGGAATGAAGTGGGGAGGTACCCAATTTGAGCATCGCGCAGAGTGTGGCTTAACTCTGAGAGCCCAAAGTCTGCCACCACCTTCCTGATTTTCAACCTAAATCACTATACCTCCACCCCTGTCTTACACCCGATGGGAACAGACCTGCCCTTAACACAGGAGCCTGCCATTTGGCCCTCAACAACAACTTAAGTAAAGGTAAAGGGACCCCTGACCATTAGGTCCAGTCGTGACCAACGCAGCGCTCATCTCGCTTTATTGGCCGAGGGAGCCGGCGTACAGCTTCCGGGTCATGTGGCCAGCATGACTAAGCCGCTTCTGGTGAACCAGAGCAGCGCATGGAAACGCCATTTACCCTCCCGCCAGAGCAGTACCTATTTATCTACTTGCACTTTGACGTGCTTTTGAATTGCTAGGTTGGTAGGAGCAGGGACCGAGCAACGGGAGCTCACCCCGTCACGGGGATTCGAACCGCCGACCTTCTGATCAGCAAGTCCTAGGCTCTGTGGTTTAACCCACAGCGCCACCTGCGTCCCTCCCAACAACAACTTACCAGACTACAAATCCCAGGATTCTTTGGGGGGCACCATGACTGTTTAAGAGGAACAAAACTTTTGCCTAACTAAGGACCAGGAGAAGGTCCACAGGTTGTGCTCAGAAATGAAATGTTCTTTTCCAAGTTCTACCTTCCCCCGCCACAAATTTCCCGAGAAACTCATCCCAGGTTCCAGGTTCTGGGTGCATCTTTGCCATCTTGTAGAAGTGGTAATAAGAGACAGCTACATCCTTGGCATTCCTGGCCACATAGATCATCTGTGGGAATGAACATTGAGTGTTTCTGTTAAGCGCAGTTTTGTCCAAATTTGCAAAACGTACGTTTGAAAAACTGATCCTTTTCTTGAAAGTCTGAAATTTTAAAAATAAGTTCTATGATCTGTACACCCCATTCCTCATTCTTAAATAAATTCATAATGAACTTACTAACTTATAAAAAGGTAAGGCTGCATTTTATGAAATGACATTTTACCCAAATTTCAAAAACATTCCCTATCTCTTTCACCACTGGTGCACACTGTCTGTATTGGCAGGCAAGAATGCTCCCTCCATACCTGCGTGAAGTGCCCTGACTATCAAAGTTGACAGATCTGTGAGGTAAATATGGGACCAATACAAACAGCCATATGCTTCTTTGATACATGATGAAAGATCCCATCTGAAAGGTCCACTAGGTAATTTGGGAAGGTTGATAAGTTGGAGACATTCCAAGACTGGAAGGATATACAATCATTAGACCAAATGAAGAATAAATTAGACCTTGAACCCACTACCCATTCATGTTCCAGTACATGCAAATTCAACCTTTCCTGAGTAGGTTTAGCAAAAGTCAACAGCTTTGGAGTGGAAAGAATGGATATGAAATATTATTAGATGTCAACAATGTACATAATGAGACAACAGTACACAAATACATAATAAAATGGAATAAAGATATGAATATTGGAATCTCACAAGAAGTATGGCTATTTTTGTTTCTAATAATAATAATAATAATAATAATAATAATAATAATAATAATAATAACAACAACAACAACAACAACAACAACAACAACAACAACAACAACAACAACAAATTTATTTATATCCCGCCCTCCCCAGCCAAAGCCAGGCTCAGGGCGGCTAACAACACCAAAATAGTGCAACATTATAAAAACATTATAAAAATTAATTAAAATCAAAATTGATGGCAACCATAAACTAAAGTTTTGTAAAGATTGCCAAAGGAGGGAGTCAGGCTGCGCCCTGACCAAAGGCCTGGTGGAACAGCTCTGTCTTGCAGGCCCTGCGGAAAGACGTCAAGTCCCGCAGGGCCCTAGTCTCTTGTGACAGAGCATTCCACCAGACTGGAGCCACAGCCGAAAAAGCCTTGGCTCTGGTTGAGGCCAGCCTAACCTCTCTGTGGCCTGGGACCTCCAAGATGTTTTTGTTTGAAGACCGTAAGGTCCTCCGTGGGACATACCAGGAGAGGCGGTCCCGTAGGTACGAGGGTCCTAGGCCATATAGGGCTTTGAAGGTTAAAACCAGAACCTTAAACCTGATCCTGTACTCCACTGGGAGCCAGTGCAGCTGGTATAGCACCGGGTGAATGTGATCCCGCAGCGAAGACCCCGTAAGGAGTCTCGCTGCGGCATTCTGCACCCGCTGGAGTTTCTGGGTCAGTCTCAAGGGCAGCCCCACGTAGAGCGAGTTACAATAATCCAGTCTGGAGGTGACCGTCGCGTGGATCACAGTGGCTAGGTCAGGGTGAGAGAGGTAAGGAGCCAACTGCTTAGCTTGGCGGAGTTGAAAAAATGCCGCCTTTGTTATAGCTGCAACCTGCGCATCCATGGCGCAATTTTCCACAAATGAAAAATTGTTTCAGTTCCTCAAGTGCAATATCTTATGAGAATTGTATAAAGATGGCAGTCCAGTGGACTCCATGGAAAAGCAAGTCAGGAGATGGGAGATAGATATGTCAAGAGCCAAAAGGGGACGAATAATGTATTTCTTATACCCTGCGCATCTGACTAGGTTGCCCAGGCCACCCTGGCAGACTTCCAACAAAAATACAGGAACAACCACAGCAAGAACAACATCAATAACGAAAAGCTTCCTGAAACAGGGCTGCCTTCAAATATCTACTGCAATGCGCTCTATGTGGGGCTTTGAAGGTGACCCAGAAACTACAACTAATCCAGAATGCGGCAGCTAGACTGGTGACTGGGGGCGGCCGCCGAGACCACATAACACCGGTCTTGAAATACCTACACTGGCTCCCGGTACGTTTCCGAGCACAATTCAAAGTGTTGGTGCTGACCTTTAAAGCCCTAAACAGCCTCGGTCCAGTATACCTGAAGGAGCGTCTCCACCTCCATCGTTCTGCCCGGACACTGAGGTCCAGCGCCGAGGGCCTTCTGGCGGTTCCCTCCCTGTAAGAAGTGAGGTTAGAGGGAACCAGGCAGAGGGCCTTCTCGGTAGTGGCACCCGCCCTGTGGAACGCCCTCCCACCAGATGTCAAAGAGAAAAATAACTACCAAACTTTTAGAAGACATCGAAAGGCAGCCCTGTTTAGGGAAGCTTTTAATGTTTAATAGGTTATTGTATTTTAGTGTTTTGTTGGAAGCCGCCCAGAGTGGCTAGGGGGACCCAGCCAGATGGGCGGGGTATAAATAATAAATTGTTGTTGTTGTTGTTGTTGTTGTTGTTGTTGTTGTTGTTGTTGTTGTTGTTGTTGTTGTTGTTATAGTGAGGGAACCACCAGGAGCCTTGGCTCTGAAACTCAGTGTCCAGTCTGAACAATGGGGGTGGAGACGCTCCTTCAGGTATACAGGACTCCTTGATCCTTCATAGAATCAAATCCAAGGCTGAAGCAAATTCAGAGATGGTTCAGTCAGAATGCGTAGTCAGGCAAAAGTAAGCAATAGCGTCTGTTGTGCATCCTAATGAAAGGCAGATTTATTTTACCTTGCAACCATTTTCCCAAAAGGACTCGGGGACAAGTGGCACTGGGAGGTGAGTCTTAACTAGTCGCGGAGAAGGTATCTCAGCAAGTTGTTCTACACCTTGAAAACATAGAGAAAACAATTAAAGTGGGCAGGGGACAAAAACATTTGAAAAAATAATTTCTTCTGGCCTGATCTAGAGATGCCCCTGAATTCTTGCACAGGTGGAATTTGTCAGTGAATTTGTGGGTCTACCCATGAAGACTTGCCCAGCTAAAACAGGTTATTTACCAATGACAGAGGCTCTAACATCCCAATAACTGCACAGAGCTCACCTGTTACAAGAAGGATACCTGCCTGTTGCTTTTTAAAAAAAAAATATTTTTAATTGATTTTTCCATGTATACTTCTTCTAACAATATATCTTTGACAATTTTTCATATTTCCACCCTCCTCCCCTGGACTTCCTCATACTCCCGTTTTCCTTTAGTTCCATATCATTCACTCTGCGTATTGTTTCCCAAAGTTTTCCCAATACATATAGACTTATTTTCTGTTGTATACAGTTGTGATTGTTTACTCAAACCCTGCCAATGAGTCCATTTCTTTATGTTGCCTCTTCATAGATGTTGTAAATGGTTCCCATTCTCTTTTAAAGTCTTTGTTGTCCTTTTCATGTAGTTTTTCTGTTAGTTTTGCCAGTTGTGCATATTCCATAAGTTTCCCTTGCCACTGTTCTTTTGTGGGTATTTCTTCTGTCTTCCAAGTTTGTGCTAATATATGGTAATTCTTGCCGCTGTTGTTGCTTACATAATTTCTAATTTTCTTTTTTTACATCTTGGTCTAAAATTCCTAGGAGGAATGCTTCTGGTTTCTTAACAAAAGTCTTTTTAAACTTTTTTTTCAATTCATTATATATCATTTCCCAATAATTTCTAATCTTTTTGCATTCCCACCACATATGATAAAATGTACCATCTTTTTCTTTACACTTCCAACAAGTTTTTGATCCCTTTTTATACATTTTGACCACTTTCTCTGGTGTTATATACCATCTATACATCATTTTCATATAATTCTCTTTCAGTAAGATGCAATCTGTAAATTTTAGGTTCACCTTCCACACCTTTTTCCAATCTTCAAGTTGTATATCATGACCTAAATCCTGAGCCCACTTTATTTGTGCTGACTTTACCATTTCATCTAACATTTCCCCATAAAGTAGGAGATTGTACATTTTTAAAAGTAATTTCGTATCAATCTCAACTATCTCTTTTTGAAAGTTTGAAACTGTATCTGCCCGTTGCTTTTGGAGCTGATCAATAATTTTTGTTTCCATCATTTCCACTTTTTAACCGGAAAGCAAACAGTTGTGCTTCAAGTACCAAAAGTGTGGGGAAAACCGGGCACGTAGGGAAGATGAATTCATCACCTTCTTTGTACTTTGTAATACAGCAAAGGCTTTACCATTAATAATGTCAGGAATAATCAGCTCCATGAAAGGAACACGATTGAAAATGGCATCTCGTTTACACTTTTCCACATCTGCATCATTGTAAATCATGTCCAGAATCTCACTGACCCAGGTTGTGCCTGAAAATGTAAATGCATGTGCAAATTAGATAAAATTACCCACAGAGTAAATTTTAGCATAAGGTATCGGCTGGGTTTGTAAAGCGCGTCCTCCCTAAAAGAGGGTACGTGTTGCGGTGAGACCTGGAGACAGACCTCCTGGTTGTGGGTGGGTATATTGGACAACCACAACACCCGATTGGTAGGTCCCTCATTGCTGGGTTTAATCTGGCCAATAGGGAGCCGTCTAAATGGGCCAAGGGACCTATATATAGCTACGCACATGACCCAGAACTTCCTCTATTGGCTCGTGCATCGGAACACCCGCCCACCTCTCCCTACTTTTAGGGCATTTTGCGATTGACCTTGCTATGTCGTCGTGTGTCGTCTGTCGTTGGGACAGGGGCACGGCAGGAATTTTCCCCACTTGGCTGTTTGGCTGGTGCCATTTGGGTTTCGCTTGCCGCGTAGCAAATCATCACAACTTGTAAGGTTGTGGATAGGCATGTGATAGGGATGGGAGAACAGTCTCGCCATCCCTATGTGAAGGGTATTCCGTTAAAGGAATCCAGGGACTCAACTTGGTTTGGTCAACCCCAAAGAGGGGGTTGTGCCCGTGCCTGAGTCCAGGGGAGCAGCTGGGGAGTGAACAGAGTCTGCTCCCAGGCTTTTCACCTGCCTCAGGTACGTCTCCACCCCCACCGTTCTACCCGGACACTGAGGTCCAGCACCGAGGGCCTTCTGGCGGTTCCCTCACTGCGAGAAGCCAAGTTACAGGGAACCAGGCAGAGGGCCTTCTCGGTAGTGGCGCCCGCCCTGTGGAACGCCCTCCCACCAGATGTCAAAGAGAACAACAACTACCAGGCTTTTAGAAGACATCTGAAGGCAGCCCTGTTTCGGGAAGCTTTTACTGTTTGATGTATTATAGCATTTTAATATTCTTTTGGAAGCTGCCCAGAGTGGCTGGGGAAGCCCAGCCAGATGGGCGGGGTATAAATAATAAATTATTATTATTATTATTATTATTATTATTATTATTATTATTATTATTATTATTATTATTATTATTCACCCTTGGCTCACCTATGATAGAGCTCTGGGTCAATACTACCTGCAAGGGTACAGGGAGCTAGTCGAACCAGAGCCTATGCAACCACTCACTTTCTGTAATCAATAAAGTTGTGGCCTAAATTCTGCCAAGAACCAAAACTAAAATTGGAGTCAAATGTGTGCTTATTTAGGGGGGAGGTCTCTGGGTCTGAACACGCAAAATGGGTATAGATTGCTGACACTGCACACAAGTTTTAAAGGGAGTCCCTTAAAATCAGCTGATTAACACAGAAAAGGAATACAGAAAAACTGGTTTTAATTCAAGCTGGATACAGAACTCAGCTTCCTGTGAATCTTAGCTATCGTTAAAAACAAACATAATCTATCCTTTAGAGTTGTGAAAATGTGCTTGAAGCTTCCTGTGAAGTTTCTCTGAAGTTGTGGGGCTGCCTCTGATAACGGAACAAATTCTGGTGCAGAATTCAGTGGCCAGGTTGCTCACCAGGGCAAGACAGTTTGAGCATATAGTTGTGAGCATTAAACGCCCATTTGCAGATAGTAAACTCAGTCCTTTACAGCAGAATGCAGCAATCTTGCTTCTACTGCGCTGGCTGCCAGTAAGTTTCCAGGCTCAATTCAATACGCTGGATTTGACCTATAAAACCTTAAAATGGCTCACGGCCGCAATACCTCAAGGACCTCTTCCGCCCATATGAACCTGAAGGAGGTGAGGACAGGTGCCCCACCTAGGCCCGAAGTCACCCTAGGCCTCAAACTGTCCAAAATTCCCTTTCTCTCTTCTAAAAATCCAAAACAGCTTTTCTCTGCTCTTCTCTGCTTTCTGTTGCATAGGCAAAATGTTACTTTAATCAGTACGAGAAAAAGGCTAATGAATAGGTTCTGTCAATGCCAAGCATTGCCAAGCAAGCCTAGGAACTGACTCTTATCTCATTCGGTTGTAACACATCTCAGACACGCTGAACCGCAAGGCTCCTCAACCCCCTTGGCTTCTCATCCACCTTTCCTGGGAAGGGCGCCAAGAGTCCCAAAGACAGGAACTTTCTGTTCATGCTCAGGAAACTCATCATGGGGCAGGGTTCCTGAGGAGGAGAAAGGAGAGGGAACTGGAGGGAATATATGCTCTGTGCAAATGACTGTGAACTCATGCTAAGCTTGTGAGTTATCACGCTTGCTCCTTCTACCAGCCCAGATGGTAGAAATAAAGCTTTTTCTCTGAAACTATTCCTTGAGTGTCTGTTTTGACTCCCATTTCCCTGTCCCGGGCACAAAGCTCTTCCCACCCGAGGGAAAAGCCTAAAAAGGCTACAAACCGACTCAGCTCCCACATTCATCACCTGCGGCCTTTTTTCATGTGCCTCCTCCATGAGAGCGTGGCAAGATGAGTACAGGCCTTTTCTGAGGTGGCCCCCTGTTTATGGAATGCTCTATCCCTAGGGAGGCTTGCTTTAGCATATCTTTAGGCACCAGGCAAAAACATTCCTCTTCTCCCAGGCCCTTGTTCAATTAAACAATCTAGGGACTTTTAATCTGGAGGTGGGCATTGTTTTTGTTTGCAACTATGCTTTGCAGGTGCTGACCTTTAAAGCCCTAAACGGCCTCAGTCCTGTATACCTGAAGGAGCGTCTCCACCCCCATCATCCAGCCCGGACACTGAGGTCCAGCGGCGAGGGCCTTCTGGCGGTTCCCTCATTGCGAGGAAGCAAAGCTACAGGGAACCAGGCAGAGGGCCTTCTCGGTAGTGGCACCCGCCCTGTGGAATGCCCTCCCATCAGATGTCAAGGAAATAAGCAGCTATCCTATTTTTAAAAGACATCTGAAGGCAGCCCTGTTTAGGGAAGTTTTTAATATTTAATGCTGTATTGTTTTTAACACTCGGTTGGTAGCCGCCCAGAGTGGCTGGGGAAACTCAGCCAGATGGGCGGGGTATAAATAATAAATTATTATTAAGGCAGCAGATAGAAAGCTGATGTTGCCATTCTTTTCTTTATGTCAGAAGAAAGTTCTGGCATGAGCACAAACAGTTCCAGCCTCAGGCCATAAGGTCTGCTATTCCAAACCCTGGAGCCCCTGACAATTAACATAACTTTGGCACAAAAGAAGGAGCTGCCATCCATCAAGGGATTCTTAGAGATGAATCCAATGGGAGAAGACAGCTCAACATGGCATGGAAGCGACCTTGCATGGTCATCATGAGTACCATGGGCGAAGATGTAGCAGTCTGACAACTGCCAGTCACATATTCTCATTTGACGTGGCAATCTCACAAACACTGCCAGGATTTCTGGCAGAAGTGCATATTTTTCAAGCGACGTTTTGCAGTGTGTAACTAGACTGAATCCCACTCCTGAAGATGTCCCAATTCCCTGCAACAGATAAGCAGCCGTTGTGCATTCTATGCATTAAACATAAAAATCCAGGGAAGCCCTTAGGCACAGGCACCTGATTTGGGGTAGGTGGCAATCAGAAGATCATCTGGCTTGGCCTGGAAGTTCTCCACCTGGCTCCATGCCTCAGCGATGCTCCAGAACAAGGCAACACCATGAACATCTACCAGTTGCCGCCTGAAGATACCTTCTTTCGACTCCATCCTCTGGCAAGGAAGAAGAGGAAGAAGTAGCGAACAGCAACAGCTTACATGTGTATGAAGCCTTCGTTTTTTATTGATTTCAGTAATGGACATATTGCATATTCCAAAGCTATCTAAAACACAGCAACATTTCAGTGGTTCAACATAGACAATTTTCTTCTGTTATCAGTGAAAGAAACGGGCTTGAAACGTAGCGGTAACTCGTCTCCCAATTACATATGTGTTTTGAATTGTGGAAATTAGAGCACAGTATTGATTTTATCAATGAGAGCTGGACCATAAAGAAGGCTGATCGCCAAAGAATTGATGCTTTTGAATTATGGTGCTGGAGGAGACTCTTGAGAGTCCCATGGACTGCAAGAAGATCAAACGTATCCATTCTTAAAGAAATCAGCCCTGAGTGCTCACTGGAAGGACAGATCGTGAAGCTGAGGCTCCAATACTTTGGCCACCTCATGAGAAGAGAAGACTCCCTGGAAAAGACCCTGGTGTTGGGAAAGATGGAGGGCACAAGGAGAAGGCGACGACAGAGGACGAGATGGTTGGACAGTGTTCTCGAAGCTACAAACATGAGTCTGACCAAACTGTGGGAGGCAGTGGAAGACAGGAGGGCCTGGCGTGCTCTGGTCCAGGGGGTCACGAAGAGTCGGACACAACTAAAGAGTCGGACATGACGAAACGACTAAACAACAACAATTGATTTTATGGTTTTTCACAGCCAAAGGTACACCTTAGTTATGAAATCCTTTGTTGGCATTACACGGAAGGATTATCTGCAATGAATATGTCCCACCGAATAGAAAAGAAAAGAAAAGAAAAGGAAACCATTGTGATGTAAAGAATATTATGGAGTTGAAATCCCTAGCAGCTGTGAATAATCTTGTGCACAGAAATCCGGCAGACTCATACTTTGTGGTGGCTTAAGGTGCCCTTCATAATGTCAGGAGGTGTTGGTTTCCACTGACATCATTGTTTACTTAATGATAGGAGAGGACCCTGGAGATTAGCACACTCTAGAAGCTGCACATTAATGAGACTCTCGGCTATGGCAAGGTTTTATTAATCCATGTTTACAACCGCCCATGGAATTTGGGCAAGGGGAATTTCACAAATTATATGGAGGCAAACCCCTGGATTTGCCACCAAAGGTACCCCCAGAGCAACAACCAACCAAACTCCTTGGTTAGAGGCCTTCTTTAAATACCGCTCCCATGTCAAGTGGCCTTAAAACTTATAATAAATGCTTTGTAATTGCAGGGTTATAAAAAACAAAAACAAAATAAGCTTCTGGGCTGCTTGAACCTCTGCCCATTTGAGGGCCGGACTTGATAAGACATGGGAGATTTGTGAATAGACTCTTCTGATATCTTGTTTGTTTAGAAATGCCAATAACAGCAAGGAGGTTATTTGGATTGGGGATATAGCTCTGGGAAAGCATAACTTTAATTTCTGCCCCAGGTGTTGCCACCCCTTCTTAAATCCCCCCACAACTGCTACTTGCAGAGGCAAAAGAAACAGGTGGCCAGTGGCCCCCCAGAAGTTATGGGATGCCAGCTGCCATCAGTCTTAGCAAGCATGGCCAATGGCCAGAGAGCTGTGGTTCAGCAACATCTGGGGAGCCAAAGTTTCCTCAGCTCTGTTCTAGGAGAATGGCTGGATTATTTCCAGAGATGAGAACTGTTAAATTGTGGGTGAAAGTATCAGACGACACAGTGATTCTTCAAACAGCTCTTGTTTATTCACAGGCCAGAACAGAACAGAACTGAAGAGTTCAGCCAGCCTGCTTATATAGAGCTCTAGTACAACGTAACTGTAACAACTTTCTGTAACTATCCAATCACTGAACGTCACTTTCGATCCCTTATTTGCATATGTGGACCTGAACTATCTACAGTATCCCCCTGCTAGCCCAGGGTGAGAACTTCAGGACATAACAAGAACAGAAATTGACACCAACCGTTCTGAATTTACACTACCCATTTGTCTTTCCTTTTTCCAAAGTTGGTGATGCTGGCTTCTACTTGTCCCCATGCCATATCATGGAAACCATTGCAGCAGTGCTGTGGAGAAGCTCCTGTGTGGAGCAAGAAAATGAGCCCCATACATGGGGAACCTGCCCAAATGCAGACTTCAAAAGAAATTATTTATGTGTCGCAGAGGTACAAAATGTAACACCTGAATTGCCTGGAATCAGGCAAGGACCAGAATTTCCTTTCGGCAGAGGAAAGAAAGGCACACAACTGAACTGCTTCTCTCCCACAGCTCTGCTGTGCTCCTGTGGAGATCAAACCTGTGGGGATTATCTCTTGCATAACAATGTTATCCAATGCTGTTTTATCCCCTTGTTCAAGGGGAGCAAGTTACGCCGCGTACACACGGTACATTTAAAACATATTATTTCTTGCAAAGAATCATGGGAGCTGTAAGTTACCCCTCACAGAGCTACAATTCCCAGCATGCCTAGCAAACAACATGGGGGGGAATAAATTGCTTTAAGGCAAAAGGTAAAGGACCCCTGGACGGTTAAGTCCAGTCAAAGGCGCTCATCTCGCTTTATTGGCCGAGGGAGCCGGTGTTTGTCATGTGGCCAGCATGACTAAGCCGCTTCTGGCAAACCAGAGCAGTGCACAGAAATGCCGTTTACCTTCCTGCCAGAGCGGTACCTATTTATCTACTTGCACTTGACATGCTTTTGAACTGCTAAGTGGGCAGGAGCAGGGACCGAACAACGGGAGCTCACTCCGTTGTGGGGATTCGAACTGCTGACCTTCCGATCGGCAAGCCCTAGGCTCTGTGGTTTAGACCACAGTGCCACCCGCGCTCAGTTGATAGGAAATTGATAGGAAAGCTGTCATTGCCCTGACAACAGATGAAAAACTATGGGTGGAGACAGGGCTGGATTTAGGTTTGATGTGGCCCTAAGTTACTGAAGGTAATAGGGCCCTTTATATCCAGCTGTCCTTTGTCAACAACAAATTGTCACTGTTTTTGTGTGTTGAATATATGCTATATGGTAATTTATGGAGCTAATAGGTATCTAAAGCCATTTGCACATAACAAAATATGTATTTTATCGAAGTAATTGTTGAACTGAAATACAATTACTAAGAAGTATATTAATAGTGAAATACAATTAAGAAGAAGTATATTAATAGTGATAGTGATATTTTAGGGAGCAAGCGGGGCCCATTGCTTCCATCATAGGAGCCTACACAACACAAAACACTGTTGCTATATGGAGGTTTTATTTTATTTGTTTTTTATCTTATATTTTGGAAATGTACATCCAAGTTTTTTTCCCCTTAAATTTTTTTGGGCCCCACAAGAGAATGGGGCCCTAAGCTATAGCTTGTTTAGCTTATACGTAAATCTGGCACTGGCTGGAGAGAGTAAACTCTGCAGTGCTAGAGTCTTGCACCATCAGCCTTAAGGAGATGATCTTGAGTAAGATATATACGGTGATACAGACAAAAATAACTCACTGTCTCCATGACTAAACTGGTGAGTAATCAGTTGTTTGGGAAACAACATGCCCGCTACTATGAATTTGTGTTGTCATCGATATCTTGATGGAACCTGTTTCTAAAGCCACCTTCAGCTGAGTTGCAGCCACATAAGCCTAGCCTCTCCCTAGTGGCAGCCACCCTCCAACCCCCAGAAAGAGCCGGACAGAAAGGGCCCCTCGATGGCGAAACCTCCTGTAGTCTTGTTCCACAGAAAATGAGCATATATCGTTACCCTTAAATGAAATCTCTTTCTGAGTGGGCCTTCAAGAGAGCCCTGCAGGGCTGCACTGAAGGAGCTTTTAGCACCTGCCGGTAATTTCATTACAAAAGAAGCTTGCTTACCTGTAGTTAGTTTAGTGCTGTAAGATGGCACGAATATATGGTGCGCTCAAAGTGCAGTATGAGTTTGGTAGCTGATCTGAAGCCACAATTCCAACTCCTTGAAGCCTTTGTGAGCGAATTTGTTGCTTTCAGCTCTCAGCCAGGCGTCAGACTGCACAGACTTTTCTCTCAAACAGGTTGCACTGCTCTAGCGGTAGATTTCAACGTTCTCAGGAGAAGCTAGCTTAAACACGGAAATAAAAAGCTTTATGACTGCAGTGTAAAGGTGCCTATAGAGGGTTTTTTTAATGGGGGGGTGTTTCCTTTGATATAGTCCAAACTCATATCACACTGATAACAAAAGCCTTGAGATCGAATAAAAGGAACAGGGAGTTTTAATCCATGAAGTAATCTAAGCAAATGCTTGCATGGGCACAACCGCAGGACATTTCTCCATATAATATTTCATATTTATAAGTCTGCCCTTCTGACTGTGATCGTCCAGGAGCATTAGAGACCATTGGAGTGTCTGGAGGTGGTTGGAGGATGGATGGCGGCTAACAGATTGAGGTTGAATCCTGACAGGACAGAAGTACTGTTTTGGGGGGACAGGAGGCAGGCGGGTGTGGAGGACTCCTTGGTCCTGAATGGGGTAACTGTGCCCCTGAAGGACCAGGTGCACAGCCTGGGAGTCATTTTGGACTCACAGCTGTCCATGGAGGCACAGGTTAAATCTGTGTCCAGGGCAGCTGTGTACCAGCTCCATCTGGTACGCAGGCTGAGACCCTATCTGCCCGCAGACTGCCTCACCAGAGTGGTGCATCCTCTGGTTATCTCTCGCTTGGACTACTGCAATGCGCTCTATGTGGGGCTACCTTTGAAGGTGACCTGGAAACTGAAATTAATCCAGAATGCGGCAGCTAGACTGGTGACTGGGAGTGGCCGCCAGGACCACATAACACCAGTCTTGAAAGACCTACACTGGCTCCCAGTACATTTCTGAGCACAATTCAAAGTGTTGGTGCTGACCTTTAAAGCCCTAAACGGCCTCAGTCCAGTATGCCTGAAGGAGCGTCTCCACCCCCATCGTTCTGCCCGGACGCTGAGGTCCAGTGCTGAGGGCCTTCTGGTGGTTCCCTCACTGTGAGAAGCCAAGTTACAGGGGACCAGGCAGAGGGCCTTCTTGGTAGTGGCACCCGCCCTGTGGAACGCCCTCCCACCAGATGTCAAAGAGAAAAATAACAACCAAACTTTTAGAAGACATCTGAAGGCAGCCCTGTTTAGGGAAGCTTTTAATGTTTAATAGGTTGTTGTATTTTAGTGTTCTGTTGGAAGCCGTTATAAGACGCCCCTTACTTTTGGGGACCCCAAATTTAGAAAATGGACATACAGTGGTACCTCAGGTTAAGTACTTAATTTGTTCCGGAGGTCCTTACTTAACCTGAAACTGTTCTTAACCTAAAGCACCACTTTAGCTAATGGGGCCTCCTGCTGCTGCCGCGCCGCCAGAGCACAATTTCTGTTCTCATCCTGAAACAAAGTTCTTAACCTGAAGCACTATTTCTGGGTTAGCGGAGTCTGTAACCTGAAGCATCTGTAACCTGAAGCACCACTGTATGCACAACCCGTGTTTAAGACGCCCCAGATTTTTAACCTTATTTTAAAGTAAAAGCAACCTAGTCTTATGCACGGGAAAGTATGGTATATACGGAGAGGCTGGCAAGCTCTTGCACCGCTCTTGCACTTCCCAGCTATGTTTTATGTGACCCCAGTGCCAGGCTTGCAAGATAAGCCTCGGCAGTAAAGTGTACAAGAGTTATGTAAGTTACCGGTGGAAATCAATGAGAAAGGATTAAGTGTGTCAACTCTGGCCTCTAGTGTTCAATGGAAGGAAAGGCATACATGGTCACACGGCTCAGTAAATGCCTTGCAGCCGTTCCAAAGCATCCAACTCATCTCCATTGAGAAATCATTTATACACTGAACCAAGGCATCCTGGGTTCTTGGGTGATTTATTCTGCTCCATGAAACCCATTTTTAAACACACTTTTCATTAATGTAAATTGAGAGCATGTTATGAAAACCTGAGAGTGTATTAAGAAAATAGGAAGCTGCCATATGAGTCACACCATTGGTTCCTCTCTCTGAGTATTGTCTGCTGGCTGGCAGCAGTTCTTCGGGACCTTGAAAGGGATGTTCTCTAATCCTGCTACCTAAAAAGCTTCTAAAAGAGACATGCCAGGGAACATCTACAACATAGCTGTCAACCATCCCTTATTTGGTGGGAAACTCCCTTATCCTAGCGCCGTGTCCCACTGCTGTCCCTTATTGATGATGTCCCTTAAATTTCCCGGGTTTCAAAGGAAGCAGCTCCTCTCCCTCCCTCCGTGCCGGCCAGGGAGGAGGGAGGCTCCAACTGTGTTGCTCACCCAATAAGGAGTCTAAGAACGACTGGGGGGTGGAGCTTGCATGCCTTGTGCCGATCAAATCAGCCGTGTTGCCTGGGGACTCGCCTTTGCTCAGCGCTTCCCAGCGGAGAGGTGACGGTGGTTTTCCTTGCTGCATCCCCTTTGCCGGGTTGCTGCGCTGTGGGAACCACCGCTTGAGGCTTCGTTTGGCTGCTGACTGGGCTTTCTGCCTTTGGCTCGGAGGGGCTCAGAAGTTGAACATACCTGTGCTCTGAAAATCCCTTATTTTGGCTGCTGATCCCTTATTTTCAAGACTGCTGGTCCCTTATTTTCAAATCTGTAAGTTGACAGCTATGATCTACAAAGAATCACAGAATTGTAGTTGGTCATCTTGTCCAGCCTCCTGCAATGCAGAAATCTCAGCTAAAGCATCCATGGCAGATGGCCATCCAACCACTTCTTACAAACCTCCAATGAAGGAGATTCCACCGCCTTGCGAAGGAGTCCATTCCACTGTCAAACAGCTCTTTTTCTTTCTTCTTTTGAATTTGCATTTTATTTATTTGTTAACATTCTTATACAGTGGTGCCTCGCAAGACGAAGAGAATCTGTTCTGTGATTCTCTTCGTCTAGCGGTTTTTTCGTCTTGCGAAGCAAGCCCATTGGCGGATTAGCGCTATTAGCGCTATTAGCGGCTTTTAGCGGCTTATCTGCTGATCGGATCAGCTGATAAGCGGCTTAGCAGCTTAGAAAAAGGGGGGGAACCCGCAGGAACTCGCAAGGCATTGTCGTCTTGCGAAGCAAGCCCATAGGAAATTAGTTTTGCGAAGCACCCCCAAAACGGAAAACCCTTTCGTCTAGCGGGTTTTCCGTCTTGCGAGGCATTCGTCTTGTGGGGCACCACTATATTACATCGGTAAAGGTTGTCATATTACATTATAGGACTTACTATAATATAATTTCCAACATGTACAGTGGTACCTCAGGTTAAGTACTTAATTTGTTCCGGAGGTCCGTTCTTAACCTGAAACTGTTCTTAACCTGAAGCACCACTTTAGCTAATGGGGCCTCCTGCTGCCGCCGTGCCGCCGGAGCACGATTTCTGTTCTCAACCTGAAGCAAAGTTCTTAACCCGAGGTACTATTTCTGGGTTAGCAGAGTCTGTAACCTGAAGCGTATATAACCTGAAGCGTATGTAACCCGAGGTACCACTGTATACAAAAATTATATACAAATTTTATATACCTAGAAAGAAAATGAAACAAAAAACAAAGAACAAAGGAAAAAAACAAAAACAATTTCCCCCAAAAATCATATACATACCAACACACTTGACTTCCTGTCTTTCCCATTGTATATTCCTTTTTTACAAATGAATGTACTCTTATTATTGTATATTTCTTTACATATTATCTAATACATTCCTATATCAATATGTGCTCTTAGTCTTATTTCTCAACTCAGTCTCACTCCAACGTCAGTCAAATGCTAGCATAGATAGCGAACCTTTACTGTATTTTTGAACTTATGTTTTATATCTATCCCACTTACCCATAAATTTTTCTTTTGAATTGCCTCTCAGGGTATTTGTTAACTGCGCCATTTCAGCAAATTCTTGTAGCTTGTAATGCCAGTTCGTTATTGTCGGGGCTTCCTGTTCCTTCCACCCCTTTGCCAAGCTGGGGCCGTTGCATATAAGAATACAGTGGTGCCCCGCAGGACGAATGCCTCGCAAGACGGAAAACCCGCTAGACGAAAGGGTTTTCTGTTTTGGAGGTACTTCGCAAAACGAATTTCCTATGGGCTTGCTTCGCAAGACGAAAATGTCTTGCGAGTTCCTGCGGGGTTTTTTCCCTCCCCCCCCCTTTTTACCAAGCCGCTAAGCCGCTTATCAGCTGATCCCAAGCCGCTAAGCCGCTTATCAGCTGATCCGCTAAGCCCGCTAAGCCGCTAATAGCGCTAAGCCGCTAATGGGCTTGCTTCGCAAGACGAAAAAACCGCAAGACGAAGAGACTCGCGGAACAGATTCTTTTCATCTTGCGAGGCACCACTGTACCTCCCTAAAGGCCTTTGGGATGTCCCTGCCAACAATGCTTAACAGAAATGCCTCTGGTCTTTTAAAAAAAGTTGTTCCAAACATTTTTTTTCAACTCCTCGTAAATTAAGCCCCAGAACACTTTGATCTTCCTACATGTCCACCACATATGATACATGTCGCCATTACTCCCACCACACCTCCAACACTGTCAAACAGCTCTTATCGTCAGAAAGATCTTCCAGATTAACATCTCACAGCAAACGAAACTGATCTGTAGGAAACACAACTTGAAACTAAAGAGACAAGGCAGGTATTTTTGTAAACTGAGAAATATTTAATAAAAATATTTTTTATTTTATTTTATTTAAAAAAGGAAAGATCTTCCAGATGTTTAGTTGGAATCTCCTTTCTTGAATCCATGGCATGTGCTGTACTCAGCTCTCTCCCCAGGGAGGGATGCTAATTTCTTCCTTAAAAGGTGAGCAGGAACAATAATAAGTGGTGGGTCTTCTCTTGGATGGGGAAGGGGAGAAACTGGACATTCTTTCACTCAGTCTTGCCTGTTTGATAAATGGATGACTGGCTGATATCATGGGTACAACTCTAGCCTGATATACACATGTATATTTATTGTTTACATATATAATTTTTATTAAATTTTCTGTTTTACAATTTAAAATATTCATTTGAGCATCTTTAAAATATCAATGACTTCCCTTCTTCTCCTTCTCCTGGTTCATTTTGCATATCATAAATCCCTGCATATTTAACGAAAACTATACCATTCAGTATTCCATTATTGCATCCATAAAAACTTGATTTTGCGACATGTGTGGGTGAGCGATTTTCGGCATTTCCCCCTAAAAAAAGCTCAGCAACCCTCTGTAATTCCCGCCCCCCAAAAGCTCAACACCTCTGGACAATCCTACCTCCAAAAAGCTCAATAATTGTTTGCCATCTCCCCCCATTTTCTGAAATAATAAATAATAATAATAATAATAATAATAATAATAATAATAACAATAATAATATATTTATACCACGCCCATTTGGCCGGGCCTCCACTCTGGGCGCCTTCCAACAAAATATTAAAATACAGTAATGCATCAAACATTAAAAGGTTCCCTAAACAGGGCTGCCTTCAGATGTCTTCTAAAAGTCTGGTAGTTGTTGTTCTCCTTGACATCTGGTGGGAGGGCGTTCCACAGGGCGGGCGCCACCACCAAGAAGGCCCTCTGCCTGGTCTCCTGTAACTTGGCTTCTCACAGGGAGGGAACTGCCAGAAGGCCCTCGGCGCTGGACCTCAGTGTCCGGGTAGAACGATGGGGTGGAGATGCTCCTTCAGCCCCCCCCCCAAAAAAAAAACACACAGAAAAGTACAGTCATTTTTCCTTCCTTTTTTTCCTTCTCCATTTGGGGACTGAGATGCAGGCTTGCTTTGCCTGTTGATAAATCTGGTCCTGCCTGTGGCTGCTACTTGCACTCTGAGGCAAGGCAGCAACGGCACCCAACATGCTCCATAATGTCAAAGTCTGCAGCGATTCTCAGTTTTAACTTCCAAGGAACGAGCCACACTTTGGAAATGCACTATAACGGTTTGGTATGTGGGCTGGGAGATGCTGCTGCTGCTGCTAGAGAAAAGAGGAGCTGCTTAGGCACTTTGAAAATAAGCAGCAAGGCTTAAGCTGGGTATTAGTGGACTGCGGCCAAAGGAGTTGAAGAATGTTAAGTCATTAGCTGCAGGTTACTTAAGGCAGAGCGCGGGCAGGAAAAAAACAGGAGTCATGTTGTGCAACTCAAGTGTGGTGTGCTGTTCAGCGGTATTCTGGAACGTGACCAGTTAGATTAGCCAAACTGAACTGTTAAGAGGCTACGAGTCTTTCCCTCACAGCAACACTAGTTTACCTCAGTAACCTTACATGAAAGCCTCATGGCTTTCAAAATTAACTTTTATATCATTGCAATTTAGACATTTTCCAATTCTAATTACACTCATTACAGAATATCTCAAAAATAGATAGATGATAGATAGATAGATTGATGATAGATGATAGATAATAATAATAATAATAATAATAATAATAATAATAATAATAATAATGATGATGATGATGATGATAGATAGATGATAGATAGATAGATAGATGATAGATAGATAGATAGATAGATAGATAGATAGATAGATAGATAGATAGACAGATAGAGATAGATGATAGATAGATAGATGATAGATAGATAGATGATAGATAGATCGATAGATAGATAGATAGATAGATAGATAGATATAGATAGATGATAGATATAGATAGATAGATAGATAGATAGATAGATAGATAGATAGATAGATAGATAGATGATAGATAGATGATAGATAGATAGATAGATGATAGATAGATAGATAGATAGATAGATAGATGATAGATAGATAGATAGATGATAGATAGATGATAGATAGATAGATAGATAGATAGATAGATAGATATAGAAAATTTCTCATTACAAGTCTTCAGACAACCCTGCTAGGGATGTTAATTGCTTACAATGATCTTTCAGATATCGGATGAATTTACTCCAGTCTTTTTGGAACACTTGATCGGATTTTTCCTGTCAGCTTCGCCAGTTCCTCAAAGTCCATCATCTTCATCTGCCACTCTTCTTTCGTTGGTACTTCTTGTTGTTTCCATTTTGGGGCTAAAAGAATTCTTGCCGCTGTTGTTGCATACATAAATACTCTTTTATCTCCCCTTGGTATCTTTCCACCCACTATCCCCAATAGAAAGGCTTCTGGTTTTTTAACAAAAGTGTTTTCAAACACTTTCTTTAACTCATTATATACCATTTCCCAGAAAGCCTTTACCTCTTTGCAAGTCCACCACATGTCTTTGCTCAAATCTCATCCGCAACTGTGAAAAGTTGTAGAGGTGTGGACATCTACAAAGGATGAACTATAATTCCCCCAACTCCCAGTTTTCATTTAGGAGAGAGAAGGTTTCAAGTCTCCCATTCTGCTAGGGTTTTCCCAATTGAGGATTCGTTTATCTGGGTCAGTTCACCAGTTCTCACAGCCAAATTCCCATCACTTTGCCCCATGCAGTCAATTTACTGTAGGGTAGAGCTTTAATTCTAACACTGTTTGCTTTATAATGATATTTCCCCCCCTACGTTTTCAGTCGTTCTTATTTTTATCTGTAAGCCGCCTTGAGCCCCTGCCAGGGAAAAAGGCGAGGTATAAATAAATATATACTGTATTTTTCCGTGTGTAAGACTATATTTTTCCCTAAATTTTTGAAGTTTAAAATAAGGGGTCGTCTTATACAGAGATAGCGCATAGTGCATTTTCTTAATTTTGGGTTAAAAAAAAATGGGGCCATCTTATACATGGGGGCGTCTTATACACAGAAAAATACAGTATGTATAATAATAATAATAATATAATATGGGCAGACCTCCTGAGCTATAGAACTGCTTGGTTACTCTGATACTGGGATGCGACTCCATCTGTTTGTGTCTGGCTAGTTCTCTGGCCAAAGGAGAGAATCCTGCTGTTGCCTTGGGCTGCAGGCTTCGCTTCATGTTCAATTGACCCATGAGCTGTGGCACTGCTTTGCTATTATTATAACAACAACAACAATTTATTATTTATACCCCACCCATCTGGGTGGGTTTCCCCAGCTCCTGTCATCATCATCATCATCATCATCATACAATCAAACATTAAAAATTTCCTGAACAGTGCTGCCTTCAGATGTCTTCTAAAAGTCAGATAGTTGTTTATTTCCTTGACATCTGATGGGAGGGTGTTCCACAGGGCGGGCACCACTACCGAGAAGGCCCTCTGCCTGGTTCCCTGTAACTTCACTTCTCACAGTGAGGGAACCGCCAGAAGGCCCTCGGAATTGGACCTCAGTGTCTGGGCTGGACGATGGGGGTGGAGACGCTCCTTCAGGTCTACCGGGAACCAGTGTGGGATATTTGTAGCAGCACACCTTGCATCGTGGATGGAAGAGATCGGATTCAGTTTCTGTTTGACAGAGAAGCGTTCCTGCCATTGCTTCATGTTATTTGTACCCTGCGTGGATGGGTAAATGTAGGGGCGTTGTCAGTGAATGGCCTTATGGCTGGTGGTTGGTGACAGAATTGCTAGGAATGTGGTGGGAACAGCTGCTGTTATGACGTTCCCTCTCTTCCCCCCTCTGCAGCTATGGTTGTGCTTTAGATGTTGCTGTGTGGTGGGTAGCACAGAATCCAAACAAGTTATTTAACCGGCATAAGGCGGCTGATCGCCGAAGAATTGATGCTTTTGAATTCTGGTGCTGGAGGAGACTCTTGAGAGTCCCATGGACTGCAAGAAGATCAAACCTATCTATTCTGAAGGAAATCAGCCCTGAGTGCTCACTGGATGGACAGATCCTGAAGCTGAGGCTCCAATACTTTGTTGTTGTTGTTTTTTATAAAATTTTTATTGGTTTTACAAAATTTTAGAAAACAAACAAACACTTAAAAAGACAAACATACACGTATAATTTCATAACATATTTTCATAAACCTCTTTTCTGGGACTTCCCCATACCCCCCTTTCTGCATCCCAATGTCCATAATTTTATAGCAACTCCCAATTGTTACTTTCCAACTTCTGTCATCTTAGTCATCTCTGTATTCTGACCTTATATCACTGTATCCCTTTGTTCCTGAAAACCACAACACTCTAACATTCATTAAGTTTATAATAGTCCTTAAGATAACTTTTAAATTTTCTCCATTCTTCTTCCGCCGTCTCTTTTCCTTGGTCACGGATTCTGCCTGTCATCAGAGGCTCCAATACTTTGGCCACCTCATGAGAAGAGAAGACTCCCCGGAAAAGACCCTGATGTTGGGAAAGATGGAGGGCACAAGGAGAAGGGGACGACAGAGGACGAGATGGTTGGATAGTGTTCTCGAAGCTACCAGCATGAGTTTGACCAAACTGCGGGAGGCAGTGGAAGACAGGAGGGCCTGGCGTGCTCTGGTCCATGGGGTCACGAAGAGTCGGACACGACTAAACGACTAAACAACAACAACAAGCTGCTGCTGCTGCACAAAATCAAAAGTTTTCTGCTCGGCTTCTAAATTCTTTGCTCATGCTCCTTTGTGGAATTGCAGAGTCTTAGCTCAAAATCCATTTCTCTGCGTTTCATAGAAGCGGCATGAGACGATGATATTTGAACACTTATTTGGCCCAGGGGGATCTAAATCGAGAAACCCAGTGACCCCGCAATCCCTCATGGGGCCAAAGAGTGCAAACATGCTGGTAATATTATATTATTTCGGATCATGAAGGGTTGGTTTATTTTTAGCAGCGGCATCTGCCGGAGCTAAGCTCTGGGTAAGCCGGAGCTTTGTTCTTAATTTTGTACACACCAGAACAGTTCCTGTGAGCGTCCCATGACTGGCCGCACATTAGTGCATGTTAGGCAGGACTGTAACTCTAGAAGCGGCGACATTGTTTAGAAACATCTACCCCAATGCTATTTCTGCATAACATTTTCCTACTGCAGATACGGTTACACACCATGTGCTTGTTTCAAGTGAGGCAGCTGTTCCTGTAGCTCACTGGGGGGGATTTATGCCTTTAAATCCAGAGGTTCCTCCTGGTTCTGTCTCTGCAGCCTGAAGGCCTCACTCTTGCAGCGACACATTGGCATTAAAATTAAGGAAAGCCATACTATGAATCAAGAGATTAGCAGAGATTTATATGCCTCGGTGACACAGCAAAAGGCTTCGCCCAGGTGGAAAAGACAGATCACATTTATCAGAAGGGACAAGTTGACCTGGAGGTGAGAAGTCTGTTTAAGCTACAAGTTATTCAGCTGCTTCTGCAGATACATGGAAAGTTCAGCTTGCCCATGAAGTTCCAAATTGCAGACAGGAAATGATTAATCCAGCCCCCCAAGGCAGGTACAGCAAATTTATGGTGCCTTTGAGGAGGCCTCTCCCAGAACCGGGGGGGGGGGGGGTTGCAACAGCAGAAAATGCAGAATGTTACATGATTGCCCTATAAGGGCCTAGCACATGTCAGAATGTGGTTCCCGGATGTCACGACCCCCTCAGATGCAAAGTTCATGCTCTCGTCTTCAGATGGGTTCATCCTTTGCTGCCTATTCTCCTCTCCTGTGACCAAGAAATGGATGTTCTCACCCAACTATCCTGGATCAAGAGCCAAGATCAAAAGTACTTCTATATAACAGTGCGCAGAAAAATGCTCCTTCAACTTTGCAAGAATGATTCCATCAAAATTATGCACCGTGCAAGAGTTTGTGGACAAATCCTCAGAGCCATCTTTCAGAGTCAAGCTAAATGCAAGGGGACAACTGTCCTTGATCTTTACATGTCTTTTCTGTTTGTGTCTTAAGCAGGGGCAGGAGGCTTAATTTTTACAGTGCCAAAAATTATCCAGATTGGGAGGAAAAGGTCTGAAAAAACAGAGCACAAGGAGGTATGGCGGGGGAGCATAGGAAGCTAAGCCCATCACCGTCTAGCTTGACCTTCAAATGTATCTGCTATAAATCAGTTTAGAAGCTGAACTGAATTTAGGCATGTTGACAAAGCAGCACAGCCAAAGCTATGATGCATTATAGCACAATGCCAGGTTAAACTGAGGTGCTGAATACACAGCACTTTGTTCAAACAACAGCCAGATAGAAATCGAATCGCGAGTCTAGATGTCCAAAAGAAAATGTGGATACGGTGGTAAAAATGTTCTAAGACTGTTACCTGTTAACATTACCTGTAGGAGATTGCACAGCTGAATCCTTCTACGTGAAAGAAACTTCATATGAAGTTACCACATCAGTGAAAGGGCTGGGCTAGTTCTCCCAGATATTTAGCTTTCTATGGGCAAGAGGTTGTTTATATAGCTGAATATTCAATTGTGTGATACCTTCTCCCCAAATACTAACCAGAAGTGGTACCAGGAGTGGTCACATTAATATTTTACAGCAAAAACGAACTGAAGTGACACTTTAAAGACTAACAAATTTATTATGGCATAGCAAAACTGCCTGGAAAGAGTTTTACTAACTCATATGCTGCATGTGAAAACTAGTAGCCAGGTTTCTGCAACACGCAGTGAGGATCTGTGAATGTTATACAACAGCATTTTAATTGTTAGATGCCGATGTTGCTGAGTGATTTTATTGTACAGAAACATTCAGAATTTTGCCTATATGTCATTAGACCCCCCCCAACAGAAAGCACTTTCATCAACAATTTATACTCAGGGTCCTTCATTGAAGCCCATTTATACATCTAGGTACCAAACTTCACATATCCAGCCATCAAGTAATCTTTGTGCAAGCCACATCCAATTGGATGGTTTCTTGTCCATTTCAAAGCAGTTCTATTGCAAGACCACAGAACGCTGGAATGATACCTGCATGGTTTGATATTCCCTTCCTCTGCTGCTTTTTTTGGTAGCTGCAATAACTGAAACAATCAAGCTTTCTGCCATTATCCAAATCCTGAACACACTGCCCCAGGTGTGTGGGTGGCAAAATGGGCGCAGGGCCTTTTCAGTAGTGGTACCTTGTCTCTAAGACACACTCCCTGGCAAGGTCTTGCACCTTTCTTTGAGGCAACAGGTGAAGACCATCAGACTCTTAACATGATTGCTTTTTTTCTGCTGCTGCAGTTGTTCTGCTTTTCTTTTTACTGCCTTTTTATATTTGACACTGTGAGCCACCTTCCGCACGTGTGTGAAAAGGCAAGCTACAAAGTTTCTAAATGAATAAAAATAAATCATGAGTGCAGCCTTTTCAAAGTCACACCAGGCAAATGATACACTGCTATTTGAATATCTGGCATTACTGGGAAGAAGCTTGGAGCGGGATTTAAAGTGGGGGTCAAGTCAATAAACAGAATTGAAAGCCAAGGGCTTTGTTTGCTTCGATGCCAAGCACACCTTCAGCTGTTGAGACATATAATGCCTATTGATAAGATGTTGGCAACCTATGCCCATTGACTGCAATGAAGCAAACTCCTGTTGCCATGGCAGCTGAGGGGGCCAAGACTGTTGGCTATAACCGGATAGCATGTTAACAGCACCCAGTCCCCTGCTAGTGATCACTTTTGTCCTAAACACACCAAAAAGAGGGAGCACATCTTTTGTTCATATTCCTCATGGACAGTCACACAGGTCAGGAATTGCAACAGACTTAAGGTACACTGAATGTTCAAATATATGTCGGTTGATCTCATCCTCTGCTCATGGAGCACTCTGTAAACACCAAAAAGCTGTCAAGCTTCTTAAGGACTATGTTCCAGACTGGAAAGAATCTGTTTGCTTTATGAACATGCTCCTTTTTATGTGCAAGCAGAGAAGCATTCTCAAATTGTTGTACAAAGTTCACCAAGGGTTTAAATTATGCTGGTTGCGTCATTAGTGAGTTATATCATCCTGTCATGAGCCATGAGTTAATGTTCAGGTGCTTTGTGTTGTTAAAACAATGCAGAGTTGAGTTTTAAAGCCAAGAACCATAGCAGCACTGGGTCTTGAATAAGGAGGACATATTTTCCTTGGATTTCCTTTGCACAAGTGTGCTTGTGACAGTAGCGTCCAAGCATCGCTTTCTCTAGGCTCATGGAAGCACATTCATTTGCATTTTTATGTATGAGATGTTCATTACGGGATTACTACCGAAAGAGTGCTATGGTAATTCATAAGGGGATCTTCATCCTGGGACAAACAGTCCCAAGTGAAATAAATGGAAGTTTTTGTTTGCTTTACACAGAGCTTGGCTTTATTTGGGCTTTGCCAATGGGTGTGTTCCTCTGTGCCCCCCCCCCTTTCCAGGCCATTGTTACAAATTTCTAAACAAGAACTCACACAGAGTGAAAGCAAATGAAAGGATTAAAACAAATGCAAAGTAAGCAAGGAATGCTTTGAGTTAGGAAGCGCCCACAGCTTAGTAGGTTGTAAATAGTAAAAACACATGGTTCAGTATCTTTTTTAAAAAAAGCACAAGAAACAAGAAAGCAGTTCTAGGGCAATGTATTCTTTTATTATAAATTTAGAATGAATGACCAATGAAAAAGGATCACAATGGAGTACCAAGAAAGCTCATGTATCGATTTTTTTTTTAGCAGCATTTCAACAGTCCTAGGCTCCCAACATTCTCCAAGCATGACCTCCTCAAGCCCACTCCAGTAAACCCAACCTGGACACCGTTACAAGTAGCAAAATCCTCTGGGAAGTGCTCATTTATAAGCTCAATGGAAACAGATGGGAATGGCTCAAGAACACAGATTCCTTTCAACAAGGTTTCCCAAAAGCCTATACTCAAGGTTCCCATAGCAAGAGGAACTGGATTCAAACCACTGTCTGCCAGGTTGATACGGTCCCTTTATACTAGTAAAGATGGGGGGGGGGGTCATCAATGTGTATCTACCAAAATATGACAAATTGCAGTTCTAGGGCCAGAGACCTTGTAGGCCTCTTCAGTAGTGTCTTCATATGACAACTGGCAGACTTGGATGCCTCTTCAAAAAGGGACAACACGTTTCTGAGTATTGGACACTGCCTTTAGCAGTTCCGAAGCAGTCGCGATGTGATTTTTCCCAGGCACCCTTGGCAATGTCCTAAGTCCCAAGCGACATCAGAGATACCCACACTGCAGCTCCTACCCCTGCAAGCACTGAACTGGCAGGGAGAGCTGTAGCTTAGATTCCTTCCACATGCTCCGACATTTGATCAGAAATGGTTCTTGTATTCACTCCTCCTCCAGTTATGAGGGTAACTGTAGTATAAAAATCTTAACCACCAAACACTGTTGGTTAGCACCCCAAACTGTCCTAGATTGCTCCCTTTCAGACACTGGGCATAACACCGCCAATCTATGTTACCGTTGACACTGGGTGCATCAGGAAAAAGCAATGCAAAACCTTTCTGAAACCCCACCTCCCCCCTCCCTTGAGCTTGCTGACAGATGGCTGTTTTGAGAGCAGAATTGGACCTATATACAAGGGGTGGAAAATACTTGTTTGATTTGAGGTCTGACACATAACGAAGCTGAGCTTTTACTAAAATCCTCTGTGGGTGATATTTTTTACGTAAGACTGTAGCAGTACGACACTTTACCTGTTACAGTAAAACATGAGAGATACTATCCTGGCTTTGCTGGTGGCTGACTGGTAGAAAATAACTTTAATTAGAAAGTTAAATGGGTTGCAGGGTGAGGAGAGAGAGAGAGAGAGAGAGAGAGAGAGAGAGAGAGAGAGAGAGAGAGAGAGAGAGAAACAGCACAAAGATAGACAAATATAATACTGACAAGCTATTCCCCCTTCTTTGGTACTTTCTAAACTTTCTTATCCAAAATATATGAGGGAAATGCACCATTAAAAAGTTACATTTTTGTAAGTATTTACAAATTCAATGTTCATACAGTATTATACACAACAATATGATATGAACCGAGTTTTTGCCAATGTACCTCTGCACTTTGCTTCCAGTATCATTGAACAGCACTTTTTTTTTTTTACAAAAAAAGAATCTCATCTTTTTGCAGATTGCTTCATCATTTATCAAACTGACAAACACATCCCAGGTTCTTTTAAAAGATTAAAAAAATGGCTACTGAATGATACATTATGTACAAGTTTTACTAGGGATTAAGTTCTAGGCAATTATTTTCACCTCACTTATAACTTAAGGTAGTGTTACCTACTGTAAGCATATATATATATTTCTTTAATACATAAGAAAACGGCACCACATGTTATGTCACCAATGACACAGATGTTATGTACAGCAGATGTTAGATTCTGACGACAAATCCTTGCTGATTAGCTCTTACTGCATGGTTTAAATAGGGAGCTCTGCGCTCTGGAGGGGAGACCTTTGATTCTTTTATCTCAGAGGCACCCCCTTCTTCCATGGAAGGAGCAGCGATGTCAGACGTACGGCAGGATGGCGTACATGAAGAGAGCCATGACGGCAGCGCTGAACAAGCCAGCCACGGGGACAGTCACAAACCAGGCGACAAAGATATTGCGGAAGAGGTGCCAGTCAACAGCCTTCTTGGAGCGTATCCAGCCAACTGCCACCACAGAACCAACCTTGGAAGTTTGAGAAGGGAATCAGAATTAAAGGCATCTTAACATGGGCAACAGATGCTTTATGACCTGGGGTCCATAAATTTGGGTTTGCTTTTAGTAACCAGCTATTATCTGTGATCACCACCACCCTACCATCCCTCTGGCATGTAAGGCGATTCAGGGGAAGGGCTGGGCCAAACGAAACCATGCTTTGGAGGCACGTGGAAGCAGCAGGAGATGCGCCAAGTACCTCCAAAGCCTGGCACTAAGCAAGATCAATCCGTTTCACGAGTTGCGTGAAAATGACATGCCTCATCCCCTCCATTTTCTTTGTAATGCAAGCCTCCCACTTTGAACTGGGTATTCCAGGGACTTACAATTGCCAAAAAGACTTGTGGCAACTGCTGACCAACCAGCAAACACATTTATGGACCCCTATCTATGACAAAACCAATGCCAGTCAGCTGAAGCCCAGATTTACAAATTATCTGAAATTGGAATTCCTGCTTCCTTTTCACACAGGAGAAGAGCTCTACATGAATTTATCACACAAACTGAAAACTATTTGGGATGGGACAGGGAAACACACCTTTTAGTGCCTTGCATAATTTGGATTCCATGGCAGTTCTTATTCTTATTATTTCTAGTTTTACATGACATTCTCCTTAATTTAAGGCCTGTGATAGCAGTTATTGAGCCATGCCCCTTTCAAAGGAAAGGCTAACCATTACAAATAATAAAATCAACCGTGTTTTATGTATTTAAAGTAATATATGTTGCTTTTCAGGGCAAACCATTTCCAAAGCAACTTAACAAGGTAATTTAAACAAAAAACAAAAAATCCACCACTCAGTAACAAAAACTACAACTAGCAAGTTATAACAAATATAATGCCCAGACGTTTGCTACACGTGACATAGGTAAAGCTAAAGGGACCCCTGACCATTAGATCCCATCATGGCCGACTCTGGGGTTGCGCCGCTCATCTCGCTTTATTGGCCGAGGGAGCCGGAGTACAGCTTCTGGGTCATGTGGCCAGCATGACTAAGCTGCTTCTGGTGAACCAGAGCAGCGCACGCAAACGCCATTTAGCTTCCCGCCGGAGCGGTACCTATTTATCTACTTGCACTCTGACGTGCTTTCGAACTGCTAGGTTGGCAGGAGCAGGGACTGAGGAACGGGAGCTCACCCCGTCGCGGGGATTTGAACCACCAACCTTCTGATCAGCAAGTCCTAGGCTCTGTGGTTTAACCCACAGCGTCACCCATGTCCTGTGCCACAGAAAGTGGAAATTAATTATGTGGCGGAATATAGGAAATCGGTGGCAAAGCTGAATTCCATAAGTGAAGAGCATATGGCTTGAGGTTGGAGCTTAGATATTTTGTCCAGCTTTGAGCCCCATCCTGGAAAGAACAAGAGCTCTTTTTCTAGCAAGCTGCAAATCTAGTGTTCTTCCATCCCTGGTATTGGTACGTTATCTCAGATATGCCAAAAGGGCTGACAAATCTTCTATCACTCTGGCAAATAGAAGAAGTATGTGTTTTTCCTGTTCTGATCACTGCCATTTTAGGGCTTGCCTGAAGCTGTTCTCTGGATGAAGGCTTCTAATACAATATATTCGCTCAAAAGAATAACTATGTTTTCACATCTCAAATAATGGACTGTGATTTGTCTTATGTGAGCAACTGCCATTTCTTTTAACTGCTTAA
Source organism: Podarcis bocagei (assembly GCF_964188305.1). NCBI lineage: Eukaryota > Metazoa > Chordata > Lepidosauria > Squamata > Lacertidae > Podarcis > Podarcis bocagei. The sequence continues at coordinate 9,889,997 of NC_138138.1, forward strand.
CCCAATTTCCCTTCTAAGTGCCATTAAGTTCACAGTTTGTTTTCTTGTATTGCCAAGGTTTTCCTCTTATGACCCTACATTTCTCCCTAAGGGCTGAGTACAACTGAGACACTATCATGTTCTGCCTTCCTCTTGTCAGAGAGCATCTGGAGAAGAGATACTGCAGGCAAGAGGAAGCCATTTGTGAAAGGAAGGACGCTAAATAAGAAGGCTTCGTATTTCCTTCCAAGCAAGTTTGGAGTTGGCTGGAATTGACTGATCAGGTGCACCAAATTACCGTATTTTTCGCTCCATAGGGCGCACCAGACCATAGGGCGCACCTAGTTTTTAGGGGGGGGAATAAAGGGGGAAAAATTATCCCCCCCAGCCCCAAAGAGCAAAGAAACCATCCCGCTGTCTTGGCTTCCTCTTTAGCCACGCACAAATTCTCCAGCCGGGAGAGGCTGCGCGCGGCTTCGTTTTTAGCCGCGGGGCTGGGGCGGGGGAAGCCCGAGCTTCCCCCGACCCCAGAACAGGTCCGGGAGCGGAGGCAAGGTTGTGCAGCCTTGCCGCCGCTCCCGGAGCCTGCGGGCTGGGGGAGCGCTCCAAGGGCTTGCGGATAGCTGCCCAAAGCCCGGGGAGTTGGCACTGTGCTCCCCGGGCTTCGAGCTGCAGGCTGCTATCCGCAAGCCTTCGGAGCCTAGGGGAACTCCCGCCGTGCTCTGAAGGCTTGCGGATAGCTTCCTGAAGCCTGGACAGCGAGAGGGGTCGGTGCGCACCGACCCCTCTCACTCTCCAGGCTTCAGCGAAAGCCTGCATTCGCTCCATAGGACGCACACACATTTCCCCTTCATTTTTGGAGGGGAAAAAGTGCGTCCTATAGGGCGAAAAATACGGTAAGTGGTACAGTAACATACAGAATTATCTGAAACAACACATTTGGTTGCTCTCTTCCCAATCTCCCCTGCCCCCATCCAAATAACTAGAAGTCTATATGTAACACATATGAAGCTGCCTTAAAAACAGATACTGGTCCATCTGGCCTTCTTTGACTGCAACCAGCAAGACCTCAAGCAGAAAGAAGTAATTCTCAGCCCAACTACCCAAGATCTTTCTTAGCTGGAAATAGTAAAGGTAAAGAGACCCCTGACCATTAGGTCCAGTCGTGACCGACTCTGGGGTTGCGGTGCTCATCTCGCTTTATTGGCCAAGGGAGCCGGCGTACAGCTTCCGGGTCATGTGGCCAGCATGACTAAGCCGCTTCTGGCGAACCAGAGCAGTGCATGGAAACACCGTTTACCTTCCCGCTGTGGTGGTACCTATTTATCTACTTGCACTTCATGCTTTTGAACTGCTAGGTAGGCAGGAGCAGGGACCGAGCAACAGGAGCTCACCCCGTCACAGGGATTCGAACCACCGACCTCCTGATCGGCAAGTCCTAGGCTCTGTGGTTTAACCCACAGCGTCACCCGCATCCTGATTAGCTGGAAATGGCAGAGACTAAATCAAGGACCTCTTGGATGCAGCACATGTGCTTACTACTAAGCTATGGCTCTCCTCAAAAGGGATGTGGTAGGGAAAACCACATTTTCTTACTGTAACGACTGTCCACAGATTTGAACACTGCTGAATTAATGTAAGAAGGGCCAATATATGTTACAGTGGCAATGGCAGCTATATAAAAATAAAAACTATATCAGAATAATGGCTCCTTCACTTGTCTATCCCTTCTGCCTCCTGAAGAGTCCGTGCAAATAGAAAGGCATATCCACCTCTGTTAAAATATTCTAGAGATTTATGGTTTGTCAGATAAATTACTAGGATGCAACATTCCAAAGGATTAATTCAATCCAATTAGTGTTGATGGCATAGCTCAGTCTTAGTAACCAAGAGTTAGTCATAGGACTATCTCTGATCAAATCAGTTCTGAAAGCCACAAGTCTGATCATAGTTACAGTAAGAAGTTACTGGCTAACATTCAACGTCTGTAATAAATTTCTTTTCCCCCTTGTCAGTCATTGCCCCTAGACCATAAGATAAAAATGGATAGTCACGAACATGCTTTGTTCTTCATTTTGCCTGGGGAAGTTTCACCTGATCCTTTCCAGAACAGGACCTACACCACCAGCAGGAATCATGTGTGCAAATGCAAGGTTGTGCTCACATGACGACTGCTGACACTAGTGCAGCAACACTGGAACATTTATCTGCACAGGCACCAGGCAAAGTGGTGAGTGAGCAGTGATAATGTTTAGGATGACAAGAGGTCTGTGTGCCCTGCAGCCTTCCAAGACTGTTTAAGTTATCCTGTTGTTCTTAGGTGCAGCAGAAAACACGATTCTGTCACCAATGTGGACGTAAAATTCAATTGCCAGCCCAGATGGCTTCTGTACAAGGAATCTTTGCCTGGAGTATGGGGATGGGGTTGGCTTCTGTTTATAAAATTGTTGGGGGGGGGGGGGCTTGTAGCACTCTTTTCTAGCCCTGAAGGTAATAGGCATGTGACTGTAATCAAGGTATCTAAACACATCATTTAACTTGACCTCATATTACAATATTCTGCAATCTTCTTTAAGGAGAATAGTGATATGTTCATACATGAACTGTTATCAACTCCTAGAGATTTTGTCTATTCTTCAACCTCATTACTTGCTATGGATTTTCCTTGCAGCAGATTTTTTATTTGTTAGGGTGTTTTTTTAAAGAGATGGGGGGACTTGGGGGAGGAGAATAAGAGAAATGGAAAGTGGGCAGTGGTAGAGATATGATATATGCTAAAATAAAAGGGGCAGGTCTGAAAGCATGAATAGTGATGTATATGAAAAGTACCACAATTTAATTTTAACACCAATTTTAAAAATATTCAACTTATGCTCTGTTTTGTTTCATGAATTTCCCCAATTTTTAGAGGGTATCAGTGACACTGGCATCAGTTAACCCATTTCTAAACATTATCAAAGTTTAGCTGACTACGTTTTGATGAGAATACAGGTTAGAAAAGCAGATTAATCACTGAAAAGCTACAATCTGTATAGACCTTCTAGTTCCGATTGGCTTGAAATCAAATACCATTTGCCTTCAGATACATGAATGCTTGGTTCTGTATTTCAATGACTTGTGATGTATGCTCCTAAAATTATGCACACCACAATCCATGAAAGTTACATATGAGAAACTGCAAATCTGGGGGAAGAAAATAAAATGTATGAAACTGTTAGTCGAAAGCTAATACTAAGAAGTTTAAGTTTATATAGAAGCAAGGAAACTAAAAGTTAAGATGATGACTATTGCTTGTTAATACACTACAAAATGAATACTACAATGTGTTTTATAAACAGCAATAAGAGTAATAATATAATATATACATTCTTTTTCTTTTCGCTCTCTTTTTTTAAAAAAAAGAAAACCTCCCCAACATTCTAACATTGGGGGGAATTTGCAACTCACATGTTTTGTATAATTTTGTAAATAACTAAATTTCCATATTTTAATTATTGCTTTTTTTAATTTTAAAACTTGCTTGGTAGTATATTACTTAATGAAGGCAAAATGGGATGTGGGGGAATCAGCACTTGTTATTTGTTTTTGTTTTTTCTTTAAAGATTGAGTATGTGTTTAATCGACGTGACCACTGCAGACTCCAATACCTTGCAATGAGTGGAGCTTATTGGAATACCCACATTTGAGGCTACAAGTACGGTTAGCGCACACATTACTTCAATGCAAAATCCACTGTAAAGAAATAAAAAAAAGACAGATGGAGATTTTGAAGTGTAAGAGCGACACACAGGAAATCCCATGCCATGCATTCATCAGGAAAGTAGAAGAATGAACGATGAACAGTGTCAGAACCTCCAGACAAAGAAGGGTGCAGCAGATCAACGTTCACATGGCATGACCTGAGGAAAAAGTTACTGCTATTCAGGGCCAACTCCACCGTGCATGGCAGCAAGTTTTGGTGTACAAGTCAAGGGCAGCACAATGTAGATTTTTAGTTTGCTATTTTAATTCCAGTAGGCGGGCGAGACTTGGATTTCTTGCCTCAGACGTCAAAATGCCTTGGGCCATCCGCCCCTACTACACTCTAAAACATTTGGGCTAGTGTCATTATTCCTAAATGTTCTCATGTGCAGTTCCATGACCATGTGAAAACATCGAGATTAGACGGTTCCTGGTGTGCAACCCTGCCAATCTTTCCTTCTGCACAAGGCCTTCTGAAATTAATGGGCAATGCAAAAAGGCCAATGGTTGATGGATTGCTCTTTTGGGGAACATACTACTTTGCCGAATTCCATGTGGATGCGTAGGGAATAATCTGATAACAAGTGTTTGTGGGGGAGAGGAAATACTTTGAATCCGCAATGTGCAAAAAAGGGTGAGATGTCTAAGAAGGGAACCTGAGGGCTGCCTATTCATATGAGTGGAGTGACGGGTGGGGTGGGGAGAGTTCTTGGATGTGAAATGGACGTGTGCATTTCCTCATTGTGGTATCATGCCGCTATAAACTGATCTGGGCAGCAGAGTTAAAACACGAACAGTCCAGACCGGCCTGGCTGCAGTCACATGGCAAAGGCATACCTTGCAGTGTGTAGTACTGACAGGAAGTCCAATATTGGAAGCTACCACAACTGTGAACGCCGAAGCCAACTCAATAGTGAATCCACTGCAGGAAGCATAAAAAAAACACTTCACAGTCACTCTTTCTTAAAAAAAAGTGTAATCAATCAGTCTGGGCTGACACCATGCAACATGCCAACGTCTTACCAGCATCGTCTCCAACCGGTTCCCTCCGACTGATCTTTGGTCATTGAGTTATATTAAGTGAGAGAACAAAGAGCTGCTGAATAACAAAAACTGGACACACACATCCACATTAAATTAGCTGAGCAGCTCGCTGCTACTGACAACCTATACTACATTCCAATAAATCATGCTCAATTAGTAAACAGGTTAGCAGCAGAGGTCTAGTATGCATTAAAAGCAAATAAAAAAATCACAGTTTGGTTTCTTTTTTTAATCATTCAGAAGCACATGGAAAACTACTTCGATTTTTGCCATTTCCTAATTTATGCCTCTCTATGCTATTCAGACATTGGTAGGCTATTCTGCCCAACTAGACCTCAACAATGCAAACAACATTGCCATTAGTTTAAAGAGAAAGCTACGTACATCACTACTCCGATCAAAACCAGGAATCATTAGGCACACATATGCTACGGCATAGCTAGCATGAGATGCCAGGGCAATTAGATGCAGGAGATGGGCACGTACCTTGATGGCGTGATGGGCGTGAGGTCTTTTCCCATGGTTTGGATCACTCTTCTCCCCCAGACCCAGAGGCCCACACAGATGCCAACGCCCCCGTAAAGGAGCAGCCATACGGGGGTAGGAGCTTCTTGCAGTACGCCACCCTTGTCATAAATAAGCCAGAGGGCAACCAAGGGGCCAATAGCATTGCTGGAAAACATAGCAGTGAAAATATATGAAAATATATTATCAAATCCTAAATGCTTCACTCAATACCCCCCTAGTCACACTGAACAAAGACAGAAGAACCTTACAAAAACAGCCATTCATTTATTACAATTTACATCCTTCCTTGGGACGCGGGTGGCGCTGTGGGTTATTGCTCCCTCGGGCAATAAAGCGAGATGAGTGCCGCAACCCCAGAGTTGAGCACGACTGGACCTAATGGTCAGGGGTCCCTTTACCTTTTTACACCCTTCCTTGCTGCATATTGCGCCCATGATGATGAGACACACTATTTTACTCTACAAGGAAATACCACAGTGGTGTTTTCACAGACGTGAAGCTACTACACAGCAGAAAACTGGAGTTTTAACTTTTTCTTATGTCACAGAGATAGGACAGTATGAATGCTAATGGGCCGATCAATTGTGAACACAGCTAATTTCCCAAACTGGACATTTCAGAAGCACACCGATATGATCTAGTTTTCTCTCCCCAGGGCGGAGCTGAGCACATTTTTATTCTTTACCAAACAGAGATGGAAGTTCTATGTGACACGCACTTCTGAAGCACAAGCTCACAGCAAGAACACTGCAAGCCAAATATAGAATGAATAGGCCAATCATCCATGGCCCTGTGCAATATTCTATGGCACTGATTTTGCTATCTGTTACCTAATACTAGGAAAGCATAGAAAGCCAGAATTGGTTACCAGAAGAAATACCTAAAATACCCAGTACTAACAATCCAAATTTAATGAATTAACAAGCCAAAGCTTTCTCAGGACGTTGGCAATGGAGAATGGCATGCACAGAATGCACAACCCAAGAACTGACAGCTAGATACAAGGACTAGCGTTGGCTATATTTAGTCTAAGCACCTTGCCAAAATACACAGCTGGAACAAGGGCAGTGGCACTGTCTGACATGGTGCACAACAAGAAGGCAAAGTCTAGAAGTTAATATTTTCTGAAAAATGGGAGCCCCAGCTTTCAGATGATATAAATCTTGCAACTTTGTGCCTGACACATTCCCTAGGAGTTAAAGGCAGTCGTCAACTTACCAAAAAAGAAAAAAGAAAAACACTAACTGCCAACCAGAATGAAATCCTTAAACTCAAGTGACTCTTACGGCTCAGTAGGAAACAGGTTTATACTGCAATGGTGCAGAAAAAGGTTGTCAAGCAACTTTGTTTGCAGAGTCATAGAAATGTGGTGTTTCAAGAACAACTAAACCCCAATTGCAGTTGAGCTATCAGGGCCAAGAAGGTGGAGAAGCAGTTTAATTTAAAATCCAGTGTTGTACAACCCGTCACTTACAATTTACCAGTGCCACCCAGCAAGCCAACAAACCCCTACCTAGAATGACTGCTTCCCCCTCTATGTTAAAAATACCCCAGGTTTTGACGAGCCCATATGTTTGGCACCAGTCACTGACCAAAGTAAAGAGCTCCTGGGATTATGTGCCTTCCCTACTCTTCTTCCATCAGGTACAAAATTGGCCTGGCCCAAACTAATGGCCATTTAAAATTTAAATGTCTGCTTTTGTTAATAAAAAAAAATCTGTTTAATCTTAAGCTTTCTGAACTGCTCCCTCTTCCTTTTCCCTTGTATTTCTAGGATCTTAGATGGTAATATTTAATAAAACAGAGATCCACCTCATTCAGGAGTGCCTCCTTGTTTGTCACAGGGTTAAAATCCAGGCTCCAGGTCTGAAGGTGGAGCGAGAGGAGCTCTAGATGGATTTGGGGCTGCTTACGATAAAGATAGCAGCTCACAATAGCAGCCCTTCCCCTTGGGCTGCCTCTGCAGGGTGCCATGACAAAAGTCAAGAAAAAACTATTCCCTCTCTGAACTGTGGGCCTTTTAGATTTATATTTGCACAAACATTGTTTGCTAGGAATGATCCAATTACCTATTGGTATTGAATTGAAACAGAACACTTATTTCCATTGTTTTCCAACAGCTTGGCTTTTGACCCTACCATCTTTCTGCTAAATTAATCCTTTAAATACTCCACAATGGTGTTATTGTATATTGTAGGGAGCTGAGTGGGGTGCAGTGCATCTCTATACGCTTTGTGCAAGCAGACACAGCCCTCCTCCCCCCGGGAGACGTTTCTGTTGATGGATGCCTAGCTCTACCCAGTGCAAGAAGGAGAGAACAGATGCAGCTCACACAACAGGGTCCAACTGCAACATCGCAATTTTTCAATTAGGAGTGAACGGCAGGCTTTCAGGCTTCATGGAAGAAAGTAAAAGAAACTTGGGGACACGGTTTTAGCTCCACGAGACCCTCACCATGCCATGGTTACGTAAGATAAGCAGGGGGAAGAAATCCAAGAATATAAAGACGGGTGGCTGGCTATACGCTCTGTACGACCAAGAAAACCAAGTCAAAGAACACACATGTACTCTCAAGTTAGCCTGTGGAGCCTACTTTACAAAACAGATAGCGTGCCCTTTGCTGCTGTGTATAGCTAGGGAGGGTCAGGAATAGCAGGCAGTCTTTCAAGCTACTTGCTCACAATGGCTATGGTTCTGCCTCCACAGTTGGAAACAGCAAGAAGAGTTTGGATTTGATATCCCGCTTTATCACTACCCAAAGGAGTCTCAAAGCGGCTAACAATCTCCTTTCCCTTCCTCCCCCCCAACAAACACTCTGTGAGGTGAGTGGGGCTGAGAGACTTCAGAGAAGTGTGACTGGCCCAAGGTCACCCAGCAGCTGCATGTGGAGGAGCGGGGAAGCGAACCCGGTTCACCAGGTTACGAGTCCACCACTCTTAACCATTACACCACACTGGCAAGGCTTCCAATGCCGGAAACCACAAGAGATTGCCCTTGTGCTGGAATCCTGCTTGCTGGTTTGCCACCAGCAACTGTTCAACCATAATAATAATAATAATAATAATAATAATAATAATAATAATAATAATAATAATAATTTATTATTTGTGCCCTCTGGGCGGCTTCCATAAAAACCAAAAATACAATAAAATATCACACGTTAAAAACTTCCCTGAACAGGGCTGCCTTAAGATGTCTCCTGAATGTCAGGTAGTTGTTTATCGCTTTGACATCTGCTGGAAGGGCGTTCCACAGGGCGGGTGCCACTCCCGAGAAGGCCCTCTGCCTGGTTCCCTGTAGCTTGGCTTCTCGCAATGAGGGAACCGCCAGAAGGCCCTCGGCGCTGGACCTCAGCGTCCGGGCAGAATGATGGGGGTGGATGCTGGAGTAGATGGGTCATTGGCCTGATCCAGGAGGCTCTTGCTATGTCCTTACGACCAAGTTACTTGGTGCAGAACCCCCAATAAGCACCCACAAAATACAATCTGAAAGCTACTGTTCTATTTAATGTTGTATTTTATTTTTGTTTTTAAGTTGTAATCACTCATCTTGTTTTTATTATTGCTTGTAAGCCGCTCTGAGCCCGGCCTTGGCTGGGGAGGGCGGGGTATAAATAAAAAAATATTATTATTATTATTATTATTATTATTTCCAAAGGACAGAGCAAATGTTGGAGGAGCCAGTAAAACACACAACCAAAGGAACGCCAGCACCCAGGCAGGGCAGTCATCAGCCTTGATGGCTGTGGAAATAAGAGGCTTGAGTTATTCGGGGGAATTCATCAGGTCAGGCTGCCTCCACCACAGGTATCAACTTGCCACCTGATTCATAAAGTAAATAAGCCTTCCAGTTGGCAGCTGTGCTCCTAGCTGCATGGTGCTCAATGAAGAGTCTATTCCGGCATTTTAAATGCCGTGGGTGGTATGAAGAAAGAAACCTAAACAGCACAAGTGAATGCAATCGCAGACGCAGAACACACCACGCAAAATCAATCATTCTCAAAACGTTGGCAGTGTTACAACAGAGTACCCACTGGGTGTTCAAATTAATGCTCAGTGGGAAACTGTTAAAAAGGTGCTGTGGAAATCTGATCGCTTCTGGCTCACCGCTGACGTTATGTAAGGGTAGGGTAGGGTAGGGTAAGGTGCCAAGGATGAGGAATGTCTCATACTGGGACCTCCAACCATAACTCTTCAGTGCCTTACCTCCTGCAAGCCAGGCAATCCCAATTTTGTGGTTCACGGCTGCTCTCTTGGCTGCAGTACTTATCTGAGTGTTGTCAGCTGACCCCACAGCCTTAACAAAAACCCACAACTTTCCAGCAGAATCAGCTGCAAATCGTCACTGTCCTGTCCTTTTCCCATGCTACCCTGCCTGCCTGATCTAGTATGCAACCTCCAACCTATCCAGGTCTCCTGTTGCTAGACCAGGGCCAGTCCAAGACAAGATGCCTCCCCCCTGGGAAAAAAACCATGTATAGAAGTCAACCAGACATGCAGTTGGATCCAATTTAAAACTGGCAATGGAACTGGGTCTTCCACAACACCCAAGGGCAGCAGGTTAGCTGAGGAAGCGCTGGGCAGGCCGCAGGGCACACATAGCTCTATCCTCAAACATCTCACCACTGTTCCCTTACTGCTCCACCTGGTGCCTGCTCCCATCCACCCACGAAAAATGCTGTAATGCTGCAGCGCGAGTGCCTACATGTGTCACGTGAACAAAGCAACACATAAGCATTACGTACTGGAGTGTGTGGCCTGGGCTGAAAGCTTCTGCTTGCTTGCTTGGCCAGGGGTCTCTCTTGACAGGACGGTCTGCAATGTTTCAAGTAAGGCACACAGGTCTATATGTGGCACTGGACACATTTGGAATACAGCACGTACAAGCTCTGGTTATCTCATGTCAAAAAGGATATTGTAGAGCAGGAAACCGAACAGGAAAGCAAAGCCAATGTGACTCAGAGATCTTCCCTACAAGACTTAGGAGCTGGAAAACCTTTTGAGTCCATCAGTCGCATTCCCTTCCAGGCAACCTATGGAGTTGCCTCCGTAGAGTAAACTGGTTTCTACAAAGCCATGCAATCTTGACTGCTCTCCATTCCAGGCAAGCAAGGGTCATTATCGGAGTTTGAAGGCATAAATTCCAGCCAGGAACAGGCACTCAAGGAAGGTGGGAAGGCTGGGGAGGGTGTGGCATAGACTGAGCTCCAAGTGCCAGGCAGAAAGGCCTGGAGGGCCACACCCCCCTGGCATGTGGCTTTTTCTTTTAGGAAGAAGAGACAACTTGGAGTAGGGAAGGGACTTGATAGAGGCTTCTAAAACTGTGCATGGCACAGACACACACAAGTGAAGTTTGGGGAAATATTGGGGTTCTATTGGCTGCCTGAAACAGCCAACAGAATCCAGACACAAATTGTCACTCAAACAGGATGCTTATTCAGGCGTGGCTAGGCCGATGTGAAACAACCTCAACCAGCAGGTAGCTGGAAGGTGGCACACCAAATACGAAAACTGCGCAAGCATTTACACACTTACAAGCAAAGGGAAGCAAAGGGGTAGCAATGTCCATATACGGCAATACTTCCTTCTACCAGTTTCTTCCGGTTTAATCACGAGGCATAGCAACTCTCTTATCTTTTCCTCCTTCCTTTGCCCTAAACAGTTGTGGCAATAGCTCTTGCATTCCGTCTTTCTGTATGGTTGTCTTGCAAACATAACCTTCACATTCCAGCCTCCACCTGATCAGCCCTTCTCACACACATTTCAATTTTCATTCTGTAATTTCTCTGATGGAATAACTTTTTTTTTTGTCTTCCACCACATTAAGAGCTCAGAATCAGCCAACAAACCTAATTTGCCATGCTTTCAGCATAGAGAAAAGAAGCTGCTGGTTCACCCTGTGCTCCATTAACTTAGAAAGGACATTTTTATCTCTTTGTGTTTTTATCAGAAAAAGCAGGGGAAATTAAGATATCACTGGGACAATCCTTGAGGGAAGTTAACAGGCTGAGCTGTAGCCACCTGGAGGAAGCAGCACTGTAATATATGCAAATCCAGCCTGAAGAGGGCTTGGCTTGCAACAGGCACAATTCCAGTTGAAAATAAAGCCACAATTCATCACACTAGAACACAATTCAGGTCCATAAAACTGTGGAGCAGATTATAAATAGCAAAGAAAGAGGAAGCCAGCAACCAGCCCACATCAAGGAGCATGCAGAAGGAATGCTCAGCACTCCCCATCCCCACCCGCCAATCTGACAATGACCCATGGAGAACTGCCATTCCAATGGCACCTTCAGCCAAACTACACAGCTTACGGGCACAATTGGAATGAGAATGATAACACCAAAGGTGGAAGAGGAAAAATATTTCCAGTGTTCAAATGAGGCCAGAATTATTAACCTCCTGTTGCAGAGGCCAGGCTGTGGCTGAGAGAGAGTGATTTACTCAATGAGTGCGTGTTGGCTTAAATTTGAACCTGTGACTTTTTGGCTCCCATTCTTAGCCACTGTGCTACACCAGATATTCCTCCTCTCTGTGAACCTTCAGAGCAGGGGTTGCCAACCTGGTCCTTACCACCCACTAGCGGGCGTTTCAGGATTCTAGGTGGACGGTAGGGGGTTCTCCGGCACAAGCCGAATCCTCCTTCCATCGAGCACTGGTGGACGGTAAAGAAATTTTACCATCAAGCAAGATGCATTAGTGGGCGGTAGGTATAAAAAGGTTGACTACCCCTGCTTTAGAGGCAGGCCTTATTTGTGCACAATATGCCTAAATCAAAAAATAGCTTCAAGCACTCACTGATATCAACAAGTGCTTTACTACAATATTAAATCACTCATTTCAGAACTGGTTCTATTTTCAAGCTTAATAGATAATTAAATGCTCTTGGGCATACAGTTGTTGCATTAATACATAATACATACAAATGTATATAAATGCTCCATAGCATTATGCAAAAGTATATCGCACAGAAGTACAGCTCCAGCTTCTTCTTCACATCTTTTATGTTTATATTGTAATTGGACCAAGTTGACATTTTTGTGCACTGCTATAGAGCTATTCATGTGGTTCTCTTTTGTGATGGCAGTTTTTAGCCAAAGCTCATCCATTCCACTGACAGTAGCATCTTCACTTTTACATAATACCTGACATATTTTATTCTTGTTTATATCCCATTGTGTTGAATATGTTTTAATAATGCAATGCCTTTGAGCACTGCATTAAGTGCTGCATTACTTTTCCATTAAATGTTGAACTATACAAAACAGTGTATTTGAATTTATTTATCAGCTGCACAGTGGTACCTCGGGTTAAGAACTTAATTCGTTCTGGAGGTCCGTTCTTAACCTGAAACTGTTCTTAACCTGAGACAGCACTTTAGCTAATGGGGCCTCCTGCTGCCGCCGCGCCATTTCTGTTCTCATCCTGAAGCAAAGTTCTTAACCCAAGGTACTATTTCTGGGTTAGCAGAGTCTGTAACCTGAAGCGTCTGTAACCTGAAGTGTCTGTAACCCAAGGTACCACTGTATTAAAAATAGGCAATGAAACGTCAGCCGTACAACTGGCCTTTGCTTTTGGCTGCTATTTTCACGTTAAATAATTAACAGGGCACCTGACCATAAAACACTAAACTTCATTGCCATGCCAAATAACTTGGGAGTGTTCCTTTGCAAAGAAAGAGTAAACACTGTATAATTAACCCAGGAAGTGCCTACTCTCCAGTTAAGAACTTGGTTACAGTTCATGCTCACAGGGATTGGAATCCCACAGCTGATTTCCCATCCGTGGCCTCATTGTTTATCTGGACTCACTCAATGAGTGAGTGCCAAAACAAAGCAAGTTTCTATGCTCCTATCTGCTACTGACATGGATCCAGGCAGGACAACCTCTCCGATGGCCCCAACTTCCGCAGTGGGACTTCGGATATCATCTCTTAGCTTAATAAGTTAAGAGATGGGTATGTTTCTTGGCCACATGCACAGACAGCCCTTTAAGCTCTTCCTTTTGGCAGGTGAGTGACCACAAAGTCTTCAATGAACTACAGCATTGTTGAGGAACCTTGTTCAGCTGGAGGCCACATTCCCTTCTGCAGGCAGGGCCAGAGACAAAAGTGAGTATAGCAGCACCTGTACATGTTACCTTTGTACAGTGAGCTAGTTTCTACACATGCTCACACACCCCTTTCTATGCAATGTCACAGCTGACAGGCACATTCCAACCAGGCAAGAGGGGGTGGGACTCTGGGCTGAGTCTTGAGTGCCACACAGAGAGGCTAGGAGGGCAGCATACAGACCCAAGTCTAACGTTTCGAAACCTTGAACTATAGCTTGCCATTTTGCCCATACTAGGAAACCATGCTTTGAAGTTGTGGTTCAATGCCCTGGCTTGCTCCAAAGTTGTTAACCAGCTCAGACGCCATACTCAATTGAAGGTTTCCTGGTTTATTTGCTTGCTGAAAGTGGAGCGACGTGGCTGTCTGTGAAGCCAAGAAGGCTCATTCATATCTCAGCTTATTAATCTGATATATGATCAAGCACAGGAAGTTCTAAAAAGCTGTAAGACTCTGCGGTGAGCCAGAAGTGGCAAATGGGTGCGTATAAAAATCAATGGGATAGGATTACAGATACCCAAAACTGGCCCAATAAAGGCAAGCCTGTTGTACAAGCTACGCTTTCTTAAAAACAGAATGGATTAATGGGGGGAGTGCAAGAAGCAACCTCTTATATTACAGCAGGCTATTTGTTTACAGTAGCTGCTTTTTGTTTCTATGCACAATACAACTAAGCCTGCCTAGGAGGTTATTTTCCAAGGCACTGAACTGACATGTGCCTTGCAACCTTCTCCTAATTTATGAACAAGAAACTGGTCATCAACTTGGTAAAACTTGCTGAAAATGTACTGTATTTTTCCGTGTATAACACGCTCCCATGTATAACACGACCCCTATTTTTTGGGACTCCAAATTAAGAAAATGGGGGGGGGGATTGCCCAGTTGATAAGCTTGGGGGGGGGACTGCCAAGGGTTGTTGAGCTTTGTTTGGCAGGGGGAGGATTGCCAAGACTTGTTGAGCTCATCCGCCTAACAGCAGCGCACACCTCACAGAAGACAACTATCATCTGCCCGATCACCGCCAGCAGCCACAAATTGCCCGCCCAATTGCCACAACAACAGCCAATTCCAAACGGCCCTTGGCGCATACATCAATCACCCGCCCAATCACTGCTGTATATCTCCTACTCGCGGCTGTGAACAATCGCCCGTCCCCCCTATGCACTACCCATGCATTTTTTAAAAAGGTAAAGGACCCCTGACAGTTAAGTCCAGTCGCAGACGACTCTGGGGTTGCAGCGCTCATCTCGCTTTACAGGCCGAGGGAGTCAGCGTTTGTCCGCAGACAGTTTTCCAGGTCATGTGGCCAGCATGACTGAGCCACTTCTGGCACATCAGAACACCGAAAGCAGAGCAGCGCATGGAAACGCCGTTTACCTTCCCACCGGAGTGGTACCTATTTATCTACTTGCACTTTTTGGTGTGCTTTTTGGCAGGAGCTGGGACTGAGCAACGGGAGCTCACCCCCGTTGCAGGGATTCGAACCACCAACCTTCCGCTCAGCAAACCCAAGAGGCTCAGTGGTTTAGACCACAGCGCCACCCGTGTCCCCCACCCGTGTATAAGGCAACCCCAAATTTTTAACAATATTTTTAAATTTAAAGAAAACCCTCGTCTTATACACAGAAAAATACAGTACTCAGCAAATAGAGCTGATAAATTCTAGCTAGACCTGTACACAAGCAATATGGCACCAAGAGGGAAGATGAAATCCAGTGCAAAGCCAACAAAAATAGTTCAGGCTTGAAGCCCTCAATCTCAGATAGGTGTTTTCATTTCTGTATTTGTTTTTCACACAAATGGAAGTTTTACGCACAGTGTGAAGATACAGCCATAGATGCAGGAACCTTTTGAGCAATGCCTGCTTTTAAAGCAGATCAGCATCACTAAGATTCTGCAGCAGATTTCACCTGGTTGGACTGCTGGAGCAAACAACAGAACTTTTAAATGATGACATTTATGACGTTCACATATGCAAGGTCTCCTCACATACCTCACATCATTGCCTCCATGAGCAAACGATCCAAAGCAAGCTGTGAGGATCTGGAGAAAGTGAAAAAGCAGGTGAACCTGTGAGGAGTCCCTCTCATCTCTCTCATCCTCCGCGGGGTCTTCAGGGGGGTGGGTAGGATCTACTAATTCAGATGCCAGCTTCATCTCCACGCCACCTTCGTCCGCTTCAATTTCTGCTTCTGCCACGGCGTTGCAGTAGCTGGAGTAGCTGTCGTATCGAACCCTCTTTTTGGAATAGGAAACCGTGTCTGTAACTAGCTTTTCGCTATCTTCTGGAGTTGACGTATCAGCCGCCTTGAAGGACGAATGCACTGGCATCCCACAGATGGCAGCTGTGTAGCAAGTGTAACTATTGTTGCGCCGCAGCAGTTTGTAGTTGTTTTCTTGCGTGGGTCGGTTGTCGCTGCCCCTGTCCAGGTGTATTTTGTGCAGTAAGTCTTTGTACAATCCCGAGTCTTTGTGCACAGTGTGATACACATGAATATCGCTCTTCATGTGGCCGTCAAAATTAAAGGTGCCGTTGGAAATTGGAGATTTCACCATACTCTGTGTCATTGAAAATGCTCTTCCTAAAACAGCAAAGAAAAGTATTTTTCCCCCAGAGGTAGCTAAAGACCTAAAGGCAACAGAACAGTGAAACTCCAAAGAAATATCACTCTTTTTAAAAAAATCATTTGTATGAGCATTTGTGCTCCATCAGAGCATATTTGCTCCTCCAAGTCCATTTTCTGGTGACCAAATTGGTCAGAGATATGTAGAGAGAGAACACAAGAATATTCAGTGGAATCCACGCTAGTCAAAGAGTTGGAAAATGGCGTTCAGGCATGATCAAGCCAAGTACTTTGTTGCTTGGGAGACAGACTGAGGCTCTTTCCTCGCCAATTGCCAACCCCTTCTCTTCTTGGACTGAAGCATCAGTCACCCACTCTGGGTTAAATGTTAGAAGAAAGAAAGCCTGTTGAAGGGGAGGGGGTAGCCACCCACCTTTCCCCAACTAATTTATCCTCCCCAATTTCTCTTGTCTTTACCTTCAGATTATAAGTCTGCAGGCAGGAACCATGTTGTTTTAAATTATCAATCTAGGTGTAATAATAACATAAATAACTGCATATGGAAAGCCATTGCAGCGTAGCGGTTAGAGTGTTGGACTAGGACCTTGGGAGACCAGGGTTCAAATTCCCAGTCAGCTATGAAGCTCGCTGGGTGACCTTGGGCCAATCACTACCTCTCAGCCTAACCTACCTCACAAGACTGTTGTGATGATTAAATGGGGGGGGGGACACCATATATACCACCTTGAGCTCATTAAAGGAAAGGGTGGGAAATAAATGCAATTAATATTTATTTATTCATTCATTCATTCATTCATTCATTCATTCCTGCTCAGCTACTAGAGTAAAATACCGTATTTTTTGCTCTATAAGACTCACTTTTTCCCTCCTAAAAAGTAAGGGGGAATGTGTGTGTGTGTTATAGAGCGAATGCAGGCTGTGCAGCTATCCCAGAAGCCAGAACAGCAAGAGGGATTGCTGCTTTCACTGTGCAGTGATCCCTCTTGCTGTTCTGGCTTCTGAGATTCAGAATATTTTTTTCTTGTTTTCCTCCTCCAAAAACTAGGTGCATCTTGTGGTCTGGTGCATCTTATAGAGCGAAAAATACGGTACTCTCGGTCTTTGAAAACAAAGACATAGACATAGACTTGTCTATTGGTGAAACATAGTTCAAATATCTCAAATATTAAAGCGCCATTTAAAAATTCAGCCAAAATATTATGTCATTTCTATTGTTCATTACCAGTATATCAGAAATTGATATGACAGCAGCCTTAAATGCATCATCCACTAAAAGAAACTGTGGTAAATGAACAGGTAGCTGTTTGAGAAGACAATACACAATTACACAGTGTAGCATACAACTGTGTGTTGTTCTTTAAAAAAACTGTTATGCACAAGCACCCAGAAAAAGAGCGTGAGCAATTATCCAAAAAAGAAAACCACATACTCTCTCTTTTTATTCACCCTGTACATCAAAAAAGTTGGGATGGGAAGGGGTTTTGCACAGAAGGGAATTGCCCACTAGATAACAGGAGGCAGCAACACAACAGAAAATAATTTATGTGCTCTTGGTTTCTCACCATATGGCACACGTGGATGGCTTCCATTTGCTATATTATCCGATACACCAGCCTCTTCTGTTCCAGAGGCAGTAAGAGGAATAGTACTTTCATCGTTTGCTTTGGCACCAGGAAGTTCTTTAAAGACAGGTGTATCCTCATCTTGTATTTTGTCAAGGCTTTCGTCAGATATCTTTGATAATGCCCCTTCTTTCTTTAACCGACCTAAGGAAAACACAGAACTTTTTTAAGGATGGGTTAATTATCCACTCTACACAAATAACTAGTATCACTTAAATAAATGCACTGACTGCTTTCCTCTTTTGTCAAGAAACCCAGAAAGTTGCCCACATCTGTAAGATTAAACTCCCTCCAGAGACCAAGGAAACAGAACATTTGCTTCCACCTACACATCAATCTAATTTAGATCACTAAATCTTAAATTTTTGTTCTATGCTTCCTTGAGCTCAAAGCAGCCTAGCTGTTAGATAAATAAAATACTCTGGCTGGGACACGAAGTACTACATGAGAAGTCTAAAGCTACCTTGGCTGAATGGGATTTCTGTTTCTCAAGTATCATTCCCCCCATTTGTCACACAGTATGTAATTTTTGGAAACAAGTTAAGTTTCAAAGGTATTTAAGATACGAAATAGGAATCTCCTGGGGGTTTTTTGTTTGTGTTTTTGTTTTTGTTTTTAAGTATGAAGCCACAGTGAGCTTTCATCTTTGGAACATGGCCTGCATTTTAAAAATACAACAACTAAAAACCAAAATGTCATGCTATGCAAGACATAAAAAGGTCACCTGTCGCAGTTATATTTAAAGCATCATCACTATTCTAGAAAACACACTGGAAAGGTATTTCCTCAGACATGGGATTTAACATTACACACATTTTGACCTCCCCCACCCCCAAAGACATACTTGCTATTTTTCTTTTCATCCACGGACACACAAATATCCAGACTAAGATAGCGAATATTACTGATACACCAATTGATATCAGCACTATTGCCCACATAGGAAGAACGATTCCTAGGACTGAAAAAAGAAACAAAATTACATCCTTCCACATTGGTTTTCTAACATTTACCATAACATATTTTTTTTTTTGCCCAGTGATGTGACTTCACACCAGCGCACCAAGCCCATCAACGTGCCTCTTTCGAACCTATTTGTTTGGGTTGTGTGTCAGCCTTTGTGGGACAGACTCAAGTGCATCCATCAAAAATGACTGGAGTACTGTCCCCAAAGTGTCAGACCACAGAGCAGAAGAATTTGTCAGCACGCTCACAAAATGTCAGGAACTCCTGAAGGTTCCCTGCTGCTCGAATTAGTGCATTACCATCAATGCACACAAGTTCTGAACCTCATGTAGGGTTATCTACACCAATAGCCTGCTTTTGGCGTGGTGCTCATCTGTTCTCCAACCTTCACAAGCAACAGTGAAACAGAGAATCCGTATTCCATCTAGACATCATAACATCTGGATCATTTGGTAAGCACCTTTAAACAAGTCTCTGCGTGTATGCAGTCTCTGAAAACATCAGCCGTGGTCATTTTCTTTATGTTCTGCTGTGTCAGAACATTTGACAATATACAACGAAGCAAAAGTTTTATAAAGTTATTTTCCCCCCAGTGGATCATGATAGGAGTTGCCCTGATGAATCAAACCTTCATATTAATCTCTGATAAGCTGTATGTTGAACAGTCTAGAAATTCCTACAGAAAAAAAGAAATGAAATAATGTCTTGAAATTTCTATCCATTGGTCATTAGCCCTCAGCAAATTAATGGGAACATCATCTGTTGCCACAATTGTTGTCAGGGAGACCAGAAGTATGTTGCTACTGTCAGGTTCTGTGACTTCTGTAGGTACTATTCTGAATGCACTGAATCTCTTGAACTGTTCTATGGCTTTTAAAAACACCATCTGAATCATGCATCAGTCATGCAGAGAGATTAACAGACAATGAATACGGCTTTGTCATCATCATCTTCTAGGTTGAAGAGATGTTTCTTTCCATGGAGGCGCAAGTCACAGCAACAGCCAAGGCGACATTTTTCCACCTTCGCCGCATCAAGCAGTTGGTCCCTTACCTTTCCCGCCCCGACCTGGCCACAGTGATCCATGCGACAGTCATCTCCAGGCTTGACTACTGTAACTCGCTCTACGCGGGGCTGCCCTTGAAGCTGTCCCAGAAACTCCAGCGGGTACAGAATGCTGCAGCGAGGCTCCTCACAGGGTCTCTGCCATGGGAGCATATTCATCCAGTGCTTTTCAAGCTGCACTGGCTCCCGGTGGAATACAGGGTCAGATTTAAGGTGCTGCTTTTGACCTTTAAAGCCCTTCACGGCCTAGGACCCTCGTACCTACGGGACCGCCTCGCCTGGTATGCCCCACGGAGAGCCTCAAGGTCCATAAATAACAACACCCTAGTGGTCCCAGGCCCTAAGGAAGTTAGATTGGCTTCAACCAGAGCCAGGGCCTTTTCAGCACTGGCCCCAACTTGGTGGAACGCTCTGTCTCATGAGACCAGGGCCCTGCGGGATCTGATCTCTTTCCGCAGGGCCTGTAAGACAGAGTTGTTCCGCCTGGCCTTTGGATTGGAGCCAATTTGATTCCCTCCGTCCCCCTTTTCCTTTTTCCTTTTTTCTTTTCCTTCTCCTGCAATGAGGCTCCATTTTAATATTTTAATGTTCCATTATTTTAATGTATTTTATTTTTGTTTTTAAGTTGTAATCACTCATCTTGTTTTTATTATTGCTTGTAAGCCGCTCTGAGCCCAGCCTTGGCTGGGGAGGGCGGGGTATAAATAAAAATTTATTATTATTATTATTATTAATCCTGTGAGATGCATTATCACTCTGACCATGTCATAGGAAACTGAATTCCTTGCTTCTCTACTTTGTGCAATGCCAATGATTCTGTTGTGCATGTTGCAGTTTTTATTTATAAATTCTGTTACACGTTCTGCATAATTTTTATTTTTTTAAAATTGTTTCACCCCAAAATTTCAAGCAGTGACCTCCTGGCTCTGTACGCTCAAGTCCTTTCAAGTCAGCTAAGTGAACAAGGCCTTACATATTTTGCATTTTTGAGGATTGTAAGCCATGAAGTGATGGAAGTGAGAGCTGGACCATAAAGAAGGCTGATCGCCAAAGAATTGATGCTTTTGAATTATGGTGCTGGAGGAGACTCTTGAGAGTCCCATGGACTGCAAGAAGATCAAACCTATCCATTCTTAAGGAAATCAGCCCTGAGTGCTCCCTGGAAGGACAGATCCTGAAGCTGAGGCTCCAATACTTTGGCCACCTCATGAGAAGAGAAGACCCCCTGGAAAAGACCCTGATGCTGGGAAAGATGGAGGGCACAAGGAGAAGGGGACGACAGAGGACGAGATGGCTGGACAGTGTTCTCGAAGCTACTAACATGAGTTTGACCAAACTGCGGGAGGCAGTGGAAGACAGGAGTGTCTGGCGTGCTCTGGTACATGGGGACACGAAGAGTCGGACATGACTAAATGACTAAACAACAACAAGCTATGGAAGCAAAGTGGCAAATGTATTCAAATGCAGTACGCAATTACCACCATCCCTCTCCATTCTTATTAAGTCCATCAAGATCTTTATCACTCTCATGTAAGCTGCCCAAATCACAAGGATTTGAGTTGCCACTGTGTTCAGCACTGAAGTTCACTATGGCATCTCTACATTTCTGTTCATTTGAAAAATGGGTATGAGGCTTTCCACCCCACCGTAAAGGTCATCTCCCTTGGCTTGACCTCTACACCAAGAAAACATTTATTATACTCTGTGGCAGTTTTTTTAAAAGAATTTCCACACAGAGCTCATGATGATTGCTCACCAGCTATGACTCCAACATGGGCCATTGAATTTGCCATACTGCTGCATGTATAATTATCTGCCTTCCGTCATAGCATGCATACTCTTAAATACCTACAGGCCCAATTCTGTACACAGGTCATGCAAGCCAGCACTGTCAATTGACAGGAGATGTAATGTGGTTTTAATTGGTAAAAACAGCATGGGAGTCCAAAGCCATGGGCATAATTTCTGGTGCTTTTGTCATTGGAGTCCTCACAGTACTTCATCCATGATATACAAACCAGCAATTGTTAAGCACAGCTCCTTTCCTTGAATCTGATACATAATATGTTGAAATCGAGTCAGTACTTTCATTTCATTGGGAATGGCAGCTGCCCATATCTTTTGTCACTCTACATACAACTGATCTGGTACAGCTGCCTATTTTTAACACACCAATAAAATCAAAAAAATAAATGACATGGTGGCACTTGTGATACAAGTAAAAGCACAAGATTTTAAATCCAAGTCATTTCCTCTGTAACTCAGGACACATGGACACACATGCTCCTTGCTCAAGAGACTGGTAATATTATAAACACATGGGCAGAGCACTGTGCATCAGATTGGGACAATCTGCTATTGCTACTAAACTGCATCTGGTGTTAACCATAAAACTAAAGCAATAACAGCTTGTGCCACTTTGCAAGTTCAACATAATACAGGACAGTGGTGTGTTGCCTGGTTCTACTGATCACAAAAAATAAAAAGTAAGGAGGATGCATTTTATTCAGCTACCCTTTATTAGCAAATGTGCATATTTAGAACATGGAAGTTTCAGCTTTTGACAGAAACAAAATCAGGGCAACTTTGGACGTTAAACTTTGGTATGTGCCTAAGGTTTTTTAAGTGAGCATATCAAGTGCTACAAATATGTCTTGAAACATGCACATCATGCAAGCACACTTGTCAAGAGACTGTGGGTGGCTGTGAATCCATGTGGGTAAATCCTATGTAGCAAACACATGATGTGCAAAGTGGCCCTCACAGATCTACAATGGCTTAGGTGAAAACACACTAGTTTGTCTTGCTTTTCCAGGAACTGCTGTCTGAATGTGTTCCTTCTTTTACGGAAAGCGAAACCAGCCCTGTCAGTTGTAACATTTATCATCTCTTTTTGTCCTTTACTAATCATCCAGCATCCAGAATGATATTCAGAAGTCCCAAAATTTCCCTATGAATTCCCCTACATTTGGTAATTTTTGAAGCCTTTGTCCCTCTTCACAGAGTGTTTGACTACAGCCGGCATGTAACATAGTGGACATCGTCAGATAATACTCACCAGGGGCACCTGTATACATTATAGAGAATACATTAATTGTTATTGTAGCAGCGTAGAAGACTGGAAGGGCTCGAAGACCATTGGGCACAGGGTCTTCCTGTATAAAGAAGAAAAGAAGATAAAATATCACAGCTTTGGAGATACTGCATCAGATACAGTCAGTCCAAAAATTCAACTCACTCCAAATAAGGAGGCCCTGAATATCTGCTAGCAAAAATCCAGCCTTTATTACCCAAATATGGCACAAAGCAAAAAAGAAAAATGTGGCTTCTGAATTCTGAAATCAGCCCCAAATTAAAAAATGAGGACAGACAACAGCGAACGGCTGGATGAGTTAAAACCGTAAGAGGCACCTTCAGCTGGTTCTGTTGTCCCCAGTGTAAGAGGCAACAACGCCCAAACAAATATTGTCACAGACACACAGAAACACAAGTGTCACCCTGTTGCTGGACAGGGCCCCTATTTCCATGAGTAATAAACAATTGTGAAAATGGTTGCACTAGATCCTGGGGACGGTGTACAGACAGATTCCTAGGCAGACAGGATCTGACAGTCTGAGTTATATCCCTTATGAGTCCGTTCTGTTCCCTAGTCTGTCATTCCCTCTCACTGGTTTGCCCATTTAGAGACGCACACAGTTTTAGAGTGTAGAAAATTATCTTGTTAGGAGACAGAAAGATTAAAGCACTTTACCTCCCTAGGGAGAATTGGCAGGAAAGGGAAATTATCAGGAGGTCTATGAGCTTTACCCTTCCTTGCCTCATAACCAAGGGAGTGTTTTGATTAGAGCAGGAGGCAGGCTGCCAAACTACATATCAGTATCACGGCAAAACAGAAATCTATGTTCACTGTCCTTATGCAGTAATTGCTGGGAGGAGTGGAACCACAAAGAATAAATGCTTCTTCGGGGCTGGTCTCCAAGAACTTTCAGTATCCCTACATGCACCATGCTATCTCTTGCTTTCCTCCAGGTTGATGGTAAGAGCACAGGGAGGAGTGGAACCACAAAGAATAAATGCTTCTTCGGGGCTGGTCTCCAAGAACTTTCAGTATCCCTACATGCACCATGCTATCTCTTGCTTTCCTCCAGGTTGATGGTAAGAACACAGGCTGCCAGGAAACCACCTCTCTTTTTAATGAATTTGTTTAACTGGAAGTTCAAGCAAGCAAGCAAGCAAGCAAAATAGCCCTAAGGGAAGGACCATAAGCTCATTGGCAGAGTATCTGTTTGCATGAAGAACGTTTCAGGTTCAATACCTGGCATTTGCTGAGCTAGACGGAACCCAGTGGTCTGACTCAGTATGGTAGTTCCCTGTGCTCCTAAAAGAGACATATTTTTTATTCCAATTGAAGTTGGCTTGTTTCAATCCAGCCGCAGTTAAGATTAACCACAGGTTCCAATGAAATGAACCATGGGAGAAAACGTTGTTTAGCTCCTCATGGGTGAGCACAGTCACTGAATACTGGATCTGTCCACCATATGAAGTCTTCATTTAAAAATTAATTGCGCTGAAACTTTAAACCTCGAGGGACTTTGAAATAAACACTTAATGTTGCCTCCCTATATACATGAAAATGCAAGGCTATCAACAATCAGCCTTCACTGGAGGGTTTGTAGTGTACAGGCGTCCCCCGCCCCACTTATGTGGAGGTTACGTTCCAGGGCCCCGTGCGCGTAAGTAGAAATTGCGTAATTGGGAAGCACCCTCTTAAAAGCCTCTTCCTACTCTTCAGCTCTCTCTCTCTCTACATAACTCTCACTTCAACTAGAATTGAATATCCAGAGCCACCTGGAGTCTGGAGAATGTGCAGAAAAGCAGCCACTGCTGCTGCGCTACCGCACGTGTCAGCTGCTAGGCGTGGAGGCTGAGCAGTGGAAACAAAAGCCCTGCTGCGCCTCCAGTCTCTTTGGGACTGCCTCCGCCCTCACTGAAATCCTCTTTGGGCTCTGGAGAGGGTCTCCTTGCGAGCCACGAGGCCTCTCCTGTCGTTTCTTGGTTTGAATTTATTTCTTTGTTTGGCTGGTTGTTTCCCAGCACCGTGGACATACATGATCGTTCATAAGTGGGGTGATGCCTGTTATCATCACAACCCTCAATTTGAATCAATTCATGGTGGCAGAAAGCAAAAGAGAGGACAGGTTTTTAAACAACTGCAGAAGTTTGAACAAAGGAAACTGGGGGTAGTGATTTTAAACAATGGCAGAGGTTTGAGCAGAGCGAGAAAAAGTGACAGGGGAGTTGGCAAATGCAGAGAGCGGGGCACAGCTTCTAGTAATATAGTAAGATTTTCACCAGCATTTCTAAAGGTTGGAAGCAACTTTTTGAAATAGAGACTTTGTGTAGGTATAAGTAGCTATTGAGAACAAATGTTACAGGACATCAAAGTTGTGGATATCACAGGCAATCAGATCAGGGTTACAGAAAGAGGTTGCAATCCTTTGTTTTGATTTACTGAGTGGATAATTTCTGTTTACAGTTTCACAGCCTCTTATTCTGAAGCTTTGGCAATTTGAAAGGGGAGAGGAATGTTTTACAGGCATTTCTGATGAGCGATGTAGCAGTGTTCCACTAAAATGGGTTGCATTTCAGTGCTGAAAGCACACACTGATCTCTGGATGCTTCAACGCTGCTAGACAGATGCCCACACCTAAAGCAACTCAGCAACAAATAGAACGGTTTCAGACTCTGAATTGTAGGTGCAGTTGATAAACTTTTCTTTATTTAGTCAACAGAGAGAAGCCGTGCACAAACAGTGGCATATATTAGTTATCCTCTACAGCTTGTAGCTGTGTATTACGTTTCAGTTTTAGAGTTATTCCAGAGTCCTTGTTAGCTCTCTGCAATATTAAAATAAGAAAAAAGGAACTGGGAAAGTGAGAAATGGCAACTCATGATCAGTGGGAGTAAGAAGCAAAATGATGCGTTTTCTTTCAGCTCTCCTCCCATACATTTGCTTCTGGGGACAGATCTAGTCCAAAAGAGGGCCAGACATGCAACCTACTGTCAGTTCGACTTATGCATGTCACTCTCTAATTTCAAAACACCATTGGCTTTCAGGCAAATTCAAATTCCATAATTAGAACCCATGAATTTATCACTTGAATGCCGATGTCCTTAACACAGGCTACTGAAACCTCATGACTGATTTGAGTCCCTTTAGGGCTTTACAAAATGTCTGCATCTTTCGTGAGAACCTTACACGATGGGAGCTCAATATTTTAACCATTTACTAAACTTACGGCAAAAATAGTTTTGCTCTTTGAACACATGGTGCATCTGATTAAAATTGTGTCCTGGGTGTCTTGACTGCCGCTGAACAATTTAAATTTCAAAAGGCAAAACAACGGGGCAGCCATCCCAAAACCCATTTTAACAATGACATTAGATAAATAGAAAATCCTTGGAAGTGACAAATAGGCTTAGGGGTAGAATAAGGATACGTGGTAGTAAATATTACGGATTAGAATATTAATAAAGGAAAAGAGGTTAGTAAATGAAAGGAGTTAATATTATTAGAAATATGAACTTGGAGAACTGTTATAAAGGTGATATAATGAAATTCAGAGGGGATTCAAGGAAGTCAGTCATCAATGTGATGAAAGTTGGATATTTGAAGAGACAATCTTTTTTTCTTGTGTGTTTAGTTTATTATAGTGTGGTGTGTGTGTTTTTTCTTTGTTGTGTAATTTGTCATGTTAGGTAAAGGTAAAGGTACCCCTGCCCGTACGGGCCAGTCTTGACAGACTCTAGGGTTGTGCACTCATCTCACTCTAGAGGCCGGGAGCCAGCGCTGTCCGCAGACACTTCCGGGTCACGTGGCCAGCGTGACAAAGCTGCTCTGGCGAACCAGAGCAGCACACGGAAATGCCGTTTACCTTCCCGCCAGAGTGGTACCTATTTATCTACTTGCACTTAAGGGTGCTTTCGAACTGCTAGGTGGGCAGGAGCTGGGACCAAACGACGGGAGCTCACCCCGCCGCGGGGATTCAAACCGCCGACCATGCGATCAGCAAGTCCTAGGCGCTGAGGTTTTACCCACAGCGCCACCCGCGTCCCTTTAATTTGTCATGTTATTTTGTGATAAATGTTGAAAAGCAATAAAAAAAAATTCGGGAAAAACCCAAAAACAATGACATTAGAAAATGCTAGTGACTGTGGCAGGTGAGGTGTGGAGGGGTGGGCCTGTTTACTGGGAAGATGCATGTTATGTGTAGGAATGCATCTCTGTGCACAGTGACACATCACAAACGGTACCACTTAGTGGAGGCTGAACCAATATTGGGGTAGCAAATGGGTTCTGCCCCCACAAAAAAAAAACCCTTTACTGTTCCCTGAAATAAGTGAACAGAGTGATTTGATTACATGGGAGTAAATAAAATGGGGAACAAAATAAAATGAGGGCTAAATCTCCTTGGGGCGGCTCCACTGCCTGGGGCAGGTTTTGCCCCCTATCACCTGTGTACCACACCGCAGCCTGTTTACTTTGATCCACATAACCCAATAAGAACCATTAGTAAAAATCCAGCCTCATTTACACACTAACACCTTGACTTCCATTTTTGGTGGAACACTAGAACCCAATGGAACCCTAGGAACTTGCATGAATATCAAGCCATTTCAAGATGAACTTAGCATTCATGAACTACACTTTGAAACTTGAATAAGTAAATGTACCTTCTGCAGATTTTAAAGAAAATCTACAGGCACTGAGATTACTAAGGGCATATGACAGCCTCTGGAGTACATTTTGAGTATGTAGTGGGTAGCTGGCGGTGAAGAACAGCAAAGCCTATTTGTCACTTACATTACAGTCTTACCGGCAACAAAAACAGGAAGCACAAATTTCGCCACTAACCTTATTTAAGATGAAGAATCTAATCAGCAGAAACAGCACACCAGACATCATACCAGATAACAATGGGGAGATAAACCAAGAAGCAACTGAATAAAAGCAAAACAAGAAGAAAAAACTGAAAATATATAATTTACAACTGTGCTAAAATCCTATCCAATAAAAATATTATA
Source organism: Podarcis bocagei (assembly GCF_964188305.1). NCBI lineage: Eukaryota > Metazoa > Chordata > Lepidosauria > Squamata > Lacertidae > Podarcis > Podarcis bocagei. The sequence continues at coordinate 9,917,724 of NC_138138.1, forward strand.
AGCTTTTGACAATGCACGTTTATTTTTTATTGATCCTGGATACTGCAAAAAAGTTGGCTTACAGGTTAGAAGAAAAAAGTGTGCGCCAACTCACAATCCTCCTGAGATTAGGCATGTTTAAGTCTCATTGATTTCAATGTGTTTTGTGCGAGATTGCATGAGAATGGAATATTTTTAGCTGGATATTTAGCATATTTTTCCCTGAAAGGCTTACCAGCTGTTAAAGTGAACGTAAAAATTGCATCTCCTCACCCACTCACCCATTATTTGAAAAATAAAAATCTATAGAAACGAGACAGTGATGATAGAAAAATCATTCAACTCAGTACTGGATACTCTATAGATAACATTGGCATTTAAGAGAGAATTGAGCATTTTTGCAAGTCCCAAACTACACAAGGGAGTTACAAAAGTTTAATTCGTAAGAAAAACTCAAGTTTTTAAGAATGATTGCTATCATGCCTGTCCTGTATGTCTTTTAAAATACAAAGAACATTCTACTGAACACAGTAGGAAAACCCATGGTTATGCCTCTAATGATGGTCTAACACCAACACAGAGTACTTTGGAACACCACAGCTTCAGATGTCATTTAAATTTGTGCTATTTTTCAGCACAAATACACTGAATTAAAAATAAAGAAATTCTACTTTAGGTCAGATGGCTTGCAGCTCTGGAAATGTGCAAGAAATGTGCACGCCCCCAACAAGCATGCACAGCACATTAAGCTTTGAAATACTAACTGTGATCACTTTAATTAGAAATGTAAAGCTATCAATTCTCACATAACTTTGGCATGGATTTAAAAACCGAGAAATAAAACAGACGTGAAACCAGAGCTTGACTTCCAATGGTCCCAGGAAAGCAGCCATAACAGCTCTGTTATCTCTCTCCATGTCAGTATTTAAAGTGCACATGAGCTCAGTTCAGACTTCACGGAACCTGATTTCCAAACTGTACTTTGGGGCACTTGCATGCTTCTTCCTCCCTTCTGTGATCTGATATGGTTTAACCATAATTAACCTCAGTTCAGATACTGTGGTATCAGGACTGCTTGAAACTATGCTGTAAAACCATGACTTGAAGAGTCATGGCATCTGAATTAGGGTTAACTAGGATTACAGGAATGGGAAGAATCAGGGGAGATCCCCAAATCTGGTTTAGAAGTCATACCCAGGACATGTGAGATAGTGTTTGTCATTTCCAGAGATAAAACTTTTTTCTTTTTTCTTTTGTCACGCCCAACCCTTTGTTGTGAAAGAATGTCATCGTACTACAGAAACAGAGACCGCCATGAGCTCCACCTCTTTCCCTAATACGTTTATTCTGGATCTAATAAAATTGTACCGTATTTTTCGCTCTATAAGATGCACCAGACCACAAGACGCACCTAGTTTTTGGAGGAAGAAAACAAGAAAAAAAATATTCTGAATCTCAGAAGCCGGAACAGCAAGAGTGAAAGCAGCAATCCCTCTTGCTGTTCTGGCTTCTGGGATAGCTGCGCAGCCTGCATTCGCTCCATAAGATGCACACACATTTCCCCTTACTTTTTAGGAGAGAAAAAGTGAGTCTTACAGAGAAAAAAATACGGTAATTTGCTATTATGTCCAAACTGGCCAATTACACTGGCCAGGAAGCCCTCCAAACCAGGATATCAAACTAAGCTTTGCAAAATCATTTGGCTATAGTTCCCAAACAAAAGTATAGCAAAATTGTACGATCATGTTTCTATAATGCCAGTTTCAGTCAATGCATGTTTGTACACAAACCTTCACAAATAAAAGGAAATGTCAATTACCAATCTTGACAAGCTCCATCCATTGAACTCCTTTTGTGCCGATTGCAACTAATGAGAATCCAATAGTGGCACCGACAATGCAGTGAGTTCCAGAGATCGGGAGCTTCAAGAACGATGCTATCAGCTGCCAAACAGCAGAGCCTAAAAGTTAAAGCGGGGACAAAATAATTAGTATAAACATTAATGGCCAAACACTTATGATAGCATTCTTGTTTGAGGGCACACCAACCCAGTCTTTCGGCATATTTTTGCTCGTAGACAGTCACAAAACATTTCTGGAAAGGATTACAGAGCTCAAGTACAAGCTTTCTCCAACACTGCTTCTATTTATTTTGCATTACAAATCGTATTCCTAATAGATTTAAACTGCATAAAGGCCACAATGCTTCTTTCGCCTTAATGAACCTCTGCCCTATTTAACGCATGTTAGCCCAGTACTGAGGTAGAATAATGGTTTTTTTGCTACACTGTCATTGGAGCCTATCCATTCACCTCCCCTTCACTACATTCTAAGCTTTCAATCTCCAAAACAGGACAAGGAATAGCAATTTAGAAACCTGGACTAGTAGAATTCTAAGGTGCCTGGATAGTCTTGCAAGTGAATGAATACGCACAAGTCCTTTAGAAAAAGAGCAAGCTATCAAAACTGGTGAAGTTGCCAACAGCCGTCTAAAATCTTAACAATCTTTATTTGTTCTGTTTTGAAAATATGCACAGACAAAGAAAATGGAAAACGATTTCATGTAATTTTATATTTTCACTTGCTATTTAATTTTTAAAAGAACACAAATTTTATATTCCCCATTAGATTCAAACCAAAGTTTTGGGGGCTTTTTTTAATGTGTCAAGTTCTCCTTTGACACCAAAGTACCTTTAGCTGGAGAGATGTTAATAATTCGGACTATATAACTGAACTTTTCAGAAATTTAGCCAGGAAAACTGCTTTATTAGTAAGATTTATCCATTCCTCTCAGTACTAGCTCTGCATCATCCCTGTCAAGAGCATCAGAGTGCATAAAACCTGGAGCATCAGAGTGCATAAAACCTGGAGTGGAAAATTTACCAGTCTGTTAAAAGGGCACGAAGGTATGCTGGAGTCGTGCTCTTTAAACAAGAGGATATTGGTCCAGATGTTAGCTTCCTGGGAGATTGTATTTTTACAAGATATAATTTATGATCTATAGCACCCCCACCCCAAAAAAATCATAGAATGCCACAATATATTGAAAAATATACACACCCCAATCTTGCCACTCCTGCCAACCTAGCAGTTCGAAAGCATGTCAAAGTGCAAGTAGATAAATAGGTACCGCTCTGGCGGGAAGGTAAACGGCGTTTCCGTGCGCTGCTCTGGTTCGCCAGAAGCAGCTTAGTCATGCTGGCCACATGACCCGGAAGCTGTCTGCAGACAAACACCGGCTCCCTCGGCCAATAAAGCGAGATGAGCGCCGCAACCCCAGAGTCGGTCATGACTGGACCTAATGGTCAGGGGTCCCCTTTACCCTTTAATTTTGCCACATGCCCCTCAAACATTAATAATAGTAGATGTAAATGATAAAAAACCCCTCACAGTTTATGACCTACCAAGATGAACACAGCCCACCAGCGAGGATGGTGAAGCTCTTGTTTTGCTGCATGCCCAGGACTGTAGGAACAGGAGGTTTGTCAAGCGCTAGGCAAGCTAAAATATATGTATGGGAAGCTGAAGCTGAAGTTGTGCTTTAACAGATCAGGCAGGACTGTCAAGCACCTGAAGACGTAGGTGCCAGCTTCAAAGTGTGAGGCCCTCAGCGTCCGGTTCCTAATGAAGTTCCCGCTGAGGCTTGCCAAATTAATTCTCCACAAAGCGGCACAGTGCAAGCTGCCATTACATGTACAGCCCAGAGCAAGATTTATTACTTTATAAGCGGTAAAGCTCTTACCCAATTTCCCTTCCAGAAGAGCCTATCTATTCTGCTTTTAAGAGCGAGCCATTAGCACCACATACAACTTCCTTTAGGAAGCCAATGAATAAAACTAATTCTTTCCTGGCGCTCCGTTCCTAAACTACTGACTTTTCTATTCCTAGCTGAGGCCTACCTTCCAAGCCACAAAGTGAAGCCACCTGCTGCGTAATTTAGGCCTCTGATTGACTTGTTTTAGGCTAAGAATAGTCTAACTAAGCAACCCTGAGCCCTACAAGAGGAATGCAGTCCAAAAGGGAGACACATGGATGGACTGGTTTAAAAGTTCCCCTTAGATTCTTCAATGAAGCAGGCGCTAAAAAACTGTGGATCTCATACACGCAGCGAAGCTGAAACTAGGTAGAAAATATTTACTGCTGTTATGAGTGTGGATTTGCTTGTGCTCAGCTATCCAACATTGACTCAGCTCTGCCTTTCTTTCAAATAATCCACATGCTGCCTTGAGATGAGATGGGCAGTTGTCTTCCCGAGCACAGAACAATGCATACACAAGTGCACCTTAAATTGTCACCTGGCCAGAATGACAGAAAGTGTTTTCAATATTACTAATGCACAAGTTAACCATAAACACACTGCATGCCTCTGGCATTCAGACCCCTCTGTATTTCCAGTTAGGAATGCTTGTGTTGGGCATTTGAATGATCATTGTGCGGTGGGGGGGATATACCTGCATGTGTGCACTCATTGCCTTTTACAAGGTTGTGAAACAATGAAAAGCAGTGTTTTTGTATTCACAGAATATCTGAGACCAAATCTACATATAGACCTGGTTCGTACATCACAATAAGCCATAGTTAAAATAAACTGTGGTTTAATGTAAAAAAGCTATAGTCTAGCTTGTTATGGAACCCAAACTCAATCTCATAGTTCATTTTCCTTCAAACCTGGGGCGTAAGTCAGGATTTGTTCTTTGTGGTTTATTTGGAGAGAAACGTACCAGGTTCAGACAGCACAAGTCATACCATTACTTGATTATTAGCAGCGCAGCAGCAGGACGAATAGAGCAAAGTGCCCAAATTTCAACAGTGTGCACCAGCATGCTTAATAATAATAATAATAATAATAATAATAATAATAATAATAATACAGTAATAAATTACTTACACCTAGCCCATCTGACTGGATTGCTCCACCATAATAAAATCACAGCAAAACATCAAACGTTTAAAACTTCCCAATACAGAGATGTGCGAACCAGGTCATACTCAACAAAGTGGCCAAACAACAATGTCTGACTGGTTGGATCTCCTGTACTCCAATCCCAATAAAATCTCAGGATTATCCAGTTATTTTTTTAAAAGTAGAGAAAATGAGTAAGTAATTACTCATTTGGTTGCCTATGGTGACCAACAGGTGACCATCAGAAATGAGCTGAACTCAGGCTCTGAGCACGTGCAGATTGCATTTCCCTCCAAGTATTAATGAGAAACTGCAGTCTCCAACAGCCGCTCACGTTTGAAATTAAGGGCTAGGACTAGTAGGTGACTGTGCATCTTGCGTACACACAAGCCTCAAAATTCTACGTTGAAACTAGACACAGCCCACTTCTTAGAAACTATGCATTTTTTTTTCCACAATTCTTTCTCCACCCACTCCACTCTGTTTTCTTGCTACACACTTAGGATGGAGGAATGTGGTGCTTATGAACCCGTGCTCAGTATAGGAATTTGTTGGGGTTTTTCCCTCCCCCCCTTTTTTTATTTGTTTTCAATACCACACAAAAATCCATTCCATCGTTTCTACCTAACCAGCTCACAAAACAAAACTTGTTCCTTGAAAATCTGCAGAAGCTGGCCGACCGGGTGGTATTTGGAATGTATTTGTAGGGTCAGGGCTAGAGACTGCAGCTGCAAAGGCTCTTAAAGCTACTGCTGCCAAGTTCCAGGGGAACGGTGAAGCTGGGGAAGGGCGCAAAAGAGGCTCATTGAGGGGAGAAGCTTTGCACATGGATCACGGAGTGGGAGACACAATCAACCTGATACTGAGAAGGGGACAGAAAATGGTGTGGTCATATGCCCTGCCCCCTCAACTTACCAATAAAATGTGCAGGATTCCCCCAATGGAAAGTGCAGGGAAAGGGAATCCGAACAATAGGACAGAAACTCACTTTCCCGAAAACCACACTTCCAAGTTTTTCTGGCGAGGGGTGGTACCCTCAGGTGAGGGACACATTGTGCTCCTTCTGGGGTAGTTTGTCCCGCTTTGGTCCCCACCCTGCACTCACCTCTCACCTGTGGCTCTTAGAAGCTATCGGTATGTGGCCACACCCTGGGGATGGCTTCAACTGGCCAGCAAGCCAGGTGAGGATAGCTGATGGGTCTTAAACCCTTGGTGAGTTAGGGACTTCCCCTGCATGCAAAGACAGGCTCCGGTGGATTGAGCGGACGAGACCAATAGCAGGCCCAAAGGTCAAGAAGGTGGTTTCTGCACATGCTGTAGAGGGAAGTGATGGGCAGGTGGGGCTCGCCAACCTAGGAGCCTATCTAGAAGAAGGAAAAATCTGATCCTCAACCTCTGCTGCCTTGTGGGATATCTTCAGGAGAAGAAAAGGCTAAAGAGTAAACCCTACACAAACCAGGTGTGGAGTCCCTAAGATGGTTGGATGGCACCTTGTACGCCTCATTCCGACAACTCCTGCAGCCAAGCAGGTGTCAAACGTATTGCTCTGCTTTCCTTTGGACCACATCAGCAAGGCTGAGAGGGGGGTCTTGTTGTCTGGGCAGCCCAGGACCTCCATCCACACTGCCCAGGATCACAGTTTCACTAGTTATTATGTGCATGTGGTATTGAGTGTGGTGTAGCCAGGGCTTGTTTTCAGTCAGAACTCAGCTCTCAGGTGGGCGTCACTGCCATTAAAAGAGAACAAGAGAGGCATTCATGGTGAGTTCTGGCACCTCTTTTTCTAGAATAATAATAATTTATTACTTGTACCCCACCCATCTGACTGGGCTGCCCCAGCCACTCTGGACAGCTTAGACAATATTGTTTCCCTGCATCTATGTCAGGTGTCCATCATTTTGTGAGATTTGGTGGAGCCAATCAGAAGCAGAGCAAGCAATATTGACAGCTGCCAGCACAAGGTCTTCTCTATAAACAGGAAGAGAAAAAATGCACTTGTACAGAACAATCTAGGACTTGCAATTTGAGAGACAGAAAGCGTATCATCTCGCGTGACAGCAGCTCTCAAGAACTATATCCCGGTGTTCATTTTGGCATTCTCTGTGCACAGCAAGGAGTCAAGAGGATGTGACATCTGACTAGCAGGAGAAAGGAAGGTGAGAACATCCTAATAACCAGTGAAACTGTGGTCCCAGGCACAGTGGGAGCCAATCCTGATAAGGATTTACAAACCCCAGAACATATGCAAACCAATGAGCCAGTTCAGATGAATATTACTTCAGCTTACTAAGCAGAAATGTGCACAAGTCTTTTAGCAGCAATAGCTCCTCATTTCATCTGAACTGGGAAAATACAGGTCCCAGCTTCAGAACAAGTCAGGATGGTAAAACCAACTTCAAACAGTGGTTTATCTTGTCGTGTTCTGACACTGGTAACCAAAGATTCTCATTTCAGACAAAACAGCAAACTATGGATAACAGACGCTTCTTGGTTTTTCTGTAGTTTGAGCAAAGGGTCTGCCTGTGTGGGCAAAAGACCCATACATATCTCGGCTTAATAAGCTGATATATGATCGTCCGATATGAGTGAGGCCTTTGGTTTCTAGAGTGTATACAAGAACTGACGCTCGATCCCAGGGACAAAGAGTAGGATCTAATGGACTTTTCAATCAAGTGTGCATAATTAACATACAAACTTGCCATACTGTCTAGTTATAAATGCAAACGAAACAGCTAGAAGTTTAAAGAAGAGCAAAGCACACTGATCAATCATCTTATTGAAGAGCAGCACACTGATCAATCATCTTATTTTTTCAGAGCAGATGAGATTTTTTTCTGTGGAAGTGGGAGCCATTAATTTTTTTTAGCCAGCCCAGAGAAGTGATGGTTGGACTTATCCAACTCCTTCTATTCTTCACCCTTTCCCTTCATGTATTTTGTTGGAACAATTATTATGATCATTCTTTTTAAAACTGCACAATCATGTCATCTTTCTCTGTTCTTGCACACAATTTTAACACCCATGTCAAAATAAACACAAGCATTTATTTTAATAGTACAATGCACATGGTATATTTCTATTGAAGTAATAAAAGGCTCCAGTTACAGGTAGGTAGCCGTGTTGGTCTGCCATAGTCAAAATAAAAAAATTCCTTCCAGTAGCACCTTAAAGACCAACTAAGTTAGTTCTTGGTATGAGCTTTCGTGTGCATGCACACTTCTTCAGATACCTGTAAAATGCACACTTCTTCAGGTATCTGAAGAAGTGTGCATGCACACGAAAGCTCATACCAAGAACTAACTTAGTTGGTCTTTAAGGTGCTACTGGAAGGATTTTTTTATTTTTTTTTTATTAAAAGGCTAGCAGCCTTACTAAGAACTGGAGCAGATGTTAGCATCCCCATGCAAAGGGCATGAAAGTTCCCTCTCACCATGACAGCACTGGTTTTATCTGTAGCCAATGCTAACCAGATTCTTTTAGTTATCTCTAAACCCTCATTTGATATTCTGTTTAAGATGAACCTGGTTAGGATAATCTTCAGTCATTTGTGGTACCAATGGGGAGCGGGGGAGCTGGTGGAATTTGTACAGGGGGTGAGAGGGATACCAGGTCCCAGATTCTTAAGCACAGTTGAGAGTTCAGCAGTGAAACATCTATATAGGGTAGATTCTACATCAACCCTGGCAGTTCCTAACAATAGCGAAAGGCAAATTTGCGCATTCAGAAATATTAGCGTCCAAGACTCAAGCTGCTGTATTACTGTTTGTCAAAAGTCTTTGGTCACATTTCTTAGCAGGACTGGAAAAGCACAAAACTGCTTGAAGAAACTGATATTGAATATAAAACAAAAGTTACTCACCAACCATTGCGCTGACTTCTCCTGCCATCAGTAGTTCCACAGTGCTGTTGTACAGGTTCACATCAATGATACCTTTACGAATCGTTTCACCTACTTTTGCTCCTAGTAACACTGAGCCAGTCGTTTCAAAAATTGAAGCAAGAATGCAGGCCTGGCGCAAAGTAACCACACCAGAGCCCACGGCAGTACCAAAAGAATTGGCAACATCATTTGCCCCAACCGAGAATGCCAAAATAAAAGCAATTATAAAACCGACAATAACCATCCACAGGTATTCCTCCATGTTTCTCCGGGTTCTCTTTCGCCTTCTGTAAGTGTTTAACCAGACAAAGCTGTAGGGTACCAGGACAGATTTGTAAAGCAGATTTCTTGCACACAATGAGTTCTCTCTGGAAAGTGCTGTGCAGTGTTGGAGCGTGAAGAAACTGCTAACTGGTGATTTTCAAGCTACTGTCAATACTGTTTGTTTGGCTGGATTCAGTCACCAGTGAAACCCATTCCATATTTTGCTTCAGTAGTGTTAAAGCTGCGATGACCTCTCCTGTAAAAGATAATTTTTTGAGGATAAAACATGACAGATTTACATGTGGTTATAATCAACTGATGATATTGCGGAATGACATGTAACACTCACAACGATAAATGCACACAAGACTATCAGAGTCAGTTTAAAAGTAACTCAGAATCAAGGGTGGCAGAAAGTAGACCACAGTCCTTCTGCCTGTTGGTTACTGAGATACTTTCAAGAAATGCTTCCAAGAACATTTAAAGAGCAATCCTTGCACCAGTTGACCAATGAACTCATGATTTTATTTTGTTTTGATTTGTTTTTTAAAGCAAGAATACCTGGTCACAATCAGTCAAAGCACAACTGAAAAAGCTGTTGAAAAGATATTGTGTTGGATCCAGAGAAAAGCTCACTTTCCTACTGTCTTTCAACACTCCCCGAAAAACCTCTCCTGAGGATGAGGATGTACAGAGCAACATGTCCTTCTCTGCCCTTCCTGTAGAGTTTACATCCAGAGATAACCGTCTCCCACTGGTTCTCTCTGCTCCACCAGGCTTCTGTAATACCAACTATATAGATGCCACCTTTTAAAACCAAGCACTACAGTTCACCCATCTTGGCTTGGGAGCTTCTAGCATTAGCATATAAACACTTGCACAGAGTCTCTCTCTTGAAGTATCTTTGGCACTTGCATTTTGATTTGCGGCGCTCTGGCTTCTCTGAATTGCTGTCCTGCGCCCCGGCACCACAGTGCTGAGTTCGCTGCCACCCGATTTACCGTATTTTTCACTCCATAGGGCGCACCGGACCATAGGGCGCACCTAGTTTTTAGGGGGGGGAATAAAGGGGGGGAATTATTTCCCTCCCCAGCCCCAAAGAACAAAGAAGCCAACTCCCGCCGGGCTCCGAAGGCTTGCGGATAGCTGCCCGAAGCCTGGAGAGCAAGAGGGGTCGGTGCGCACCGACCCCTCTCGCTCTCCAGGCTTCAGCGAAAGCCTGTATTCGCCCCATAGGACGCACACATATTTCCCCTTCATTTTTGGAGGGGGAAAAGTGCGTCCTATAGAGCGAAAAATACGGTAAATATTCACCCATTTATCATCTTCATCCCTCAGGTCCCACTGCCTTTCACTGCAAATCAGTTTAAATATTGCTACGCCACCTTTTTGATTTTAAATGCCAACAGTCTGCTCCCAGCCCAGTTCAAGTGGAGCCTATCTCTTTTGTACAGGCCTGTCTTGCCCCAGAATGTTCCCCAGTGACTAATAAATCCAAACCCCTCCTCCCAGCACCACTGTCTCATCCATGCATACCTTGGAGGTTCTGGCTTTCAGCATTCTACCTAGCAACCTAAATTTGGCTTCCGGGACCTCGCAACTACCTTTACCCTTATCATTGGTGTGAATTTGCCCCCAAGTTCTGACTTTGCCCCAGCATCTCCCTTGCTACTTGGTGACCAGCAACATGCGCAATCTTCATGCCAGGCAAGCAATTCACCCTGCTAGTCTGCACGCTCACGCTCAACTACCTATGTTCCTAATAATCAATGCTTTAAAATAAAATAAATGCTTCTCTCGCTCATGCACTGAATGATAGAGGCATGTTTGACAGAGTCATAAATTAAGCTTTAAGAATGAAGTATAAAATGAAGCATGTTTATATTATATTGACATTTTGGTTACTTTTAAAGACTGACACCTGGGATCACTAAAATTGCAAAAATGTGTGTGTGTGTGTGTCCACCCCGGTAGTAAGGATAAAGCTTCCATCTAGGTTTTGTCCTCATTCAGTGGAAATGGTGTCAGCCTGCCCAGTGACAAAAGAGAACTGAAACAGAGTCCCAGCGGCAAGCCTTAGAAAAGCAAAGAAAGCTGATGACAGATGCTGCTGTCCTGAAAAGGCCTGGTGAACTGACCCTGCAGTACAGTGTGCAAGGGAAAGGACAGGATGTTGCTCTGCCACAGGAGCAGCCAATTGAATCCACTGGCAAAGATTAACCAAGAACGAAATAAGAATATGGCATTGCAGTATCTCAATTGCAGTACTTGTTGGCAAAAAAATATATGCCTGCTTCAGAGATACTATGGTCATGCTCCCCGTTACCATTGTTAAAAATACTGTTAAGTGTAAAGCAGCCTTTCTCAACGCTGGAGCCCCAGATGTTCTTGAACTACAACTCCCATCATCCCTGACCACTGGCCCTGCTGGCTAGGAATGATGGGAGTTGTAGTCCAACAACATCGAGAGACCCAAGGTTGAGAAAGGCTGATGTAAAGGGCGCATAATGAGGTGTTACACCTTCAGTATGACAAGGCAGGCACAAGATACTGTCTTGGGATGGCTGGCTGACGTGACGCTGTGCCAGTCACATGGCAAACACCTTCTTTTGCACCCCTCTCCCAAGTACCAAGGGCTTTCCTCAAAAATCATACCAAATTTAACAATGAAGAGAGACTGCCAATCAATATTTGGAGCTGAAGCTGGATGGGTAAGCTATCATCCAGCCCGGGCTTATATCAGCAGCCAATATATACTTCCAAATATGGGAGAATCAACTGTCCTGGATGAGGTAAACTCAGCAAGCTAGACATTTGTAACCAGCTCACAATTACATATTGTCACAGCAAAGAGCAGAAAGAACTCGTATAAGCCACACATTTTGCATTCTGTTCTTCTTGATGGTTGTTTCACAGGGAACGTAATGCCCTAGTGAAGGGGTACTAAAATCCTTAAGCTTGTTGTCTAGCTTCCACCATATGCTGGAAATGCAACCCTTTATCCCATGATCTTTAACAGCATTTTTCGTGGAGGCAACCTCTGCTGTGTTGTTTAACCTATACTGTGCTACATTTCGCTTGGAATTGGTTTAATTGTTTTTGTAATTGTATACACCATTCTAATTGTTTGATTATATTGTTGTAACCTGCCCCTGGGACCTTAACATGAAGGGACGGATAAGAATCTCATAAATAAGTAAGTGAACTATTTGACACTGTGCCAAATCCTTGTGATCATTTATTTTATTTTCAGAGAAAAGGGGCCCCTGGCCGCAATCTCACTCAGGCCCAGCTAGTCCACAGTGTGACAATCCCTATGCTTGCCAACTGCACAAAACTGCTTTGGCTGTAACTGAGCAAAACTGGAGTTTCTTTTTAAAAAAGAATATGGCACAAGTTTGCAACCCCATAAGGAAGAAAAATAAATGCATCAGAAACAAAGATTAGTACCATGGCCTTAACAAAGCAAAGGACATACCCTTCTTTGAAGAATTAATTCAATCTAGAAAGTCTCAAAGTGTTGCGTGCCACAGAAGTTCGCATAAATCTTGGGTCAATGCACTTTATCATATTTATGTCTTCTTCTAATAACCCCTTTTCCACAGCTACTGCTACAGGATTTCGGACAGCTCACAAAATTCATAATAACGCCTTAAACAGCATTCAAATCAGTGCTAAAGACATATGAGCTGTCAGGAAAAAGCATAGCGCTCAAGATGCAAAACCAAGCTAGCAACAGTCAAAGCAGCAATAAAAACTAGCAGCCTACCAGAAGCATGGGCAAGCATGAAGGACTTTCCCTGTCACCTAAAAGACAGATGCTCCAAATTCATGTGGAGAGCACAGAAAGGTACCTTCTCTTTGGTAGCAACCTGCCTAATCTGCAAAGCAGGGGACAATCAGAGGAAGCGCTCCAATTAATATTGCACCTAACAGGCAGCTTTTAATTTTTTTTAAAAAGCGGTTCTTACAATAAATGGTGTGGGATCAGGTAATTGGTCAAACCCTGAACTGTGCCTGAAAACAAGCTAGACATCAGTGAAAATATTTTAAGTCCATAGGAGATATATTCACCATTGTGGGTATGGGTTAACAACCGCTCAGAGACATTTCCACGTCAGGCTTCCATATGATGTCTTGCAGTAAGTCATGGGAGCTATGACAAGAATATCACTTCCCAACTATTCTTTGCTGAACACAGCAATCAAAGAGAGAGAAATAGAGTTTTACATGCTTCAGCACCTATTGATTCCCTAAAAGCAACCAGCCTTGAAGAAAGATTGGTATGTGGGCAGAGGAAGCAACAAGTTCTAGAGAACCTTCATTCTTCACAGGAGCTGATCCTTTCTTTTGGAGCTTCAAGCAAAGCCCCAACATCTGAAAGCTGTGTGTGTTTTTAACTTGGGTTAGAATCTGGTGTGACAAAAGTGAGCAAGCAGAGCTTATTCTTCTTGTTTTTCTACGCATGACACCCAAGGTTCCAGCAAATAAGGAAGAAATACAAATAACGAAGCAAAAATTATATCCAAAGTTTGAGGTACCTCTAAACAGCAAGTCAGTGGAACACAGCTTTGCAGAAATATGCAATGCTGTTTGCACAATAGTTTTTCAAATAGCAGGGAACAGGATTATGTTAGCAATGTGGCACGTGAACAAGCTAGGCCTCCTTCTGTTTATGCAAGTAAGCCTCCTTCTGCTCATGCAATATAGGTAGCTGCTGTGCTACGTTCAATCAGCAAGCATGAAGCAGCATCACATCACTATAACACAGTTTCACCATGGTTTCACCAACAACCCAGATGCACAGCATAGCAGAAGAGGACAGATAAGAGAGCATTGTGTGTGTCAGAGGCAAAAGAAGTGTCCACAATTCCAGGGAAGAAACCACCATTATGAGTCTACAGGGTTCCACGTGGGAAAATGAGGGATGCAAGACCCACCACTATACCCACCCCATATCCCTTGGGCCAACACAATTGCTGTAAACCAGGCAGACTGAGGAATACAACTGGGACTAGCCCCAGATGCTAGTCACAAAGCACCAGCAAGCATATTTTTGCATTTAAGACCTGCCAAAATGACCTATGGGGCGCCACAGCAGCTTACAAAAATGCAGTTACCATGAAAACCCCCAATTTAAAAAAATGAACCAAGTACAAAAACCATCTCCCACTTCTATTAGAATCTTACCTCACCTTCTGAAACCTCATAACTGTAAAGTAAGGGAAAGGATGACCTCCTAAGCTTCCTTGGCGAGGGTCATCTAAAGAAAAGCACCATCAATGGAAATGCCCTGTTCCTATCAGTCTAGCCTCCAGTTATGAAGGGGATGGGCTACTGGAAGACATGCCAAATTTCTGGATCCATTTCAGGGTGGATTTGATTGGTGGCAAGCGTTGCTGTTGATTGGCTGTTGTTGTGGCTACTGGCGGCTTCTGTGGCGTGTGCTACTGTGAGTGTTGGTGACCAGGTGAGTGAGTGATTTCCTCCCAAAAAAAAGCTCAACAACTCTGGGGGTAATTCCTCCCTCCCCTCCCCCCAGTTTCTTCATTTTAGTCCCCCAAAATAGGGGGCATCTTATACAAAGGGGCGTGTTATACATGGAAAAGTACGGTAACTTAAATAGAAAACTAACTTAAGAAAGATTTTTTCCTCCAAAAGCATTTTATTTTAAAAACTCTTATTTTTCTTTTTTTTAAAAAAAATCTGATTTAAAATCATTGATTTTTATCCATCCTGATCCATTTCATCTAGGGTTCAAGCTATAGCACTGAGACCACCTTTGCCAGGAGAGAGACAGGGGGAGTGGTTGTTCTGCCCCTACTTGGGCAACCAGGTTCAGAAGGTGATCCTGGGTGATTTTTGCCTGGTCTTATGGAGCCTTCAGTATGGCGTTCCACAGGGTTCAAGTCTTATCCCCCATGCTATTTAAATATACATGAAACTGCTGAGTGAGATCATCCAGACATTTTGAGTGTGTTGTCATCGGTAAGCTGGTGACACACGGCTCCATTTTAATCTTCAGCAGGTGTAGCAGAGTGCATGCCGAACAGGTGTCTGGTTGTGGCAATGAACTGGATGACAGCCAAAAACTGAGGCTCAATCCAGACAAGACAGATGGTAAGAGAACAGTTCCTTGATCTGGACAGGTGGCATGCAGCCTACTTTAGGGTCGCATTTCCCCTGAAAGATCAGATGCACAGATATACCCTTTGATCCATCACTGTCAATGGAGACACAAGTGGTCTAAACGGCATGGAGCACCTTCAACCAGCTTCAGTTGGTGGTCTAATATGGATGGGCATAGCCTGGCTTCAGAGCTCTATGACCAAGTAACCTCACAGCTGGATTACTGCAATGTTCCATATAGGTCTGCCTTTTGATATGGTTCAGAAACTGCGGTTGGTGCAAAATTCGGCGGCCAAATTATTAACTGGGATAGCACAGTCCAAATATATAACACCTGTTCTGGACTGCCAGTTTGTTTCCCAGCCTAATTCAATGTGGTAGTCTTTACCTATAAAGCCTTAGATGACTCAGGACCTCAATACCTTCCCGGCCCTTATATGAGCCTGCCCATGTCCTGAAGTCAGAATGAGGGGCAAGCAGTTGTCTGGAGGGTGATCATGAGGAACCAGCCTCCATCCACAGAATGGTCTCCCCAGGGAAGCTCACTCGGCAGCAACATTTTCTTCTCCCAAGTGTTAAACTTTTCTTTGAAGCAGTTGGTGATATCTTTCCATCTCTCTATCTAACTTTGGCCATCTGCTATGGTAAGGCCTATGTTAGGGGCTGGAATGATTGCTTTATGATTTGATTACTGTGCTCTGCTTTTTCCTTTGCTTGTCACGAGTGGCACTGCATATTTTACTATATTTGTAAATTGCTCTGAGATGCTTATGTAAAGCAACTAAGAAAGCTTGATGATGGTGATGCAAAAATCTCCTAGCTAAAATTCCTGGTATCTAAGGTAGAAGCACTGAAACAGACATTAATGCATTGTTGCAACATGTTATATGTGGACGGCTGCCTCTGAAAGTTTGGAAACTTCAGCTGGTGCAAAATTAAGCAGCCAGTTTGCTCACCAGGGCAAGATGGCTTGAACACATAACACTAATCTTGGCCCAACTTCACTGACTGCCAATTAGTTTCCAGGCCCAATTCAATATGCTGGTTGTGACCTATAAAGCCTGGAACAGCTCAGAGCCACAACACCTCAAGGACTGCCTTTCCCATATGAACTGTCCCAGACCCTGTGATGATCATCTGAGGTCCTTCTTTGTGTATCCATGAGAGGTCTAAAGGGCGGCAACACAAGGAAAAAAATATTCTGAATCTCAGAAGCCAGAACAGTGAAAGCAGCAATCCCTCTTGCTGTTCTGGCTTCTGGGATAGCTGTGCAGCCTGCATTCGCTCCATAAGACGCACACACATTTCCTCTTACTTTTTAGGAGGGAAAAGGTGAGTCTTATAGAGCAAAAAATATGGTATTCAGTTGCTGGGGACAAAGTTACCCAGAGTGTTAGAAGATTTGCTAAGTAGTCAGCTGATCTTTACTCAATAATGCAAGCGCAGGAGACATATGTTCAACCCAATGGAGAGATAGAAAAGAAACACATTCAGTAGGCACAATGGATGCTTGGGTATGGATGACATATTTACAAATGTGTTTATTTAATTTATATCCCACCCCCTTCCTCCAACAGCCCTGTGAGAAAAGGATGGACACAAAGAGGGGCTCATGGCCAAGTGTGGATTTGAACCTTGATCTCCCACATCCTAGCCCTAACGTTCCCTAACCACTACTCCATGGTGGTTATATTCTAGAATTCTTATGTCTACAGAATGTACTTGGGATTCAGATCAAATTACAGTGGTGCCCCGCAAGACAAATGCCTCGCAAGACAGAAAACCCGCTAGAAGAAAGGGTTTTCCGTTTTTGAGCTGCTTCGCAGGACGATTTTCCCTATGGGCTTGCTTTGCAAGACGAAAACATCTTGCAAGTGTTCCGATTTTTTTTCGCTTTCCCCCCCTTTTTCTAAGCCGCTAAGCCGCTAATAGCCTTTTAGCCGCTAATCCGCTAAGCCTTTAATAGCTGCTAATAGCCTTTTAGCCGCTAATCTGCTAAGCCTTTAATAGCCGCTAAGCCTTTAATAGCCGCTAAGCCTTTATTTTTTTTATAAAGATTTTTTATTGCGTTTCTTTTCATAGATTAACAAATTTGTTTACATGGCAACATACAAGAAACATTTTTTATATATATATATAAGGAAAAATAAAAACAAGAAAAAATATTATGAAACTTTCCTTAACATCTTTCAGCAATTCACTTTTGGACCTCCTCACATCCTCTCAGCATTGCATTCATTGTTCTAGCCAGTTCAGCAATTTGTTATCTTGTTTCCCATCTTATTATACCTTTAAATGTATTATGTTACCAATTTCAAAAATTTGTAATTTAGTTTTGACATTCTTAATAAACATAATAATTTGTTTCAAATATTTCTCGTTTTTTCTATCAATACTTACTTTATCATTTGCTTAAAATAAATTGCGGAAACATAACATTTCTTAATCGTGCGCTATCTTAACATTCAAACAACTTATAATGTTTTTGCAAATAGTCCTTAAATTTTTTCCAGTCCTCCTCCATTGTTTCTTCGCTCAGATCTCGGATTCTGCCAGTCATTTCTGCCAACTCCATGTAGTCCATCAACTGCGTCTGCCAGTCCTCCAGTGTGGGTAAATCTGGTGTTTTCCAGAACTTAGCGGTGAGAATCCTAGCTGCTGTGGTTGCATACATAAACAAGGTTCTGTCCTTCTTTGGCACCTTCCGGTCCACCATGCCCAGGAGAAAGGCCTCTGGTTTCTTAGAGAAGGTATATCTAAATACCTTTTTCAGCTCATTATGTATCATTTCCCAAAAGGCCTTTACTTTCGGGCAGGTCCACCAGAGGTGAAAGAATGTCCCTTCTGCCTCCTTACATTTCCAACACTTATTATCAGAAAGATGATATATTTTAGCCAACTTGACTGGGGTCATGTACCACCGGTATACCATTTTCATAATGTTCTCTTTCAAGGCACTACATGCCGTGAATTTCATACCGGTGTTCCATAACCTTTCCCAGTCCTCAGACATAATGTTGTGTCCTACATCCTGTGCCCATTTTATCATAGCAGATTTAACTATCTCATCCTGTGTGTTCCATTTAAGCAGCAAGTCATACATCCTCGAAAGTACCTTAGTCTTTGGTTCTAGTAACTCCGTCTCCAGTTTCGATTTCTCCAACTGGAAACCCACTTTTTTATCTATTTTGAATACCTCTTGAATTTGAGCATAATGCAACCAATCTCGCACCTTACCTTTTAGTTTGTCCTGGCTTTGGAGCTTCCAATTATCTCCAACTCTTTCGATCAATTCCCAATATTTTGGCCAGTAGGCCTCCATATTGGGCCTTTTTTTAGAAATCTTGGCTTCCACAGGTGATAACCACCTCGGGGTCTTACTTTCTAATAGGTCCTTGTATTTCATCCAGACGGCAAAAATTGATTTTCTGACAATATGGTTTTTAAACAATTTATGAATCTTCGCCTTGTCGTACCACAAATATGCGTGCCACCCATACACATTATCAAACCCTTCCAGATCTAGGACATCGGTGTTTTCCAACAGAAACCAATCCTTCAACCAGCAGAAGGCTGCAGCTTCATAATACAACCTTAAATCCGGCAGGGCAAACCCCCCTCTATCTTTTGAGTCAGTTAGTATTTTAAATTTTATTCGGGGCTTTTTGCCCTGCCAGACAAACTTAGAAATATCCTTCTGCCATTTTCCAAAACATTCCATTCTGTCCACGACCTGAAGGGTTTGAAATAAGAATAACATTTTTGGCAAAACACACATCTTTATAGCTGCGATTCGGCCTGACAAGGTGAGTTTCAATCTTGACCATATATCCAAGTCTTTTTTAATTTCCAGCCAACATTTTTCATAGTTATCTTTGAAAAGATTTAAATTTTTAGTGGACAAGGATACCCCCAGGTATTTCACTTTTTTAACCACACTTAACTCTGTCTCTTTCTGATACCCCTCTATCTCTGTAGATGTCAGATTTTTAACCAAAACCTTAGTTTTTTGTTTGTTTAACTTAAATCCCGCCACCCGACCAAACTCCAAGATAAGTTCCAAAACTCTTTTTGTGCTAGATTCTGGCTCCTGTAATGTCAAGACTAAGTCATCTGCGAAAGCTTTCAGTTTGTATTGTTTCGCTCCGACCACTATACCTTGCACCAACTGGTCCTCCCTAATCATATTCAGCAATACCTCCAGAACAGAAATAAATAGCAGAGGGGATAGAGGGCACCCCTGTCGTGTCCCTTTTTCAATTTGAAGTTCCTCCGATACCACATTGTTCACTATCAGTTTAGCTTTTTGTTCTGAGTAAATTGCTTCTAATCCATTTTCAAACCCCCGTCCCACTCCCATCCCTTTCAAGTTCTTCTTCATAAACATCCAAGAAATGTTGTCAAATGCTTTCTCCGCATCAATAAAGATTAAAGCAGCCCTTGTGTTTCTAATTCGCAACAGCTCCAATATATCAATAATGTTCCTGGTATTGTCCGACATGTGTCTACCAGGGAGAAAGCCTGCTTGGTCCTTGTGAATTACTTCATTTAATACATTTTTAAGTCTACTTGCTAAAATGTCTGCAAAAATTTTGTAATCCACATTCAGGAGTGAGATGGGACGGTAGTTCTTAAGCTGAGTCTTTTCCCTTTCTGACTTGGGAATCAATGTGATAAATGCTTCTTTCCACGTTTCCGGTGCCTTCCTCCCCTCCATGATCTGGTTACAAACCTCCAACAACGGTTGTATCAAGAAATCCTTCAAAGTTTTATAATATTTGGAGGTGAGTCCGTCCGGGCCTGGAGATTTGCCCAGCTGCATGTTTTGGATGGCACCTTCAATTTCCTGTTGAGTTATTTTGCTGTTAAGAATTGATCTTTTATCTTGACTTATTTTAGGTAGTCCATTTGTTTCCAAAAATTGGTCCATTTCCGATTCTTTCTGAGGCCCCTGTGCGTAGAGCTCTTTGAAATATCTGTGGAAGCACTTTCTTATTTCTTCTGGTTTCTGAACTATTTTTCCTTGAATCTCCAAATTTGTAACCGTATTTAACTTTTGTCTTTTTTTCAACTGCCAAGCCAGCAACTTTCCACATTTATTTGCTGATTCAAACGATCTCTGCTTCATTAGTTTGATTTTCCACTCAATCTCTTGATTGATCAGTTTCGAATATTGTGCTTGATGAAATTTGATCTCTCTTAGCACCTCTTTAGACTTCGGTTTGATTCTCAGTTTTTTCTCTCCTTCACTTATTTTCTCTAAAATTTTTTCCTTTTTTCCATTCCAATATTTTCTTTTTATCGAATTCTGTTGAATCAGAAACCCTCTCATTACAGCTTTACTTGCGTCCCAGATTGTTCTTTTCTCCACCGTAGTGTTCAAATTTATTTCAAAGTAGTCCTTTAGTGTTTTTTGGGCCTTCTTCACAATCTCTTGATCTCTTAACAAGGTGTCATTCATTCTCCATCTGAAGGATCCAGTTGGGAAAAGTCTCAGTTCCATTTTTATGGCATTATGGTCGGAGCAGGTTTTTGGGCAGATTTCCACTTTTCTCGTTTTCGGAGCCAGCCCTCTAGATATCCAAATTTGGTCGATTCGTGTCCATGACAAGTGGGCCTCAGAAAAGAAAGTTCCTTCTTTACCCAAGGGGTTCCTTGTCCTCCAAATGTCAATCAAGTCCATATTGTCTGTCATTTCAAAGAAAGTTTTAGGGAGTCTGCCGTCTGTTGTTAAGTTTTGATTTTGGGATTTGTCCATATTTGTAGACACCACCCCATTCATATCTCCCATCACAATAATATTAGCATAGTCCAAATAGTCCATCATTGTCTCATGCAGCTTCTTGTAGAATTCTGATTTTCCATCATTTGGCGCGTAAATTCCTAATATCAAAATCTTTTCCCCTTGTGTTTGGATTTCAATTGCGAGGATTCTTCCATGATCATCTTTAAATAAAAATTTTGGCGACAGGTTCTCCTTTGCATAAATTACAACACCTCTTTTTTTAACTTTGTCTGATGAGATAAATTCTTGGCCAAGTCTTTTATTAATTAATACTTTCCTGTGGAGCCTAGTCACATGTGTTTCTTGCAAACATATTACATCCAATTGTTCTTTTTTTAGGATATGAAATATCCTTCTCCTTTTTTCCGGAGAATTCCCGCCATTTATGTTCCAACTAAGTAGCTGCAGAGACATCCCGTTCTATTTAAGATGTTCTTAAGATGGGGTGTCTTCCTTTTGTTCAGATCCCGAAGGTATAGGCGTTGGCCCACTTCCGGGCGGTGCTGGTGCTGGTAAAACTGGAAGCCAATCCGCTCCTTTTTGGAGATCTTCTCCGTGGTCGTGAAGGAACTTTTGGTTATCTTCAGGTGTTCTTATTTTAACCTTCCTTTCTTTGTAGGTGAAGGATAATCCCTGTGGAAACTCCCACCTATAGGGGATTGCGTTGTGTCTCAGCAATTTTGCTAATTCTGTATAGGCGGCTCTAAGGTCCAGCAGCTGCCTCGGGATATCTCTGTAAATTTCCACCCTTTTGTCTTGTATTTCAATTGCTTTTTTGAAGTGAAGGCCTAGGATCTTGTCTCTCTCTTCCTTTGTTCTTAAAATTATCAAACAGTCTCTGGATCTGTCTTTCCTTACCAGTCTTCCCAGTCTATATGCCAAGACAATCCTAAAATCTGTGTCTTCCTTTAAACCCCAGAACTTCGAGAATTCCTGTGTTAAGTATCCAATCAAGTCTCCTTGCTCGAGTTCCGGAATACCTCTCAATTTGATGTTGCTCTCACGATTTTTCAGTTCCACCATTGACAGATAGACTTGTTGTTCACCCACCTGTTTGTGCAGGGGCCTAACTTCTCCTTTTATTTCTTCAACCTCTTTTTGTAGGACTCCCACTTTCTGGATTGCTTCTCCAGCTAATTCTCGATTTTCCGCTGTTGCTCCTTGCAATTTCTCTATGGCTTGCGTGTGCTGGGAAACTTGGTCAGTCAGTTTTTGAATCGAGGAAGTTGCTTTATCTATCTTCACAGACTGATCGTCCACCTTCTGGTTTAAACTTGATAGTTGCTCCAATATTTGTTTTAATAGTGTATCTGACCCACCTGCTGCCATATCTTCCTCAGTGGACTTCTCAGTTATTTCCCCTTGTTCTCTATGAGACACCAGTACAGCTGGAACCGACGACCGGCGTCCTTGGGTCAATGTTGTTTGTACAAATTGTGCTGGTCTTCTTTCCTTTTCTTTTTCTTTTTCCTTGGCCTCTTTAGTTTCCTTTGCTTTAGATGCTCTTGTTCTCCCTGCACCACTCATTACACATCTGTCAATGTTCAAGGTCAAATTGTCTATTGTTCCATGGGAAAGACAAATTCAGGAGTAAACAACCAGTGAGATGGAATTCAAAACAAAAGTCAGTTCCCAGGATTTTATAATCCGAAAGCCCTGTAGGGGGAGTACCACCCGGTTTCAAAGACAAAGAAGGAAGTAATCCGCCATTAAAGTTCCAAATTGTTTCAAGACAGTAAATTCGTTAGTCCAAAAGTCCCTTCATAAACTCAAGATTTCCCAAAGCACCTTTTATAAATCGACAAAGTTTCACGAAAGGTGCTTGTAACAGTATCCCAATCAGTCTTTTCTGCTCAAATATAACAGTTACTTTCTAGCACAGTTTGCAACTGTTTCCGCAGTTTGACACAGTCTCTCTCTCTGGCAGCCCGACAATCTGGCTCTTTAAAAATACAGCCCAAAGGAGAAAAAAGATAGGAGGAAAGTCACCATTTGCTGCTTCTTTTAGTCAATGTCCATTTCCACCTTCAACTCAATAAAATAAGCAGATTTTATAGCACGAAAAAGTTTAAGCTTCCCAGAGTCCCGTTTCAAATGCTTCCGTTTCTAAAAGCTTTGCTTTGATCTTGTCAGCAATGTCGGAAGACGGACTTCCCTTTTCTCGTCTCCCGCTTTCAGCCAAATTAACCGAATTTCTTTTGCCAAATTTTAAACCCCTTTACTCACGGGTATGTTGCTTGCAGTTTAGCGTTGATTTTAGGAAGAAGGATCAGCGCTCATCTGTAACAGCCGCGCGGCTTCGCTTCCGCGGAAAGAGCGATGAACTCACAGCACCGCTACCCCTCCTTCACTCCGGGTCTCCTTACGGGGTCCCTTCTGTGTTTTCGGAGCAGCTTCTGGTGCCCGCCGAGTCCCACGGCCACGGGCTCACTCTACCCGTGGTTTATCTTGATGGGTTGTCGCTATGCCGCAGCGAACGACCCTTTTCCGCAGAGCCCCTCTTCAGAGCTCGAAGAGGACCGCCATTACAGTTTCGCGCCGCCCCCGGAAGTCCGTCGCCGCTAAGCCTTTAATAGCCGCTAAACCACTAATAGCGCTAATCCGCTAAGCCGCTAATAGGGTTGCTTCGCAAGACGAAAAAACCGCTAGACGAAGAGGCTCGCGGAACGGATTAATTTCGTCTTGCGAGGCACCACTGTACAGGATTTAGGCATGTTAAAGGAAGGCTTGTTAAATTACAACACTGTTGCACACACAAGCACTGAAGAAACATCCTTCCTAACGCACAGACTTCACCCCAGGATGACTTAACAAAAAAGAACCAGAATGGGTCAACCAGATGTCACAAAGTCACTTCCCTCAGGATGATACGTCAATCAATCGCTATCACTTCCCTGCACTGTGGTGTATAGTATTCACTTTGATCTACTGTAGTAATCTGCTGGTGGAATTGCCTACAGTTAACTGTACGTCTCTGCATTGTTTACTGCTCTCAATTCCAGAACACTGATGAACAGAGCACATTCTTTTTCTATTTCCCAGTGAGTAAGCTGCCTGTACAGTAAACAACCCCACCTTCTAGGGAAGCATCCACAGTAAGACCCATTCCCATAACCCCAAATCCACTTGCTCAATTCCAATATGGGCCACAAAGATGAACCATGAAATGTAACGGAGAAAAAGAGACCAAAGGTATAATGAGTGCTAAGCAACAATTAAAATGTATCCTCTGATTTATACAAGAGGTAAACATACTTCTGGACCATAAAGAAGGCTGATCGCCGAAGAATTGATGCTTTTGAATTATGGTGCTGGAGGAGACTCTTGAGAGTCCCATGGACTGCAAGAAGATCAAACGTATCCATTCTTAAGGAAATCAGCCCTGAGTGCTCACTGGAAAGACAGATCCTGAAGCTGAGGCTCCAATACTTTGGCCACCTCATGAGAAGAGAAGACTCCCTGGAAAAGACCCTGATGTTGGGAAAGATTGAGGGCACAAGGAGAAGGGGACAACAGAGGACGAGATGGTTGGACAGTGTTCTCAAAGCTACAAACATGAGTCTGACCAAACTGCAGGAGACAGTGGAAGACAGAAGTGCCTGGCATGCTCTGGTCCATGGGGTCATGAAGAGTTGGACACGACTAAACAACAACAAAACATACTTCAGAGCAACCCAATAAAACCTGTGTCATGATGGCTCAAAAAATGAAGTTTTTGCTCTGAGGTCAAAAATCACAGTACAAATGGTCGTTTACCTTACATTACATAAGATCTACCTTTAATAATCCTGAGTAAGATATATTTAGAGAATTCCTGCCAAGATCTGAAATTGCCTACAACAATTTGCAGATAACTACTCAATTAAAAATTTATCAACCTGCAATGGTATCATCCTGCTTGCTTGATTTTAGAAGATATGTGTTGGGTTAGTCCAAGGGCTAAGGGAGCTCCTACTGAGTCAACCTACAAGTAGCATATTTATAACCACATCCTGCACTAACAGCATTAACTTCCCAATATCTTTTAAGGGAATCTGGAGTGCCCTTAGGTATACTCTATTACAAGAGCCTTTGATTCAATGACTCATATTTTTCCTGTAGTTGCATTGATAGGGACATCTGCAATTTATGCAAGTTATCTACTGATGCAACTCTTCTTTACAACTGGCTCAATCACAGTAAGTATGATAATGGCAACCTCTCCCATTTCTCTCAACCCACCACCTTTCCTTCCCTGCTATATTGCTACATAGTCTAAATTTCACTGCTGGGTTCATAGTTTAAAAATTGAGAGCACAATGCTCTTGTCCTTGAACATCAGCTTTTCTATCATCCACAAGAGGAGGAACTGTTCAAGGCTTCGGATTAGAATGAATTAAGAGATGTATGACAGAGGTAAAGTCACCAGCAAGATCAAATCGTAAGCAAATCTGAAGAGGCCAAATGGAACTGGTTCAAGGTACTTCAAGTGAAACACTTTACTGTGTTCCTGTTCTTGTAATTGAATTCTATAGGAAAATCATTACTGACAGCAATATCTACTTGGAGGGCACAGCAGACATCGTTTGCAATGAAAACAATTGAGATGACATCATCTGCAGGTTGGCAAAAGTCTGTGAGAGCCATTTTCCAAAATAGCTGCTGACCTACAGAGCTGGTCTCATGAACCATGGTACCTACATCCATACAACTTATGTAAAATTTATGGCATGTTTCAATAATGTGAACTAATATATTATACTATAGTTAAAATATGTAGAAAGGAATTAGTAACTGAGGTGTGCGCCTCAAAATAATCATTAAGCCACCCAAATTATATATCCTCACCTCCAAGAGAGAGAGAGATAGGAGTGAATTGTGCCTGGTCCAATGCTTTGGGAGCAAAATACTGCATAGCTCTAGTATGTCAAAAAGAATTAGGAACTGGGGTGTGCACCTCACACAGTCACAGTAAACTTGGGCTATCACAAATCATACATCCAGGATGAGATGGCATCAATTTAAGACCAACCCAATACTTTCTTTTGAGTGCAAAAGGCTGACAAGTACGTAAATGGGCATACACCAATTAATTACAAAAATATGCACAAACACTCTCCTGGGAGTGTGAATGTATGGTTTGAGGTGGCCCAAGGATTCATGTGGAGGTACACATTCAGTGTTAGAAACTCAGATATATAAGCTAATCGCCAAATGGTACCGTAAACCTGGGTTATGGTCACCACAAAAAAATGTCTAGGTGCCAATTTTTCTCCAGTGGATTTTATTATTGTTGTTGATTTCCTTTCTATGCCAATTTATATTTTAAAGAAAAAAACCTCAAAGTGGTTTGCAGCACATTAAAACATCAAATTATAAAACAATCCAGAATAAAACAAATTCAAGCTTCAAGGAAAGTATTTCAGATTCTTCTCTAAGTGACATTTGGCTTGCTCCATATTTATTTACCTACTTAATTTATATAGCTGCCTCATAGCACAAGGACTCTAGAAAGGCA
Source organism: Podarcis bocagei (assembly GCF_964188305.1). Classification (NCBI taxonomy): domain Eukaryota; kingdom Metazoa; phylum Chordata; class Lepidosauria; order Squamata; family Lacertidae; genus Podarcis; species Podarcis bocagei. The sequence goes on from NC_138138.1 coordinate 9,944,160, forward strand.
GTGTTGTGTTGTTAGATTGTTGGACTAGGACCTGGGAAATCAGGGTTCAAATCCCTACTCAGTCATGAAGTTCACTGGGTGACCTTGAGCCAGTCACAGCCTCTTAATCTACCTCACAGGGTCGCAGTAGGGATTAATGGAGGTGAACCATTTACTCCTTGGAGAAAAAGGTGAGATATAAATGCAATAAATAAGCTCTTCTGCTTCCCTGCTTAAGAAAGCTAGAGGGGCCATCCAAATGCAGACGTCAGCCACCAACCTGGCATTCAGAGATCTCCATGTGGTCGCAATTGGACCTGTGGCAGTCACAAAACATGCCTAGGGCGCACACCCCTGAGCCTCCTTTTTAAAAACCTATTGGGCTTTTGTCGGCCTAAGTTTACACCACTGACAGTGCCTTGCATTCACGCAAAGTGCTGGATCCTACACAATTCACTTCCATGTCACAGAGAACACGCTCCTGGAGTTGTGAATGGAAGTTTATCTGACAGTATCTAATAAGTGACCATTCACCTAATGACCAAATGGCTAGATGGTTTATATTGTTGCAGTAGTTTTAGGAAGCACCACGAGTGCTTTCAATAAGGCAACAATATAATAAGACCCTGCTAAAAATCAAAAACATAAAAGCCATAATTATTCTGTGCTTGACAGTTATGACTGCCAGAACTTGACATACAATTTGGCAACTACTGGGGGGGGGGGGCGACCTCCAGGAATTATATTCAAAACAAAGGGAACCAAAAATTCAGAAGAGGCAAAATATTCTGCACAAAGAAATATACTGAAACATAAGGTGAGGCTTTGCAGCTAATCAGCATGTATTTGGCAAACAATATCTGGTGTTTGCATTACTGTAACAGATGCCAGCAGTGTGATAAGTAGACATATTTTTTCACTTCTATGAGGTTTTCTAACATTTGAGTTTGTGGTCAGCCACTAAAGCCACGACAATTCAAAACCAAAGCATTTGAGTTTCCACTTACAGTCTCTTTCTGGGGTGTTTTCACATTAAAAATGCTACTTTGTCATCACCAAGAACAGTTCTCAGCTGTGGAATTCTCGGTCTGACCACAGCACCCTTAACACTGTACAGTCTCTTCCCAAACCACATTTCCATCCTTGCTTTCCCCCCAGCCTGCAGTCTATTCATTCAGAGCCCTCTCAGATGTAGCCCTCGCTCTCTTCTATCGGCTCCTCAGAATCTGCAATTTTCACTCACTCACCCAACTTGTGCCTGTTTCCCCTCTCTTGGCTCATTTGTACTTCTCCACTAACAAAGTATTCACGCCTCTAATCCTCAGCCCTCTTGCCTCTCTTCAAGCCCAGTGCTCCTGCTCTTATGCAGCTGAATGCCTCTGGGAGAGAATCAAACAGCTGAGCAGTTTTGGCCATTGTAAAAGTCATCCTCTCCTTTCTGCTTGCCACATGACTCATCAAGAATACAGTGGTACCTCAGGTTAAGTACTTAATTCGTTCCGGAGGTCTGTTCTTAACCTGAAACTGTTCTTAACCTGAAGCACCACTTTAGCTAATGGGGCCGCCGGAGCACGATTTCTGTTCTTATCCTGAGGCAAAGTTCTTAACCTGAAGCACTATTTCTGGGTTAGCGAAGTGTGTAACCTGAAGCATATGTAACCTGAGGTACCACTGTACTGCTATGATCCACACCAACTCTAGGAATCTTCAGCACCTCTTCCATCCTTTGAAGCCCTCCCTCCACATTGATGGGTTTGCCTGATAAAAATAAAATAACCCCCTATCTAACTCTCTTTCCTTGAAGTCCACACTTCCCTGAATCCTTTTCTCTTTCCTCCCATCTAGTTCATTATTCCGCTGTTATCTTCCCCTTTGATTCTATCTCCGATTATTCCTCCTCAATCAAATACACTGTGAACTGACCTGAGATCTTCGGACAAAGGGCAGTATAAAAATTTAATAAAATAAATAAATATACCACTTTTCTCTGCGTCCCCCCATCTCATCAGCACATTCCTTCCCTTCTGCATTTAGACACACTAACACTTTCCACCCTCTCCAAAAAGGACACCCCCTTGACCCAACCTGCCTCTGCAGCTCAACTTCTCTTGTGTTCTTTATCTCTAAACTCCTGGGATGTATCACTCACACCTACTGTCAACTCTCTCTACCACAGCTTCTCTTGACCCCATAAGATCTGACTTCTGTCCTCAGCATACCAGTAGATCAGCCCTTCACTGATGATCTCCTCACTGGCAACTATCTTTGCAGCCTATGGAACAACTGATGGTTCTCTCCTGCATGACTCACTTCATGCCCTAGGTTTCCATGACTCCCCTAAGCTGCTTCTCTTCCTGTTGACGCAATTGCTCATTCAACTTTTCCACAGGGAAGAGAAGCTCTTCCTTTGCTTTCCCCCTCTCCATCATGGTCTGTTGTGACCTCCGCACATACTCTCCCTTAGTGACCTCATCACATACCAAAACTTTCAATGTCAACTATATCAGGGGTGGGGAACCTCAGGGAGCAAATGTGACCCTCCACACTCTCGGTCTGACCCTCAGGACTCTACATAGGCCACTCCCCTTTCTCAGCCACACCCATTTTCCCATACCAGCCCTGCTTCGCACACCCCTTAACTGTTTTTGCCTGGCTGAAATGTGGTCCTTGAATTTTGGCAGTGTTTCTTGGTTGCCCGGATGGTGGGTAGATACTAACCTATGGTACAATGCTAAAATTTACACTTTTTGGCTTTGGTGCCACCCACCAATGCCATGTGGCTCCTGGAAAGTTGTTCAGATGAGAATGTGGCCATTGGTCTGAAATAAGCACTCCGGACCTATGTGCTTATAACACCTACTTCCACATCAGAATTCCCTCCTCTATCTCAGAACTCTGTCTACCTGTCTGTTATTTCTGCTTAATATTTAATCACGGTGTCAAACACAATGAGGGTTGAGAATTAACCTCTGTCGTCTTTCCTCCCAAGACCTCCACTCCTCATATATTTTCTATAACCACCGACAGCATCATTATCCACTATCATCCCTCTCCTTTGGCATTCACATTCAGCTCAGCACCATAACATGCCACTTTACAACAAAGGCAAAAATAAACCCCTTTCTCTTTGTCCCCCCCGACAAAAACTCTAGTGCTCACACTAGTAACTTCTCATCTTGTCTTCCACGGTCACACTTCAGCCTCTTCACTTCTATCCAGAACTTTGCCAACAAAACCATTTAGCTCACTCATTGTTCTGATCACATGATGCGCCTTCAGCAGGTCCATGTCTGCTCCAAACCCAGCATAAACTCCTCATTCTTGGCTTCAAAAACCTCCATAGCTATGCCCCTAATCCCATTCTTTTTGCTCTTGTATCCTAGTCTTTCACTCTGATTTATTACAATAACTAAAAATCATTTTTCCCCATCCCAAAACAATTTCCCTTTCTCCTCCACCTCCACCACCCTCAGCCATCTAAAGGTCTCCAAACATCCTTAGATGCCTACAGTTTCTCCCTTGTTGCCCCTTTTGGCTAGAATGGCTTTCTTGAATATCTAAATAATGCCTTCTGTCTTCTTTCAAACCCATTCTAAGTGCCCACGTTATCCATAAAGTCTTCAGCACATTTACCCTCTCCTCCACCCGATTCCAAATGTTATCTATCACTTCAAATTTCTTACTGAAAGCTTTTCACTCCAGGGATCTCTCTTGCTACTTAAAAATGCACTATGATCGTGCTATAAAATATGTTGTTGTTGTTGTTGTTCCAGGCATATCTTCACAAAAGACAGAAGCCTTGAGAGTAAACTACAATAAATGTCCCAAATTTCTTGACTTTAAATACCAACTTCACATCAACAACATCTCATTAAGACACTACATAAATTATTTGAAAGACTGTGTGAAATCTTTTTCAGGGGGACTATTCTTCACACTCATACAAAGGCACAAGTGGTATTACCTACGGGACTCAAAATCTCTTTGCCTTCTGAATAACAGGGTTCCTCAATAGAGTTTATGAAATAGAAAACTTAATTAGGTTTTATGGAAATACTTTGCAGGTTTTTTTCCAGCCAATATATTGCTATGCAGGTCAATGAAAAGGGTAGTCTTGGGCTGGTACCGTCATTCCATCCCACCTCCTAGTCCAGATTTAACACCCCCTAGTTTGCAGATTTACCGAACTAAAGAAAGGATGAGTTTCCATCAATTAGCAAGGCTTGCTCTGTATACCGTTCAAACTAATCCATTTGCTTTCTGTTTGTGTTAGATTAGAAATATTTGGGCAGAGACTAAGCTAATATTTTGTAAAGCGCTCTACTCAAAACACTACTCAAATAAATAATAATCTCCAAAATCAGAAAATATTAAGCAAGTGCCAAGCCTTGATGGTTTTACAAACAGAAGCCAAGTAGAGTAGGCCCTTTATTGTACAGTGAAACGCCCAATCCCAAAAAGCAGATTTGTAGTAGAGACTTGTAAAAACACTTTATACCCTTCTACCCAGCCAAATAGTATATCCAAGGGGAAGGCTATCACAGAAAACAAAGGTGAGGGGTCAAGGAGGACACTTGCAGAGCCAAGTTCAAACTGCAAGGAAACTGCAATTTATTCCCAGCCAACAGCAGAATAGTGTACACAAATGGAAATAAGGAACTTTAAAGGGAATTCTAATGGGTTATCCTTAGATTTCCTCTGTGATAGAATCCAGGGCAAACCCTGCTGACTTACGGAGCTTGTTTACATGTGGCAGATTAATTACTGCCAGTACTTTGCCAGCATTTAAGAAAGACTCAGATGCAACTCAACCTGTACAATATAGGTCAGAAGGCACTTGCCCTGAAAGAACTCTGAACTTTACCCCATGTAAACCTAAGCGGCAACAGATCACTTGGGCGTTTATTATGGACTAGTGAGAGGAATTATGGACTATTATGGACTAGTGACAGAGGAATATTTGCCAACCAGCAAATATTAGTTTTCCTTAATATGGACCTCATCCTACCCATGGGAATCCATCTAAAATTGGTATGTAGAAACCCATGGAAAAACATTTTTTCTGCTTAAAAGCAAAAGAGGCAAATGTTACAAAATTTGCACACATCCTCCTCTTCAAAACAGAAAGACCAGCCGGATTGTACTACTAACCACAACCATATAGAGCTTCCTATAAAACAATCAAATTGAGCCACAAAGACAAAGCTTGTTTCTAATTGATAATAACATGGGGTTTGGGGTTTAGTTTACAACAACAGATTATTTCATAGCAACTTGCAAGCAATTCTTTTTGTTTGTTTGGGGGTGTACACACATATACACACACCCCTCTTACATAACATAGTTAATTTACAATACTTAATAAAATATCAAATCTGGCTTGTAATGCCAGGCACAGACAAGTTGGATAAGATGGTTTTTTCCCTCCCACAGGTTAAAGTCATATAAGTATTTAAAATTTAACAGACCCTGTTATGGCAGGCAGGATAATTAAAATACTTCTAGGCAAATTACATCCCTACATGGTTCTAAAATTACATGCACAACGCTTGCAATAAGACCAAGGAGGATGAAAGATTTATACTCCAGGAAGGAAATAATGCCTAATAAATATCAGTTATATAAAAGGGTTACTTCACCAACCAATTCCAACTTTTCCTACACATCCTTATATAGCTTGCTTAATTGTAAGCCATCCTGCACTGGTATGTTGCATTTCAGAAACTCATGCTGGTGTATGTTACCTTCAGCTACAGAAAGACTATCCTTTATTAGGAAAAACCTGGCAGTAAAAACTATCTTCCCTGAATAAAACCCATTTCATTTACTGTACAAACACATTTACTACACATACTATAGACTATATATTTCAGATACATACTACACATATTTGTATTCAGCTAGAGTAAAGTTTACTTCCAATAATAAGACAGTGATGCTTGAGGTTAAGGTAGTTTTCAACCATTTAAAACAGAAGATCATATCTGCCTCCTTTCAGCTCAATTTATTTCTTGCTAATAGATGCTATAAAGTACTTTTTACAAAGGGGAGATTCCACCCCATCATGAAAACTGTCATAGAACGGCCTCTCATTCTTTTCTACTTCTATAGAAGGTGTATGATTTTTAAAAATTCTATAAAAGTTTATCAAGAGGGGGGGAAACCCCATTATTAAAAACTTACTCAATGCTTTGAAGCTGTTTCAAAGAGAAGCAAAGTTAATTCTTCAAGTAACTGCCTTGCTAGTCACAAATGCATTCCTTATGTCTAAAATAGATACCCTATCATATTCACACCTCAGGAGCAGAGATCTCAAGCAAAGTGAACTGTTCTACAACTTACAGAGCGAGCTCCAGATAAAACTCCCGAGAGAACTGCAAAACAAGGCAACACTCATAAGCATCAACCAAGAGTTTCTACTCAAGGTGAAAACATGCCTCCTCTTAACAGGACACTCTGTTGAGGGTGGTTACTGAAGCACAGCGCAGCGTCATGATTACTTGAGTTAAGCCAATCCAAATGAAGCTCATTTATAGAGAGCTCCTGTCAATCTGCCCCACCTCCTCCCCACAAAGCATGAATACAAAAGGGACAGTTGATTGTGCCTCTCAGTTTAGGGTTTCTTTAAGGGGAAAAAAATCAGTTCACATAGACTAGCAATATTTAGCAAGTGTTGTATACCGAAACTACATATGCAGAAAAATAATTCAGTGCTTTAATTGGATTGCACGAAATAAAAGGCTAGGAAAATGCACATTTTTACATTTTGTCTAGACATGTGGTTGCAAACATTACATTAGTATTTAACAGTCAGAATTATTCTAATTTAATAAAAGGGAAACGTTAGAATGCACATGCAAAACAGATTATTTTTTAAAAAACCTGCCTTTGTCTTTGAAGTTATTGCTAAATCACAGTGGTGGCAAATCCTAGTGTGATACAATAGCGCAGTGTTTCCCAACCACTGTTCCGCGGCACACTAGTGTGCCGCGAGATGTTGCCTGGTGTGCCGCGAGATGTTGCCTGGAGGGAGGCAGGCGAGTCGGGCGGCGAGAGGCGGGGCGGCGGCGGCGAGGAGAGGCCGCCCAGCGCGGGGCTCTCACCGTCTGCCTGCCTGGCTGCCTGCGAGCTCGGCAGGCAGCGCCTCTGTCTGCAGCGCCCGCCTCACGGCTCTCATTCCCTGCCCCTGCCAAAGCTCACTCAGCCAAGCCGCGCTCTCCTTCCTGCCTCGCTTTGCTGCCTCCTCCCCCCCCCAACCCCAAAGCTTGGAGGTTCCCCGGCAAGGGGGAGGGGAAAAATTGAAACTTACACTTTCGTGCGTCCCTCCCGGCGTGACGCTGCGCGCTGACGTCACGGGGCTGTAATGGTGGTGTGCCTCGAGATTTTTTTCATCAAACAAGTGTGCCTTTGCCCAAAAAAGGTTGGGAAACACTGTTTGACAGGCTCACTGGGTGACCCTGGGACAGTCAATCCCTCAGCCAAACCTATCTCACAGGGTTGCTGTGAGGATAAAATGTGGAAAGTGAGAACTGTATGTGGCACCTTGAGCTCCTTGGAGGAAAGACGGGGGGAAATGCAATAATAGGTAAATAAAATGAAAGTTACATGAGCTTCATAGCTGTCTCAATGCTTTGGGGCACAAAGGGGAATTCTAGTGAGTGAACACATTTACTCATTTTTTAGATTTGGAAATCTAAGTGAGCTGTTTATTAATTAAGAGTATTTTATCCCATTATGATACTATTAAAATGCGCATGACAACTGACATTTTCAAATTGCCAATGGGGAATATGTAGGCCTAACACACATCATTCCAGTTTAACCATTTGACGTTCACAAGCAGCATGTGGCCATTTCAAGACAAACTGATTGCTCCTGGGTTAACTTGGCATCATAATCACGTACATATTAGCAGAGGGGTAACCATGTTAGTCTCTCACAGCAAAAAAAAACCCCAAGAAATATGCTTGCAGCATAAACTTTCATGGACCAGGGTCTACTCGACATAATTAGTGCATCAAAACTGAACTGAATATTTTAACAAAAAATACTACATTCCTTGACATGCCTTTAACTGTACCACATTCTATATACAGAGTTAGGATAATAAATCCAAAGCACACATACTGCAAGTTGGAGCACATCTACAGCAGAAACAAAAGCAACAAAAAGGCCATTTGTTCTTTTCGTATCCAACCAAAGACACCTTCCTGCGTGTGGAAAGTGTTTTCTCTTCTCTAGGATGTTTATATCTCGCTCCAATATATTGCTTAAGAAAACCGAAACCAACATTCATAATTTTTGTGTGTGCATGAGAATTTGTATAGTATTGCTGCTCAGCTCTACAACCGATACAATTATTTTCAGGCAGCAGGCTTCAAGACCTGAGACACACTTGCAACCCTACCCGCAACATAGGATAGGAATCCTCAAACATCTGGCTGTTTTTCCTTTTTTCTTCTCTCTGCCCCAGAACTGTCTGTGACTATTATATCTTCTGCAGATTCTTTTACAACTAAATCAGGTTGCAAACAGTCTACAAGTTATCATGTATCAGTATCCTTCCTCCGCACCACCACATGAAATTCTGCAACATAAAGTGGAATAACCCCCTACTGTATCCTGGAGGACACACAAGAGTCTCAGCTAAGGCATGGACTCTAGTACAGTGGTGCCTCGCAAGACAAAAAGAATCCGTTCCGCGAGTCTCTTCGTCTTGTGGTTTTTTCGTCTTGCGAAGCAAGCCCATTAGCGGCTTAGCAGATTAGCGCCATTAGCTGCTTAGCAGGCTTAGCGGATCAGCTGATAAGCGTCTTAGCGTCTTAGCGGATCAGCTGATAAGCGGCTTAGCGGATCAGCTGTTAAGCAGCTTAGCGGATCAGCTGATAAGCGGCTTAGTGGATCAGCTGTTAAGCGGCTTAGCGGCTTAGGATCAGCTGATAAGCGGCTTAGCGGCTTGGGGAAAGGGGGGGGAGGAAAAAAAACCCGCAGGAACTCGCAAGACATTTTTGTCTTGCGAAGCAAGCCCATAGGAAATTCGTTTTGCGAAGCACCTCCAAAACGGAAAACCCTTTCGTCTAGTGGGTTTTCCATCTTGCGAGGCATTCGTCTTGCGGGGCACCACTGTATCATATGTTAGTGCTGCAAGGTGGTACTGAGGCACACCTTTGTGACTGAATTATAACACAAATACTCTCTCTTTGACAAGGAAACAGCAGTGATGATTCCGCATCAAACTTCAGGCAATGCTGCAACCCAGCACTTGGAAGGACAGTGCATTAATAATGGTATTTTTGACACAGGTGCAGTTTACGATACTCTTCTACAGATCTTCGGCTTCAGCCTGCCAAGAGTTGAAAACAATTTTTCAACCTTCCACTACCAACATTAAATCCCTAAATGAAGTCATCCTCCCATTTAAAGAGTGAGAAAGCCCTATTCAGGTCTAAATTCCCACAAGCTTTAACTCGTCCATCTGGTCATTAAATCCAGTGACAGAACCAACAATCAAAGGAGACTATGTTGCTGGAAAAGAACATTTGTTTGATTTAAAAGAATGTGTTTAATTCTAACCAATCAAGACAAACTTCAGCCACATGAACCCACTTAAGTCCTTTAATAGCAGTATTGTGGGAAGACTCTAAAAAGTTCCCACAGACAACAGATATCAAGGTTTAGTTTTATCCCTAAAATTACTACATGTACAGCAAAATAAAAACAAACGTTTATATCAAAGAGCAAACAGGGAATGAAAATATTTCTGAAGTTTGTAATTATCAGACCCCAAGACATGGGAAAGTACATCAGGAAGTACATTATATTCTGATAATGCAGCATAAAACAGGTTTCTCAAGGCAAAAACTGTCAAAAAGTAGAACTCAATAACTGATGCCAATCTAAAGCAAATACAGCAACCAAAATTTGCAGAAAATACATACTTATTTCAATACATACCTAAAATAAACGTGTGTTACACAATACATTTTCACATTAGAAATATTCCATTATTATTTTGCATTTCTAGAAAAAAATATTCAAGGTAGTATAATGAGGAATAACTCAAAAAACAGTGTATAATTTTTGGAAATATATATAAGAACATCTGTGGTAGTGGTGGAGGCGGGATAACAGGGTTTTGTGGTGGAATAATTTAAAATGCAGCCCCAGCACCTTTCAGCAGGAATCCTGCCACTCTGCTTAAAGCCATACCCTAAGTTACCTCTCAACTTATAGGAGTGCATCTTTGAGGAGAGGATGGTCAGACAAACTGTTGACCCTCTACCCCCCACATTACAGTAGTGAAGTGCCCAATGACCGAGCTGGGGAATATATCTCTTCATGTTGGGTTGGCAACTAGGGTTTCAGGTGCTGGAATTCAGAGGACTAGATTTGGTCCCATGGCATCCAGCTGCTATCCCTATGGAAGACTCATCTGTTCTAGGATCCTACTACATTTTCCAGAGTCATTGCAACAACCTACATTGGAAGCAGGTACATTCAGCAGAGGCAGAGACCAAGTGAGTCGTTGATCAGATACCAGTATACAATTTCAGTTCTATAGAATTCATTAAAGTCAATCGCCCAACAATGTTCTTTAAACTGAACCAGGGGGACCCAATACAATGTAGGGCTGTTGACCAGCAAAGACTCTTGGCTCTTTGACACAAAGAGGGAGTACAGGATAAGGTCAGAAAATTGCACTTCTCCTAAAGTACGGCAGAACAGGTATGCATGATGGCAGGTGACATGGGCCATTTTAGCATCAAGCCTGTTGATCAGGTGTGGGGAACCACTGGCTCTCCAGATACTGCTAGAATAAAATTTGCAGGATCCCCAGCCCCGCAAGTACGGCCAATGGCTAGAGATTCTGGGGTTTGTTGCTGGGCAACACCAGAGGGCCAAAGATTCCTTTACACCTGCTACACAAGGTAAGGGACAGTAGAGATCCATGTTCAAATCTCCAATTCAGCTATGGCGTTCACTAGGTGACCTTGGTGCAGTCTCCCTCTCTCAGCCTAACCAACCTTATCGGTTTTTTTGGAAAACAAAACTGGGAAAGGAGGATTATATGCACCACCATGAGCTCCTTGGAGGAAACATGGGATATACCGTATTTTTCGCTCTATAGGACGCACTTTTTCCCCTCCAAAAATGAAGGGGAAATGTGTGTGCGTCCTATGGAGCGAATGCAGGCTCCTTGGCTTCGCGGCGACGCGCCTGTCCTGGAAGCTGGAGGAGGAACAGAAGGGTCTCCTTCTGTTCCTTCTCCAGCTTCGCTGAAGGGCGCTGCGCCCTCTCCCTCTCTGCACAGCGCCTCTCCTGTGAAGGAGAGGCGCTGTGCAGAGAGAGAGAGAAGGCGCAGCGCCCCTTGAATGACGCGCCTGTCATGCGAAGTCGGAGGAGGAACAGAAGGGTCTCCTTCTGTTCGTTCTCCAGCTTCGCTGAAGGGCGCTGCGCCTTCTCCCTCTCTGCGCAGCGCCTCTCCTGCGAAGCAGAGGCGCTGCACAGAGAGAGAGAGAGAGAGAGAGAAGGCACAGCGCCCCTTGAGCAACGCGCCTGTCATGCGAAGCCGGAGGAGGAACAGAAGGGTCTCCTTCTGTTCCTTCTCCAGCTTCGCTGAAGGGTGCTGCGCCTTCTCCCTCTCTGCGCAGCACCTTTCCTGTGAAGGAGGGGCGCTGCACAGAGAGAGAGAAGGCGCAGTGCCCCTTCAGCGACGCGTCTGTCCTGGCTTCTGCTTTAGCCCTGCGCAGCCTCTTTGGGCAGGGGGAGCCTTCATCCCGCTGCCCTGAAGAGGCTTGGCGGGGTTACCCCAGAAGCCAGAACCACGGTATCCCAGAAGCCAGATCCCTCTTGCTGTTCTGGCTTCTGGGGTTCAGAATATTTTTTTCTTGTTTTCCGCCTCCCAAAACTAGGTGCGCCCTATGGTCCGGTGCGCCCTATGGTGCGAAAAATACGGTAAATGTAATATTTAAATAAGATGACAGATTATTTAAGCAGGTTACTTTCAAAGCAAGGGAAGGCGGAGTATTTTTCTTCTATGAAGCTGTTAAAAGCAGCAGCAGTTATTTGTTTCTGGGCTTGATAGCCTTAACTTTTTAACATTGCTTACTTAACCTAACCTATTAAAGGAAAAGAGAAAGCAGAGCATACCTTCTTAGCCCAAAGTCTGTTTAACTGATACAGGTTTTGTACTATAATACAGTACTTGCCACATACTTGGCAGCACAAACTGGTCTAGGAAATTGTACTATGCTCTGGGGACCAACATAAAACCCCTCAGTATTTCCCTTGCAACCTGGATAGTAAAGCCAGCCTTTTCCATACCAACCAGATAATGCTTCTATATGTTCTTCCTGCCTCCATTGTATTTTCCTTGATGCTGTGATTTTAATGCATGTCTATTGGAAGTGCAGGGTAGAAGTTCTCATGGAACTAGTAAATGCAGACATTAATCAGCAAAAATAAAGATATCTCCTGCTAACCTGGCTCACACACAGTCTTGCAAGGTTTACTGTGGCAAAAAACTGTGCAGACTCAAGTCTATCATGAAACAGATGAAAAGGCAGATCTGCCACTGAGCACAATCCTTCAAGCTTTTGAAGGCATGGTGTCTGGTGCACAAAAGCCTATGCCACAATGATTTTTTTAGTATTTAAGATAAAACAAGAGCACTGTATTGTGTTAACAGAACTCCCCCTCTAGACTCCAACTTGCAGAATTATCAAACACACATCACTTCAAAGTTCCAAAGAAATACAGAACTTTCTTTCACAAAAATGCCATTAGATCAGAGCATTAAGAGATTACGGGGGCTTGTATGTGTAAGAAACCTTGCATGACTCTCAACTTCCAACGGAACCTTTATTTTTCCTATACGTTGCTAAACTGTTATCGTTTGGATATCCCCAACAACATAAGCTTTTGCTCCTTTAGTTCAATGTAAGAAAGGCAGCACCCAAAGTTACAGTCAATGGAGAGCACTCACTACCTCCAAGCTTTTCAAATAACAAAGGGGGGGGGGTTCATTCAGTGATTTCTGGTCAGTTTATGAATGCCATTTTTCTAGTGTTTTAAATGCACCATGGAATTTTGGATGAAACCTATTTCTGAAGACATGCACTGCATTTGCAAAATATTGCCAATTGGCTATTCTGTCAACTCTTAGTGTATATTTAATCATTTGGATCACAACATGCTCTATATGTGCACAAGTCCATATTCCATCTGTACTTGGGATGCATTGATCTCTCTGGATTTTGCATGTTCATAAAAATGAGATTTGCAAACTGCATTGACCAAGTTGTCCAAGGTACAAGAGTAGAAGCTGTTTTTTTCCTGAAGCAATGGCAGATAATACACAACGGTGCAGAAGGCATAAATGGAATTTCCAGAGAGCAAAGGAAAATGCACCATTCATAAGAGATGAAGAGTCAACTTTAAAAAGTGCAGTGTGTTACAGATTCTGATGTCCCTGCTCAATAACTGGAGTTATATGTCTCCACTTTGCCGATTTCCTCTCAGAGTGTGATCCCCAAAACATCCAGTGTGTTTAATGACCGCTTGAATCAGCTTCTTGATTTTGTGCTTCTCCATTCCAACTTGTTCCAGAGGTGCTCCCCTTCATGATACCTGTATCTCAAGAAGCAAAACAGGAAACATCACCAGAAAGAAGGATGGTTCTTGTCTTTGAGTCTTGCATCAATCTTTTGACATTTTAAGGGGGAAATACAGTGAACCCCACATAACTGTGCACATGTATAGCTTCCCAGCCCAAGTTTCTTTTCCAGAGTTTCTATGAGCAGAATTACAGTCGATTTTACCCCTACCCACAGTTGCTGAAGAATGTCCTCCTAACTCAGCAGAAGTTTCTTGCATGCTAAGGAAGAAAACAAATCAAGCTATATGACAACTACAGAATGTAGTTCAAGGTAATTTTAGGAGGCATCTTTAAGAGCTTAAGTTATGGCAACCACTTGCTATATGGCTGACACTTAGAGCTTAAGTTATGGCAACCACTTGCTGACACTTAGAATATTACATGCAGAGGAATGGATGACATTGTGGAATGGTTCCCTTGTAATGGGGAACTATAGGGAACCAGCTCTCTAGATGATTAGCACTGCATGAGGTGAGATTAAGTGACTACAATTTGGTTAAGAATCTTCAATATAAAACAATCCCATTTTGATCCACTATAAGGTTCTCTTTCTTTAAGCCTGCTGTATTCAATGATGTGCCAAAATACAAGAGCGCAAAGTCCTCCCCAGCTCACAACTAGTATCACATTACACAGCTTTCTATGGCCATTCCAACAGGTTAGAGGCAGAGTTGGAACTGCAGGGTCTCATCAGCCGCTTAGCTGTGAGATCAGCAACACTTGGCTCCTCCTCTCCTTGAACTTTCCCCAGTCCAACCGGTCATTATGGAAATTATGTGACTAAGAACTAGTGTCCCAATGTGCTTTCCCCACTCCTTCCTCCCAATCTCTTTTCCTTTGGTGTCATGCCTTTCAAATGATAAGCCTTAAGGGCATGAACTGTCTTACTTAGAAGGCACTCTGGGAGGGTCCCTCGCCCACTGAAGAGCAGGGGGCAAGGATTTAGTTAAATAAATAAATAAAAATTGTAAAGAGCAAAACCTTGAAGAAACAGACAGCTGTCTCATAACAAGAAAAATAAATAGATGCTGCTTTTGAATTCAGGGTGGTTTGGCATGTTCCCTTATTTTGGTTTGGTTTTTGATGATAATAAAACTAGAGGGTCAAGGATCAATTACTTACTCTTAACCATCGCGGTCTTGTTCTGCAGTATAACTACAAACAAACTCTATTTCCATTTGTTCATTCAGTTATAAAGACAGAAACCTAATGGTAAAGGCAGGCATTTTACTATGCTTTGTGCATCTGGCACTGTGATGGCTGAACAGAGATACCATTTTAGCCTTGGACCCTCACACCAAGATAAAATTACACCAACACACTGTACTAGCAAAATAGGCTTTTATTTGAAATAAATTTATCAAATAACCAGACATGGATCTGAATTGGTCCCAGAGAACATTAGCTCAAATAGGTATTGTTTCCACTTAATATGACTCTGCCCAAGATAAATGTTAAGACAGTTTTCAAATAAGATACTAAAATAAAAGTTTTGAATTTTTCTTGTGATATTTGTATCATGTGGGAAATTTATTTACATAATTTATATATCACACCTGCAACATAACTTTTTCTCCCCAAGGTAGCCAACAGAATAGTAAGAAACAAAAATATGATTTAAAAATAAATAAAAAGCATACAAACTAAGAGAGAAAAAGAAAATAAACTAAGACAGCAATAGGCTGAAAAATCAAATTACTCCAAGTTAAAAAGGTTACATTACCAGTTCTTAAACTCCTGGGAAAACAGAAACATTTTTGCATGGTGGCTAAATGATACTAACAAGACCTCTGGCAGACCTTCTTGAGGAAGGGCACTCCAAAAGTGAGGTCACCACCCCACACTTCAGACAGTATGGGGGCACCCCGAGAAAGGCAACAATTTCAGGGGACAGAGAGATTGAAACAGGAGAAGGTAGTTCTAATACCTGGATCCTTAAACCACAAAGGTTTTGAACATTCAGACCAGCACTCTGAATTTAACTTGGAACAGGGTGGATTTGATTTAAATCAAATCAATTTAAATCACTAGTCAGTAAGACTTGATTTAAATCATTTATTATTATTTTTTTTACAGAAAGACTCATTTTTGCTGGAATAATCATAATATTTACAACCAGATGAAGGTTTTGGTGTTTTTTTTAAAATAATAAATTTTCAGAGTAGTTTTTACAGTTATATCAAAAATTACTGATTTGGTTATACTATTAGAAATACATAGACAGATAATTATGAAATTATTGTGAGGTTTAATAAGTTAACTGTTTATATTTGGACAACTTTTCTGCTGTACTTTATTGGAAGGAGAAAAATAATCATTTCCTTAATAACAATTTATTTAACTAAAACAGTAACATTAGAACATATGTATCCATGTTTGTTAACTGATGTGGTTAAACGGTTTTTAAAAAAAATACCAACTTAAGACTGAGTTTTAGCACACATGGAAAACTTAAAACAAATCCTTATTTCCTGATGAATAGCCTTTGGACTACAATGTAACTTGAATGGAAAACTATCTTTAGAAAGATTTTTCCTCCAAAAGCGTTTTATCTTAAAAATCTAACTTAAAATATATATTTTTTTAAAAAAACTATTTACATAAAAAAATCTCATTTTTTTTTTTAAATCCTTGATTTTTATCCACCCTAACTTGGAAACTTATTAGGAACCAATGAAGTTATTTCATTTTGGGTCTTTTGCTGCTTGCTGCTAGCTCTCTAGAAATCCCTACTTTAAAATTGCTACTTTTAAGCCTGTAAATGGGTGATATCTACAGCTTTCTCTGCTTATTTTAAGTTTAGCCTCAACAATTGATGACGCAATGGTACGTTAACTTCCAAAATGCATAGTTAGGTATCTCCTTTCCTTAACAGCTAAACCCAACAAGAACACATGCTTAGATATGATAAGGTGGTGGGTCTGACATTTTTGCATGGTTTCTCTGCACATATGAATGTCTTCCTTTGGAAATTTGCAGGAAATCAGCAGCAACTGTTTTAGGGTAAACAATGTGTAGACTTAAAACACACACTTTTAATTGGGGAAAACAAAACAAAAAAAGCCAAATATTTGTGCTTTGTAAATTACATATAGCTTACAGTGCAGGATTCTTACGCTTGTTGCTGTAAGCTGTATAAAGTTCTTGACAGCTGATTTATCCATGGAAAGACATCTGAGACAAGTTCTATAAATAACATCACATGGAACCCTTACACAACACACCATGCATCCTTCTTACACAGGAACTCAGAACTGACACCCTACACTCACAGTCAAAAGCCATTGCAATCTCTATTTTGGGGATGACACAGGTGACATTTCAATCAGCACTATGACCCTGTAGCATTTTATTCTCTTCCCATCATTATGTTACAAATGTAGACTGCAGAGATTGTAACCAGAGGCACTAAGAAATAATGGAGGGATCATGGCACGACTTCAACGGGTGCCCATCAGGTAGCTTAGTGTGACCAACAAAACACAGTATTTATATGTTGTCTTTATACTGAAAGTGTTCAAAATCCTTGACATGCATTGGCCCAATTTGTGCACCATGCTTGAGCCTGGATAGCTCAGTGGGTTAGACCATGGTGCTGATAACACCAAGGCTGCAGGTTCGATCCCTGTATGGACCACCTGCATATTCCTGCATTGCAGAGGGCTGGACTAGATGACCCTCAGGGTCCCTTCCAACTCTACAGTTCTGTGGTGTGTCACATTTACCCAGCCTTGCAGGTTCCTGAATAAAGTTCAAAAGGTAACCCCAAATACAGTAGACTCACAAATTACACACATTTAACATCTTTGCGTGCTTGCGCTATCACATCTTTACTCGCTTGGCTGAAAACATGAAAATAAATAAATAAATAAATAAATAAATAAATAAATAAGATTTTAAAAAATGGGGCGGTAGTGCAGGGGTAAACCACTGGCAATCCCACCCACCATTACACTCACCCAGGGAGAGTGCAGGTCGAGTCTGTGGCAAGAAAGTAGTAAGTAAGTGCTGAGCTGTGTTTTTTAGTTTTTTAATGGTTGTATTGGCCACACGCAATAATAGCTTTATGTGCTGTCCTGGAACATAACCCCTGCACAAGTTGAGAGTCAGCTAATTGCAATTGTTTAGCCTAGGGGCTACCAAAGCACAGTTAAAAGGTAAAGGGACCCCTGACCATTAGGTCCAGTCGTGACTGACTCTGGGGTTGCGGCGCTCATCTCGCTTTACTGGCCGAGGGAGCCAGCATACAGATTCCGGGTCATGTGGCCAGCATGACTAAGCTGCTTCTGGCGAACCAGAGCAGCACACGGAAACGCCATTTCCCTTCCCGCCGCAGCGGTACCTATTTATCTACTTGCACTTTGATGTGCTTTCGAACTACTAGGTTGGCAGGAGCAGGGACCAAGCAATGGGAGCTCACCCCGTCACGGGGATTCGAACCACTGACCTTCTGATCGGCAAGTCCTAGACTCTGTGGTTTAACCCACAGCGCCACCCGTGTCCCTAAAGCAGCTAATCATGACCAATTTTGTTGTTTTCCTTCCTTTCCTAAAATGTGTGTAAGTTTGATCATTCTGGCCATAGTATGACAAATTCAGTGCATGTTTTGAATACCCATCTTATATGCGGGTTAAAGTGGGGTGAAGTTCCCCATTTCTAAAACTATACATATTTAGGAATCAGCAACATAAGTGGACATTATTCGTCAAGTTGGGCGGGTTCAAGGTTGTAATTAATTTTTTTCAGGTGACTATCCCTAGGAACATGCATTCCTATAGTATAAATGCATAGCTTTTGGAGTGTTCATAGGTTGTTTGGGCATTTGCCTACACTTGGCACTTTTGTTCAGTTTTCAGCAAAGAATCTATTCTGCTATGGGGAAAAACTCAAAACACAGAAGCAAAGCTCAAAATGAGTGTTTTACTGAACACTGACGAATAACTAGCAAAGCCTCTTAATGGAGGTTCAACTCAGAACTCCAAAGAAGCATTTGCTTAGTACAGACGGTTTTAGGGAAGTTTTTAATGTTTGATGTTTTATCATGTTTTTACTATTCTGCTGGAAGCCACCATAGTGGCTGGTGCAACCCCGTCAGACGGGCAACTTACAAATAATAAAATTATTAGTGTTGTTGTTCTTTTAAAAGACAACACAAAAATGGTTCAGGAAGTCAGACTTTATATGGCACACTTAAATAGCCACCTGTTTTCTCTGGAAAGTCTCCCTAGTGCCATTTTAAAAAATATGTTCCCTCCGATTCCTGTGACTTATTTATTTATTTATTGCATATGTCAAGCTCCATACAATCCAAAATATAGCTTCTTATTTGATGTATTCTTCCCAAAGGTATCACATGCCCCACCTTTCAAATGAGAGGATCAGTAAGTTTGGAAGTGAGTCATGTTGAAGACCATTATTAAATGCAAACCCACTGAGGGACATGAACTCTAGTATACATACTGTTTCTATGCCATGGAAAAAGATGAAGGAAAATAGTCCCACTCTCGCTAGCATCAAACACAGCCTCTTTTCTAAGTGTAAAAGTAGCATATAAAATTGTCACCTCATTTAACAAGCTTTTACGAGAGGGCTCCGGCAACCTTAACCTTCTTCCAATGCACAGCACTTTTCCTGCAGGGATCTAATGTCTGCAATTACCATGGCTTGGACAAAGCATGATGGCCAGCAAGTTTATAAGATATTGGACACCCTCAGTTAACTCAGGTCCACAGAAATATTACTGCAATGCAGGAAAGATGGATAAGCTGAAACCTTCCTACAGTAGGCAGAGACACTGCATTGAAACTATGTTCTGCAACCGGAAATGACTGGCAGAATCCGAGATCAGGGAGAAGAGTCAGTGGAAGAAGACTGGGGGAAATTTAAAATCTATTTGCAGAAATATTGTAAAATTTCTGAATGCTGATGACATTGAAATGAATTGCTGGGGTTCTAGCAACAAGGCAAAATGTAAGATTAGACCAACAATAGATTAACTAATGGGATATGAACTTGTTGAACTAACTTTTAAAAGGGATACAAGAACGGGAGATGTGAGGAAGTCAGGAAAATATGTGAATTTAAGATATAAAATTAAGAAAGAGGGAATTTTTGTGTTTTTCTTAGATGTGCTTTTTCTTTTTTATCTTCAGCTTTTAATGTATGTATTTTTGTATTTTGTGTGTTTAATGTTGGTATTTTTGTATTTTGTAGTATGTATTTTGTGACTTTGTATTCTATTTGTCTTTGTTTTTGTATTTTTTCCCCACACTTTTTTATTGTTAAAATCTAATAATTTTTTTTTTATATATAAAAAGAAACTATGTTCTGCAACAATATTTCTTCTCTTTTCTTTTTTTAATTTGCTTTATTGTTAAAAGAAAAACATCAAATAATAAAACAGATTACATAAAGTAAATTAATTTCTTACATCACAATTTCAATTATGACTTCCAGTCACACCATCGAGAGTCCCAAGTTTCATTCTTTCTTTTTTTCCACACTTTCCTTAACACTCCAAATTTTTCCGATATATAATTACGTTATATATGTTTCTACAGGAATCAATGCAAGTCTGTCAGGGAATTCTCATTATTACAATATGCTTTTAAGATATTTTATATAGGGGTCCCACTCTCTATTAAACGCTTGTTCTGTATTGTCTCTGATTCGTCCTGTCATCCTTGCCAATTGTGTATATTCCAATAATTTTAACTGCCATTCCTCGTTCTGCAACAATATTTCTATCTTGCAGAACATATGTAACATGTAACAAAATTGCTGGGGTGGGGAGAAAAGGCTGAGCTTCACCTTGAACCTCTTGCTTGATAACCCTCAATTTACTTAATTATGAGAAATTAAGGATGGGGTTATTACTGGTGGGTAGTCAACCAACTAATACTTTGTTGCAAGTATTTCCTCTAAACCCTGGCCTCAGAAATTTAGTTCTAATATTCAATCACTTTGACATAACAGAGGGAGAGTGAAGAGAACTTCCATCGCAATAATTTTTAAAAACTAAAAACAAAGCTGTGAACATCAGAAACGTTATGGCAACTGCCCTACATGACCAAAACAAATTTAAAGTCAGCTCTTATGTTTTGCAAATTCAGATTTACAGCAGTTCTATTCACTTGGCTTAGTTCAAAGACGTGACGCTGAAAACCAGTTTTGTAAACTCAAACAAACACTAGTCAACTACATAGTACGTCATTTTCAAATTACAGGTTTTAACGCTTATTTGTTGTTTTAAAGTATGGTCATGGGCTTAAATCCAAAATTCATTCAAGGTTCCTTAAAAATAAGCTGGATGTGGAGGAAGGGGCGATACAAGTGTGCAAACTGAATGCTTCATTTTGACCCACTGAGGCTCATTTACATAGCACCAAACCACGGTTTTAGTATTACTTGTTAACATGTCTCCTTCAATTATGCATGCATTCTTTAAATTTGTGTAAGATTCCATCTCTCCCCCAATGCTACAGTGTGACCTTCAGGACCAATCAGCAATGTACTCTTAAGTACATTCATAGACTCATAGAACTGTAGTATTCAACACATATGTAGTTGGAAAAATGCTAAGCATTACCAAAGAGCACCAAACTTCCTCCATGTTGTCCCCACACTATCAGAATGAGTCATTCTACATCTTGTCTGAAACCTCAGCTAGACAAGGTCAGCAATCCAGATCCTGATTTCTTTGCTTTGAGCTAAGATCCAGTAAGGCCACAAATCCCTCATATCCGAATGCAAGCAATACACCAGTTGGTGGCAAAACACACTTCGCGTGAAGCCACCCCCTATTCAGAAAAGCACAACAACCCAGCCCTTTTGTTCTGCTGGAAATCTCCCTTTCAAATGCCACCCTAGTTTTTGTTTTTTTCAAAGCTGAAACTGATCTTGTACTACTGCGTTCTTTGCTCATTTGACTGGACTGAGAATCTCACTGTCCCCTCCCTTTTTCTGGATTTTTGCCTGTTCCTTGAGAGCAGTCCGTCAGGCAGCTACTTTGCCCAACCCACACTTTGAAGTCTGGGTGTGTGTGCCCAACTTTGCATCCCAACCCTTTGCTTTCTGGCCTAGTGAAGACTTGCCATGGTGTCAGAACAGCTTCTGCTCGTTCTGGATTTACCCTGATGCTAAGAATCCATGCCTGACCTCCATCTGATGTGTTCAGACAGAACATACATTACAGAAAGGTTTATGATAGCAAACAAATATTTTGGTTACCCAGGCCTTCAGAATACAGTCAACCATAGAGCTGACATTGCTGCTTCATGTATGTTGGGATGTTTTGTTTTTTTATCACTAAGCCTATTTTCCTGATGCATGTCCCAAGCAAGCCCAGTAATAATACAGACCAATCAACACAATTGGTTTTTTCCCAATAAAAGGATAAAGTTGGTAAAAATTTATATTAATGAAAAAGGAAGTTGAAAGGGAGGGTTAGGAAAGCCAATTCTCTCCATGATGCTTAGAGATCATTTAAAACCACAGTAACAGAAGTCTCACTAACAGGGCATATAACAGATTAGGTAACAACAAACCCAGGAAGAAGCAGGTGTGTTCGGCAAGCAAAATAGGGAAACTGATAAAAGGCAAGGCGGCTTCCTTCAAATTAAGGAATTCATGCCCAAATGAGGAGAACAAAGAACACAAAACTGGCAAAACAAGTGCAAGTTGATAAGGGAAGCAAAAAGATTCCAAAGAGGGCTTTTGAAAACCACAGAAACTCACAACGAAACTTTAATAAGGTAAATAAGAAAAAAGAATGCAGCCTAGGAGCCTGATCATTGGATGCCAAAGACGAAAAAGCTACAAGGCAGATGCCTGAACATGTTTGTTTCAGAAACAGCATCTGAAAAACTGAGTTAAGTAGCAACATCAAATTGCTAGGTCTGGATGGCATCTGTCCAATAGTTCTGAAAGAATTCAAATGTGAAATTAATCTAACAAGAATATGCAACGTGTCTCTAAAAGTACCGCCATACCAGAGCATAAAAGTAACCAAAGTAACAAATTCATCCAGTAAAGTACATATATTTGGTTCCTGGAATAAATGATGGAAAGCCATAAGACTTGCTGAAAATCAGCACTGCATCTGTAAATGAAAAGTTATCCCTCAACAGCCTTCTAGAGTTCTTGGGGAGTGCCCACAAGCCTCTGCATAAGGGATATCCAGTGGACCAAGGGTGAACAACCTTCCCCCCTCCCCAAGGCTATGTACATTGATAGGTGGACACTCAGGGGCTGCGTGCCAGTAGCTACGGTGTGGGTGCATGCACTCACATATCTTTTGAAAACAGGGAAGTCTCACTGCACTAGGGCATAGAAGGTCAGAGTCCTCTCCACCGCAGCAGGGGTGGGGTGGGGAAGTCCTCTGAAAGCAGGAATTTTGCTGGTTTGATTCCAGCATAATTCTTGCTTTCAAAATCTATCCCTGCTGGGATGAAGAAGGGTAGAGTGCTCTCCACCCAGGCAGGAAGAATGGAAGACTAAAGGGAGCTGTTAGGCAGGCTGTGTAGAACACAATTTACATGACACTCCCCTTCAAGCAGCAAAATCAGATGTGTGAAGGGGGTAAATTCAGCAGCTATGAAAAGTTGAACTTGGTGAGGAGTATTCTTCTGATCAGCAGAGTGTGGAGTATACAGGGAAGAGTTAAATCCTCTTCCAGAAAGCAGGGTCAAAACTATAAGAACGTATTAATGGCCAGCTAGAAGAAAGGACATGCATGTTTCAGTGAGCAGAATAAAGAAAGTTGATCCAATGTCCTACCACCCTTCCATTCCCCACTCCCTGGGTACTGTGGGCTGCTTTTCTCGCATGCTTTAACTGCATCAGACACTCAAAATGTTAGAGAAAAGCATGCAAGGGGCAAAGCTGTGCCTCTGAGCCACCCTTCCTGTGGTTTTGGGCTCCTCCAGCTACTCACCTCTCTAGGAGTCCTGCCACTCTAGCTACAGACTTGAAGGAGGGACTAGGACAGAGAAATAGCTCCTCGGGAGCACCTTCAGAATAAAACCAAAGAATAAATGCAAAACTAACACTTCAAAAAAGATCAAGAACCACCCCTGTACACAGGGTTAACATTCAGGAGCCAATAATTAATCTTGCTCTCCGAACAAACAGTAAAAAGTCAGGACTTGAAAATGATTCTCTCCTCTTCTGGCTCCCCTGCCTTCCAGAAGAGGATTCAACCCTTTTTTGTTTGATCTACTTCCCCGCTGATTGAGAAGCAAGCAGCTTTAGCACCCACTGAAAGATAAATGGGAGGTCTGAGAACCACATGCAGCCCAACAGCTGCCCACATGTGCAGCAGACATTTTATATTTTGGACTTCCAAAGACTACTAAGTAAAATTAGAAGACATGGGACACAGAGGTGGGTTGTCTTCTGGATTAAGGTTAAACAACAGGATTCAGAGGTTATTGATAAATTCTCACAATGGGGAGAACTGAACAGTGTAATCTTTATTGGGACAGGTTCCACTTAAAAGTTGTAAACGATTTGGCATTAGGAATGAAAAGTAATGTATCCAAGTTTGTGAATGACTCCAAATAATTCAAGGTGATGAAAATTTAATCACTCCATTCTAAAATGCTACATCTAAACTGAGC
The DNA here is from genome assembly GCF_964188305.1 of Podarcis bocagei. Taxonomy (NCBI): domain Eukaryota; kingdom Metazoa; phylum Chordata; class Lepidosauria; order Squamata; family Lacertidae; genus Podarcis; species Podarcis bocagei. The sequence continues at coordinate 9,968,415 of NC_138138.1, forward strand.
AACAAGATGGCAAAGGAGACTGATTGGTGTGTGTAAAGTGATAAACATCAGGTCAAAAAATAAATAAACCCAAACGTCATATATTCAGGAACTGAACTGACAGATTTAAACAAGAAATAGATCCTGAAGTCATGGTGGATAACTCCATGTAACATCATCTCAGTGTTCAGCAGCAATGAAAAAGCCAAACTCAATGTTAGCAATTATTAAGGAAAAAGAAGCTAGTATTGTAGCACCTTTATACAATTCTATGGTGCTACTCCTTTGAAATACTATGTAGCGTTCTGGTTCTCCCCATTTAAAAAGGGATATTTAAGAGCTGGTAGAGATGCAGATAAGGATAACCAAAAGGATCAAGAGTATAAACGACACACCCTATAAGGAAAGGCTAAATATCTGGGATTGTTAAAGTTTAGTCATATTTTTTTTCCTAAGAGGGATATGACACAACAGAAGTTTATAAAGTTATGCACAACATGGAAAAAGTAGACACTTTTCTTCCTCTCTCATAATCCTAGAACTCATGCGCATCCAATAAAACTGTCTGATCAGAATCTGTGGGACAAAGGCAAATACAGCTTCACACAATATGGAATTTATATGATTCACTATCACATTATGTGGCAATGGCCAGCAGCTTAAGTTGGCTTTAAGCTGTAAGAAAGATGGGTGCATCAATGTCCTCACTGGCTCATCCTCAGTGGCTATACACAACACCCATTCAGTATAAGCCACTGAATACCAGTTGCTGGGGACCAATAAAGAGTTAATACTTTAATGACCAGATTTGGAGCTTCCCAGAGGATGCCAGAACTAACTGGGCCTTTGGTGTGAACCAGCAGGCCTCTTCTACTGTTTTTAAACTTTTATAGGCACTTGCAGATGAGTTCTAGTGCATAATGAAAAAACCTCAGTGGCTGTCATGCAACTTAAGAATACTCTCCTCCTTGAGACTTGACGTATCTTTCAGAAGACCTTTCCTAGTCAATTTTTTGTTAGATTAAATGTACTGTTTCCTTGCCAAACCCTTGGTATGGAATAGGCTATAATAGCAATCAATCAATCAATCAATCAATCAATCAGTGCTGTGTCCCTCCTCAAGCAACTCCCCATAAAGAAGTAGCTACCATTTCCCGCTCCTGCAAGGCTATCGTCATTGTAACAATGGCTCTTTCTTCATCCTATGTCTTTAAAGCAACCACACTACTGTTAAAAGGTGCAGGGATAGCTCCACTGCAGTCTTAAAGCGTAAATTCCTCCAGTGTCCTACAAGGCAAAACTTATGTCATAGATATAATGATGACCATTAAAATTAAAGGACCACTTTGGATCAACTGGACCTGACCGAGTACACTCCAATGCATTTTATGGAAACATAAACATGGAATTAAGGGGACCTGTCATGGAATGAGCAAAATGCCTTTTAAGATATGGGGCGTCAGATACCCCATATTCCCCCAAGATTTACAGCAACTCCTTAGTTCAGATTACAAGAGTACACTTCAAAATACATTCATTCACTGTGTCACCTAATACCCAACACCCAAAAGTCCCCACACCAGCGCCTTTGTTCAGCAGCCAGTGATGGGAACTATATCATTTTAATAGTTTAAAAGTGTTGAGGATAACACTATTTATAGTTCAAATTCAAGCTTCTAACTCCATGTTAGGATATATTTTGGTTTCTCATTGCCTAATTATGAAACACAGCAAAATTTTATCTTTTGAAATCATAAACCTGAAACATCAATTTGTGATAGATGACAAAGTCATGACTAGAAAAGCTGTTCTTCATAGGTTTTAGGCAATTACTTATAATTTACTTATACTGAGATTTCATGCTATCCTTTTCAAAGGACTAGGCAGCCTTCCAGGAAAATAATGATCAATCGCCTGCACCACTCTGCAACAAATTCTTCCAGAAAATCTGGTGTGAATGTTTTTTAAATATATATATAACTTTATTTTCCAAATGAGAATCATTCATCCAATAAAAATAAAGTAACATGAAGGTTAGAAAGCTTTTTATATTTACGTTAGCCAATTATAAAAAAAAAATTTACCCAGCTATAAAAGTTCCCAAACTGCTTACAAAGATCAACAGTTAAGACAGTCCTTACAAGGCATGCTTACAATCAGTGCTTTTCTTCTAGAAAAAATGGCGCTGGTACTCACCATGAAGTTGTTACAGTATGTGCCACACCTTTAACCAGTGCCTTTCTTCTAGAAAAAAAGGTGCCAGTACCACAGATCCATTGGTTTCAAATCAATTGTGCATTGTGATCCAGCAGACACCTCCACAAACAGAGAAGAAGGAAGAGCAATTTTAGTTATTTCACCCTTCTTCCTGCAGCCATTTTTATCTTCAGAAAGGGCTGAGGTACCTCCAGAACTGTGTGAAAGGTGCTGCTGGGAGAAACTGGCAGAAATCACCATTCACAAAACGAAAAACTTAGGATCTGAGCCGTTGTGCTTATGTTGACAAGTTCAAAGCTTGGAAATTTATTAATGTATTCAAATTCAGCTTTCCAAGGCCACACGTGTTTATAAAATAGCTTACAATATAGCAAATATGGTACTGAGTTTAAAATAGTTGGAATACCTGCAGGTAATTTAGGATATGACAACCTAATAGCATACCATTTCATATATTAGTTGCAGTGCAATGCTATACATGTCTAAAAGGTAAAGGTAAAGGACCCCTGACAGTTAAGTACAGTCACAAATGACTCTGGGGTTGTGGTGCTCTTCTTGCTTTGCTGGCCAAGGGAGCCGACGTTTGTCCGCATACAGTTTTTCTGGGTCATGTGGCCAACATGACTAAGCCGCTTCTGGCGAAACCAGAGCAGTGCACAGAAATGCCATTTACCTTCCCGCTGGAGCAGTAGCTATTTATCTACTTGCATTTTGGCATGCTTTCAAACTGCTAGGCTGGCAGGAGCAGGGACTGAGCAATGGGAGCTCACCCCGTCACAGGGATTCAAACCGCCGACCTTCCAATCAGCAAGCCCTAGGCTCAGTGGTTTAGACCACAGCGCCACCCGCGTCCCTATACATGTCTACTTGCAAGTTAAATGGGGATTGTTCCCAGTTAAGCGAGCACAGGTTTGGAGCCTTCAATTTTAAGGACTGAGGAACTATTAACATACTAATTTTCACATGCTAGAAGAGGTGCGAACATAAATATGTGTTTCCTAAGAATAGTCATGAGAGGGAGAGAGAGGAAACATTATGGCTTCTATCAGTGCTAGCCCTGAGTAAGGCAAAGGTAAAGGTAAGGTCCCCTGGGTGGTTAAGTCCATTTGAAATCCACTATGGGGTGCAGCACTCATCTCAGGCTAAGGGAGCCGGCTTTTGTCCGCAGACAACTTTCCAGGTCATGTGGCCAGCATGACTAAACCTATTTAGCAGTACCTATTTATCTACTTACACTGGTATGCTTTTGAACTGCTAGGTTGGCAGGAACTGGGACAAAGCAACAGGAGTTCACCTCATTGTGCGGATTCACACCGCCGACCTTACGATCAGCAAGCCCAAGAGGCTCAATGGTTCAGACCACAGTGCCACCTGCTTTCCCACTGAAAATAATAACATAAATAACTGGTGCCCATTAATTCTAATGGGCCTACTCTTAGTAAAACTTAGTTGGACACAACTCTATAACATTGATTTCAGATTGCTATGTCCTGCATACATTCCAGCTTCCCAAGCTGACCTTGTGTTCAACATGTTACTAATTTATGTTCATCATGTTACTAATTAATGTCATCTAACAATGAAGTTCTGAAACTGGAAAACTTTCTACAGAAAAATAAAAGTCCCGCATCACTTTTGGCAATTTATAGACATGCTTCAGAAATGGTTGATCCTTCAACTCATTCCATTCCTTATGTAACATCTTGCCCCACCATTTTGTCCTGCAGTTACCTGTATGATATTCACATTATAAGGAAACAGCAGCTCAAGGGGGGGGGGTTCAGGAGACTATTTATTGAATGTGTGGGTGTCAGTCTGAGAGCTTGCATTATTTTTCTGCAAATATTTCAGGCAATGCAGGAATCAAATATGCCACAGCTTAATGACTACTTCATAATGGATCCATTTCAGTCCAGCTTTCGCCCTGGTTATGAGACCGAGATGGCTCTGGTCGCCCTAACAGATGACCTCCGTGGCAGCTGGATAGCAATGGGTCAGGACTGCTGATTCTTTTAGATCTGTCAGCAGCCTTCAACATGGTCGACCACGAACTCCTGGACCACCGCCTTACCAACATGGGGATTCAGTCTTACAATGACTGCACTCTTTCCTTTCAGGTCGGGGACAGAGGGTGGCGCTAGGGGAGGAGGAGTTGTCCCGGCACCCCTTGGTGTGTGGAGTGCCACAGAGCACAATCCTCTCCCTGGTGCTTTTTAACATCTTTATGTGCACCCCTGCCCAGCTTGTCCGAAGTTTCAGGCTGGGCTGTCATCAATATGCTGATGACACCCAACTTTATCTGTTGATGGATGGCCACCCTGACTCGGCCCCAGACACACTGACCAGATGTTTGGAAGCTGTAGCTGGATGGTTGTGTGGGAGCCGGTTGAAGTTAAATCCTTCGAAGACAGAGGTCCTCTGGCTGGGTCGGGATGACATGGGGTTGGGGGACCAACTCCCATCTCTTACAGGGGCTCAATTGGTGCCAGCACCTTCTGCCATGAGTCTGGGTGTAACCTTCGACACCTCCCTTTCTATGGAGGCGCAGGTTGCAGCTACAGCAAAGGTGGCATTTTTCCACCTCTGCTGTGCTAAACAGTTGGTCTCTTACCTTTCCCGCCCCGATCTTGCCACAGTGATGCATGCAACGGTCACCTCTAGGCTTGATTATTGTAATTCGCTCTATGCAGGGCTGCCCTTGAAGCTGGCGCAGAAACTCCAACAGGTGCAGAATTCCGCGGCAAGGCTCCTTATGGGGTCCTCACCATGGGATCACATTCATCCAGTGCTATACCACCTGCACTGGCTCCCAGTGGTGTACATGGTCAGGTTTAAGGTGCTGGTTTAAACCTTTAAAGCCCTATACGGCCTAGGACCCTCATACTTATGGAACCGCCTCTCCTGGTATGCCCTGCAAACAATAACCTCTTGGAAGTCCTGGGCCTCAAGGAGGTTAGACTGGTCTCGACCAGGGCCAGGGCCTTTTCAGCCCTGGCCCCAAACTGGTGGAACGCTCTGTCGCAAGAGATCAGGGCCCTGCGGAATTTGACATCTTTCCACAGAGCCTGCAAGACGGAGCTGTTCCACCAGGCCTTTGGGGCCCAGTCTGATCCTCCGCTCCGCTCCTTATAATGCAATCCCAGATCTGCATCTATAGTATGCCTAGCCAGGTAATACTTCTGAATATGGCTCACTGGAGGTCAACACCCCAAAAAGAATTTAGTGTACACATTTGCCTCTGGCGTATGGGCATAGCCTTTGATCACTATCAGCAAGACCCCATAGAACAGGGTGCTCCAACCATCAGGTGAGCACTGAGGGGATGGTAATCAGCTACAGAGATTAGATATAGTGTTTTCAGCTCATCTGAACTAAAACTATTCAGTTTTCAAATGAACATTTTCAGCAGTGCCTAGAACTGCTTACCCAATTTCAGTGCATTTCAGCAAATGGTCTCTCATTCACTAGCATTGCCCCTCATTTGCCTTCTCTTTCAACAGCCCTCAAAGCACAATAATTATAAAGAACAAAATTAATTAACATTAGTGTTGAGGCAAAATCCCTTCCTCTCTACATCGCCACCACTGCATTTGTTTTATTTTGAAATCTTTAAGATAATACTTTAGTTTTCTGTTATGTTGCTTTGACTGTATATTTTATATTTGACTTTCTTAAGATTGTTTTATTTATGTTTTAACAATTTAATATGCTGTAAACTGCTTTGAGATTTTTCTTAAAAATATAAAGCAGTATAGAAATTAAATAAATAAATAAATAAATATAAATAAAAATGGCATTCAAGAGATGAAAGGCTGTCACTATACCAGCCCTAGAGATAAAGAACATAGCTTTAGTAAGGTAAACTCTTATAACTGGAAAAGGATGCAAGGATCTAATTAAAACTTCAGAGCTTTTCTGGTACATTAAATGGGAAAATGTTTTTTAACCTGTATGCAAAACATTGTTAGATCACCACAACAACCTTGGTAAACAAGACATAAACAGTGATAGATGCAGAGCATGCTGGTAAATCTACCATAGTTCAACATATTCACTAAGGCAGTAGCAAAGCTTCGGTCTGCTTATTTCAGTCATTCATATGTGTATACAATAACTGGAAGCAACTGAACAATCACAAACTATCAGACTTGTTACTGCACTTCTATCCGAACATTTCCTTCCACCCACTGCAGCTATAATGTCTTTCAGTGTTTGCCCTAAAAAGGAAACTCTGTGCAGGAGCCATTAAACAAATAATAGGCTATTACCAGAAGCCCAGCAGTATGGCCTGAACCTTGTGATATGACTGGAATAATACTGCACCTGAAATTAGTGCTTGTTTTATCCAACTTTTTATGTGCATAGAACTGAGAAGTAACCCATGCTTTTGCATTCTGGCTGAATTGTTCATTAAATCACAAATGTTTGCCACATTTTACCAATGAGGCAAGTAACAAACCCAGTTAAGGATATCAGTCTAACATCTTGTATCTCACCTGAAATTTAAATCTCTTAATGAGATATTCAATTTTACAACATCCCCTTCTACATTGGTCTCTTTCAGGATTCAGCCACTGCTTTTCTAAATGTAATCAAGAATTATAGGAAATAATGGTGACCCATGTTGCAATCCAGCACAGCAAGAAGCACCCAAAACCAGTCACTAATCTATTGTTTTTCACCTTTGAAACAAGCTTGTGCCCAAAGGATTTCCGAGAAGCATGCATAGAGCACCCCGCTCTTGCCATTTTCTCCTCACAACTGACTTGTGCAGATATGTTGGGTGGAGAGAAAGAACAGAATTCATGTCCAAATCATCATGCTACTCTAGCACCAACATCACACATAGAAATGGGCAAAGAACACCATTCAGCAAACATTTTCCCTCATCTCCTCACAGATGGCGTCTTGACTATCTGCAACCACACTAGTTTATTATTGGCAGGTAATACCACACTTCATTAAAAGTTCTAGGAAAATTTAAAACACAACAATAAAAGCAGGATGTTAAAATCCAATAAATACATTAAAGCCAATAACAATTACAGTCGCTAGAAAATTCTTAATGGCACTGGTTTCAATGACCAGCTAAGGCCTGGGTGAACAAATACTATTTTAGATGAACAGAAAACCAGGTCCAAAAGTATTCAATGTTTTATTAAGTCAGCAACAAAACCTTAAACTTGGCCCAGGACCAAACAGAGTCAGGACTGCCCATTGAGGTAATAGGTAGCTTTCTTTGTCTCTGCCGATAATACTTGATACAGTGGTACCTCGGGTTAAGTACTTAATTCGTTCCGGAGGTCCATACTTAAGCTGAAACTGTTCTTAACCTGAAGCACCACTTTAGCTAATGGGGCCTCCTGCTGCTGCCACACTGCCGGAGCACGATTTCTGTTCTCATCCTGAAGCAAAGTTCTTAACCTGAAGCACTATTTCTGGGTTAGAAGAGTCTGTAACCTGAAGCGTATGTAACCCAAGGTACCACTGTATATCCAAAGCACAAGGGTTACGGGTAGCAGCAAAATCTTAGCAACTCAGTAGCAGGAATTTGAAGACAAAGTTGTGTGTCTTTAAAAGTTATCTCCGGTGAAATATGAAGCCATTGCCACCCTGAAGTTAAAATATTGTGAAATTTCACATAGATAATGCAAATATATAGTACTCTTATCCTCTTCTGTGGTCAATGTCTGCATACCCATAGCTGCCTGTGGCTCTTCACTGAGGTTGCCCTATCTCTTCTCCCCGCTAGATAACCTAAAGGAAGCACACTTGGCACAAGCCAAAGGGCAAACTGTGAAACAATGCCTGTACCAGCAGTGCAAGACCAACAGAGGCAGAGGTGGGTTAAATATTAAGATATTATCCCAGGCTACAAAAAGCAGTATCCTCAAAGTAGTGGAAAGTTAAGTCCTCCTGGAACACACTGGAATCACACTAAGAGTGGGATTCATGGTGGGAACAGATGGAAATTTAATGACTGGTCAAAAATGAGGGACATTCTGAAACTGTTTGGAAAATCAAGGCTGAAGAACATGCAGGCAGCCTCAACAGATTCAGGAGGCTTCACACAAGCACCTTCTATAATTTGAGGTCAATGAGGACCTACCACACTCATCACCACTTGCATATTTATTTAACAATGGCCAGTTGCTCTTCAGTCATGTGCCTAGCTGCACGACAATACAGAGCCATCAATAAAATGTTGCCATAAGCTTTTAATGGATGTGAATGACCACATATCTTCCATATTATTACTTTTGTTACATATTTAGCATTCCCAAAATGCCTGTTAAACAGCCACTCCAGTTTGTCTTAGATATAACCTGTTGCTCTTTTGCCCTCTTCAACCAAGATATTTGATTCAGCATAGATAACTACAAGTATTGCAATGTATTGTACTTTAGACATTATTCGTTTCCCTTATGTTTATGCATGTAAAAGGTATTGAGCTTTACAATGTCCATGTCCCAACATGCCTACAAAAGTACTTTCAGGACCCACCCAAAAATATTAGCTGAAACTTGTCTATAAAAGACTCGGCCATGACACATAAATTAGGTCTTCAGGCACAGAGAAAGGAAGAACTGCCTACAAACTTTCCTTACAGTGCAATCCTACTCAGAAGTCCTACTTAATTCAATGGGACTTACTTCCAGGTAAGTGTAGTTAGGAATGAAGTATTATTTTGTGTGTCCTTCAAATAAGGCAGGAACCTTAAAGGGGAACACAGTAATAACTGCACTTCTGAACCTCTTTGTAAATACAGTGGTACCTCGGGTTAAGTACTTAATTCGTTCCGGAGGTCCGTTCTTAACCTGAAACTGTTCTTAACCTGAAGCACCACTTTAGCTAATGGGGCCTTCTGCTGCTGCCACGCTGCCGGAGCACGATTTCTGTTCTCATCCTGAAGCAAAGTCTTTAACCTGAGGTACTATTTCTGGGTTAGCGGAGTCTGTAACCTGAAGCGTATGTAACCTGAAGCGTATGTAACCCGAGGTACCACTGTATATCTTAGGGCCTAACTAGATATTGTTAGTGGTTAGTAATGTTGTGCATAGTTTGACATAAATAATCAGTGCAAGGCTAAATCAGATTGGAACAATGGCATGGGGAGAAAAGCTCCCATTGGTGGGTATTTATGTATTAAAACTCGTGCATGCCAAAGCTAGCCACACAACTAACATCAAGCCTAGCCTGGCCTGTCCAGTCACATAACATGGAAACAATGCTTAAAATAAAATAAAAAATATTATCTTTACAAAGCAGCACAGGAATAGTTCAGGCATTCTCACTTTCTACTTTATGTGCAACAACCCCTCCCAGATACAGCAGTGTACCACTTCCTCAACAATTTAGGTACCTTTTTATAGCAAATGTTGGCCTGACTGCCTTATGGAGAAGAGCGGGGGGGGGGGGGAGGGAATAGGGCTATAACTCTGACCATAGGCATTTAAAATCCTGGATGAAGTAACGTGCCCTTAATTTAAAACAAACATGCTTAGGATCATACATAAGATTAACAGAAAACGGGTCACTTAGTGCAGGGATGCTTAGCTAAGCAGCCTTCCAAGGTTTTCTGACCAGAAAAACCCCCTTCAGTTCCCACCTATCACCTCTTTTTGCCTCTCATTTTATGAAACTTGAGAAATGGAACACACGTAAATGAGATTATCTCTGCTGCTGCTCACCCTCTCCTTCAAGACGAAAAGGGGAATCCATCAATCAATCAAACACAGAAAAGAATAGTCGATACAACCTCGACGCTGGGTATGAACTGACTGAAAAAGGGACTTCGTCCCAGCCAGACAGGACAACCAGGGGACATTTCACCGAAAGGTAAAAAACAGTGATAACAGTTGAACTTTTTTTTTTGGGGGGGGGGGTAAGGAGGCGGGTAAGGGCTGCATGTGGTGCATCCTGGCCGGCGAGTCAAGCAACTGACATAAAAAAGTTCTCTTCAACCGAGGAAGGGAGAGAAGCGACACGCAAACCTTCATGGAGGGGATGTGCACCTGGCTTCAACGGGGCAGGTGAGGCGTTATTCCGTTTTTATTCGGTGGGGGTTTCCCTCTCCCCAACCCCCTATCCCGCTTCCCGGCCCCCTCACACGCCCTCGCCACCTTCTCCCCGCGCCGCTCGCCATTCACACGAGACACGCGGGTCTCAGCCTCGACACGTGAAGGGGGAAAGGAAAGCGGCTGGCGCGGGGGGGGGGGTGTCGGGGAGGCCGCTGCGACGCCGGTCCCAAGCCCGCGTGACTCCTTCGGGTCACCGTGACCGGGACGAGGGGGGGGGGGACGCGGCCCGACCGACCGACCGACCGACCGCGTCTCCACACACCGCCATCTCCACACACGCGCGCTCGCGCCCGCCCGCTCTCTTCACTCACCGTCCAGCCACGCGCTCTGCAGACCCGGCGCCTCGCCTGCCCGCCTCCTCTCCTCAGGCTCTCTCTCTCGCGCTGTGTGCGTCACGTGCCCGCGCGCGCGCCCGCTCTCCTACACAACGGGCGCCAAGCACGCCGGCGAGGACCCGGATGTGCACCAGGAAAATAAGATCGCGTTGGGGAGAGGGGGGAGAATAGGAAAGCGCCGCCGGAAGCGGAAGAAGCGCGGAGGACGAATGGGGTAACACCCCGCCGCCTGGGTGCTTCTGGTTGAGGGGGGGGGGACACGGATAGGTTCCCCGGAGCCTCGTTTGGCGCGGATAAGAGCTTGGGGTGGTTTATTTGTATAAATAAAATAATAAAATAATTTATTTGTTTATTATTATTATTATTATTATTTATTTCCATCCAACAAACCTAGACAGCATCCTAAAAAGCAGAGACATCACCTTGCCGACAAAGATCAGTATAGTCAAAGCTATGGTTTTCCCAGTAGTGATGTATGGAAGTGAGAGCTGGACCATAAAGAAGGCTGATCTCCGAAGAATGGATGCTTTTGAATTATGGTGCTGGAGGAGACTCTTGAGAATCCCATGGACTGCAAGAAGATCAAACCTATCCATTCTGAAGGAAATCAGCCCTGAGGGCTCACTGGAAGGACAGATCCTGAAGCTGAGGCTCCAATACTTTGGCCACCTCATGAGAAGAGAAGACTCCCTGGAAAAGATTTCATTCTCTTTATTCAGCTCATAGTGGTGAGGAGGAATGGAAGTTCCCCCAGAATGTCTGCTTTATATACATTATTTACACAATGGGCCCCACGTGATTGGCTAATTCCGGGATTCTCCTGTAGGCCAATCAGGTTGCAGATTCACTTCCACCTGGAGCTGGATTGGGTGGTTCCTGTGGACCAGTCAGACGGCTGCATTCTGGATCCTATTGTTCTAGGACCAATCAGACTGCTGCATTTTGGATCCTATTGTTCTAGGACCAGTCAGACTGCTGCATTTTGGATCCTATTGTTCTAGGACCAATCAGACTGCTGCATTTTGGATCCTATTCAACTCAGTACAAAACATGTTGGGAAAGATGGAGGGCACAGGGAGAAGGGGACAACAGAGGACGAGATGGTTGGACAGTGTTCTCGAAGCTACGAACATGAGTTTGACCAAACTGCAGGAGGCAGTGGAAGACAGGAGTGCCGGGCATGCTCTGGTCCATGGGGTCACGAAGAGTCGGACACAACTGAACAACATTATTATTGTGCCTCTAGGCATGTGTGACTAGCGCTTCCTGTGTTGGGCACACGCTGCCCTTGGGCCAGAAGCGAAAGCTGCCCGTAGAGATCCACCATGTGGCGTGGTCCATGCTCTTTCTAAAAGTCTTTCTTCTGTGGCAGTCCCTCATAGCCAAGTAAGATTGTCTTCCATAGACACAGTTTTCACAATGAGTCCATAAGTGACTGTGGAGGCCAATTCTGCATCTACACGTCCTTCCAGTGTGGGGACATTGTTTTCTGGGTGGGAGTTGTTCACAGTGTGGATTTGACAAGCATGCCTCCCTCTTAGCACATTTCTTCCTTGCGTCCTGAGTTCAAGTGTCTTCAAAGCCCACGACACCTTTGGTAAAGGCTGTTCTCCAACTGGAGCACTCGCAGGCCAGCGTTCCCCAATTGCTGGTGTTTATACTACATTTTCAAAGATTTGCCTTGAGAGAGTCTTTAAACCTCTTTTGTTGACCACCAGCATTACGCTTTCCATTTTTAAGTTCGCAATAGAGTACAGTGGTACCTCGGGTTACAAACACCTCGGGTTACAAACACCTCGGGTTACAGACTCCACTAACCCAGAAGTAGTACCTCTGGTCAAGAACTTTACCTCAGGATTAGAACAGAAATCGTGCGCCAGTGGCACACCGGCAGCGGGAAGCCCCATTAGGTAAAGTGGTACCTCAGGTTAAGAACAGTATCAGGTTAAGAACGGACCTCCGGAACAAATTAAGTTCGTAACCAGAGGTACCACTGTAGTTGCTTTGGAAGATGATAATCAGGCATCTGCACATGACCAGTCCAACGAAGTTGATGTTGAAGAATCATTGCTTCAACACTGGTGATCTTTGCTTCTTCCAGTACACTGGTATTAGTTCGCCTGTCTTCCCAAGTGATATACTGCCGATGCTCAACAGGTGGTCCCATGCTGGTTCTTTAGGAAGCAAACTCGGGCTGCTGCTGCCTCTTCCGAAGGGGCAGCTTGCTGCAGACTTGGGAAGGTTCCCCTGAGCAACGAGACCATCTCTGTGGTGAGCTGGTAGCCCTGTTTTGCTTTCAGAGGAATTGCTTCAGGGCCGCCTGAGAAAAGCCTCCCAGGGTAAGGCAGCGCTTCCACAACGCTCCCTTGTTGCTGCGTGTGCACGCAGGACTGCCTCCTCTTTGCTTCTTTTAGTTTCTCACCTATGCATTTTAAATAGGTTAAAAAGTTATATAACTTTGGTTGCAGATACTGTACAGTACTGGGCAAGCTTGATAGTTGTGAAGAAGAAGAAGCAGCTTTGTTTACTAAAGTAAAGTATGCTAAATTTGATCTCTCTGGCATCAGAAAACTTTCTGGTGTAAATGTCCCACATTTGCATAGGAATTCCCCCCCCCCCCCGAAAAACCGGTATCACTGCCAAAAAAAGAGTTGAGAAACTTTTACAAAGTACAGATTTCACTAGAGATTAAAAAGGTAAAGGGACCCATGACTGTTAAGTCCAGTCACGAACGGCTCTGGAGTTGAGGCGCTCATCTCGCTTTACTGGCCAGGGGAGCCGACGTTTGTCCACAGACAGTTTTTCTGGGTCATGTGGCCAGCATAACTAAGCCGCTTCTGGCAAAACCAGAGCAGCGCACGGAAACGCCGTTTACCTTCCTGCCCAAGCAGTTCCTATTTATCTACTTGTACTTTGAGGTGCTTTTGAACTGCTAAGTTGGCAGGAGCAGGGACCAAACAACGGGAGCTCACCCCGTCGCGGGAATTTTAACCGCCAACCTTCTGATCAGCAAGCCTTAGGCTCTGTGGTTTAGACCACAGCGCCACCCACATCCGTCACTAGAGATTAGGTCTGATAAATAATTCTTTACGTGCCAGCTAATAAAATAAAAAAATGTGCATCCTTATAAGAAATGTATTTTAAAACTTACATGCATGTTACCCATCAAAATGCTGTTAGCTCAGGAAAAATAAGCTTCACACAGACCCAACTTTAAATGCATTTTACTGTTAAAAATAAAATACAAAAACATTTTATACACTGAAAGTACGGGAGCATTTTGCAAGGGCAAGTGTACAGCTGCTACCCAGGGCACAATAGTACCAGACAGTCCAATGGAAGTGATACATTATATTACAATAATACTATGTAGTTGTATATTCACAAGTGATACACTAGGGCAGGCATTGGCAAACTCGGCCCTCCAGATGTTTTAGAACTACAACTCCCATCATCCCTAGCCAACAGGACCAGTGGTCAGGGATGATGGCAGTTGTAGTCCCAAAAACATCTGCAGGGCCGAGTTTGCCTATGCCTGCACTAGGGCGTACTTGGGTTCCTCATACACATACAGCATAAGAAATTCACTTGATTCACTTTCCTTTTTGTTGTTACTACACAATCACTGAAGTCGTTACAGCCAAGATTGGCAAGCGCCAAGCTCCCACGATATAGCACCCAGAAATGCAGATGTGGGGATAACTTTTATATCTACAAAAAGCTGCCCCAACATGATGTGAACATCAGCCCTTAATCTGCTCATCTGATTGATTACACTTGTTGAAATAGAAAGCTCATCCCCACTAGTCTGTGCTGCAAATGTAGGAAATCTGCAAAGAATCACAAAGAGGGGTCGTGGTGATATAATAAGAGACCAAATCCCAAGTATAGAAGGATGGACTACTGAACTCCATCTGCAGTCCAAATAGGAAACTCTTTGAATAGTTGTCTCACTACAGCCAAAGCATTAACTTTCACGCCAGAAATGCTATTGGAAGTGGAAGGGAGAATAAGGAACTTTGGCTGTGATCAGATACTTGAGCACATTACTTTCCTAGAAGTTTTTTATGCACAGGGCAGCAGTTCAGGAGACGTGGGGCATAAACAAAAAAAAATTGACAAGTGTTGGAAATGGCTATTTAACACTAGACAGGAATTTGTTAATCTGCTCTTTTTATTATTGACCATAATTGGGAAAGTCACCACCTACTTAGGGATGCAATTCATTGTTTAATTCATCACATGTTTATGTTTTCAAACCTGCCTAGAGCAAATTTTTTCCCATTTCTTCAAATATTTATGAGTACCTACATATAAATTATTTGCATCACCTAATCACTCCATAATTCCACCTTAATCCGTTTTGTCTGACATATTTGCAAATACATTTATAACTGACCATTAAAGGTGGATCTGGATTCCAAGCAGTTCTGGCTGTAATCGCTAAGAACAGTTTTATTACCTTGTGCTCCAGCTATGGAACCCTCTTTGTAACAGTGCCACATTAAAGTGCCATTTAACAACCCAATAAGAAAATGTGCTCACCCCATAAAGAATTGCAGCTTTGCTACTGACTTAGTCAAATGGGCATTTCTCCAGAAACATTTTAAGTTTATTTTACTTCTAATTAGGACCACAGACTACCCAGGCACAACTGCCTAAACAGCTTAATTCCACTGAGTTCAATGGTCCTAAGTAATTTTAACTGGAAGTATCCTGGCTTAAAAAAAAAAAGCAGCTGCAACAACAATGGAACTTAACAAGATTAAAGAAAACACCAGGAAGACAAGTAAAACAGGTTAAAAAAAAATATTCATGCCCTCCACCTGAAAATAAGTGACTTCCTTAACTACTTATTGTTTTATCCACCACTGCTTAAACCAGGTCAAAAAGGAAAATTTGTACATTCTAATATTTTTATCTTTTCATCTATATTCTATAACCCAAACAGGACATTTGGTATTTATTGTGAGCCTATAAGTATATATTCTGTTTTCTGCCAGCACCAACTACTTTATTAACCGCACTGGGGCACATCAAATGTCATGTGCCATTCTCATCCCTTCTGAATGGGAATAGCTGTGATACCCACACTGAACGTCCCAGCAGCCCTGCTTTAACTTTATCTACTCCTATTTTTACTGGAAATCATTTGTAATGCAAACTGGGAAACAGGACCAATATGTATCAGCCATGTTAATTTTCCCAATTTCAGAAAATGCTCGCTGTACATTTACATACGTCTTCTCAAGGCAATAATTACGAATACAAATCACTATACTATTCAAGTCGCATTGAAAATGACTACATCCCAAACTTTCCGTCATCCTCTCAGCTTCAGAGCTTCCAGACTTCATTCCACCAATAGCTGTACACTATCAGTCTGCTTCTGCGGTTGCTGCTGGTGATCATATTTCCTTGCTAGAAAAATAAACACATTTCGATATATTAGACTGCAATTCTAAATGTATTATTAATAATAATAATAATAATATTTATACCCTGCCCTCCCCAGCCAAGACCGGGCTCAGGGCGGCTAACAACCAATAATAAAAACAAGTTGATTAAAATACAATTTAAAAAACAAGATTAAAATACAACATTAAAACATTAGGATGCAACCTCTTCACAGGAGGAGAAAGGAAAAAGAAAGGGGGAGGGAATCAAACTGATTCTAAACCAAAGGCCAGGTGGAACAACTCTGTCTTACAGGCCCTGCGGAAAGAAATCAGATCCTGCCGGGCCCTGGTCTCATGAGGCAGAGTGTTCCACCAGGCCCCCGGGGCCAGTGTTGAGAAGGCCCTGGCTCTGGTTGAGGCTAATCTAACTTCCTTAGGGCCCGGGACCTCTAGGGTGTTGCTATTTATGGATCTTAAGATCCTCCGTGGGGCATACCAGGAGAGGCGGTATTACTAGAAACTAAGCCCTACTGAACTCAGTGGGACTTGCTTCCAAGTAAACATACAGGGAATTGTTAAATTCCTATTGTAAGATTCTGCCCCTCCTCAAAAAAACAGCAACAACATGTAGTTACTTCAAACCCATTGTTTATCTGTTAGCTAACAAACTAATTCAGCACAATACACATTCAGCAAATTCCAATGCACACATTTTAGGATAAAAATTTGCCTTCTGTCACGAGTGCAAAATGTCCACATTTAATAGTAATTGTTACTGGCACATCATTTAGCGATTTAAAGTCATAGAAGCGATCGATGTAAGCACATGTCCAACAATGGCAGGCAGTAAGAAGTTGCAAAATCACACCCCCAACCTGCAAACAAAGTTTGATACTAAGGTTATACATGGAATGATGAGTTATTTTTCAGAGGGTTTTTTTGGAAGGAAAAGTTGGGGATGTAATGGGACACTGTCAGTAAGAAAAATCACTCGCAAACGAGAAACCCATTGTAATCCTGCAACCTAGATTTTGTAAACTGGTTTTACATCCCTAGAATAAAAAATGGGAAGCTTGACAAAAAGGCCAAGAGTAGCCCCCCCCCAAAAAAAAAACCATGTCGCTCTCTATCGCAGGGAAAACTGAACACTGGCCAACTTCTTGTTTTGTATTTTGTGTTTGGCTTTGAGCAAACCTTTGTGCACATCAGTCTCGCAGGTATTCCTTTTGTTTTCATTATGCTGAATGGAGTACCTCCTTTGGAGAGTACCTGGACCATGATTTCAAAGGATAAACACTGTCATCCTATATACTAACATCAAACCAAAGCAACACCAAAACAGAGAGGTATCAAGCAGTCTTGGGGTCTGCAGAAGTACAAAAAAAAAGCATTTTTCTCGCAAAAGTCAACACTGAGCATCTGTTAGGGCAGGGGTGGGGTGGAGTGGCTGGACACATGAAATCCCATGGAGGAATTATCCTAAAAAAAAGCATGGCTGGCTGGCCCCCTGAACAGCACCCTGCAACATTGACTTGCAAGTCCCACTTGTACACCTACTTGTTTCTGATCTAGGCTGGCTGCTGTAGAACCGGCTGAGAGGGACTGAAAGAGACTTAAGGGCCTCGGACGTGATAGACCCAGGCTGAGAATTGATAGACTGAAAGACAATTTTTGGAGATCAAAACCGGGGAAGGGGGGGGGAATTTTGGAATCCAAAGGGGCATAATTATATGTTTTTATTGGATAGGTTGTTTGGTAATAATTCTAAAAATTGGGAAACTCGTGAAAGGGAACTTGGGTCGACCTTAGAAAAAGGGGTAAATGTTATGTATTAAAATGAGGTTTAGAAGTTTAAATTCGGTTAATTAAGACGATTTAAGTAAAATGTTAATAAGGGATAATTTGGGGATAAGAACTTGCTGAGTTAATTATTGGAATAGGGATGCAAGAAGGGGAGGTGGGGGAAGTCTGGGAAAGTGGTTAAGAAATTAAGATTTTAAAATTATACCTGTTATGTGTGTGTTGTGTCTGTATGTTTTTGTGTTTGTCTAAAAAATTTTTTTGAAAACCCTAATAAAAATTTTGTAAAAAAAAAAAACAGAAACGTACTGGGAGCCTACCGATGGAGTATACCTACCAATAGAGTACATCTCTAGCTGCTGCCGTAGACGAATTTTTTTCACACTATCATAAAAGTTTGGCTCAGGTGGTACTTCTACAGCAGGAGGTAGCGTAAAAATCCTCATGATCTTCCTTTTATTTCTAAAATCCAAAAGGACAAGCAACATGTAAACAATAAAGTAATAAATAATAAAGTGTCATATCATGTCTCCTCCGGTTGTAAGCGGCAAGATAATCTGCAGAACCATGAAATTTGTGCTTGCTTGGGACATTTATTAGACGACCGTAGCACAAGAATTAGCCTGTTCCTTTAGGCAGCAAGTCTTACCACCACTGCAGGATACCACCACTATCCCCTTCAGAGACTATGTTTATTATTATTATTATTATTATTATTATTATTATTATTATGTAAGACCACCAGGCTGGCCCCACTCTAAACGTCCCTGTTTGCTCCACCCCATCCTTCCAAATGCACTTCACGCCATTATCACAACTGCCTTTTTACACATTATTTGCCTGTGCCATAAAAACGTATTCAAAGCTTAAAAGAAAAAACCCCACACAAAATGACTCGAGAAAAATCCACACACCCCTACTTCGAAAACACGCAAAGCAAAAAAAAAATATGAAACACTTAAGCAGATTCACGCCACCTCGACTTCCCAAGTGCCCGAGCGGGCTTCCTTTTGGCTGGCGCCAGAAAGAGCGCAGGGCAGGCACCCTGCTGGATCTCAAGTGGTGGGGAGTTCCAAAAGGCGGACGCCGCCACGCTAAAGGTGGTGGGGAGGGTTTCCAACAGTGCGCAGCGGGCGTCTCTGCAGGTGCCCTGCTGGATCTCAAGTGGCGGGGAGTTCCAAAGGGCAGGCGCCACCACGCTAAAGGCTGTGGCGGGTTCCCAACCTTGCGCAGTGTGGCAGGGAGTGCCGAAGGGCAGGCACCGCCACACTGAAGGCAGTGGGGGGGGTTCCCAACCGTGCGCAGTGGGCCTCTCTGCAGGCGCCCTGCTGGATCTCAAGTGACGGGGAGTTCCGAAGGGCAGGCGCTGCCACGCTAAATGCGATGGGGGGGGTTCCCAACAGTGCGCAGTGGGTGTCTCTGCAGGCGCCCTGCTGGATCTCAAGTGGCGGAGAGTTCCGAAGGGCAGGCACCGCCACGCTAAAGGCGTCTCTGCAGGGGCCCTGCTGGATCTCCAGTGGCGGGGAGTTCCGAAGGGCAGGCTGCAGTGCCGCCGACCTATATTGGCACCGAAAGAGAGATGGGGGAAGCCCACCTGCGCGCGTACACCAGCAGAGCCAGGCTGGCCAACACGGCCAGCAGGTAGACGTTGGTGGCCTCGTTCCAAGCCTCGTGCACCGAGTAGTCCATGGGGGCCGCGGCTGCGGCGGCCGCGCCCCCGCCGCCCCCGCTCTCGCCCAGCACGCGCGCACCGGCCATGGGTGAGAATCCGGCGCACAGCGCAGCGCGGGGGGAGATGCGCCCGCAGCCGGGCAGGGAAACAGGGAGGAAGAGGCCGGCGCCTGATGTCACGTCCTGCGGAAAGAGCCCTGGATTTGCAAAGAAAGGCGATTGCAATGCCATCGCGCGCCGCCGCTGGCTTCCGGGTGGCTTTGGACGGAGGTTTGCAAAGCGCCTTTTTGGCGCACGCAGTGCCGGATTTGCGTATAAGCTAAACAACCTATAGCTTAGGGCCCCAGTCTCTTGGGGGGGGGAAATTATTTTAAAAAATTTATTGAGTTTTGATAATACGAAAAGGAAAAAAAATCCAACACAATACCAATACATAGACACACAAAAATAAACCACTATTTACAGACTTCCCATCACCACACCCCATGACTCCCCTCCACAACTCCTCGACTTCCTCATATGTTATATTCAATGCTATCGTTGCAATCCTTAGGTTTTTGATTTCATCTCTTCATAACGTGCCTTATTCATGTTATCTTTCCCACTTTACTCCTTTAGTCTAAGCATATCAGCCTGTTCTTTTTTGAACAGTGTTTATCCATGTATTCTTCAAAACATTTGGGGGCCCCAAAAATTTTTACAGGGGAAAATAACTCCAATCTCCAGAAGAATACTAATAAAGGGGAAAAAGGGATGATGGATTATTAAAATGACCTAACAGTCAGTGGGTAGTTATTATTTCCAATATCTTTGGGTTAAAATCTTTTTATATGCAAGACACAAGATCTACCCACCAGGGAAGAATGGCAGATGAAGCTGATGGACTACATGGAACTGGCGGAAATGACTGGCAGAATCCGAGACCAGGGAGAAGAGTTGGTGGAAGAAGATTGGAAAAAATTTAAAGTATGTTTACAAAAACATTGCAAAATTAATGAATGTTAGAAGGATGCTGGAATGAAGCTATATGGTTTTAGCACAAATGTAATAAAGAATTAAGTAAAAGCTGATTGATAATGGGCAAAAATGAAAAAAAAAGGTTAGACCGTTAAGATAAACTATAGAACAAAAATTGAGAAAGATGGAAAGAATTTGCTGAAATAGTGAATTGAACTAGCATACAAAAAAGGGAGGTGTGAGGAGGTCGATGAAACAAGTAAATGAAAGGTAAAGATATGGAATATTGGATGTGTGTTTTAGTGTCTTTGTTACTTTTTGCTGTATTGTTGTATTGTTTTTTATGTTTTTTTCTTTTTATGTATTGTAATGTATGTTCTGTTAAATTTTTTATTGTTTTTCTTTTTTCTGTAATCTTTAAACTTTTAATAAATATCATTTTATTTAAAAAAAATAATCTTTTTATATGCAAGTAAGCCCGAAGACCTTATTCTGCATATATTGTGTTTAAGATTAGGAATCTCTGATTTATAGAATGGGGATGATAAAGATAACATGTAACCTTAAATAGGTAATATGGGAGAGTATACAGTGGTGGCCTCCGGCTTCTTCCTAAAACACCCCCAAATGTGGCAAAGGGGTGCAATGCTCCTCACTGCCAGAGAGGCCGAGATTCAGTGCTGACCACCAATCATGGCTCAGCCAGGAGAGCCTGACTCTTAACCTCAGGGTCGTGGTTCGAAGCCCCACTTTGGTTGAAAGATTCCTGCATTGCAGGCGGATGGATTGTCCTTGTGTCCCTCCGAGCTCTACAATCCTGTGATGCTAAAGGAAGAATGAAGAGCCTAAGCTCTGCCACAAGCTCCATAGTGGTGGCAGTACCCCTTCTGCTCTGCTTTCGTTGGGACTCCTAAGCGGTGGACATACTATCAAAGGCTCATTGGCATGGATAGCCAAGGCCATCGCTACCAACAACGCTCTTTGGAAAACAGGACAGTGGATGGGAAAGGCCTCCTTAGAGGACAGTGCAGTAAACTGGGTGCAGATAGTACAGACAGTCAGAATTGGCCCTTGGATGCACATCTGATTAAACCTGTGGGGCCTGATTCAGCCAAGTGAAAGGAAAGCGGAAGGCTGCTTCTGTGGGGAAAGGGATGGGCAGGGAGACAAAGAGCCCACCCTCTTCTTCTTCTGCAAGGGGAATAACTAACAATAAAGGAGCAAAACACAGAGAGTGAATTTTTCACAGCTCCACAGTTGTTGTTGTTGTTGTTGTTTGAGTTTATTTATTGAACTATTTAAGCATGCAAAATAGGGCACGGATGTAAGGGTTGACGGGTCCAAGTAGGCATGATGGGAGCAACAGTATTTGTTCTTTAGTTGTGTCTGCCACATTTACATGTGAGGAAGCCAGAATCTAGCAGCAATCCAACAGAATCAGAAATCTAGCCACTACAGTCTGCATTGGTGACACACATCTAAAGAAGCAGGTAAGTTTTGGCACTTTGAAGTCAGTGGTTTTTATTCAAACAATGTTCCCAGTTGCGCCTCAGCTGTGTCATAGCTACGGGAAACTGCCAAGAATAGACCCACATTCCATGTCATTCTGGCCTCCTTCAGGAGAAAGAGGGAAATATAAACTCAGTAAATAAAATAATTATAAGTGAGTGTCCGGCTTGCAGACGTTCTTTGGAAGCCAAGCATCTCACACGGCTTCCTTCTGAGTGCAGGAAGCTCCTGCAGCCATCAGAAGCCATCCCTTCCCTCCCCCCCCCTTCTAGAACCTGCCACTCTCAACCAACTCTCAACCGCCTCCCCACCAACATTCAGACTCTCAAGGAAGGAGAGTTGCTTTCAAGTCTGCTGTACTGCTTTCCAAACCTGACCCTGCTCTACTGCTCCGCAATGAGTGAGCTTCGCAAAGGTGAGAACCTGGAACCCCATAGGATTATAGAATTGTAGAATTGGGAGGGACCCCGAGGGTCATCTAGACCAACCCCCTGCAACGCAAGAATCTCAGCTCAAGCATCCATGGCAGATGGCCATCCCACCTCTGCTGAAAAACCTCCAAGGAAGGAGAATCTACTGCCCACTGAGGGATTTCTTCCCACTGTCAAACAGCTCTTGCTGTCAGAAAGTTCCTCCTGAAGTTGAGTCGGAACCTCCTTTATTGTAGCTTGAAGCCATGGCTTCAGGTCCTGAGGGCTTCTGGAGCAGGAGAAAACAAGCTTCCTCCCTCCTCTCTGTGACGGCCCTTGAGATATTGAGAGGGCTGCATGGTGTGGCTCTCATATCCATGTCCTGAGGGACAGAGAGCAAAACATCTCTCTCTCTCCCCTTTCTCCATCCCAGGCAGAATTGCAAGGGGTCAGTGCATCTGGCTGGTAAGGAGATGGTCAGAGTTTGGAGCCCAGCCAGGGCTGGCAGTGGGCAGGATATTTTCTGTTGTCAATTACTGGTTGGTAACTTCCTCTGTTTTTATTTTCCTTTCTGTCTCACAGGTTCTCAGGCACGAAGGCAGAAGCAGAAGCAAATATCCCTGGACATTGTGGTATGTTAATCCCTTGGGGAATTCGTTTCCCACATATTTATTTATTTATATTTCTATACCGCTTTATATTTTTAATAAAAATCTCAAAGCGGTTTACAGCATAATAAATCAACAAAACAATAAAACAATAGTTGGGCGATGTCCCTCCGGCCTCAGGAGGAGCCTCCTCAGTAGGGCTGGCTGGTGGGTCTGGGCCTCGCCCCCCCAGGCCAGGTGGAAAGGGCCTTGCAGGGAGTGGCCTTCACCCTCCCACCTGCCCCCTAGGTCCCTCCGCTGGCTGGCCGCCCCCTGATGTGGCTGGGGGGAGAGACAATATGGAGGGCGATCTGCCCCCGGAAGAAAATCTTTGGGGAGGGCCCACGGGACCCCTGTCCCCTAGAGTGGATGCCTATGGCAGGAGAGTAAAATGTCCTTCTTCCTTTGCAGGGCCGTGGTTTGGAAGCGCCAGTCAGGGCTCTGGCCAAGCAGCAGCCCAGCGGTGCCACGTCCCAAACCAACATCTTCAGGTATGCTGTGCCCTTCTTTGGCAGGAGTGGGGCAGTCTGAGGATGGCACGGCCGGTGCCCTCACACTGGGCTATTGCCTCATAAGAAAAGGTTTTTAATAGAGGGTGAATTGAATGGGTGGAGGGTTGGAGGAGAGGCAGAAAGAAGAGCTCATTTGTCCGTGGCTAGGGGGCGCGATCTGGACGGTTCTCCAGGGGCGCAAGATCACCCAGCTACGGCTCTGCCTACAGGGCGCCCTTGACATTTGAGAGCCCAAAGTTGGCCCTTGGTTGGGCACAGTTCCAGATTAAAACCTGTGGAGACCCCTAGGCAGTCAAAATATCCCTGGGCTCCTTGCAAATCATATCCTGATACGTTTTTGATTTTAGCAACCAACAATAATTAATAGGCAAAACAAACAGGACTTATTCTGATCCGTTGTTGCCTGTCCATTGAATAATCTGGCTCTGGTGGAGATCAATCCCAGAATTCGCCCTGTCTCCCCCAATCATACTAACTGAGCTTGTTTCTTCCTTAGGCGAGAGGCCGGCCAGAGCAAAGGGGGAAAGGCTCCCAGCTCAGGTAAGTGGAAATGCCAACTGAGTGCCCCATATTCTAGGAATGCTTCCTTTCCTTGTCCCCCACCCTCATGCCCCAGACTAGGGCTAGCATGGCAGGGAGCCAGGCGCCTGCTCATGTTTCTTTTTTCTTTGCAGTGTGGGAGCCTTTCCCCAACACGTATTTTGTTCTGGCCAAATCCCTGGAGAGACGTGGCAAACATCAGGTACGAGGGCAGAGGGAATGAAGGGATCTTTGTGGAACATGTTTTGGGAGTCCTAGAAACACTCTCCCCACCTGTGGCTTCCATTCTCATGTGACGTCCTTCTTCCTCCACAGGGCCACGCCTCCAGGGATGAGGCTCCAGCGCCGGCTCCCGGAATGAAGACCCGAACAACATCCCGGCGGTTCCCGGCTGTCGTCCCTCGCGGCGCGTCCCCACTGCCCCTCCTCCATACGGGCATGGCTCCATCCCGGCCTGGTTTGGCACAGAAGCAGCAGCCAAAGTTTCCTCCCATTAAAACAGCTTCTCAGGTGAGGGAGGAGACTTTGGCTGTTGCTTCTGTGCTAGGCCGGTCGGATGCCCGTACGGTGGAGAAGTGGGGAGCCCTGATAAGATCAGGTAAGTGGAAATGCCCCTTCCCAGGTCCCCCACCCTCCTGCCCCAGACTGGGGCTAGCGTGGCTGGGAGACAGGCACCTTTTGATGTCTCTGTTTCCTTTGCAGCGAGGGAGAAGTTCAGCCGTGGAACCGCCGCATTCCTCCGGGAGGGACTGGAGCCCAGACGACGGCCTCTCGCCCCTGAGGTAATGGGACAGGGGGGAGGAGGGGGGCCCTAGGAAACACACAAGGAGGGCCTGCAGGATCAGGCCAAGGGCCCGTCTGGTCCAGCCTCCTCTTCTCCCAGGGGCCACCCAGATGCCACTGAGAAAGCAGCCAACAGGATTCGAGCCCAAGAAGCAGTGCTTCAAAGATCCCTTCTTTCTTGCAGGATCTCGATCGTGCACCGCTGTGGCTGCTGCCCAAGCCTCCCCCCAAAAGACCAGGTAAGAGAAAGGGAACCTTTGCATGGGGCGGGGAGAAGGTTGGGGGCCTTCCTACAGGGGTTTCTTCACTACATCTCCCATTGTCCTTGACGACTGTCCTTTCCCCCTTCTTTTTTTTATACAAAAACACAGGTTGAGGCGAATTCCAGAGCGTTTGGATCTCAGCTGAAGGACTGTATTCCGGTTTCTGATTTGTCAGCTGCTGAAGCATTTGAAAGCTGTGATGTGATAAATAGAGGCTTTACAAATGTGAAGAGCGAACTTTTCCCTGTTCATCCTTTGGACACACCGGATAATTTTGTTGTTGTTGTTGCTAAATCAAGATAAGATAAATTTTTCTACTCTGAGAAATATTCTGGGGCTGCATGCACCGCTGAAGCTGCAGATGGAATTCCAAGCAGTGAAGCTGCTCCAGCGTCTTCCTTTCCTTCCTAGTTCTAACTTGTCCCTGGATATCTGGAAAGGCAACTGTGACTGCACTGGTTTTGAAGATATTCTGAATGACCCGGCACAGAGTGAAGGAATGGGAGATCCTCATCTTTTGGTAGAACACAAACTTGGTTTCTTATAATGCGCACATCCTCCATCCTTCTGTTCATGAAAATATTTCTTACTTGTGTTCCTGTGGGTTCAAGTAAACCATATAAACAGTAGTTGTACAGCACTTGTTTTGATACACACCTTCCAGGCAGAGACTGCCCAGCTTATGTCCCTGATAATCAACACCTTTTACTCCAACAAGGAAATCTTTATGCAGGAGATCATTTCCAACGCCTCTGATGCACTGGACAAGATCCGTTATGAGAGTCTGACAGATCCCTCAAAGCTGGAAAGTGGCAAAGAGCTGAAGATAGATATCATTCCCAATCCCCATGATCGCACCCTCACCTTGGTGGACACCGGTATTGGCATGACAAAGGAAGACCTTATCAACAATCTGGGCACCATTGCGAAGTCGGGCACCAAAGCCTTCATGGAAGCCTTGCAGGCTGGTGCAGACATCTCCATGATTGGACAGTTCGGTGTGGGCTTTTACTCTGCTTACCTTGTGGCTGAGAAGGTTGTGGTTATCACCAAGCACAACGATGATGAACAGTATGCCTGGGAGTCATCTGCAGGCGGCTCCTTCACTGTCAAAACTGACCATGGCGAACCCATTGACCGTGGTACCAAAGTGATCTTGCACCTGAAGGAAGATCAGACTGAATACCTGGAGGAACGTCGCATCAAGGAAGTGGTGAAGAAGCACTCCCAGTTCATCGGCTACCCTATCACCCTCTATCTGGAGAAGGAGCGTGAGAAGGAAATCAGCGACGATGAGGCAGAAGAGGAAAAAGTGGAGAAGGAGGATGAAGAGGCAGCCCCCAAGGATGAGGAGGAGAAGCCCAAGATTGAAGATGTGGGCTCAGATGAAGAGGAGGAAGGTGGCAAGAGCAAGAAGAAGACCAAGAAGATCAAGGAAAAGTACATCGACCAGGAGGAACTGAACAAGACCAAGCCCATCTGGACCCGAAACCCTGATGACATCACTCAGGAGGAGTATGGCGAGTTCTACAAGAGCTTGACTAATGATTGGGAAGACCATCTGGCTGTTCAGCACTTCTCTGTGGAGGGGCAGTTGGAATTCCGGGCGCTTCTCTTCATCCCACGCCGGGCCCCATTGACCTCTTTGAGAACAAGAAGAAAAAGAACAACATCAAGCTCCATGTGAGGCGCGTCTCATTATGGACAGCTGTGATGAACTCATCCCAGTGTACCTGAACTTCATCCGGGGTGTAGTGGACTCCAAGGATCGGCCCCTGAACATCTCCCGTGAGATGCTGCAACAAAGCAAGATTCTCAAAGTGATTCGCAAGAACATCGTCAAGAAATGCCTGGAGCTTTTTGCAGAGCTGGCGGAGGACAAAGAAAACTACAAGAATTTCTACGAGGCCTTCTCCAAAAATCTCAAGCTGGGGATCCATGAGGACTCTACCAACAGGAAACGCCTGTCAGAACTGTTGCGGTATCACACTTCCCACTCCGGCGCCGAGATGAATTCCCTCTCCGAATATGTGTCCCGTATGAAGGAAAACCAGAAAAGCATCTCTTACATCACAGGTGAGAGCAAGGAGCAGGTGGCTAACTCTGCCTTTGTGGAGCGAGTGAGGAAACGTGGTTCTGAGGTGGTGTACATGACAGAGCCCCTTGATGAGTATAGCGTCCAGCAGCTGAAGGAATCTGATGGCAAGACCTTGGTGTCCGTCACCAAAGAAGGGCTGGAGCTGCCAGAGGATGAGGACGAGAAGAAGAAGATGGAGGAGAGCAAAGCCAAGTTTGAGAACCTTTGCAAACTCATGAAGGAAATCCTGGAGACGAAAGTTGAAAAGGTGACGGTCTCAAACAGGCTGGTCTCCTCGCCCTGCTGTATTGTCACCAGCACCTATGGCTGGACTGCCAACATGGAACGTATCATGAAGGCCCAGGCCTTGCGAGACAACTCCACCACGGGCTACATGATGGCCAAGAAGCACCTGGAGATCAGTCCTGACCACCCCATTGTAGAGACACTGCGTCAGAAGGCCGAGGCAGACAAGAACGACCAGGCCGTCCAGGACCTTGTGGTGCTGCTCTTGGAGACAGCACTGCTTTCCTCTGGCTTCTAAGGAGGATCCACAGACTCACTCCAACCGTATCTATAGGATGATCAAGCTGGGGCTCGGGATGGATGAAGATGAGGTTGCTGCTGAAGAGCCTAGTGCCGCTGTCTCTGAAGATATTCCCCCTCTGGAATATCTCTGCTGCTGAAGAGCCTAGTGCCGCTGTCTCTGAAGATATTCCCCCTCTGGAAGGATGCCTCACGCATGGAGGAGGTGGATTAAAGAGAGGGCGCTGACCTCCCCCTCTGTCTTGCCCCCATCCATTCCCTGCACCATCGCCTTGCTCAGGAAGGCTGGCTCCGGCAGTGCTCTGACATGCCTTCGTCAGCAGTCTCTCACTACCTTCCTGTAGAATTGGTAGCCAGTGTGACAAGGGGACTCCACACCTATCTGAGCTGTCTTTCTGCTTGTTTAGAAGAAATGCTGCTCCAGGGGAAAGGGACCGGCCCACTGGTTTGTGGTTTTCCCTCCCCCCATGCGGGTTTTATCCTTTTTCTGCTGGGCCACCAAGCATCCATCCTACCATAGCTGAGGTGAACACAGTGAATGTCCTCCCCACTAACAGAGCAGGGAGTTGACTCCTTGCCTCCCTCCCTCCCTCCCTGCTGCCCTTTGTCCTCAGAGAGCAGGGACCTGTACTCTTGTTGGCTGTTTGTATTTGGTTTGGTTTTGCTGGAATTAAAATAACAAAGAATGTGGTTTACCTTGATGAAAACAAGGCGCATTCAATGCTTCAATATATTACTTTCGTTCTGTGTTTACTGTCAGTACAAATGTCTTGTAATGGTCGCCTGTGGCTTCTAAAAGCAGGCCCTCCAACATTTCTCCAGTGAGAATACGGATGTCCCATTCCATAATGATAATTTTACTATTTATACCCTACCCATCTGATTGGGTTGCCCCCAGACACTCTGGGCAGCTTCCAACATATATAAAAACATAATAAAACATTAAACTTAAAAAAAAACACCTTTCCTATACAGGATTGTCTTCAGACAGCTCGGGGGTTGGATAACTCCATACCCTCCAACATCTCTCCAATGAAAATAGAGACATCCTAAGGAAAAGTGGGGCATTGTGGGATCAAATCAGAAACCGAGACGGCTTCTCCAAATTAGGGATTTGCCTGGAAAATAGGGACACTTGGAGGGTCTGTAAAAGCCATCAGCGTGTAGCAGGAGCCACACCCCAGGAAAGGCTTTGACCAGCCAGCTAAAGCAAGTGAGGGTAACCAATGGCTCTCAAACCCTCAGAGAGTTAATACAGAGACAGGCTCTGGTGGATTGAGCAGAGGAGACCAGTTGTGGTTCCAATGGTCTGCAGGTACTGTAGAGGGAAGTGAGGGGCAGCGGGGGCTTGTCAGCCTGGCAAGGCAGCCCATCTCAGAGAAGGAAAACCCTGATTTTAAATCTCCACTGCATGCATGTATGTGTGTTGCATATATGATGGAAATCTTTAAACGGCTCCCAATACTGGTGTCGCCTCAAATCTAGTTTTATTTTTTAGGGAGACATGTCTCAAATTAGTTCTATGCCTTCTACTGACGCGGGTGGCGCTGTGGTCTAAACCACTGGGACTCTTGGGCTTGCCGATTGGAAGGTTGGCGGTTCGAATCCCCTGCGACGGGGTGAGGTCCCATTCCTCTGTCCCAGCTCCTGCCAACCTAGCAGTTCAAAAGCACACCAGTGCAAGTAGATAAATGGGTATCACTGCGGTGGGAAGGTAAATGGCATTTCCGTGTGCTTTGGTTTCTGTCACGGTGTCCCGTTGCGCCAGAAGCGGTTTAGTCCTGCTGGCCACATGACCTGGAAAACTCTGTGGACAAACGCCGGCTCCCTTGGCCTGAAAGCGAGATGAGCACCACAACCCCATAGTTGCCTTTGACTGGACTTAACCATCCAGGGGTCCTTCGCCTTTTTTTCTAATGCCTCCTACGATATCAACTTCCAGTAAAGTTTTCCAGTTTTTGAGGCTTCATCAATTCTTTCCACAGTATGTTCCTCCTATCTCTCAAGAGTGAGGAAGTAATAGAATTGTGGGGACATGATCTCTTGTTTCCGGATAGTGGGTGAACAACTCTGGGCATTTGTTGTTTGGAATAAATTACATTGTAGATTAGAGGTAAGAATTAATAAATACGTATTATATGCAATTATGCTTCATTCATCCATAATAGCATATACTTAAGGGTATTGCTTAATCTACTTTTGGAAAACCGTAAACAAGCAAAATTGTAAACAGCAAATTAAACACTGACTCATTACTTTTCCGCGGTCTTCAACTGGAAAGTTCTCAGGGAAAGTTTCTCAAGAACAATACACTTGCTTCCAATTGCCATACCTGTGCTTCCTTTCCTGAAAGGGGGGGGGGAGAGAGAGAGAGTTAAATGATGTAAGGAAACTATAAATATCAGTTAGACATAATAATACTTCATTAAAACACACCAAGGAAACACCATAATGTTGTGGGAACCACTAAACAAAGTTTCCTATTTCTTTCACACACAGTGTTTGAAATGGTGAACTGAAAGTTGACTTACTCGAGTAAATTAGAGTAGAATGGGGCTTAATTTTAGCAAGGTTACAGAGATCATTTTGCCAAAAGAACATCGCTGTTCTCAAGGGAGATCCAGGGAGGAAACAAACCCTCGTGGAGTCATATTCCGGAGCCTCTTTTATTCCTGCGGCACTGAGAATGTCTACGTGAGATTAGTTCTTAAGTATAGAAAATGCAATGCAGTATACTAATAGAGTTTAAAATTAAGGATGTGGACCTGTGGGAATTACAGATATGGCCAAGTAATGTGGCATGTGATAGACTGGTGCAGGAATCAAATAGGGTCCCCCTGGACAACTCTGTCCCTCTGAGGGATTCTGTGTGACACACACACTGCCAGCTAAGGGTTTTTCCACACTTCTGTTTGCCCCATGGTTTCTAGACATGTTTCTAGGCAAGCAGTTTTCTGCTTTTCCCCTTGCCCTCTTCCTTTCTAGGGAGTTCTTTAGCTCTAAACTGGAGCAAACATCCAACTGGAGAAAACCCGAATGGCTATTTGTTCCAAATGAGCACTAAAGAGCTGTGGTTTTTTCCCCCAAGGGGGGAAAGCCCTAAGAAGTGTGAGAAAAGTGAAATCTCTGGAAACGAAAAAAGGAATCAAAGCAGTAACAACAAAGAAGTTTCCTAAATTCACTCAGACATTACCGTTCCTGCAGTTGTGCCATCCAAAACAAGACATTTCTCACACAGCACGTGCTTGTCATATGGAATTTGATGGCACAAAATGCTGTATAACCCAGAAGGTTATACAGATTGTTGGGAGAATGGTACAGCCAGTGCCGGATTTACATATAAGCTAGACAAGCTATAGCTTAGGGTCCCACTCTCTTGCCCCCCCCCCAAAAGGGGGGGGCTGGACATGCATTTCCAAAATATAAGATATAAAAAACAAATAAAATAAAACCTACATACAGCAACAGTGTTTTGTGTTGTGTCTGTCCATAAATTACCATATAGCATACATTCAACACAAAAAATAGTGACTATTTGTTGTTGACAAACAACAGCTGGACATATAAAGGGCCCCATTATCTTCAAGAGCTTAGGGCCTCATCAAACCTAAATCCGGCCCTGGGTACAGCTATTAGCCCTGAAATCCTGCCCTAAATCTAAACCTAAACCTAAACCTAAACCTAGTTCCAGCCCTGGGTACAACTATTAGCCCTGAAATCCTGCCCTAAATCTAAACCTAAATCTAAACCTAAACCTAGTTCCAGCCCTGGGTACAGCTATTAACCCTGAAATCCTGCCCTAAACCTGAACCTAAATCTAAATCTAAACCTAAACCTAAATCCGGCCCTGGGTACAGCTATTAGCCCTGAACATGGAACCTTCCAGGAGGGAAAGGATTGCTGATTTCTTACCCTGCTTGTATACTTCCCCAAAGCATTCTCCACTGGAAAGACGACGTTCTAGATCAGGGATTACTATTGTTATTTGTTGAATTATTATTTATTGAATTTATATATCGCCCTATACCTGGAGGTCTCAGGGCGGTTCTGTGCTGTCTGGGACTGATCAGAGTACTGATCTGGAGAGTACCACACTGGCTAACCCTACCTCAGTGGACCTTTGGTTTTTTTATATATAAATATTTTATTAAGTTTTCACAATAAAAAATCATTCAAGAAAATATGCAAAAACAAAAAACAATACAAAATCACAAAAAACAATACAATACAAAAATACAAACATTGAACACATCAAAAGAAAAAGAAAAAAGAGATAAAAACACATATAATAACAAAAAACAAAAATTCCCTCTTTCTTAATTTCTCATCTTCAATTAACTTATTTTCCCGACTTCATCACGTCTCCCATTCTTGTATCCCTTTTTAGAAATTAATTCAGCAAATTCATATCCAATTAATTTATCTGTTATTAATCCAATCTTACATTTTACTTTGTTGCTAAAGCCCCTGCGATTCATTTCAATGTCCTCAACATTCAAAAATTTTACAATATTTCTGCAAATAAATTTTAAATTTCTTCCAATCTTCCTCCACCGACTCCTCTCCCTGGTCTCGGATTCTGCCAGTCATTTCCACCATCTCCATATAATCTATTAGTTGCATCTGCCAATCTTCCAAGGTGGGTAGATCTTGTGTCTTCCAATGCTTTGCGATGAGAATTCTTGCTGCTGCTGTAGCATACATAAAAAAAGGTTCTATCCTTCTTTAACACCGATTGGTCCACTATGCCCAGGAGGAAGGCCTCTGGTTTCTTCGGGAAAGTATATTTAAGTACCTTTTTCAGTTCATTATATATCATTTCCCAGAAGGCCTTGATCCTTGGGCACGCTCAGTGGACCTTTGATCTGAGGATCAGGGGTCAGCAAACTTTTCCAGCAGGGGACCAGTCCACTGTCCCTCAGACCTTGTGGGGGGCCGGACTATATATTTTTTTTTGGGGGGGGGGAATGAATGAATTCCTATGCCCCACAAATAACCCAGAGATGCATTTTAAATAAAAGCACACATTCTACTCGTGTAAAAACATGCTGATTCCCAGACCATCCGCGGGCTGGATTTAGAAAGCAATTGGGCCGGATCCTTAGTTTACCTATCCATGCTCTGATACAACTCAGTCTTTAGTCACAAGGTACTGCCCTTCTTTCAACATTTACAAATAAAACATTATATACAAACCATGTTGAAAAGGGTGGTTATGGCCAGAAATGTAGCAGCTTTTGAAAAATTATTTTTTCTCTAGCGGTACCTTTGCACATATACAGTGGTGCCCCGCAAGACGAACGCCTCGCGAGACGAAAAACTCGCAAAACGAAAGGTTTTTTCGTTTTCGAGTTGCCTCGCAAGATGAATTTCCCTATGGGCTTGCTTCGCAAAACGAAGCTTGCCCCGCAAGCTCTGGGGACAGCGGGTCTTCCCTGCTGTCCCCGGACCTCTTTTGAAGCAAGGGGCGTTGGGGAGATCGCTTCTCCCCGCCACCCCTTGCTTCAAAAGAGGTCCGGGGACAGCGGGAAGTGCAGCACTTCTTCCCCGCTGTCCCCGGACCTCTTTTGAAGCAAGGGGCGGTGGGGAGAAACGATCTTCTCCCCGCAGCCCCTTGCTTCAAAAGAGGGGACAGAGGGGAAGGCGCGCGGCGCTTCCCCTCTGTCCCCGGACGGTCTCCATAGGAACGCATTGATTGATTTTCAATGCATTCCTATGGGAAACCGTGCTTCGCAAGACGAGAAACTCGCAAGAAGAAAAAACTTGCGGAACGAATTAATTTCGTCTTGCGAGGCACCACTGTATAGTGGAACTGTGTTAAGATTTAATATTTCTAAATGAGAATCGTTGAGGAAATCAGCAAAATAGCAGGTGCCAATTTACATTTTAGGCCCTTTGGAAATGCTGGACAATATACAAAACAGCAGATTCCTCCAAGTTCTTTGGTCTCTCATATCATAGAATCATAGAATCCTAGAGTTGGAAGAGACCACAAGGGCCATCGAGTCCAACCCCCTGCCAAGCAGGAAACACCATCAGAGCACTCCTGACATATGGTTGTCAAGCCTCTGCTTAAAGACCTCCAAAGCAGGAGACTCCACCACACTCCTTGGCAGCAAATTCCACTGTCAAACAGCTCTTACTGTCAGGAAGTTCTTCCTAATGTTTAGGTGGAATCTTCTTTCTTGTAGTTTGCATCCATTGCTCCGTGTCCGCTTCTCTGGTGCAGCAGAAAACAACCTTTCTCCCTCCTCTATGTGACATCCTTTTATATATTTGAACATGGCTATCATATCACCCCTTAACCTCCTCTTCTCCAGGCTAAACATGCCCAGCTCCCTTAGCCGTTCCTCATAAGGCATCGTTTCCAGGCCTTTGACCATTTTGGTTGCCCTCCTCTGGACACGTTCCAGTTTGTCAGTGTCCTTCTTGAACTGTGGTGCCCAGAACTGGACACAGTACTCCAGGTGAGGTCTGACCAGAGCAGATATGTTGATATCTGCTTGGCTTTTAATAGCTCAGATATGAAAAAGTAGATATTGTACCAACAACAGATCTTGGGGAGAGGAAAAACTCATATGAATAAAAGAGCAAACTCTAAGGAGTTATGGGATAGCTTCATTTGGTGGAGATTTATTTCAGGGAAAAATGGTTCCAATTTTTGATGCTTTTGAATCAATATAAAACAAAGGAAGCAGTAAGTTAATTACATTATTTATTGGTTTTTATATATGCTTGTGTATTATGGAACTGGAAAAACCAAATAAAACAACAAAGGGGGATGAAGACTTTGGTGTACCTATACGCCCAAATTACTATGGAATCCTCTATATGGCAATGGGACTCATTACCAGGTAAGTGTGTGCAGGTTTGCTGCATGACATTTATATTGTTATTACTGCTATATAGTATTTCCATTTAGATGGCAATAATAATAATAATAATAATAATAATAATAATAATAATAATAATAATAATTTATTTATGCCCCGCCCATCTGGATGGGCTTCCCCAGCCACTCTGGGCAGCTTCCAACAAAATATTAAAATACAGTAATGCATCAAACATGAAAAGCTTCCCTAAACAGGGCTGCCTTCTGATGTCTGCTAAAAGTCTGGTAGTTGTTCTCTTTGACATCTGGTGGGAGGGCGTTTCACAGGGCGGGTGTCACCACCAAGAAGGCCCTCTGCCTGGTTCCCTGTTGCTTTGCTTCTCGCAGTGAGGGAACCGCCAGAAGGCCCTCGGTGCTGGACCTCAGTGTCCGGGCAGAACGATGGGGGTGGAGACGCTCCTTCAGATATACTTTCCAATAGCTTCCAATTGTTAAAAAAATGTGAGGAAAACCTCTAATTCATACTTAAAAATAAGGATGGATTTGTCTTAGCTTTCCTTTCCCACTGTCTTCTCACTTTCCATTGGATGCCGAGTCTATAACCATAGGTTTTGAGCAGAGCAGTAAATTCTGCTAAACAGTAATTGCAGCATCCTGAAGCAGCTGCTTCCACTGAATAAAGTGCATAATAATAGTCTGCTTAATTTAAGATGCCAGAGGGAACCAATTTCTAAGCTTTAACTACGTTATTTTTAATGGTGATGTTAACCCTTATAACTGCTGGTCCATTAGAGAATGAAACACAGGAACTCAACCCAACAAAATTATCTCACTTATGTCATTGAGAATGCAGTCCCCTGTTTCTGATTGAATTTGTGGGAAACAGGCTGTCTTCTGTTTGCTAGAGCTTCCTTCTCCCAAGGATATAATGGCTGCTTCTGGCATTCATCCATAGCTTCATAAACCATGGTTTATGAAGCCACGGACAAGTGCTGTGGCTAATTATTCCCCTCTTTCATTTCATGCAACAATAAGATAGGATGCAGTCATGAGGCTTGGTGCTTACACACACACACACACACACACACACACCCCGTTCCCCTTCTATACAGCCTGTCAAGTCTGCAATGCTGAATGGAGACAGCTCCGTACATTAACAATCAAATATTTGTTTTTCTTCCCGGTGGATAATTACAAAAGAAGATGGTCAAAACAACCTGACCTAAAATGATGGAATACTTCCATGTTGCCGAACTAACAGGGAGGATAAGAGGAGATATGGTACCAAAAGTGAATAAGGAGTGGGCTATCTTTAAGGAATACATCAAAATTTACGTGGAAAAAGTAGAATTTCTGACAGATACTGAGTGAATCCAGAAAATTATTAGAGTGAAAGGAGAGTAAAGTTAAGAGAAAAGAAGAGATTAAAGAAATAATAAAATGTGTTTAAGCTAGTTGGAAAAATAAAGTAGCGTAACAAGAACGGCTGGAAGTCAACTTGGTGGGTGTCTGTAGGGGGTAGGTGTGTAGGTATGTTGATATGTATAGTATAGGTAAGTATTATATAGACTAATGTAGGTATGTTTTATGTTATGAAAATTAGGTAGTGTGTTGTGTACGTGTATCGTGTAAATGTATATGTATGTGTTTTATATGTTAATTAAAACAACAACAACCACCTGATGGACGTGGTCTTCAGTCTTCCAGCTAAACTCATGCCTTCTTTTTACTCATGATGATCCAGGAAAGTTTAACGGGCACCCTTTCAATTCAACCCAGCTCCCTTTATCCCTGAGGTTCTAGAAGCCTGGTGAAATTATTTGGCCATCCCTTTACCCTTACACCTCCTTAAGAAGGCACTAGTCCATGGCTCCATAAACCATAGTTTATTAATAGAAAGAGCATTAACTCCTGTATCCCGTGGAATAGGAGGGACGCGGGTGGCACTGTGGTCTAAACCACTGAGCCTCTTGGGCTTGCCAATCAGAAGGTCGGAGGTTCGAACCCCCACGACAGGGTGAGCTGCCGTTGCCCAGTCCCTGCTCCTGCCAACCTAGCAGTTCAAAAGCACGTCAAAGTCCAAGTAGATAAATAGGTACTGCTCCAGCGGGAAGGTAAACGGCGGTTCCGTGCACAGCTCTGGTTTGCCAGAAGCGGCTTAGTCATGCTGGCCACATGACCTGGAAGCTGTACACCAGCTCCCTCAGCCAGTAAAGCAAGATGAGTGCCGCAACCCCAGAGTCGTCCGTGACTGGACCTAACAGTCAGGGGTCCCTTTACCTTTACCTTATCCCATGGAATAAGTTCACCCTGGGTCAGAAGGAAAAGCTAGACCTCAACACCAGTGTGGTGTAGTGGTTAAGAGCGGTGGACTCGTAATCTGGGGAACCGGGTTCGCGTCCCCGCTCCTCCACATGCAGCTGCTGGGTGACCTTGGGCCAGTCACACTTCTGTGAAGTCTCTCAGCCCCACTCACCTCAGAGTGTTTGTTGTGGGGGAGGAAGGGAAAGGAGAATGTTAGCCGCTTTGAGACTCCTGAAGGGGAGTGAAAGGCGGGATATCAAATCCAAACTCTTCTTCTTCTTCTTCTTCTTAATAAAGCTGCATATGTCCTTATTGGCAGACAGAATTCCATGTTCTGAAATCTATGGGCAAAAGCAGTAGGCACCAATTGAGAGTTTCATGTGACGTATTCACTGTGGCCCTGCAAAGGAACTTGCATCAAGACATGAGTTCCCCTTTTCAGATTCTATGAAGTGAACCAACAGGTGGATGGAAGGGTTCGTATGAGTTGCTTCTTTGACCGTTTCACCTGCCTTTGATGAATGGAAGTACAGTGGTACCTCGGGTTAAGTACTTAATTCGTTCTGGAGGTCCGTACTAAACCTGAAACTGTTCTTAACCTGAAGCACCACTTTAGCTAATGGGGCCTCCTGCTGCCGCTGCGCTGCCGGAGCACGATTTCTGTCCTCATCCTAAAGCAAAGTTCTTAACCTGAGGTACTATTTCTGGGTTAGCAGAGTCTGTAACCTGAAGTGTCTGTAACCTGAAGCGTATGTAACCTGAAGCATATGTAACCTGAGGTACCACTGTATGGGGAAATGGTGTGTGTGTGTGTGTCCCTTTGAGTATCAGGGTTACGGCTGACGTTCTGTTTCCAAAACATACAGGGAGCCTCTACAGATACAAGATCTATCAATGACTATTCATCAAAGATCTAAAGAGAACTTCTTGAATGAGAGGCAGAAATCCTATGAAAACCAGCTGATGTGGGGCAAACAATGGGAAAGGGCCAGTATCTTCATACCCTGCTTATGGGCTTTCCAGAAGCATCTAATTGGTCACTGCTGGAAGATGCTGGACTAGATAAAACCTTTGGGATGATCCAGCAGAACTCGTCTCACTTCCTCTCCCTCTTCCAGCACACTGCTATTCTGTACATTGCGCCCCAGTGTCTGCAACAATAGGACCAAGCTACCGTTAAGGGATGCAGGTGGCACTGTGGGTTAAACCACAGAGCCTAGGTCTTGCCGATCAGAAGGTCGGCGGTTCGAATCCCCGTGACGGGGTGAGCTCCTGTTGCTCGGTCCCTGCTCCTGCCCACCTAGCAGTTCAAAAGCAGTCAAAGTGCAAGTAGATAAATAGGTACCGCTCCGGCGCGAAAGTAAACAGCGTTTCCGTGCGCTGCTCTGGTTCGCCAGAAGCGGCTTAGTCGTGCTGGCCACATGACCCGGAAGCTGTATGCCGGCTCCCTCGGCCAATAAAGCGAGATGAGCGCCACAACCCCAGAGTCGTCCGTGTCTG
Source organism: Podarcis bocagei (assembly GCF_964188305.1). Lineage (NCBI taxonomy): Eukaryota > Metazoa > Chordata > Lepidosauria > Squamata > Lacertidae > Podarcis > Podarcis bocagei. Next base: position 10,006,777 of record NC_138138.1, read on the forward strand.
GACTTAACTGTCAGGGGTCCCTTTACCTTGACCTTTACCGTTAACAATATTTATCACTTACCCATGTGGTCAGAGCCCTTGAATGAATTCTTATTCCAATAAGCCAACTTCACTGGTAACACTGGTGGGAAACGTTAGGTTTATTCTCTCATCCACCACACACATACAAACACACCTGCCTTTAAGCCATTGTTTGATAGTAAAGTCTATTTTACAGTTTACGCTCTGTGACCATTGATACCCTACTCATGTTCAGGTTTCGCTTCACCAGGCAATGGATGAAGCGATTTTGGAGCTAGAAACCACAGGAAGTTTGCATACATTCTACTGTCTGCTGTCATCTAGTGTTCCTGCAGGGTATCTCAGGCAATTCTGTAAATCAGAGTTAGGGCAATGTGCCTTCAGACAGCCAGTCATAATTTTGATAGGTTCATCTCATTGGGTTGCTGAAACATTAAGAAGTCTGCCACTATAGATGGGCGGGACCAATTGTACTGATCCCTACCTCCTGATTGCCATCCCCAATGCCAGCCAGCTAACAATCATCTGTAATAATAATAATAATAATAATAATAATAATAATAATAATAATAATAATAATTTATTACAGTGGTGCCCCGCAAGACGAATGCCTCGCAAGACGGAAAACCCGCTAGACGAAAGGGTTTTCCGTTTTGGAGGTGCTTCGCAAAATGAATTTCCTATGGAAATTGCAATACGAAAATGTCTTGCGAGTTCCTGCGGGGTTTTCTTCCTCCCCACCCCCTTTTCCCCAAGCCGCTAAGCCACTTATCAGCTGATCCTAAGCCGCTAAGCCGCTTATCAGCTGATCCTAAGCCGCTAAGCCGCTTATCAGCTGATCCGCTAAGCCGCTAAGCCGCTTATCAGCTGATCCGCTAAGCCCGCTAAGCCGCTAATAGCGCTAATCCGCTAAGCCGCTAATGGGCTTGCTTCGCAAGACGAAAAAACCGCAAGACGAAGAGACTCGCGGAACGGATTCTTTTCGTCTTGCGAGGCACCACTGTATTTATACCCCGCCCATCTGGCGGAGTTTCCCCAGCCACTCCGGGCGGCTCCCAATCAAATGTTAAAAACAGTACAGCATTAAGTATTAAAAACTTCCCTGAACAGGGCTGCTTTCACATGTCTTTTAAAGATAGGATAGCTGCTTATTTCCTTCACATCTGGAGGGAGGGCGTTCCACAGGGCGGGCGCCACTACAGAGAAGGCCCTCTGCCTGCTTCCCTGTAACTTGGATTCTCGCAGTGAGGGAACCACCAGAAGGCCCTCGGCGCTGGACCTCAGTGTCCAGGCAGAACGATGGGGGTGGAGTGCTCTGATGGTGTTTCCTGCTTGGCAGGGGGTTGGACTCGATGGCCCTTGTGGTCTCTTCCAACTCTATGATTCTATGATTCTAACAAGGCTGAGAGTCTGTTGTCTGGGCAGCTCATATCCTCCACACACACTGCCCAAGCTTGCACCCCAGGGAGGTCACTTGGGTGTAGCTAACAGAGGGATCTGAGTTCACCCCCACACTCCATGTCTCTTATAAATAATAATAATTTTTTTATTCATACGCCGCCCTTCCAAGTTCAGGAAACCGGGCTCAGGGCGGCTAACAACAAATTTAAAACAATTGATGCAACAAAAAACCAGCATAAAATACAGTAAAAAACGTGAATAACAATACATTCAGAATTCAAAAATCAATTTAGGGGGGAAGTCCATCCAATAAACATTAGATGATCACCAGGGCTAGCTGGCTAAATTAGTCCTCTTTGGCCCGTGAGGAGACCAGGGGAGAATTAGGTGTGGGATCCCAGAGCGGGTAATCTTCATAAAAGAGGGGGGGGAGGGAAGGAAGGGGAATAAAAGATCAGGCTAAGTTCAAATTGAAAGCCAAGCGGAATAGCTCTGTCTTACAGGCCCTGCGGAAGGAAGTTAAATCCTGCAGGGCCCTGGTCTCATTGGACAGAGCATTCCACCAGGTCGGAGCCATCACTGAGAAGGCCCTGGCCCTGGCGGAGGATAATCCAACTTCCTTAGGGCCTGGGACCTCTAAACTATGATTATTCATGGAACTTAAGGTCTTCTGTGGGGCATACCAGGAGAGGCGGTCCCATAAATACAAGGGCCCTAAGCCAACAGCGGATGCCAAAAAGATCAGTGTTTAAAAGCTGTAGTTTGGCACAGGCGTTCACAAGCTTTGAAGTTACTCAGGACTCAAAACTTTGCATTCGCATACCTAGAAACAATGGTCCCAGAAAAATGATATCTGACCTATTTTGTGTATGTCAAACTTTTAACATGTAGGTTAGAAGTAGGGGTCTAGGAGTTCAGCTGACAGTATGAAAGAAGCTGACAGCATGGAATTCTCCTGGCCTGTTGCTCCATCCAGATATTCCCATTGTGGGGGCCCAGACAGCTATAAAGGACCCTGCCTTTAGACCCAAAATTTGGCTCATTTCTTCCATTTGTATAAGATGGAACTTTCTCTCTCTTTTTTAAAGTTGGTTCAGCAAATTCATAATCAATTTAGTTTATCTATTATCAATCCCATCTTACATTTTGCCTTGTTGCTAGAACCCCTTGAATTCATTTCAACGTCATCAACATTCAAAAATTTTACGTTTCTGTAAATAAATTTTAAATTTCCTCCAATCTTCTTCCACCGACTCTTTTCCCTGGTCTCGGATTCTGCCAGTCATTTCCGCCAATTCCATATAGTCCATTAACTGCATCTGCCATTCTTCCAGAGTGGGTAAATCTTGTGTCTTCCAGTGCTTTGCGATGAGAATTCTTGCTGCTGCTGTAGCATACATAAAGAAAGTTCTATCCTTCTTTAACACTGATGGGTCAACCATGCCCAGGAGAAAGGCCTCTGGTTTCTTCGGGAAGGTATATTTAAATACCTTTTTCAGTTCATTATATATCATTTCCCAGAAAGCCTTAATCCTTGGGCACGTCCACCAAAGGTGAAAGAATGTACCTTCAATTTCTTTGCATTTCCAACATTTATTATCGGGCAAGTGATATATTTTTGCAAGCTTGACTGGAGTCATGTACCACCTGTAAATCATTTTCATAATATTCTCTCTCAAGGCATTACATGCCGATAAGATGGAACTTTCTATCATTCTGGCAAACATATGCGTTTGCCCATAGGATATCTCCAAACTTGCATTTGCTTCAAGGATGGGGAGGAAGTGCTGATATCTCTCAGATCAGCTGGGGGGGGGTGCTTGCTTAACCTCCCTCACACCCACCAGTTCTCCCCTGCAAATGGATTCCTTGCCTACTGCCCCCAGTGGGCTCATTGCAAGTTACAGAGCACGGTATTTTTCGCTCCATAAGACGCACCTAGTTTTCAGAGGAGGAAAACAAGAAAAAAAATATTCTGAATGAAACAGTGGATGTATGATTTTTGTGGTTCATGCTGTAGCTACAGACATGATATGTGATTTGATGGTGCGTTTGGGGTAGCCCAATGCAAAAATCCTGAGAATCCATGTGGATCCGTGCTTTGTAACCAGGTTTTTGTGCCATTGCGGCCTCACGAAACAGTGGATGCTTGATTTTTTTGGTGCAGGCTGTAGCCATGGACATGCTATGTGATCTGATGGTGAATTTGCAAAAATCCTGAGGAACCATGTGCTTTTACCTCTCCCCTCCCAGGCAGCCTCCTTTATCACTAGCGTCCCTTATCTCCCTCCTGATCGCTTGCCAATCAGCTGCTCAGTGGCTTCGTTTCAACACCTCCTTCCCTCTTGTTTGCCTTAGCGTCTTTTCCTTAGCTGGAGCAGTTTTTTGCTCCTCCTTTTCTTCTAGTTTCTCTCCTCATTGCTTGTTTTAGTATTCTTGTCTCCCTCCCAGGCAGCCTCCTTTATCACAAGCGTCCCTTATCTCCCTGCCGATCAGCTGCTCAGTGGCTTTGTTTCAACACCCCCTTCCCTCTTTCTTAAAAAACAAACAAAAAAACATTATCTGCTTTTCGCCCCTGGGCAATTCGGCTCCAGGGACCACGCAATCGCTCCATAAGACACACAGACAATTCCCCTTACTTTTTAGGAGGAAAAAAGTATGTCTTATGGGGCGAAAAATACGGTATTTGAAGGAGGAGGTCCTTTTCAAGAAAGCACAGCCAGAGAGGGGGCTGCATTTCCGCAGGATGGAACTGGTTTGCCTTTGCAATTGCTTACTCCTACATTAGTGTTACAAGGGACTGGGAACCTGGTGTCTGCTTTGTAGCATCTAACATGCCTTCCCTGTGTGAACGGCACTGCTTGTTCGGGACACAGCAGTCATCTCTGAACCCATAACTTACTCCTGCACTAACCACAGCTAGATACAAATGTACAAGTTCGCCTCACTTCCTGATTCTGCTAGCTCTATATGATCTATTTGCCTATGTGTATTGATAACAAGAAACTGTAGAAGCTGTACTCAGGACCACCTTAATGTTAGGTTGGATGGTGTAATGTGTATGGGTTGCTCGTGCGTAAGTTGCCGCCTCTCCAGGCTTTGTTGCCTTGCTAAACCTTTCAGTCTGGGCAGCCCTTCACTTCGTGGCTGCCTCAGTCGCTAGCAGAATCCGTCATTGGGCGTTTCTTAAATCTTTTCCAACATAAAAGTTGTTTGACACCCAGTCTCCTCCTATTCTCTCTGCGCGGAAGTCTTCTGCACAGGGCGGGCGTGGGTAGCGGAGGACCCGTGCTCTCCCCGCTGGTGTCCGGTGAAGAGTCCTGGAGCCCTCTCACCGATTCCCCCATCAGCCCCTCTATATCCCTGGTGTTGCGCTGATTGGCTTCCCCATCTGCGGAGCTGCCTCTCTCCCTGCTGGGCCCTTCTCCAGCATCATTTGAGAGCCTTCCCTCCGCCTCTAGCTCTGATGTCAGTTCCCTGACAGATGGAATTAGGTTCCAAGGAGCAATTTTGTTATGCTGGAGGAGATGGGGGTAAATAGGAGTTGAGAAATGCTGAAAGGGAGGGGAGAAGAAAAGCAAAGTAGGCAATAATTTGAAGAGAACAAGAACTGTTGGGAAACGCTCTAGGGTGCCCCTGCAGCCCCCAAACTCCGAGTGTCCTCCGGTATGCGCAGCTCTGGAAACAGCATTTCCCTTCTTCTCCAGTGCGCTTCAGTGACATATATCAAATAATCTTCTAGCATTACACAACAAGAAGCATGAGACATCGTAGAGCTAATCTATGTATTTATTTACACACTATGTACAGACAAAGGAGTCATGGCAACCTCTCTCTCCAGCTCCGAGAGAAGAACAGGAACAAGTAAAAGCAAAAGTACAGTACAACAGGACATACAGCGGAAGAGATAAGACTGTCTTCCGTTCCCATTCCCACACTCTTCCCAGACAGGCATGTGATTTACACAAATCTCATCTGGAGCATCAGAGGTGTGAAATACTAACACTTCTATTACATCTCCTATCATATACAGTGGTACCTCGGGTTAAGTACTTAATTCGTTCCGGAGGTCCGTTCTTAACCTGAAACTGTTCTTAACCTGAAGCACCACTTCAGCTAATGGGGCCTCCTGCCGCCGCCGGAGCACGATTTCTGTTCTCATCCTGAAGCAAAGTTCTTAACCTGAGGTACTATTTCTGGGTTAACAGAGTCTGTAAGCTGAAGCGTATGTAACCCGAGGTACCACTGTAGCTACATCTATCCTGCCTATGCCAACTTGATTTAGGAAGAAATACTCATTCAGAAATTTACCACACATAACACATACTATTCCCCCCCCAATTTTCTCAACAATTTGTCACAGAAGGTGCAATCGGAAGTCATTTTTAAGAAGCCATTTTAGAGTTTTCCTTATGTTTCCATGTACTTCTCAGATCAGGAAGAGTCAAATGTGCTAAATATGTACTAAGGCATGTCCATGAGGTTTGTGTGTGTGTGTGTTTTATAACATGTCCCTTGTCCCTGGCATAACTGTTTCTCTCACAAGCGACGCTAGCACTTTCTTGTATGTGTCCAAAACAGTCTGAGCAGAAGGTCTTTCAGCTGGGCTCCTTTTGCAGGCCCCGTGGATGTCAAAGAGGTGGAACCTGACCAGATCACTCCCATCAACATCCCCCAAGATAAAATTGGAAACATCGGGGATTTTCCATATATCTGTCGTTTCATCATAAGGAGGCATGAGGCTGTCTTCAAAAGCCATTTCATTTCCCCGAGGCCAAAGCTGTTCTGGAGCAACAAAGTCACCCTGAAGTTCCCGATGGCCACATTTGATCAGTTTGCCAGCATTCTTGTCTACAAGAGGCAAGGCATCCAAGTCATTCACAATAACATGGAAGCTGCTCGTCAGCAAGTACTGAGAAAGAACTTTATCCAAGTCGCTGGAGTCACACATCACAAGGGTGCCCAGGGGACTGTTGTGCAAGTAATGGAGGATGCTCACGTAATCGATGGCAAGCAGGAGCCTGGTGTGCCATGTGTTGAAGCTCTTGTACTTTGGAAGGTTCAATACCTCGTTCAGATTCTTCAGAGAGCCGAATGGGTGGTACTCCGTAAGAACGGTGAACTCCTCCTCACAATATCCAATCAGCTTGACCACATGTCTGCTTTGTAGAGATTTCAGCATCTGTAAGCCATGAATGAAGTCCTCTTGAAGTTCCGGCACAGTTAGCTGGGAAAGGGCGACTTTGTTTTCCTTCCACTCAGAAAGGAAGACCTAGAACAAGGAGAACAATGTTCAAACTTTGAGATCCAAACTCTGAAATGCAGTTTGTAAAAGCCAAGCTGTTTTTCAATATGGGGGACAACAGTTTAGTCTTGACAAACGCAAATCCAAACCTATGTGTTAAACACACACACACAAAAAAAAACATGAATAGATACAAGGTCTATGCCACAACAAAGCAAGTTATGTCACAGCAAATATCTGAAAATTGGTAAGGTTTACAAATCCCAGAGTGTCTGGAAATAGAGAGGTGAATATGTACAGTCACTCAAACGTAACTTTGAGCATTCACTTGGTGTTGTGCTCCTGCAACATGAGGAAACACAGTGGTACCTTGGTTTGATACGTCTTACAAACACGTCAAGCCCAGAAGTACGTGTCTCAGTTTGCAACCTTTTTTTTGGATTACAACCCATTATTTTGGATTACGAACAAAAAATTTTGGAGGCGCCATTGGCGAAAGCGCGCCTTGGGTTACAAACTGTTTTGGTTTACAAACGGACCTCCAGAACAGATTATGGTTGTAAACCAAGGTACCACTGTAGATATGTATTTCTAGACGTAGATTCAGCTGGGATTGTCAGCATCCACATATAAACAAGGACAAATTTAAGATTCACTGAAACATACATCAAAGCCACTCACATCCATCACCTTCCTTCCCTCAGTTGTTCATGGTAAGTTTCCATTTTACGACCCTCGTTACAGCTCTAAGTTAATTCGGTCAGGTGTCAAATTCAGGCAAGCGCAATATTTGACCAGTTATGTCAAGTGTCCATTGCCCAAAGCTTGTCTTTCTTCAGAATCCACTGCAAGAAAGCAAGCGTCTCCTCTGGCCTCCTTCGGAAGATTTTGTTTGACATCTGAGGTGGCCCAGATCACGGGTAGAACGAACATACGGCACCCTCAGTTTAGAGGCTTGTCAACTATACCCCCACTAGGTGTGTCCATGGAGAAGAGGAGACCTCTAAGTCCTCCATTAAGTCCTCCCTCCCTTGTTACTCTCTTTTGCTACAGGATTTGAGCTTCCATTCAGGCAAGCCCAAACACCCCTCCTCTTTTCCCTTGCTACTTCCAGTTCACCCTGGAATTGTCTCCTTTTTATGCCTTCCCCACCTATCCAGTCCTTTCTCCCTTTGGACCCTCCTTCCCCTGTTTTTCTGCTCTTCTTCTCTGTCCACCTTTCCTTCTCCGCCTCCTGGCATTTCTCATGGCGTCAACTGCAGTTTATATGCAGCAATGTCAACACCTTGCTCTTTCCCTACTTCTCAGCTGAGATGTAAGGTAAAGGTAAAGGGACACCTGACCATTAGGTCCAGTCGTGGCCGACTCTGGGGTTGCGGCGCTCATCTTGCCTTATTGGCCGAGGGAGCCGGCATACAGCTTCCGGGTCATGTGGCCAGCATGACTAAGCCACTTCTGGTGAACCAGAGCAGCGCACGGAAACGCCATTTACCTTTCCACCGGAGCGGTACCTATTTATCTACTTGCACTTTGATGTGCTTTCGAACTGCTAGGTTGGCAGGAGCAGGGACCGAGCAACAGGAGCTCACCCCGTCGCGAGGATTTGAACCGCCGACCTTCTGATCTGCAAGTCCTAGGCTCTGTGGTTTAACCCACAGTGCCACCCGCGTCCCCAGCTGAGATGTAGTGTGCCTCTAAGCTACTTCCTGGCTGGCATGTGAGCTCTGAGCAGCTGCCTCCTCTTCAGGAGCTCACAGCCGGCCAGAACCAGTCCGCTTGCCCCCACGGCTGGAGCCTGACAATCCTATCAGCCTTTCTCCCAGCTGACAATGTCATTTTCTGAAGCATATGTCAAGGCACTCCCCCTCTGGTACAAAAAAAGGTGAATGGCAAATTTACAGAGCAACATTTTTTATTATATTCAAGATTCATTATGACAAACCAACCCTTTTCACAGCTCCTTCACCAATGCGTTTCAGTTTGCGGACTTCTCTTTTCAGCGCTTCACAAGACAACCATGGTGAGCAGTTCTTCACTGTTCCTAATCTGAAGTAACCATGCTGACAAGAGTCGTGTTCAACATCGGCCTGTCCATAGGAAGGATATACGTAGCTGAAATATTGGTAGAGTAGCAAGTTCACAAGCAGCACAGCCAAAATCAGATACAAGACGGGAGGGATCAGCTTTTGCGTAAGATCAGCTTTCGTATCATACGATTTTTTCTCCATGTTGTAACTGTCATCTTTCAGATTTTCTGCAAGATATTAGAGTTATAAATTGTTACTTTAATTTAGAAATTCTGGGGGAGGGGCAGCTGAGATACACTTCTTGAGAGGGGGGAGAGATTTCAACACAGTCAAACTCTCCCAACTTTACATAGCAATCCTACAAACAGGCATTAAACATGAACCATGCTACTAGCAGATTCATAGCTCTGCTAACCATTGTGATGGTTTCCTACCATAGATAGAGATCCAGCAAACAGCTTTACAGACATGGAAAGAGAAAGCATGCAATGGCCAATATGATGTGGATATAGGAAAGAAGTCTAGTCTTTTCAGGGATTACCATTAGGACCAATAAGTGTTTGGACCAAAAATACTGGTAATTTAAGAATCACTTGTTTTCACAAAAGCACTTGGTAATAAGACAATTTTGTGGGCCCCTGAAGAAAACCAGTTACTCATCATGGGTAAATGTAAAGGGACCCCTGACCATTAGGTCCAGTCGTGACTGACTCTGGGGTTGCGGTGCTCATCTCGCTTTATTGGCCGAGGGAGCCAGCGTACAGCTTCCGGGTCATGTGGCCAGCATGACTAAACTGCTTCTGGCGAACCAGAGGAGCGCAAAGAAATGCCTTTACCTTCCCACGGGAGCGGTACCTATTTATCTACTTGCACTTTGAGGTGCTTTTGAACTGCTAGGTTGGCAGGAGCAGGGACCGAGCAACGGGAGCTCACCCCATCGCGGGGATTCGAACCGCCAACCTTCTGATCGGCAAGCCCTAGGCTCTGTGGTTTAACCCACAGTACCACCTGCGTCCCACTCATCATGGGTACCATCCATTAATTTCAGTGGGAGATCTCTATGAGGCAATCATATATCTGTAGGAATATGGAAGATCAATGGAATTCAACAGGCATTATTTCTAGTAAGTTTATAGAGAACTGCAGCCTTAAGCATGTAACTAACTCTCCCTCTGAAAATAAAGAGACTTAGAATGTTTTTTAATTGGTATACAGCAATTGTAGGAAAATAATAATAATAATAATAATAATAATAATAATAATAATAATATATTATTATTATTTATACCCTGCCCATCCAGCAGGGCTTCCCCAGCCACTCTGGGCGGCTTCCAACCAAATATTAAAATACAGTAACTATAGGTGGAATGCAAAACATCTATAAAATGAACACAACATAGTATCTTATTAATTTTTTATAACACCCTTCATCCAAAATTCATAGGGCAGTTCACAACTTAAAAATACAAAATGATAACCCAAAATACATAATAAAAACAAAAAGAAACAAATAATTCTCATCTCACAAACACATTTAAAATTATATAGAAGTAACATCAGCCAGCGGCCTGGTTAAAGAGAAACATTTTCACCTGGCGCCTAAAGATATGTAATGAAGGCGCCAAGCGCCCTGGGGAGAGCATTCCACAAATGGGAAGCCCGTTCTCATGTTACTAGACTCAGGACCTCTTGTGGAGGTGGTACACGAAGAAGGACCTCAGATTATGATCACAGGATCTGGGCTGGTTCATACAGAACTAAATGCCTCAGTTATGTTGAAAACATTGTACTTTTTACTAACCAAGTCCTCCCAAAGATCTCTCTCACACACATAACTATATACACACACTAAAATTTTGCAATTAAAATGGGTGGATGGTTTTTCTTTATAGCTTTTACTTTAATCAACTTTTAAAAAATCTAATGCAGTATCTCGTATTTAAACACAAGTAATGTATCAAGTGTGATAATTAATTTAATGCAGAATAACTACTAAATAAGAAAGTATTTATAATATAATTTTTAAAACGAATATTAAAAAATTCCACAATACTCTTCTGATAAATTTCCTTTTTCCAAATCAAAGACTGTTTTGCTTTCTCCTTATTCCCCACTTATGTGTAATATGTGATACAGTATTTTTGATACTGAAATAACAAAACTAAAGGAGGCATAAATTAACTCCCACAATTATATCTTATGCTTTGTAATATAAGAAATAGTCTTACACCTCAAAATGTGCAAGTGAGTGTGTAAATCCTGAATTTATCCCAGCAGCCTAATAATTTGCCTGAGTGTTCTAGCTAGATTTTCAGCCATTAGTTTAAGTCACAGCCTTAAACTAACGGAAATAGTAAAACACAAGAAATGTATTTTCAGATTTTCTAGTTCAGTGTTTTAACAAGCTTTTGGGAAATGACATTTTGAATGAAAGAGCTGGTGCCATATTAGGCTTTTTTGTCATTATCTGTATGCTTTTATATATAATTTGTATTCTACCAGTGTTTAATTGTTTTTATTTATTCCCCCCACTCTGTTTTTAACTGTTCTTATTTTTATCTGTAAGCTGCCTTGAGTCCATTAGGGGAAAGGCGGGGTATAAATAAATGTATAACAACGACAACTGAACATTTGTTTAAAGTATTGCAGGCTTTTTCATTCATGTCTGGATTATAGGAAGCCCGTCTTCTCATAGATCGATTAGCAGGCACAGGCAAACTCCAGCCCTCCAGAAGTTTGAGACTACATACAATTCCTATCATCCCTAGCTAACAGGACCAGTGGTCAGGGATGATGGGAATTGTAGACTGAAAACATCTGGAGGGCCGGAGTTTGCCTATGCCTGGGATAAGGTTAAAATTTGGATACTTCCAAACAAAGAGGAAGCAGCAGATCCAGCCAGGAGAAAAAGACTGAAAATCGTTTCGAGATCTCAGCATCACCTCGCAATAATTTCTGCTATCCAGCAGCAATCTCGGTTGCGCCTAACTCTGCAGCTTGCTGCTCAAAGAAACGAGGCTTACCTTACCCTGGGCTATTGTGCATCACTCTCATCAGCTGGCAGCCGCCATGACAGTGCCAACACCACCTGACATGAGTCACGTGACGCCTCCCCTGTTTTGCACATAGAGATAAGAGGGTAGAGTTGAATTTGGGATCGTCATTTCACAGCCTCGGGAAGGGGCAAAGCTAAACAGATTGAGTTGAATGGGGAAGAAATCGTGCTTGCATTTAACAATTGCTACTGGTGCTAGGGGAACAGTGAGGGAAATAACCAGGTTTACATTGGCTGCAACATGAGGTGTGCTTTGAATTAAGTGTCTTTTGCTTGATTTCTGGGGTGAGCTCCTGTTGCTCGGTCCCTGCTCCTGCCAACGTAGCAGTTCGAAAGCACGTTAAAGTGCAAGTAGATAAATAGGTACCGCTCTGACAGGAAGGTAAACGGCGTTTCCGTGCGCTGCTCTGGTTTTGCCAGAAGCGCCTCAGTCATGCTGGCCACAAGACCCGGAAAAACTGTCTGCGGACAAACGTCGGCTTCCTCGGCCAGTAAAGCGAGATGAGCGCTGCAACCCCAGAGTCGTTCACGACTGGACTTAACTGTCAGGGGTCCTTTACCTTTACCTTTTTAAACATGTGAGCAGTGAAGTGAAATGGATTCACTTGACATTCAACTGTGTTTTGTTTTATAGATAGTTTTCTGCAGGCTGCATAGTATTAAGGTAAAGGGACCCCTGACCATTAGGTCCAGTCGTGACCAACTCTGGGGTTGCGGCGCTCATCCCGCTTTACTGGCCGAGGGAGCCGGCGTACAGCTTCCGGGTCATGTGACCAGCTTGACTAAGCCGCTTCTGGCGAACCAGAGCAGCGCACGGAAACGCCGTTTACCTTCCCGCCGGAGCGGTACCTATTTATCTACTTGCACTTTGACGTGCTTTCGAACTGCTAGGTTGGCAGGAGCAGGGACCGAGCAATGGGAGCTCACCCCGTTGTGGGGATTCAAACCCCCGACCTTCTGATTAGCAAGCCCTAGGCTCTGTGGTTTAGACCACAGCACCACCCACGTCAGTAGAAATGTGCATCTGCAGCCCTTGATTTTGCCAATAAAGATCAAATCAGTGCACTTCCAGATACTAGCTTATTGAGAAATTGTTTCTGCTCATGCAAGTTTTTTGCAGGACTCACACAACACCATTGAAATGCCTGTTCATACCTTTATAAATCTGCAGTCTCTGCTGCTGTGGAATCTCTTTGGTGCATTTCTTTATTTGGCGAGCAGTTTGTCATGTGTGGCGACATTCTGATAGATGTGGCTTCTTCCAGACTTCTGCTTCAGTTTGCTCCTCACTTGAGCACAACTTAGGCATTTTGTTTCTGCCAGTGGCCCAAATGATACAAGTGTGCCCATTTACACCAACTTGTCAAAGTCATGTTGGAATCTCAGCAACTAGGAAACTAAATTCAGTACATACATCTGACTCTGTGGGAAAAACAGAGACATCTTATGCAAGACCTTTCTGCCATTCTTTCGCAGGTCTTACTCAGGCAAATATACAGTAACACTTGTGCAAGACCTCAGTATTTTTTTTAATGGAAATGAATAATGTCCCTGGACCTGCAAGAAGGAAGAAAGAATAAAAAAACAAGCTTCCGTTTTGTCCGATGTAAACATGTACACTTCCTGGACATTTTTAAAAAAAGGAACACACAGAGAAATATCTGCATGCAATTTCCAGAAAAACAAAAGACAGTGGAGAGTGTGGGAGTGTGAACAGCAAGCAGTGGATTAGCAATTAATAACCATGACTGAAAAAAGGGGAATGTGTGGAAGCCAATGTGCCAAACACACAAAGAGAGAAATAGGATCTGAATGGTTCGTCCACAATATTATTATAGCAACAACATCAACAATAATAAATTTATTTTTTATACCTTGCCCATCTCGTTGGGTTTCTCCAGCTACTCTTGGCAGCTTACAGCACATATAAGGTCTTTGTCCAGAAGCATCCCATTGATTGTTCTTAAAAGACTTTAGAGTTATATCTGCAAGTCTCAGACCCTGGCCACCCCAATATATAACACAGTGACGGTAACTTCAGTCTTACTGAAGTGAAACAGGGAACGGGGACAACACTGCCAAATTCACTGTTAATGATCCGGTCCTGATTTCCTACATTTTGTCTTAAGCAGTCATCATTTTATCTTTCTAATACAAGTTATTCACACAGCATCCAACTGCCCAGTTTTCTAGTTTGCTGGAAGCAGGTTTGAGGGAAACAACGGTATTTGTCAAGAAACTACAGGACTGATGCAAACGTGTCAATGTGACTACAAAAATTAGCAGTGGGTGAGCACTGGATGTGGAATAAGCAGTAATATGTGAATATAATCTCAATTCAAAAATAGAGATTGCATGCTGATTATGCCCCACCCAGGTGCTACAGGATTTCTTCAGCAAGAGTAAGGTGCAGCAATCGTTGTCTTGCAGGCTAAGGTGCATTCCATGAGATTTCACTGACACCAATTATACTGCCACAAAACTCTATGGAAAAAAGTACCAGTAAATCCAGTCCACTAAGTTGCTAAATGTACAGGCTTGATCAGTACAGATTTAGGATTTTTTTGCAAATGTAGCATCTAGAGCACATTATCTCAAGCGAAATAAAAAAGAAAATGGCAAGTATTTAAACATTTTCCACGGTAAAAGATAAGCCACTGACTCAATACTGCCATCTCCACAGGGACACAAGCCTTTTTCCAGCAGAATTTTTTGGAATCAGCCCTCAAGTGCAGCCGAAGTCGGTATATTCCATTTGCAAAAGCAAAAATGCATTTGTACTTTGGAACTGTTAACAATTTTGCAAACAGGGTGCCGATGTGTCAAAACGACTAGGTGGAAAATAACCACACCACGGGCAAAATTTCCTTATTGCACCAAATTATATTGTCGCTCAATATCATAGAGGCGCCGTCTGATTAAATTATTCACTTTACCGAAGCCCAGCGTTAATAACTGTTGTGGCGATAAACTGGAAAAATAAAGCTTTTGGTTGACAATTTTAATCCGAGCGCTCTCGTGACAATCTTGCGATAATAAGGGCAGTAGGGTTTAAGGTGAAGCCAGCAATTAAATGTCCTGCGGCAAATCTGTCATTCAACAGAGGGGAGGTTAGCTTCCAAGAGCAATGAAGAATTTGGAACACAGAATTTGGAAGAGGGGGGGGGGAATCACCTTAGGAATTTATAGATTGAACAGCTTCTGTAGATGCTGTAGATTGAACAGCTTCTGTCCAAATCTGAGCCCCATATAATAACTGCGCTTTAAACTTTAAACACTGACGGGATGTGACTGCCACCCAGGGCTGGATTTAGGTTTGATGAGGCCCTAAGTTACTGAAGGTAATGGGGCCCTTTATATGTCCAGCTGTCCTTTGTCAACAACAAATTGCCGCTGTTTTTTGTGTTGAATATACTGTATGCTTTATGGTCATTTATGGACCTAATAGGTATCTAAAGCCATTGGCACATGCAGAATGTAGGCACCCTATATATAGAAATGAGCAAACCAGTTGATATTTTAGGGAGCAGGCTAGCAGGCGGGGCCCATTACTTACATCATAGGAGCCTACACAATACAAGACACTGTTGCTGTATGTAGGTTTCATCTTATTTGTTTTTTGTCTTATATTTTGGAAATGTACATCCAGTTGTTTTTTTCCTTTAAATTCTTTTGGGGGGCCCCCATGAGAGTGGGGCCCTAAGCCAGGCATAGGCAAACTCTGCCCTCCAGCTGTTTTGAGACTACAACTCCCATCATCCCTGCCCACTGGTCCTGTTAGCCAGGGATGATGGGAGTTGTAGTCCCAAAAACATCTGAAGGCCCAAGTTTGCCTATGCCTGTCCTAAGCTGTAGCTCAGGCTTCCTCAACCTCGGCCTTACAGGTGTTTTGAGACTACAACTCCCATTATCTCTGAATAGCAGGATCAGTGGTCAGGGATGATGGGAGTTGTAGTCCCAAAAAACATCTGAAGGCCCAGGTTTGCCTATGCCTGCCCCAAGCTGTAGCTCAGGCTTCCTCAACCTCAGCCCTCCAGGTGCTTTTGGCCTACAACTCCCATGATCCCTAGCTAGCAGGACCAGTGGTCAGGGATGATGGGAGTTGTAGTCCCAAAACATATGGAGGGCCAGAGTTTGCCTATGCCTGCCCTAAGCTATAGCTCAGGCTTCCTTAACAGCCCTCCAGGTGTTTTTTTGGCCTACAACTCCCATGATCCCTAGCTAGCATGACCAGTGGTCAGGGATGATGGGAGTTGGTCTCAAAACATCTGGAGGGCCAGAGTTTGCCTGTGCCTGCCCTAAGCTATAGCTCAGGCTTCCTCAGCCTCCAGGTGTTTTTTGGCCTACAACTCCCATGATCCCTAACTAGCAGGACCAGTGGTCAGAGATGATGGGAGTTGTAGTCCCAAAACATCTGAAGGCCCAAGCTTGCCTATGCCTGTCCTAAGCTATAGCTCTGGCTTCCTCAACCTCAGCCCTCCAGGTGCTTTTGGCCTACAACTCCCATGATCTCTAACTAGCAGGACCAGTGGTCAGGGATGATGGGAGTTGTAGTCCCCAAACATCTGGAGGGCCAAGTTTGCCTGTGCCTGTCCTAAGCTATACCTCAGGCTTTCTCAACGGCCCTCCAGGTGTTTTTTTGGCCTACAACTCCCATGATCCCTAACTAGCATGACCAGTGGTCAGAGATGATGGGAATTGTAGTCTCAAAACAGCTGGAGAGCTGAGTTTGCCTGTGCCTGCCCTAAGCTATAGCTCAGGCTTCCTTAACAGCCCTCCAGGTGTTTTTTGGCCTACAACTCCCATGATCCCTAGCCAGCAGGACCAGAGGCCAGGGATGATGGGAATTGTAGTCCCCAAAAACATACGGAGGGCCGACTTGGCCTACGCCTGCCCTAAACTATAATATAGCTTGTTTAGCTTATACTGTACTTTGCCTGGCTGAGGCGAACGGGACAGGCCGGGGCGGCGATGGCCAACCGGCGGCCGTTTTCCTGAGGGGAAAAAGAGGAGGAGGAACCGGGAAGCGGCCGCCTCTCCTCCTCCTCCTCCTCCTCCTCCTCCTCTTCTTCCAGGAGGGCGGCCGGCGCAGGGCCCGTCCCTCGTCGTCGGCGGCCGTGCGGCTTCGACAGCGGCAGGGATGGCGTCGCTGAGGCCGGGCGGCTGGGGCCAGCGGGCCTCCTCCTCCTCCTCCCTCGGCGGGCCGCTCCTGGCGCTGCTCGTGCTGGGCTTGGCGCAGCCCCACCACACGACGCAACACCACGGTAAGCGCCGCCGCCGCCGCCACCTTCCCTCAGTCCTCCGTCCCTCCAGCTCCTCTCTCGCTTCGGGTTTTTGTTTCCCTCACACCCCCCCACCCCCCCGTTTTTATAATGCATATTTCCATCTCGTGTTTTTATTTTCATTTTTTAATGGCGTGGCTGAAGGGCGGTTATGCAAAGTTAGTTAATAACGCTCAAATTAAACTGCAGTGTTTCCCAACCTTGGGCCTCCAGCTGTTTTTGGACTACAACTCCCATCATCCCTAGCTAGCAAGACCAGTGGTCAGGGATGATGGGAGTTGTAGTCCCAAAACAGCTGGAGGGCCGAGTTTGGGGGTGCCTGTACTAGCTGTTCCAGAGAACAAGGAGTCCAAATTCAGCCAGCGAATTTCGTGGGTTAGCAGGCAAGGGAACCTGTTTCTCTCTGCTCCAAATCCAGCATTCCCAAATCATAACAACCTCAGTGACAGAATTGCAATCCGACAGTAAGCGGATCTTGTCTGGTTACGGAAAGGCAAGTTGTGGACTTAAGGATCCAGGCAGGCTTCAGTATCTGCTTTAGTTACTTTCCTTTCTTACTCCCTTCCACTTCTTGGATGGAGAACAAAGCAAGGGAGATTTAGCAGAGTGTCAGGAAGTAGCTTGAGGCTAATCCTTTTGCTGACACTCCCCAGCACCAGAGGGAAGTAACAGAGATCAGCCAATCTGGCATATCAAAAGCCTTCTAATTATGTCACTGGAGACAGTTGAGCCAATTCCAAACATTTGTATTTATGGAGTTTCCAGCACAAGGAAATGTATTTCTAAGAAGAAGAAGAAGAAGAAGAAGAAGAAGAAGAAGAAGAAGAAGAAGAAGAAGAAGAAGAAGAAGAAGAAGAAGAAGTTGGTTTTTAGGAAAGACAGAAATAAAATATTTCCAGGCTGCCCTGGAATTCAGGTGAACCTAAAATACAAAGTTCCATTCAGCCTTTTCCATGTTTTCTGGGAAGGGAGTCAGTCATAGGATTAACTCCCAGGTAACCTTGCAGTGCTGGAGGAGACTCTTGAGAGTCCCATGGACTGCCAGAAGATCAAACCTCTCCATTCTGAAGGAAATCAGCCCTGAGTGGTCAGGGATGATGGGAATTGTAGTTCAAAAACAGCTGGAGGCCCAAGGTTGAGAAACACTGAATTAAAGGCACGGGGCGGGAAGGAAAACTGGGGTGGCGCCATTGGAAAAAAAGGTTTCGCCTGCCCCGCTTTTGCTCTCAGGGCGAAAGGTGGGTGGTCGGCGCTGCTGACAGGTGGGGCCATCATTCTCGCGAAGCTGTCCATTGTGCCCGTGAGGAGAGGCTACCGGGGGAACAAGATCGGCAAGCCGCACACTGTACCTTGCAAGGTAACAACAGGTCGGTGTGGCTCCGTACTTGTGCGTCTCATCCCTGCGCCACGTGGTGCTCGAATTGTGTCTGCCCCAGTTCCCCCAAAAAAATTGCTGGTGATGGCTGGTATTGGCGACTGTTACACATCAGCGATGGGCTGCACTGCCACCTTGGGCAACTTTGCCAAGGCCACCTTTGATGCCATCTCAAAGACCTTACCCCTGACCTGTGGAAAGAGACTGGGTTCACCAAGTCACCTTATCAGGAGTTCACTGATCATCTTGCAAAGACTTCACGCTACCAGAGTGTCTGTGCAGAGGACCCAAGCAGCTGCTGTGGCAACTACCTAAAAGATGTCCTTTAAAATAAAGTGACCAAATGTGATTTTTAAACCAAAACAAAAAAATTACATTTATATGCCACTTTGTCCCCTCCCAGGAGCTCAGGGGTGGTGGTCCCTGGGCGTGGTGGTGGGGGGGGGGTTGAGGGACAACTCAAGTAAATAAATAAAAACACTTCCCTAAAAGTTAAGAAACTGGAGATTTTGGCAGGTTTTCCTGAGCACTAGGGGCCAAAAGAGAGTGCTGTATTATCCCATGTATAAGACTGTCTTTTTAAACCAAATTTTTAAAGTTTGAAATTGAGGGTCGTCTTATACACGAAATGTTGAAAATATTCATTTCTTAATTTTGTTTTTTTTTTTGTAGTGATATTTATCAAACAATTAATAAAGGTACAGGATAAAAAAACATTTAACAGAATAAAAGAAAAAAAAGAAAAAACACCAACAAACAGAACAGAAAAAAGATTAGAGTTTTCATATCCTATACTTCATCACTAGTTTCTTGACCTCCTCACAGCTCCCTTTTTGTATTCCAGTTCAAATATTTAGTTCAGCAAATCCTTACCCTCTATCCTTAACTTTACTCAAGATCTTAACCTATATTAAAAATACATTTTCCCTCATTATCAATCTATATTTACATATTACTAATCTTTTTACAAACACCGCTTATTTTCCATCCAACGTCCATTTAACATTCATAAATTTTACAGTATTTCTGTAGATATTCTTTAAACTTTTTCCATTTATTTCTTAATTTTGAGCTCAAAAAATAAGAGTCGTCTTATACATGGGGGCATCTTATACAGTGGTATCTCTAATTATGTTCACCTCCGGTTACGTATCCTTCGGGATACATACATGGCAAACCCAGAAGTATTTTCCCAAGTTTCGCCGCATGCGCAGAAGCACTAAACCGCGCGCATGCGCAGAAGCGGCACCTCTGGTTGCAAATTCCTCTGGATCTGACCCGAGAACTGGAACGGATCCCGTGCCCAACCGGAGGTACCATTGTACAGTCATACCTCGGGTTGAATGTGCTTCGGGATGAGCATGTTCGAGCTGTGATCTGTGGCAACCCAGAAGTAACAAAGCGCGTTACTTCCGCGTTTCGCCGCTTGCGCATGCGCAGACGCTCAAAATGATGTCACGCGCATCCGCAGAAGCGGCAAAAAGCGATGTGCGCGTGCACAGACGTGCCGTCGCTGGTTACGTTTGCTTCTAGATGCGAACGGGGCTCTGGAATGGATCCTGTTCGCATCTAGAGGTACCACTGTACACAGAAATATACGGCACAGTGGTACCTCAGTTTACGAACAACCCTGTTTACGAACTACAGTGGTACCTCGGGTTAAGTACTTAATTCGTTCCGGAGTTCCGTTCTTAACCTGAAACTGTTCTTAACCTGAAGCACCACTTTAGCTGATGGGGTCTCCCACTGCTGCTGCACCGCCACAGCACGATTTCTGTTCTCATCCTGAAGCAAAGTTCTTAACCCGAGGTAATATTTCTGGGTTAGCGGATTCTGTAACCTGAAGCGTCTATAACCTGAAGCGTCTGTAACCCGAGGTACCACTGTATTCAGTTTATGAACTCTGCAAAACTGGAAGTAGTGTCCCGGTTTGCAAACTTACCTTGGTCTACGAACAAATGGTGAAAGGGCACTGGCAGTGCGAGACCTCATTAGGGAAAGCGCGCCTCGGTTTAAGAAAGGTTTCGGTTTAAGAACGGACTTCCGGAACGGATTAAGTTCGTAAACCGAGGTACCACTGTAATTTAAAACAACGGTTTTTGAGACACATCCTTCCCAATCTGCTAGACAGAGCCAGGCAGAGGATGACAGGTAGGTCTCCTGCCACCCCCACCCCCAAATAAATCCTGTCTACACCCATGTACATGGCTCTCCCCCCACATCCCCACCCTGCTTCAGCCTCACAACAGCACTGTGAGGCAGGTTGGGGCTGAGAGACAGGCCCAAGGCCACTTCATGGATTAGTGAAGGATTTGAATCCTGATCTCATTCCCGGTGGCCTCAACCTTGAAGTCTCTTAGTCCGGTGCTCTAACAATTGCACCACACTAGCACTCTGGTTGCGCCGCCCTGGGAACATGATGTTGGACTCAGCTGGCCTTTGCTGGAACGATTCAGCAAGGCTTAAAAAAAGAAAATATTATTACAGGCTCGTTTGTCTTCCATTTAAAAACCATAGAAGTACAGCTCACGAACGACAAAACGGAGCAGATTAAAATAAAAAGCTGCAAGCTCTAAGATATGCTTTAACCTAGCTTTTAAAACGGAAAGCTGCCGCCGCCACCATCATCATTTTGTTTTGCATGCCACCCTTTCCCACAGTTTCAAGGCGACTCATAGATCTGTGTAACCACGAATGTGACAGAAGCCATAAACAATAAATAAAATTGTGTCAGCAAGAACGCAACCAAACGGAACAATTTCCACATGACTCGTAGGAAGAGCGAAAAATAAAGATACCAAAAATTTATACTGTGTCAGTGGTGGCAACAACATCTCCCCTCCCCTGCCGCAAACAAAACCCCAGCCCAAGACCCAGAACAATATCCCAACCAAATAAGATAGTTTTTTTTGGGGGGGGGTAAAGCTTTAAATATCATCATATTTAACCCACTTTCCCATCCACTATTCCCACGCTACTTGGATTTCAAAAAGTTTTGCAATGTCTCCCTAGGTTGACTCATCAGCCTGGCAGATGTTAAAAAATGATAATTTCCACCCTTTATTGGGCAAGGTGGTAAAGAGGGCGGTGGAAGAGCTACTGGAATATATGAATTGCCTGGATCCATTTCACAATCTGGATTCAGGCATGGTTCAGGGACTAAATCAGCCTTGGTTAACCTTATGGGTGACCTGTATCAGGAACAGACCAGGGGATGTCACAGACTGTGGTATACACTTGTGAGATGGGTATAAGGGACAATTTTTCTCAGTGCTTCCGCTCCTACCAAGAAGGTCATGTCTGGAAAGTAGCAACGGGAGACTCTTTCCACTCCATGGACTTTGTGCTGCAGTCTACCACAAGGTAAAATTTCCTCCCCAATTCTGGTTTTAAAAGCCTCTGGGTGCAGCCATTAGGAGTTTTGGGGCAGTTGCCTGTTCTGGATGGAGTTGCACTCCTTCTGAAAGAACAGGTGCAGAGTTTAGGGGTGCTCCTGGCTTCGTCTCTGTCTCTGGAAACCTCTGGTGGCCTCAGTGGCTAGGAGTGCCTTCTATCAGCTATGGCTGGTATGTCAGCTGCAGCTGTTCTTGAACAGTTATGGTCTAGCCCCAGTGATCCATGCATGGGTGACCTCAAGGCTCAAGCCTTGCAATGCACTCTATGTAGAGGCTTCAGCTGGTGCAAAACACTTCAGCTAGACTGTTGATTGGAACATACTATCACTAGCACATAACTCCAGTGTCCAAAATTCTGTACTGACTGCACATGCGCTCCTAGGTTCAGGGGTCTTGTACTAATTTACAAGGCCCTTTACAATTTGGGCCCAGGATGCCTGAAAGACTGCCTAATCCTCTATAAACCTGCCTGATCACTGAGGTCATTTTCAGTGGTCTGCCATGGCTCGATACATAGCTCATATGCCCCAGGAGTTATGCTTTTAGCATTGCAGGCTTAGTTCCTTTCTGAAGTTCTGGGATATACTGAACACATTTTTATTCCAGCAGGCATTCTAATTGAAGTTTGATTTTATAGTGATTTTCATTTTGTGTATTTTATCTCTGTAAACTGCTTAGAGGTTATCGCACTTAAGCAACATGGTTTAAAACAAACAAATCCTAATGTTTTTGCCAGGGACCATCCGCACAAGTGTCTAGCTAGACAGGTTTCTCAATGGAAAAGCATTTTTTCACACTTACTTTATTTATTCAAAAGGCTATATCCCATTCTTGTGCAGATGCATTTCTCAAGGAAGCTTACAACAATTAAAGTGTCATAGGCTTTGTAAAAAATATAAAATAGAAACAGGCTCAGCCAAATTCATTGTACAGTATAAAGGTATTTACCCAGCAAGACAAACGTGTGCTGGAACAGAAAAGTCTTCACCAAACAGCAGAAGACAACAAGGGATCAGAGCCACTTGGCCATTAGTTTCTCTTTTAAAAACTTTAGCCCGTGCTTAGAGGCCCCTAGCTCAGAGGACATGACATCGCCCAGTGGTCAAGCATATGTTTTGCATTCATTAGGCTGTAGTCACAGTCCTTGGCATTATGTTTGATTGTTGATGTAAAAATATATTTTTGGAACATGATTTTTTGAGTTTGTCATTTCTAAAGATTAGCCATTATAGTCTTCTACGATCAGCCTGTTTGGCAAATACATCGATTCTCAGAACAAAGGCAAGTCGTGACCCACAGCCATATTTGGGGGTGTCAGCGAGAAAGGCAAAAGCCAGTAGCAGTCCAGTATCACACGCACTCCAGGGATGTTCACAACAGAGGAACAAGACATACCAAAGAGCTGGAGTAAAGAAATTGTTCCAATATCTCTGCAGTGGCTGAATGCTTATGTGCAGCAGCCTTATAAGCCCCCCTCCTAGGCACAGCTGTTGGACATATGAGCTAACCATGGATTTGGGTCTACTTGTGAGGAAACTGCTGTGCTTGAGTAGCCCATTACTTCTGAGGACTAAGCCAGGCACTATGGTGTCTGGCCACAGCCTGGTACTGCACCTTCATGTGCTGACATCCTCTTGGGCTTGGAGGTGACTTGGCTTCCATCTCTGCCTCTGAGCCCATTTGCAAAGGTGTTTGGGGTTTATATGATGCCTCCGAGTATGTAATCTGGAAAGGATCTGTCTTTGCAGAATTCCCAGTTCATCAGCAACACTGGCTAAACAGTGAAGCTTTCTCTGCATGCTTTATCTCTCACAGACGTATCCAGAAGACAACCCTGGGATCTGAAAATTGACCAGGCTTTGCTACAAATCCATAATGAGTTGCTTGGTGAGAATTTAACCATCTCCTGGATCTCCGATTATTGCTACCAGGTAATTCGTACTCATTGATGGGTAGGTGGGAGTTATTGAATGCTGCCCTAAAACTTTCACATTTAGAAAGCAATGATGCAGTATAGTTTAATACGTCATTATTTTCCAGAATCTGACATTTCTCCCCTGGGAAAGGAGGATTGGGACTTAGGACCATGGAAATTAAGAGGGGCCCTCCAGGACTCAGGGGTGTGGAAGAGCACCCCTGTCATGTACAATTTAACAAAATATCTTCACGGTAAAGGGAAGAAACACACAGAAGAAGCCAGATTTTGGCATTATTGCCTATAGTTGGCTCATTATAGCCATGCAGAAGCCTAGTCTCAGCTCAGTAGTTAAGACCATACTTTCCAGAATTTTTCCTGATTTGCAAAATAAAAACTGGGCAAAGAGACATGGCATGGGAGGGTGCTTACTCAGGAAATTGACACTGAGAACTGAAATGGTTTAATTTTCTATCCACTCCTGTGTCTGTGGCCTGCTAATGTCCTGGAGGTAGAGCAATGGTAAAACCACGGTTTGTTGATTTAGAGGTTGTGACAAACCACAGTTAAGCTTTGTAAACCATGATCCATGTCTGAACTGAGCCTGCATGAATGCTGATATATTTTCGGTGGAGAAAATAGTTCTAGACTCTAATCCCAAGATAATGTGCAAACAAACCAGTGGTGCTAATGCACATTTTATTTCAGCTAGTATAACTCTTAACATAGGAAACAGATCATGTAGTATTTTTTATTTTAAGATGCCATTGTACAATTTTGTCTGATAATCATTTCTTTTTTTCAGAACAAACCACTACTGTCCTTTAGACCAGTGGTTCTCGACCTGTGGGTCCCCAGATGTTGCTGGACTTCAACTCCCATCATTCCTAGCCAGCATGATCAGTGGTCAGGGATGATGGGAGTTGTAGTCCAACAACATCTGGGGACCCACAGGTTGAGAACCTCTGCTTTAGACCCTTCTATTTGTGTTATACAGTGGTACCTCTAGTTGCGGACACGATCCGTTCCGGGGTGCCGTTCGCACCCCGAAAAGTCTGCAACTAGAGCGGCGCTTCTGCGCAAGCGTGGAGGGTGATAGAGCGTTTCTGTGCATGTGCGAAGCACGCAGAACGCTAGAAAGCCAGGGCTTTTTCAGCTGTGGCTCCAATCTGGTGGAACGCTCTGTCACAAGAGACTACGGCCCTGCGGGACTTGACATCTTTCCGCAGGGCCTGCAAGACAGAGCTGTTCCACCTGGCCTTTGGCCAAGGAACAGCCTGACTCCCTCCTTCGGCAATCTTCGCGGAGCTCTGGCCCAATGGTTGCCATTGGTTTGATTTGAGTTAATTTTATAATGAATGATTTTAGAGTGTTGTGTTGTGTTGTACTGTTTTATTGTTGTTAGCTGCCCTGAGCCCGGCTCCGGCTGGGGAGGGCGGGATATAAATAAAATTTATTATTATTATTATTATTATTATTATTATTATTATTATTATTATTATTTTGCACATGCACAAAGCGTGCAGAACGCTTCTGCGTGTGTGTGCAGGGCGAAGCCCGGAAGTATACACTTCTGGGTTTGCTGTGTTCGCAAGCTGAAAAGACACAACATGAACCTAACGCAACACGAGGTATGACTGTACTTCGAAGATGGTCTTTTTATTGTGTCTAGTTTGGGTCACTTCTATATCTTATTGTTGTTCATTTTCCCTTATTTTCCAGTGCTTGCCTCAGGAACTTTCCATCAACAAAACACCTGAAGAGCCTAGTATTAGCACTGCTGCTGTGGATTCTCAGCATGCAGTCACCCTGCTGGTCAGTAACACGAAAGACAACAAAGAAATTTGCAGGTCAGAACCTTATTTTAGTGTACTGTTCCTTGAAATAGTTCACAGTTGCCAGCATCTGCAATGTCCCCATGGCTCTGCTGTGGTTATTTATTTAGTGAAATTACAGGCTTTAATGCAAGTCCAGTAATATACTGTACAGTGGTGCCTCGCAAGACGAAATTAATTCGTTCCGCGAGTTTTTTCGTCTTGCGAAGCACGAAATCCCATAGGAATGCATTGAAATTCAATTAATGCGTTCCTATGGTCAAAAAAAGTCCAAACAAAGCCAAATTTGGTACAACAAGAGTTTATTAAGTGCTCTTTAAAGTCACACATACTGTAAAGAACATTTCAAAAATTGAAGGAACAATAAATTAAGTTTCTAAACATGACAGAAAAACATTTAAAAATCAACAAAGTGTACAGTACATTTTCTAAGACTCTGGGGGACAACTCGAAGAAGGTTCCTCTTCCACTCTTTGCTTCTTGCTGAAGAACCCCCTCCTCAACTGTTCCCCAAGCCACCCACCACACAGAAATTCAAACCCAGAATTTTTTTTAAAAAACAGCAGAGTGGCCCAATGGTCACAGAAAATCATAAAAATGCAGAAAAAAACCCACAAGCTTCCAGATTCTTGCAAACCCCTCCCCAACACCAAGTCCTTGAATTCCAAACACCCCAACCCAAAATCCAAAAAAACCCCAAAAAGTTTTAAAAGTATAACTTACCAAATGGCTGCAAAAGAAGTTTTGGAAAAGCTTCAAAAATCACCAAAGTCTTCAAAAACCTCAAAAAAGGCTACCACACTGCGTTCTATGAGTTGCTCCTCGAAGTCAAGTCGCAACTGTATTAACAGTGTTAAGAAAAAGGAAACAAACTTGCAAAACGTTTTCGTTTTTCGTCTTGCGAAGCAAGCCCATAGGGAAATTCGTCTTGCAAAGCAGCTCAAAAAACGCAAAACCCTTTCGTCTAGCGAGTTTTTCGTCTTGCGAGGCATTCGTCTTGCGAGGTACCACTGTAATGTAAGCATAGTTCCATCATTAACCATTATTGGAGAGTTTATGTAATTCTGCTGCAGCTGAAGCAGCAAAACTAGTCTAAAGTAAGCAGTACATAAGCGGCACACAAAACACTAAAAAACCATTCTACGTTCTAAATCTTAGGCTTAGTAAATGAATAGATGCTTATGTCAAGAAAGAACTTGGCATATGAAGTTGAATGTATGTAAATGCACCAAAATCTTGAGGGAGAATTTCCTGAAGAAAGAAATTAAATATTATAGCTTAATCTAAGAAGAAATGTAACATATGGACTTGAATGTTTATAAATATATCAAAACCAGCGTGGAATGTGTAAGAGCTTTGGAATGACGCAGTTAAAAATGCCGTCGCCATATTGGGAAGTTCTGTCGGAGGTCTTGAGTCTGGGAGGAGAAAGAGAGAAATAGAGCTGTTTATATATTGTGGGTTAAACTCCTCAGTGGGACTTAAGAGCGACAGTTTTATGAGACTATGATGGAAAGAGTGATGTTATCTATGAAGGAGATGATATATGGAAACCATCTCGATTTGAGGATTGGAAGAACGGAAAATTCACACAGGACTATTATTACTATTGGTGTTTATCGGCTTAAGGAGACTATCAGAAGAGATCATAAAGAAAAAAGAGAAAATATATGAACAAGATGTGATGTGGAAACAGCAAGATAAGATGGGATAGAATTATGAACTTTGTTTGGACTGATTGGGACATTAACGCAGCAGCAAGAAGATGATCAGAATTCCCCTTTGGATCTTGAAATATGGGTCCCCCCCAACAAAATTTAAAATTCATCTTTGTAATTCGGAATTTATGTGATATGATTTAATTTGATGTGATTGGCCAGTTAATAAAAATTATTTTTAATATATATATATATATATATCAAAACCGTGAGAGAGAATTTACTGAAGAAGCCCAAGACTTTTAATGGGTGAAACAGGTGACAAACGCCAGCACCCTGTCTAACTCTTGTGCATAACATCACCAACACTTCGTTTGATCCAACTTACCTTTGTTGATATCTACAGGAGCCTGGCTAAAGGAACCTTTAAAGACTGAATCTTCCTTTTGGACACAATTTGAATGAGTTTTCTGTTTGTGGCTTCTGTAGTAGATCTTCTACATAGCTCTCTCAATTTTTGGATTATTAACGTAAGATTTAGAACCTAGAATGGTTTTTTAGTGTTTTGTGTGCTGCTTATGTGCCGCTTACTTTATACTAGTCTACTATGAGAATTGGCAGCATAGTTTCATTTCTTCAGAAGCAGCAGAACTAGCAAAGGCAATCTGAATTCTTAATGAGAGAAAAAGACATAGGAAATCAGCCTAGTGCTGAAGAACTTAGATGGGAGCATAGATAGAAGAGACTGTAGAGGAGAAAAGTTGCATAATATCAGGAAAGTGAAGAGAGGTAAGCAGAAAACAGAACTACAGTGGTGCCTTGCAAGACGAAAATAATCCATTCTGTGATTCTCTTCGTCTAGCGGTTTTTTCGTCTTGCGAACCAAGCCCATTAACAGATTAGCGGATTAGCGCTATTAGCGGCTTTTAGCGGATTATCTGCTGATCAGATCAGCTGATAAGCGACTTAGCGGCTTAGAAAAAGGAGGGGAAAGGGGGAAAAAACAGCAGGAACTCGCAAGACATTGTCATCTTGCGAAGCAAGCCCATAGGAGATTCGTTTTGCGAAGCACCTCCAAAACGGAAAACTCTTTCGTCTAGCGAGTTTTCTGTCTTGCGAGGCATTCGTCTTGCGGGGCACCACTGTAAACCCAAAAGTTTTAGCAGATCCTCTAAGACTCTACCCTGCTGTCAGCTAAATGGGCACAGGTTCTAAACCGTTTGTTTTGTGTGTTCTGCAGACCATGGGGTGGTGAGCACAGCAGGCATATTTAAAGCATTGTTTCTACACAACTTGTGATCATTGGATCAGCTGGCATCAGGGTGTGGGGGTGTGTGCTTGCATCAAGTCATCACACAGCTACCTATAACAGTGTGTTAGCACACCAGAAAACAGTGGGTCAGCTTTTAGGCCATGCTAACATGTAATTATTTAAGTCTGGCTCTTTATAGGTATCATACATACTGCATTGTGTTAGTGTGGTTTCAGAGGTAGTTCTAATTTAAAAGTAACTTCCCAGATATTTTCCCTTTGCTGTTTGCAGGTTACATTATCATTTTGGAGAATTTGGAAACTATTCCCTAGTGGTTAGGAGTCTCCAGGGCAGCATCCCGAAGATTTCATGCAATATAACTGTCAATCAAAGTCCTTCCAACAGCTACCTCCGTAAGTTGCTTTATATGTTTATGGTTTTTTAATTTTTTATTTAATCCCAAGTATCAAAACATACTAAAAAATAAAAATTGTACATTCTAATTTATACAGTAGAACCTTGTGTTATGGACGGGATCCGTTTCGGAGGCCCGTCCATAACACGGAACTGATGCAAGCTGAAGCGCCGTGTCTGTGCACGCGCACGGTGCGATTTAGCACTTCTGCGCATGCGCAAAGCTCGATTTAGCAAGCGTGTGCGAGCGGCAAAACCCGGAAGTAACCCATTGCGGTACTTCCGGGTTTTCGCGGGACACAACACGAAAACACGTAACCTGAAGCGGACGCAATATGAGGTATGACTGTATGGATGGATGCCTCTGAGCAAATTAAGGTTAAGGAAAGGGCTGTAGCGCTGTGGTAGAGCCTCTAGTTTAAATGCAGAAGATCTTAGGTTCAATTCCTGGCATCTCCAGGTAGGGCAGTGAACGTCTGCTGTCTGAAACACTGGAGAGCCCCTGCAAGTCAATGTAGATCAGGGGTTCCAGAACCTTGGTCCACTGACAGTAGCTTCATTCAGGTAGTCCATGGCATGTCTGCAGAAACACAATTAAAAACCACACAGCATCTAGCACATCACATTAAAATTGCTACAAGAGGCAGACAAATCATTAAGTGGGCAATCCAGGACCCTGTTTGTATGCATATTTTTTTCCAATTCAGTTAATTCGTTACAGCCTGACTAACAAGTCACTCTCCCCTGCAATCTCTAACCAGGATCGTTTGCCCAGTTGTTGCTTTCCTGAGCAGATATTCCAGCCCCTGTTTGTGTTCCTGTGAGCTGTTTATTGCAGGAAACATCCTGAAAGAGGTGTAGCTGTAATATTGAATCATCACAGAGAGCTAGTCAGTGAGAAAAAATCTAGCTGGAGATGCTTCTATGCTTGAGCATATCACACTTTTCCTCCTCTGTGTTTTTATTATGTTTTGTTTACTGTCTTGAGATGTTAGCAAATCTTCCAATAAAAACAAGGCTGGGGGTGTTTTTAGTTTTCTGCAGATATGTGGAATTCTGGCCCAGGATTCCACTTTGCAATTTGGAGTAATTAAAACTTACTATTTTCCTTTGTATAGCAATTTTTTTTGCGTTTCTCATCTACATGGGATTCTTCTCTATTCTGGCATTGGGACAGGTTTGTGTGAAGTAAGTAAAATGTCTTAATAAGATATTCCTGTTACTTCCTTTTGAATGTTTCTTCTGCTGGCTAATTGAGAACAGTTCATTTATGCAGTCTGGGAATGTGGCTTGTGGAGCGGTCCTCAGGCCTGTCTCAAAGAACATTAGCTGAGAACCTGGCTCCTAAGTGCAAAATATATAATGAACAATCAAATTTCCCTGAAAAATAAAGAACAGAGTATCTCTGTTTATTCCAAGCCTTCTTTGAACAATGTCGTGCTGCCATTGATGACTGTCTATGTGCAGCTTTCCCACCACTGCTTTTATTACTTGCCTGGTGGAAGCACTTACCGCAAGACCTTTCTTGATGTGTCCAGGCCTCCCTCTGCATCACTTGCTGGGACATTGTTACAAAAATGTCCTGGGTGCCAGGGATCCAGGCAACTGGGATCCAGGGATTCCACTATGGAGAGCAAGATGACTGCCCTACACAATTAAAGGGTCCTCTCTGGTGTTACAGAGATGATGATGATAATAATCTCTGGGCAATTTCCAACAGAACACTAAAATACAATAACCTATTAAACATTAAAAGCTTCCCTAAACAGGGCTGCCTTCAGATGTCTTCTAAAAGTTTGGTAGTTATTTTTCTCTTTGACATCTGGTGGGAGGGCATTCCACAGGGCGGGTGCCACTACCGAGAAGGCCCTCTGCCTGGTTCCCTGTAACTTGGCTTCTCGTCGCAAGGGAACCGCCAGAAGGCCCTCGGCGCTGGATCACATTGCTCCCTCCAAAGGGTATGCATCATTGATCCTCGTATCCTTTTGGACTGACAGGGATGGAGGGCACTGTAATCCAGTAGTTCTGTTTCTCTCTAGATGCAGGGATGTTGCCAGAAACTGCTTCTGGAAGACAACTGCTCTACCCCATAGCACTTGAGCTCTGGTATTCCACAGTGCTTTCTTTGGGGGAGGGGCTGGGGGAGTCTATGTCAAATGTACAAGTGGGGTTATTTGGAAATTTGGAGTGAGGGTGCCATCAGTAAGTTGGTGACACCCAGCTGGTGTCAACATTCTACTAGCTGAGGTGGTGCACCAGCCTTGACACCTTGCACAGAAATAACCTGATCACTGTTGCCAGTGCTCTGGTAACCTCCAGATTAGACTATCGCAATATGTGGCACATGGGAGATGCCTTTGAAGGCTGCTTAGGAGGTTCAGTTTGTCTAGAACACAGTGGTTGACAATAGACTGGAACTACTCAAACGGGAAGCTTTTAATGTTTGATGCATTACTGTATTTTAATATTTTGTTGGAAGCCGCCCAGAGTGGCTGGGGAAGCCCAGCCAGATGGGCAGGGTATAAATAATAAATTATTATTATTATTATTATTATTATTATTATTATTATTATTATTATTATTAAATAACTTCACTGACTGCTTGTCCACTTCAGAGCACAGTTCAAAGCTCTGAATTTAACCTTTAGACCTATATCGCTTAAGACCCAATGACTTCCTAACCCTACATGAACTTGCCCAAACACAGAGGTTATCTGCATATATTTTTCTATATATCTCCCCGCCTTCTGCTTTTGAGGGTGGGTTGCGGGGAAAAGAATATTTTTGGTGGGGGGGGCATCTTTTCCCAGAGAGCACTGACTTTTCCCTTTTAGTGTCTGGTGAAAACCTTTTTATTAATGAGACGTTTACTTTTATTTTCCTCTTAAGCTTGCTAATACCACTGATACTTTTAGACTGTTTCTGCCTTGCATAATTTGTTGTGTTTTTACTGTTTTAGTCGTCACTGTAAACTTCCTTCAGATTTTCATTGCAAAGTAAAGGACAGGTGATCAAATAGTGGCTAGCTAGCTAGTTCAATCACTGAAGGTGTTCGTAGTAAAGAATAAAAGGGGACATTTCTTTACTCTTAATTCACAGCATCGAACCAATCAGAAACTGGCTTTACAAGAAGATGAACCCTACAGAAACTGATCGACTAATTAATTCAGTAAGTTCTTGGAATAACACAAATTGTCCATTAAAAAAGAACAACACACCGTCAAGAATTTGCTGTGAAGTTTGAGGGGTACACACATAGGTCATGAAAACTTAAACACATTGTATAACAATTCAGTTTTTTACCTTGTAAATTGACTGAGTTAAGGCATGTTCACACATGTCTGTTGATTTCTTGATGAGTGCAGCACCAAAGTTATTACTTCCATCCTAGAAACCACTATCACGGATCAGCCATCACCCAGCGTTACCTTAAAAGCAGTCGTTTTTCAGAATGGCAATGCAGTTAACTCAGACATCAAATGATTGTACATGTGTATGAATCAAGTCTCTTGGCTGAAAAAGAGTACTGATTGCCTTTCTTTTTCTTAACGTATTTTTTTATTAAAGATTTCTTGGTTTACAAAAGAACGTGCAATGTCTCTTTTTCCAAGTTACATTTTCTACAGATCAGTTTCATTTGTTGAGACATCAAGAGTACTGATTGCTTTTAAGGGTTTTTTTGCCTGGTAAATGTATATATAGGATTGAAGCCTGAAACTATGCTGGCTACAAATCACTAATGTGACATTAATTTTGTTATAGCTTTGATAGGGGAGAGTATTTCATTGAAAGGCTGGCTTTTTTGGTGTAAGGAATGGTTTTACCTTCCTTTAGTGTTTTTTTCTTTATACAAGAAGCAGGGTAACACCCAACATCTGATCAATAGCCAGCACTATGTGAATAATCATAGCATTAGTAGATTCATTGGAGTGAGTGGCCCTGTTGTGTAGAGAAATAGGTGTGGTTCCTATCACCACGGCAGTAGTATGATGAGAAGCTGCACTTTTGGAAAGGCGCTGGACCCCTGTCTCATATTTGGAATCTGGTAACGCTAAAGAGGAACTCTCACAAAAGACGATAAATAAATAGATGCCGATAAACCTGTTCTAAATGGCCTGGGCTTATTCAAGAACATCCACCTCATTGCTTTAATTTTTCCTTGTTTCCTTTCTATTCAAGGAGCTTGGATCCCCAAGCAGAGCAGATTCTGCTGGTGGCGATTTGCCGGCTGGGGTATGGAGTTCCGCTTCCTCCCTGCAGAGGCTTCGGTCCCTGGACACGTTTAGAGGGTAACTTTCAGCTCTGAAGGATTTCATACCAGAAAGCTTCAAAGACGTTTCTGCAATGTGTTCGGGGAAATTAAAACCAGTTGCTTTCAGAGTTACCGTATTTTTTGCTCTATAGGAAGCACTTTTCCCCCTCCAAAAATTAAGGGGAAATATGTGCGCGTCCTATGGAGCGAATGCAGGCTCCTTGGCTTCAGCGATAGCAACACGAAGCCGCCGAAGCGCAGAGGGAGCGCTCCCTCCGCACTCCGGAGGCTACACGTTGCTTTTGCTGAAGCCTGGAGAGCGAGAGGGGTCGGTGCGCACCGACCCCTCTTGCTCTCCCGGCTTCAGGGATAGCCGCCTGAAGCCTTTGGAGCACAGCGGGATCTTGCGCTGCACTCCGAAGACTTCGGGTTCCTTTTGCTGAAGCCGAGAGAACAAGACTCTCCTGGCTTCAGCAGAGAGGGAGAGCTGTGCAGCGCCCCTTCAGCGAAACAGGAGGAGAAATGGAAGGGGCTCCGTTTCTCCTGCCGCTTCGCTGAAGGGGTGCTGAGCAGAGAGGGGGAGAATTTTTTCCCCTTGTTCTCCCCCTCTAAAACAAGGTGCGTCCTATAGAGCAAAAAATACGGTAATGCTGTTTTCTGTGGCAGTAGGGCTCATAGAGAGGAGAATCCATTTGTGCTAGATGCCATGAAAAATCCAGCAACCGTACAAACAGAACACTGTCTGTTTCTTAAGGGACTCAACCCAGCCACAGATTACATGCCGCCCCTCCCCAGTTCCTCTCAGCTCCAGCACATGAAAGAAGACATGATCTCTTGGTTCATTCTCTATCCCTTAACTGTGGGCAGTCCCCAAAACATAGCAAGCCCAGGGAAATGCTGGAATAAAATGGAAAATACAAACTCTGCATTATAACATTCTCCTGGCAGGTGAAGAAGAACATTTGGTAGGAACTGTCACTTTCTGCCTTCCGTATGCAGATTTGTTCCATTCTCCCATTTGTAACAGACCTGGGACCAAAAAACCGTGATAGATTTATTTAGAGTCTCAGAACTTAAAGTCAGTTACAATCACCTGCAAACCAACAACTGTAGAAGTAATGAAACAAGGTAGCCTTCTCTTAACAAAGTACATAGTTCAGTCGGAAGCATGTGAGACTCTTAATCTCAGGGTTGTGGGTTTGAGCCCCACGCTGGGTGATAAATTCCTCCATTACAAGGGGGTTGGACTAGATTCTTGCCTCCTCACAAGGAGATAAGGTTACATCAAGAGAAGCTTCTGAATCATACCTTGTAGGATTAAATAAATACTGTGGGGTTTTTCTGGGGGGGACGCATACCCCTAAACATTTTGTGAATCTTTGTACTTTTGTCCATTTACTGTATTTATTTTCCCCGATTTGAACTATAAAATGGTGATTTTCTTGAGTCAAAATTAGAGTACCCCTAAACATTTTTTTTTAGAAAAAAAGCACTGAATAAATATATAATAATTTAGAAATTTTCTTCTCAGACAGCGATAGTTAACCATTTTAATGGTTAAATATGTGAGGTAGATAATCTTCCTTTGCTTTCCCCTTTGTAGGTTGGCCCTTGTAATTATGGTCTTCGTCAATTACGGTGGAGGAAAGTACTGGTTCTTCAAGCATCAGAGCTGGAATGGTAAATGCTGTTCTTGACTTTCACTTCATTCATAGAAATGGGTGTTGTTGTTTAGTCGCTTAGTCATGACCGACTCCTCGTGACCCCATGGACCAGAGCACACCAGGCACTCCTGTCTTCCACTGCCTCCCACAGCTTGGTCAAACTCATGCTGTTAGCTTCGAGAACACTGTCCAACCATCTGGTCCTCTGTCGTCCCCTTCTCCTTGTGCCCTCCATCTTTCCCAACATCAGGGTCTTTTCCAGGGAGTCTTCTCTTCTCATGAGGTGGCCAAAGTATTGGAGCCTCAGCTTCAGGATCTGTCCTTCCAGTGAGCACTCAGGGCTGATTTCCTTCAGAATGGATAGAAATGGGTAGAGAGAGCCAAACATGCCTGATCTGCTTTCTGGGACCAAATATCAAATGTCTGCAAGAGAAGCTGAGTGTGCAGGTAACAAAGCCCACTCTAGGCCACACTTGCCGAGGCCTAACTATAGATGGCATGTAAATGCACATAGTTGAACCCCAACAACCCCCCTTTTCAGGAAAAGCTTCTTCAGGAGGGGGCAATTTGTAGTGGAAAAACAGTGGGAGGGTGAGGGGGTATTTAAGTCTTTACCTATTTATCACTTAAGGTAAAGGTAAAGGGACCCCTGACCATTAGGTCCAGTTGTGACCGACTCTGGGGTTGCAGCGATCATCTCGCTTTATTGGCTGAGGGAGCCGGCGTACAGCTTCCGGGTCATGTGGCCAGCATGACTAAGCCGCTTCTGGCGAACCAGAGCAGCGCGTGGAAACGCCGTTTACCTTCCCGCCGGAGTGGTACCTATTTATCTACTTGCACTTTGACGTGCTTTCGAACTGCTAGGATGGCAGGAGCTGGGACCGAGCAACGGGAGATCACCCCGTCGCAGGGATTAGAACTGTCGACCTTCTGATCGGCAAGTCCTAGGCTCTGTGGTTTAACCCACAGTGCCACCCGCGTCCCTATCACTTATTTGCTCTAAATTGCTCTTCTTGAAGTGTTTTTATCCTACGCTTGGAGGCAAAGCACACATTCATAGTCATGCGGGAAGAAAGCAGTGGTGTGTGTGTGTGTGTGAGAGAGAGAGAGAGAGAGAGAGAGAGAGAGAGAATTGGAGCAGAGAATAAAAGGTTGGAACGAGTTAAGGCTCGCCTGCCCATTCTACTTCTCCACTACAAAGTCCCTCTTCCTCTATTGGCTTTTCCTAAAAAGAAGAAAAGTGTTGTTTGAGCTTCGTTACACGCATTTTGCTTGTAACATTTAGTTAAACTCTCCGTTACACATATTTTAGCAAGGGAAGAAAGTTATTGATATGTTTTAGGTCTAAACATTTGGTGGACCCAGGGACAAAGAATTATGAAGCGTTAAGATCAAGATGTGGGAAATATGGAAACGATGAGGAGAAGCAGGACTAAGATGTGGAGATATGCTTCAGAGATCGTGAGGAGCTCCGAGAAATTAATAAATACAATTTGGACTATAATTTGATCTTTTTATTTTAGTTTTTTATTTTAATTGAAGTATTATGATTGGATATATTAATTGGATTTTTTTTATTGGAAAATCAATAAAAATGGTTTAAATAAATAAATAAACATTTGGTTTCTACCTAGAGACTAACTACTAGTTGACCTTTTATTATGAAGTTTAATTAATTTCTCATTTTCTCTTTATAGGACTAACCGTAGCAGACCTTGTCTTTCCATGGTAATTCATCCTTGTTATTATGACTTCACAGAAGTCAGGGAAGTTTATTCAGAAGAGACCCATATGGGGTTTTCTTTTACTGTATGTCAGTTGGATCAAACTTGTTTTGTCCTGGATTCTCAACAGGTTCAATCGTCACAATTGTTTTTTAGAATTACTGTAGTTTTTCTCACTCTTGTAATTTTAAAGTAAAAAAGCACAAATAGCAGCATGAAATCTTAAATATTCCTGAAACAGGGTGTCCAAAAATGAATTAGCTGATGTTTACAAATCAGTTTTGAAATCCTGAAAAGACAGACAGATTCCTGCCATACACCTATATACTGATTTTCACTTTACATGTTGTGCTTGTCAATAAATTCTATATATATCCCTTGGAAACAGTTACCATGAAGAGACTGAGTTCTCATGTTTGAGGGTGTATGCTTGGAGCGATGCGGCTCTGTTTTGTTCATAAAATTTGGGGAGACTAATTTTGCCTTTTTACAGAAGGCAACTGTGCACAGCACCAATTAGCAGAACTGTGACATTATTTATGAACACCGATCACCTTTCCCAGTTTCTCAACAGTAATAAAAACTGATTTGTTTTGGGCTTTTTAAAAAACAAATTTAAAACCGGAGTACAGAAGACAGACAGCCTGCCTGAAAATTGGGAGCTGCCATATATCCAACAGAATTCAGTTTGCTGTTTAATATGTATGCCAATAGGCAACGCATGAGTAGGTAAAAGTGAGCTCACTTTATATGAGAGAAAAACATTCAAAGTCCTGTTTTAAAGACTGCCCGCACCTTGAATATATTTTTAGTGCTTCTGCCTTCCTCAGTCATACCCCCCCACCCCACAAAATAAGACCCTGAATTTTCCAGTGACAGTCTTCCCCAACTGTAGGTCCTCAGATGTTCCTGGACTACAACTCCCATCATCACCACCATCCAGCATGGCCTATGCTCAGGGGTGATGGGTGTTGTAGTCCAACAATGGCTAGAGTTAGCTGGTCTATGACGTATGAAGGGCTCTTGGGGAAAATATGAGGATAGAAGCCCAGGCCCGTGTCAGTAATAATAATAATAGTAATAGTAATAGTAATAATAATAATAATAATAATAATAATAATAATAATAATAATAATGTTTATTTATACCCCAGCCAAGGCCGGGCTCAGGGCGGCTAACAGGCAGTCATAAAAATAAGTTGAATATCTAAGTTAAAAACAAAATTAAAATACAACATTAAAATATTGAAGCATTAAAATATTAAAATGTAGCCTCATCGCAGGAGGAGAAAGGAAAAGAAAAAAGAAAGAGGGGGAGGGAATCAAATTGGCTCCAAGCCAAAGGCCAGGCAGAACAACTCTGTCTTACAGGCCCTGCAGAAAGAAATCAGATCCTGCAGGGCCCTGGTCTCATGAGACAGAGCGTTCCACCAGGCCGGAGCCAGTGTTGAGAAGGCCCTGGCTCTGGTTGAGGCTAATCAAACTTCCTTAGGGCCCGGGACCACTAGGGTGTTGCTGTTTATGAACCTTGAGGCTCTCCGTGGGGCATACCGGGAGAGGCGGTCCCGTAGGTACAAGGGTCCTTTGTCGTGAAGGCCTTTAAAGGTTAAAACCAGCACCTTAAATCTGACCCTGTACTCCACTGGGAGCCAGTGCAGCTGGAAAAGCACTGGGTGAATATGCTCCCATGGCAGAGACCCCGTGAGGAGCCTCACTGCAGCATTCTGCACCCACTGGAGTTTCTGGGACAGCTTCAAGGGCAGCCCCGCGTAGAGCGAATGAGGGTGGATACCTTTTCAGTATTTGTGGATTCCTCTCCCACCATCGCCTTCACCACATCTGTTACTGAAGGGCTCCCCAAATCCCCTGCTCTTTGGACGACATGCTTGTTAGATCTGCCTTGAGCAGGCTTGATTCCCCCCCCCCTTCCTCTTGCCTCTCTAGGTTTGTGTTCATCATGGGCACCTCCATTTCACTGTCGCTGAGTTCCATGTTGAGAAGGGGACGTTCCAAATGGCAGCTGCTGGGGAAAGTCCTGTGGAGAAGCATCCTCTTGTTTTTAATAGGGGTGATCGTTGTGAACCCAAATTACTGCTTCGGGCCATGTAAGTGTTGAGAGATTTCTTTATTTTCATGCTGACTACAAAATGTGCCGCGTCACTTTTACAGAGCTTCCCCTTGTATTGCTTGCTTCCGCCTTAATCTCTGTGGCAAATCCCATTAGAGTTGTGACGCTACCCATATATTAGATGGGATAAAATGGTCCCAGAAGAAATGAAGCCTTCTCAAGACCCCACAGTGCAAAGGATAATTTTCTAGTCTGACTTCCTGAAAGGTAGCGCTGAAGACTAGGGGCCCTCCGACCTAAAGGATTGCAGAAACAAGAGAGTGAGGCCCTTTGTCTGATTTTTTATTTAGTGAATGGAATTTCAGACTTTATAATAGTAGAATACAGTACAGTGGCACCTCGGGTTAAGTACTTAATTCGTTCCGGAGGTCCATTCTTAACCTGAAACTGTTCTTAACCTGAAGCACCACTTTAGCTAATGGGGCCTCCTGCCGCCGCCGTGCTGCTAGAGCACGATTTCTGTTCTCATCCTGAAGCAAAGTTCTTAACCTGAAGCACTATTTCTGGGTTAGCGGAGTATGTAACCTGAGGTACCACTGTACTGATAAACCCAGCTTAACATATAGCAGTCCTCACAACTGCATGTTATTTAAGCGGATAGGCTAAATGGCAGAGAAGCCCCTTAAAAGGAATGTATTTTTCCAGAGTGCCCCTTGGCTGAGAGAAACCCAGACTGTGCAGCTTAGTAGCATAAGCCAGTACAGTGGTGCCCCGCAAGACGAATGCCTCGCAAGACGGAAAACTCGCTAGACGAAAGAGTTTTCCGTTTTGGAGGTACTTCGCAAAACAAATTTCCTATGGGCTTGCTTCGCAAGACGACAATGTCTTGTGAGTTCCTGCTGGTTTTTTCCCCTCCCCCCCTTTTTCTAAGCCGCTAAGCCGCTTATCAGCTGATCCGATCAGCAGATAAGCTGCTAAAAGCCGCCCAATAGCGCTAATCCGCTAATCCGTCAATGGGCTTGCTTCGCAAGACGAAAAAACCGCTAGACGAAGAGAATCACAGAACGGATTCTTTTCGTCTTGCGAGGCACCACTGTACAGAACTGGGTTGTCCAGAGGTTATCATAGGATTAGACTCAGTCCCAGTTACTTCTGCAATAAATATTCTGAGCACAGTTAAGGCACCGATTAAAATAAGCAGCTGAAACATCTTAATATGAAACTACCATCTGCAACAGCATGTATTGTCTTCGCATCAGATCCAGATTTGAATCGGTTAGCTCTCTACTAATGCAGGACTTACCTTTACATTGCTTTTTATGCCTTCTGCAGTGTCCTGGGGCAACCTCCGAATTCCAGGTGTGCTTCAGAGACTAGGCTGCACATACCTTGTGGTTGCTGTGCTTGAGCTCCTCTTTGCCACACCTGTGCCTGAGAACAGTGCTCTGGTAAGTGAATGGCCGAACAGCTGGATCTGAACATAGGGAGTGAACAGAAGGCTGCTTTGGCCACCACTGCCCGCAGCAGCGCAGTCGTAGTCTAACTGAGGAAAGCTGAAATGGCTCCAGAAGTAGAAACCCTTGCTGTGCATACATTCTTCTTAATGAGTGCTGTTAAAAAAGTTACATGAAGCACTGGACAATAAATAGAAGATAAGGTTCATAGAAACAAAAAATTAGAAGCAGCAAGATGATACTAAAACCTAAACTCAGTACCCAATGAAATATAATGCTACCTATGTAAAACAGAAGGGATGTGGGTGGCGCTGTGGGTTAAACCACAGAGCCTAGGACTTGCTGATCAGAAGGTCAGCGGTTCGAATCCCCACAACAGGGTGAGCTCCGTTGCTCGGTCCCTGCTCCTGCCAACCTAGCAGTTCAAAAGCACGTCAAAGTGCAAGTAAATAAATAGGTACCGCTCCGGTGGGAAGGTAAACGGCGTTTCCGTGCGCTGCTCTGGTTTGCCAGAAGCTGCACAGTCCTGCTGTACGCCGGCTCCCTCGGCCAATAAAGCGAGATGAGCGCCGCAGTCCCAGAGTCGGTCACGACTGGACCTAACGGTCAGGGGTCCCTTTATCTTTTTATTTAAAACAGCAGCCATAAGAGGATGTGGCATGTAGAAGGAAATGGTCTTTTAGCAATAGCAGAAATATGCTGCACCTTCATTCACTGCTCAGACACAGTTTGTGGTCCTATAAAGGTGGAAGGGCATTTAATTTTGTAACTTGTTCTCTTTTTTGGCAACTTGTGCTGTGTCCCATTTTTATTGTTGTATTTCTCTCCCACACATAAATTAAAGCAAATAAACATGAAAGCAGCTATACTCTGATCAGTACTGCCAACCAAGAAAAACAAGTCCTTTTCCTGACATTATGAGGTGGTGAGCCACCTGTTTAAAGCCTAGATCCAATACCTAAAATAGAATAAAGAGAAAATCATATGATGAAATTAGAACCTGTAGAAAATGTTTGGGGGAGGGGTCACTTAACAAAGGCATAGGAAAAAACAAGCCGGAATGCTTTTAGATAGCCGAGCAGTTGTGATCAGTGGTGGTGCTTGTTCTTGAAGGCATGTCATCTGTTGGGTTACTCAGTCAAAATTTACTTTTTCTTCTGTGTTTCAACAGGAAGCTCCATACTCTGCTCTCCAAGATATTCTTCCATATTGGCCCCAGTGGCTTTTCATGATGGCGCTTGAAGCAGTTTGGCTGTGCCTCACCTTCCTGTTAAACGTACCTGGGTGTCCAACGTCAGTCAAAGCTTAGATCTTTTTTCTCTTTGTTTGCTTTTCTAAGTGTGGTCTTTTCCCGATATCTAGAGAAGTGGTTTCATTAGGACACCAGGACACCCACATTTTGGTGTCTGACATTTGGAAATCCAGATGACACCTTCCTTCCCCCCCCCCCACCCTGCCCCCAATTGACTTGGAGGCAGAACTTGCTATGACATTTTCACCTGCAAGCCTGTTTGAAATTAATAGAAGTTGTGCAGTAGCACTACTAGGGCCTTGGGCAGCCTCTGCTGATTTCAGCAGGGCTTATGTAGGGGAACTTCCTGGTACGGGGTGGGGTGAATAGTGCCCACAGCTCAATTCTGCCTATCTCCAATTCTGCCATTCTTCATCTACTACCTGTGGCAGTCACTTCAGGGTCGCTGCTCTTCTGTCAGGACCTCTGTGCAGAAATGCTGAAGTTTGGTGGATAATCAACACTAGGGGTTGCTGGCTCCAGGATTTGTGCCCTCAGTGCCTTTCCCAAGGACCCACAAATCCTGGAGACAGCGACCAGCAGAATGTCACGCTGCCTGTGACATTCTTGGGTGCTCCATGCAAAGTGAGAATAGCAGCCAAGGTGGGGCGGTGGGCTGTTTTCCAGGTGTGGGGTCCCAGCAAATGCCTTGCCACTCTGATAACCTGACAACTCAGGATGCAGATTTCCAGCCACGCTAGATTTCCCCAGAGTGCTGAACAAAAGGAGAGAATTGTCTCTTTTCCAATAACTCATCTCAGGCCACTTCCGACCATGTGGCTCACTTCCTTTTTTCCCCCTTCTAGAGGTTACCTTGGCCCTGGAGGCATTGGAGATTTTGGAGTGTACCCCAACTGTACTGGAGGAGCAGCTGCTTATATTGATCAATTGCTTCTAGGAGAAAAACACATCTACCAACATCCATCTTCTAACGTAAGTGGTTGAAGCTTCTCGTGCACCTATCGGCCATCTCCAAAATGAATAGATTATCAGTGGCCTGCTTAAATTTTTTTATCATCTGGTTATTCTTAAGAACAAAGTTACATGGCAAAATGTGGTGTGTATTTTTTTAGTTCCTCAGCTCTTTAATGCAGCTACCAGCTATTTGGCGCTGCTTTACTTAGAAGAGAGGTCAGGGTTCCCTTTACCTTTACTTAGAACTGGTGCTGGGTTTATAATTTACAGAAATGCAGTATTATTTTTAGTGGCAGAAGACATGGCATGAAAACACACATCTGACATCAGCTGAGGAGATAAGCTTCACTCCATTCAAATATGGAATCATGTTCTATAAATGGTTGCTCAAACGAAATCAGCACCCTGTACGTTAATTGTAGTAGCTTTATAGCCGCACACTCCAGGATTAGTCAAATTTCACTCATGCCAAAAAATGAGGCAAGGTCCAGGAGCAAATCTCACTAAGGTCGTTTATGCGGCCAAATTCTTAACTGCAGTGATGCTCGATAGCCAAGAATGCACAAGTGAGGCTTCATAGCCAAGCAAATACTGTTTAACAGGTTGTTGCTATCACTACAGCAATATTGCAACCATATCAGTAACTCCAGTGAACCGACTTTGGGTTTCTTCAGTTGCTGTTCCATCTCTGAATTTCTGTGAATGAGATCAGTAAGGGGGGGGGGGTGCTCAGTGCAAGTGTTACTTTCAAAGTGCAGAGAGTAAGTGCACAGGCCCCAGACTTTCCCCTAATCTCACAGAGGGATTTGGGGACAGAAGTAACATGCAAGCAGACAACATTTCTGAACACTGAACAGTGATTCCAGTGCTAAACCCAAATTGGAACCGCGGAGAATAAATACCAGAATAGTATGTGGAAAAGGTAAGACAAAAAAGGAGACTCTAGCTTAAGCAGACTTGTAAGACTAGAATAACATGCACATTTCCACACACACACACGTAGCTGATAAATCATATTCTGGTTAATTTTAAGGAAAATCAAGAGACACAAAATATGGGGACTTAGAATTATCGGACTAACATAGCTAAGAGCTGTTATGAACTCTCAACATATGCAGACAAGAAGAGAAAAACAACTGAATCTTCAGCAGGAAATATGCTTAAGTTACAGATTTCAGCAGGAAATGTGCTTAGATCAGGATATTTGGCATGCCAGTCTGAAAAACATCTAAATTAAGAAATGCGGAACCTAATGCAGGGAGCCTTTATACTGTGTTTGGAAACCAAATTTGCTTAGCTTGTCTGGAACAAGCAAGGCAAGGAACTGGATGACTAGGGCATCTCATTTTAGGAGGTCAAACTTAATTTTTGCAAATTTCTTCAGTGAGGCGTCTTAAAAAGGTGTTTTCGGATGTGAGGAATTCAAATGTGCTATAATTTTTGTGATTGAACAACATCTAGCTTGGTAAGTTTACATTTGATGAAGCAGCACATAAACTGTTTTGGGAAAACCAAAGAATTTTAATTTTTCCTTCTGAAAATGTCAGCTAATGCATAAAATAATAATAATACTTATTATAATAATATAACTGCAAGTACTTGGCAATCATTTTCTATGCAATTTTACACA
The DNA here is from genome assembly GCF_964188305.1 of Podarcis bocagei. NCBI lineage: Eukaryota > Metazoa > Chordata > Lepidosauria > Squamata > Lacertidae > Podarcis > Podarcis bocagei. The sequence goes on from NC_138138.1 coordinate 10,050,649, forward strand.
CCTTTTACTTACCAAGCAAAACTACATTATATTAACCAATAACTTTGTATGTGTTGCTTTTTATTTTATGTTTGTTCCAGTTGTATACTGGATATAATAAAACAAAAATAATAAATATAATAAAACAAAAAATAATTCAAAATTCTCTGATCTAACACTGCTTAGTTCAGATGGTGAGGAAGGACTCCAGTAGACCCCAGGTACACTCTTTGAAGCAGGGATACCACCACCTTGTCTAGAGAGTTGGGACCATGTTATAAAACACCTCGCAGAAAGTCTGCCAGCCTTTCATTGTGTGCACTTTTTCATTTATAGGTTCTTTACCTGACTACAGTAGCCTTTGACCCTGAAGGAATTTTGGGAACCATCAATTCTGTTGTCATGGCATTTTTCGGACTTCAGGTAGGATACCTTATTGCCCCATTTAGGCAGGAAAGCTGTATGGCATATTACTGTAAAACGCAGGTGTTGTAGTGATGAAGTTCCTTCTCTACAGAGCATAACAGCCCAAACCTATAAACTTGTAGGGCGTATGAATGGCTATCCCAGAACATCTCTCCATAATATAGTCTTGCAGATAGGACGCAGTGTTCAGTACCATGGACGATTGTCCCAGGATAGAAACACAAAGAATCCATCTCAAAGAGGACAAACAAACAAGAAGGGGGGTTAGAGATTTCGCATAGATATTTTGAAGTACCATTATTATGTAAGACGTGGGGAGAATGTTTGCATCAATATCTTGGAAAATCTGCAGAATTACTGAGTTCTACTTTAGATTTTGGTTGTAGTGCTCTTGTCACCATTGCGCCCCCCCCCCCAAATTTCAGTTAGTTAGTCCCTTTCCCTATTAAACCCATTCTAGGCAAGGCCAATGTGAGAGAGCCAGTGTGGTGTAGTGGTTAAGAGCGATAGACTCGTAATCTGGTGAACCGGGTTCGCGTCTCCGCTCCTCCACTTGCAGCTGCTGGGTGACCTTGGGCTAGTCACACTTCTGTGAAGTCTCTCAGCCCCACTCACCTCACAGAGTGTTTGTGTGGGGGAGGAAGGGAAAAGGAGAATGTTAGACGCTTTGAGACTCCTTCAGGTAGTGATAAAGCGGGATATCAAATCCAAACTCTTCTTCTTTTCTTCAATGTTCATGTTTCCAACATTTATTTTTATTTTTTTACTTCTAAGGCAGGAAAAATTCTCATGTTCTACAAAGACCAGCACAGACAAATAATGCTCCGTTTCTGTGTGTGGAGTATAGTCATGGTAAGTCTCAAATGCTGTATTAATACAATTCAAGTCTCAAATACCGAATTAATTGAATTCAAAGTCTTTCCTTCCCAATCCTTTTAAAGCTTTTTTTTCTTCTGAAGAATTTAGTTCAGAATAATCCTCTGTTGAATATCTTTTTCTGTGAATACCTGTTTCAAAACCCATCAAACCTCATTTTTTATTGCTGCCTAATAAAAAATCAACACCTATAATTCAGTACAGAGTTAAGGCCTAAAGGCACCTAAACCTGTGTTGGACAATGGTCTATATATCAGTAGTAGTAAAGAGCACGAATATATGGATGTTTCCCCCAGTGGAGGGGAGTAAGCAAAGGGGTTCCACTAGGATTTGTTTTGAGACTGGTGCTCTTTAACATGCTCACAAATGACCTGAAGTTAGAAGTAAGCAGTTAGGGTGACCAAGTTTGCTGATAGCACCAATTTACTCATGGTAGATAAAACAATAATAAATTGTGAAGGATTCCAATCTCTCTAAACTGAATGTGTGACAAAGTGACAAATACAGTGGAACCTTGTGTTACGGACGGGATCTGTTCTGGAGGCCCGTCTGTAACACGGAACTGACGCAAGCCGAACGCTGCGTCTGCGCGTGGCGCGATATAGCGCTTCTGCGCATGCGCAAGCGGCAAAACCCAGCAGTAACCCATTCCGGTACAGTGGTACCTCGGGTTACATACGCTTCAGGTTACAGACTCCACTAACCCAGAAATAGTACCTCGGGTTAAGAACTTTGCTTCAGGATGAGAACAGAAATCGTGCTGCAGTGGCAGCGGGAGGCCCCATTAGCTAAAGTGGCGCTTCAGGTTAAGAACAGTTTCAGGTTAAGAAAGGACCTCCGGAACGAATTAAGTACTTAACCCGAGGTACCACTGTACTTCCGGGTTGCTGCAGGACGCAACACGAAAACAAATAACCTGAAGCGGACGCAACATGAGGTATGACTGTATGGTTCAGTGTAAGTAAGTGTAGAATGATGCACAATTGGAGCAAAAAAATCCTAAATTCACATATACACTGATGGAGTCTTAGCTGGAGGGTCCGGCTGACTATGTGGATATCTCTGTAAAAATACTGACCCAGCATGTCATAGCTGTGAAAAAAGAAATATATGCTAGGGAGCATCAGGAAAGGGATTGAAGAATAAATATGTCAATATCTGAATTCCTTTGTACAGATTTATGGTGCAACTACACCTGGAATACTGTGCTTCGTTCATTTGTTTTAAGTCACTTTGGAAGTTTATTAAAATGAAGGGTAGCAATTTCAGTACAGAACAGTTCTGAGTCTGGGATGATAGGCTTTCTTTCATCTTTCTCTGTTAGATTACTTTGGCTGCTTTTAGTGTCAGGATTCTTTTTTTACAGTTAATAAACAGAAAATTACCTGTTTTTCAGGGTGTTATTTCTGCTGTATTGACCAAAGGCACAAAAGACCAAGGCTTTATTCCTGTCAACAAGAATTTATGGTGAGTAGAATAAAAAGTCACTTCAATGCTGTATGGCAGCATTTGCTAGACATTTCCTGAATGGCTGTTTTGAAATTCCTGCAGGTCCATTTCATACGTGACAACACTGAGCTGTTTTGCCTTTGTGCTTCTGCTGTTAGTGTACTATCTTGTAGATGTGAAGAAGGTGTGGTCAGGTGCTCCCTTTTTCTATCCAGGTAAGTGTGCTTTAAAGGAAATTGTTCTTATTTGAACTAAGTAAATACAGAAATGGAAGGGGAAAGCATGAATATACCCTGCTGGGTTTCTTTTTAAAACAGTGAGGTTTCCAATTTATTCCATCTAAGATCCTTGCTTGGTTTCTAAACAATTCTGAATTAATTTTGGGAGTCTGTGAAATCAGTTTTCTACCCAGATTTAGTATTTCAGATTGGACATTTGCCATGGTTGCCCCCCACCCCCTTCAATATGTAGTGGTTTGCTGGTTGCACCCATCAGTCACTGAACACACTCACCACTGCCTCTAGCAGGGAGTAGGCCTAGCGGTTGCTAAGCAACTGGCTCATCTACCTCAAATCAGCAAAGCATCCCTGTTCAGACATGTGGTGGAAGCAGGAGTTCTTGTGGCAAGACCAACAAGCACAGAGTAAGTCCCTGGGATGAAGACCAATCTAAATGATAAACATCAGTAGGAAAGTCTGCTTAAGCCTCTCTGTTCCAATCATTCATTCACTCAAAATCATCTTCTCTAGTCAGCTTCTCTAAGCAAGGTGGGGAAACAGAGCCATATTCATCCTCCTGCAGGATGAGAAAGCAGATGAAGTATGTGCGATTTTGAGCAGAAACCTGCTACTCTTCTACTCCCCGTCAAAGTTTCTAATACTGCTTTTAAGTTTGTTTGGTTTTAAAAAATGGTGAGAGATGGTTCACACAACTGTCTAGTTTGACCCTGAATAAATTGACAAACCCAGAAAAATTAGGGAAAGGATAAAAATGTGAGTCTTGTGAAACCCTAATGGCAATCCTGTTGGGTGTCTCCTCCTCCCATTTGCGAGATAAGAACATCAGGATATTGGGGAGAGACAGGCAGGTGTTTGAATGCCAAATGGAAAACGTTTCATCCATTTGGGCCATGAGACTCAGTGGTGGCAGTGTAGTAAAGATAAATGAGGGGAAACACAGAGCACAGACTGCAGGTTCAGGCAGCAGCCCAGAGTTCTTCTATGCTACACACTGATAAAACATTTTTTCAGCCTTGTTTGTCACTAAAACATGGTGTCAAGAGCAGAAGACTACACAGACATGCCCCTAAAGCATGTTCTTTTGCTCAACTCCACTCTTGAGTTTGGCAGAAACAGCCTACATCACTTTTATCTCAGGTCCAAAATGCCAGCAATCGTGCTCTGTAGCTTAACAATTCCTGTCATGCAGTATGGCTGTAACATGCAATTTTTCTGATGGCATTCTTGGTCTCTTTCAAAGGTATGAACTCCATTCTCGTCTACGTTGGGCATGAAGTATTTGAAAACTACTTTCCTTTTAAGTGGAAGATGCAGGATACACAATCCCACAGCGAACACTTGGCTCAGAACCTAACTGCTACATCTTTATGGGTTATCATAGCATATATACTCTACAGGAAGAGAATATTTTGGAAAATCTAACTGACGAAGCCAAAGGAACTTGTGGTATAAGAATACTGGATTAATTACTCCCACCATATTGATGTTACATTTTTTTAAAGAAAGGGATCGTGTGTTTTGTTTACATTCCAGGTCATCTCGAAAAGACTCTCATATTTAAAATTTGCTGACCGACTTGCCATTTAGCTAAATCAAGGCTTCTACATATTTAGTGTATCATTCCATTTCTAACTCGACACACTGAGCAGCTTTTAAAAGCTGAGCAATTTGAAAGGACTTTCACAAGCTGATAGTCGCTCTGTTACATGCGTGGTTCACAAGAAGACGCAGAAGAAAATAAAAAATATTTTTTAAGAGACTGTTACCATGCCAAACAACTGTGCCTGAGACTGGCAGAAGTCAACCAGGAACCTTTTCATCTGCATGCTGTTGCTGTTTGTGGGACATTACTCAAAATGACAAGAGTGGAATGTGAGAGGGTCATTAATAAGCTCTTGAAGCTCCAGCATGGCTCCATCCCAAGATAGACCGGACTAGGCCAAACCAATGAGCTAAGAGCTCTAGTCTCAGCCGTGCCTTTTCAACTTGCTAGCTTCCTTCATCCTGATCGCCTCAGAAAAAAATTGACGGTAATTCCACCCAGAGTTATAGATTCTTTGCTGCATGACACCTTGAGCTAATGGCCATTCATTCTTCCCTCTTCCAAGATGCACAAATGGGGATTATAGGATCATAGAACTGTAGAGTTGGAAGGGGCCCTGAGAGTCTGGGGGTTTAAGGCTGAAGCCCAGCACTTTTTATCAAAAACTTAACTTTCAAATGCATTTTAAAAAAACCTTTTTATTTACATTACACAGCTCAAAGGTTTTACTGAATGGTGCTTGACGTTTTGATGGTATGAACCACCCATTGAGACTTTAGTTAACCATGCTCAACTAGCACTCCTTCAGCAAGCTGAGCTATGGATTTCAGGGGAATTCCAGTCTGGCATCAAGGCAACCACATGGCTCTCTACTCTGCTTGCCTGTCCTTAGCAAGATGTTCCAGTAGAAAGTTCATGGTACTCAGGTCAGCGTCTGAAGGAGCAAGATCTTCTCATTGATGCAGAATCTGTGCAACACGGACATCAGATTTTCCCCACAGCGCGACACTTGGCGCTCCATTGCCAGGCGGAAATCCTCCTTTACGCCTTTGGTTATTCCCCTGGTAACTGTGTGATGCCTGCAATTATAATACACAAAATAATTAAAACGGCATGGAGCTACCATCTCCATTTAAATATTTTTGCATTCTGTGTGGGTTTTTGTGGAACCTAGCTTCCCAGCTTAGCCTTTCTAAGAACATTCATTAAGAAAAAAAAGTCCTGTTCTCCAGGAATGCCATACTTTCATCACAAAATTACACAACAAATCTCCGCCTGATTTTTAAACCTCTGGGCAACACCCTAGCAAGGGAGATTCAAGGATTTTTCATGTATAAAAAGAACAACTGCTACGAATGGTATTTTCATGTTGGTGTGTCAAATAGTGAAAGAACCAACACAAGGTGCTTTGCCAGTGTAAGTTGTTCGCCCAAGGCAAGGTAAAAACAGATTAAGAAATGAGCATCATGCAATCGCAGAAAGTTGGAGATGTTAGCAACTAATCTGATCCCTGCCCAAAGACTAACTCTCTCTCGGAGAAATTCATTTGAAGCCCAGTAAGGCCAGTCAGTCTCATTATTATTGGTCATAACACTAAGCTTCTTTAACAAATACTACTACAGCCCCAAGCTGCAAAACTGCCCCATCAGCATATGAGGATAATGGAATTTGCTCCCCCTGCTGCTGCAACTGACCCACTAATTTTCAAGCAATTTGGGAGGGAAGGGGAAGATGTGCCTTCCACGGCTATTAAAACAAGCAAAAAGGGTTCATTCCATGGATTGGGAATCAGGATGTCAATAAGAGAAAGAACTGTTAGAGCCTAACAGCTACACATCTACTAAACACTGCTACAGCTTGCCTTGTGCTAAGTAGGACATTGCAGAGCTGCAATGCCCGGTTGCAGAGACTTCCAAAATAAGAATGGGACACAGGCAGCAGGCAGGACTTGTATACCACCTAAACTTATATGTTATTGTGACAATCTTTACCCAAAATCCAATACACACTACCCCACAACAAGTGGATATAAGTGTGTGCACCCCCTGAAAAAGATGGCTTCATTAAGTAAATGCATCTAACTAGATTGAAAATAACTTTAACCCCTGCACACCTCACAGCATAATCCTAACCATGTCTACTCAGAAGTAAGTCCTATTCAATGAGACTTGCTCCCCCAAAAACCTAGTATTTTAAATGGTATTTTGCCCTGCTTTTTCAGTGCTTCCATCTTGCCCAAGCAACATTTTGAGAGGTGGGGACTAACTTCCTATTCCTGCGCAAACTGCAGACAGAAAACGGCCAACATATTTTTGCAGTGCTGAAGGATTATTAGCAGAAATGTGCATAGGATGGAATTTTTAACTGCTGATGGCGAAACAAATCCAGATCTTAGAGGCAAAGAAAACGGGAGCAAGCAAGTACAGGCGAGGGTAAAAGGCAAGAGAACCTGGCAGCATAATTAACATATTTAATAATTGGGGGGGGGGCTTCTTTACCCAATTTTGAATAAAATAACAGACTGGACTGTCCACAAAAATCTATCTGGGGCACCATTCTTGTTTGATTGTAGAGAGACCCATTTAAAAATAGAGTAACATACATGTGCCGGTAACTTATGGAAAAACAACAAAAATGTTAACAACTGTAAAAAGATGGCTTTCCAAGTGATGTAAGGCACAAATGGAGAACGAAAGCATGGATAAAAACTACAGAGTTAACAAAGGGCTGATAACCATGGGCAGTAAAACATATTGACAAAAAAGACAGCACACTATGAGCAGGGAATTTCCCCTGCTTGGTACCTGTCAGCAGTCTGCATGCTGGGCTGTAGTACAGGCATGAATTCCTGCTGCAGTAACCCCAGCGGAGGGCTAGAAGTCCTTTAAAAAACAGCAAACAGCAGCATTCAAATACTCACACCAACTTCCCCTGTGCTACACAAGTCAACGCTCCAGAACACCAGACACAGAAAAGAGGAAAGGGGCTCCAGACCAAGAGCCCAAACCCTAGTCCTGAAGGCACACAATGGATCTTTCGTTTGCGATTCGGAAAGCAAAACGAACTAAATCCAGTAAGCTTGGGGCTCCCAAATGCAGTATTGGAGAAGCCAGTGCAAGTTAAAACAAAAACCAACGGCATAATATGAACTACATAATACGTTGTATTTACAAAGAATTGCGAACTGCGACAAAATAATTCCTGCGTCATGTTCCTCAGCGGATGTAGCAACATTTTAGCCTGGAGTCCCAGCAAATACTCATTCACGTTAAAATGAATAACGAAGCCCTGCTATCCTCTTCTTCTTTGCAAAGCCCCCCAGGGAGGACCAGAGAAGCAGCAGCGGGTGTTTATTCCTTTCCTTTGGCAGTCTTTTCTCCACACACAGGTCTGCAACTGTGGGGAGGGGAAGACGTGGTAGTTTTTGGAGAAAACGGACTGGAACATAAATGGTTAAAGATTTTCTGGCTAGGGGAGAAGCATCCTTACACACAACTGCATTGCAGCATTTACTTTGGCTATGGGTCCATACGCAACAAAGCAGCAATTGGTTTTGTTCTGCTATAAAGCCCCAGGGATCTCTTTTTGCAAACATGTATTTATTTAAATACGGTATATGTTTGCAAAAAGAGATCCCCAGGGCTTTATAGTAGAACAAAAGTACATACTCTGGGAACATTAACTGTAACAGGATGTCACTTAAGTTTTGCTGTTCGTTTTGGTTTTCACAACTGTTAAGGTACAGACGAGAGCTGCTCCCACATTTGGCTGGCTTCAACCTTATTGAATCCTTTTCCAGCTTTAGTGTTAATGTTACAAAGCAAAAAGCTATAGTAACTTCAAGGAGATGCAAGTAAAGCAGATAAAAGATTCAGAGATGCCTCAAACGGGGGGAAATTTGGTCCAAATGGTTGTGTTTGATGCATTTTAATCAAGAAGAAAATATATTTCCCACACTCATTTAAACTAACCAAAGGGGAATTATCCAAAGGCCTCCAGAGATGGGGCAACTAAGCTTTTTGTAAAGGCAGAGGGAAAGGGTGGGGAGTGCGCAGAGTGTCTCCCTGACGGGATGAGCTTGCAATTCTGGTGAGCCTCTTAAAACATCAGCAGCAAACATGAATCAGAACCACAAGTTAGCCCGCTTTCTTCATCATTCAATATATAATTAGATTAAGTTGGTGGGATGTGCTTTGATAGACATTTCAGAATCTTTTCCATTCTGCTTCTCTACAGATGCGCTGCCAACCCCCAATAATTCGTGCAAGATAAAAGAACAAAATCAGCTTTATTTCAACATAAATTTGACCTAAGGGGAATGCAGTTGCTATAGGCCTGCGGACAATCAGGAAATTAGACCCGCATGAAGTTCCCTTGTGGTCAGCAGACACACAAGGAATAACTTGTTTCAGCTGAAGAGACAGCTGGCAGAATTTTATGCCCCTTCTGGAGAGGGGAACTCTGGTGCTCAGAATATAGCAGCAGGGCCACTTCCTCAAATCCAAATGCCTGGCACACAAGCTTCAACTAAAGATCAGATCCAGCCCGAGGTAACAGGCTGCAACTGAAAGGTGCAGAGGCAGAAGGAACTCAATGGAGTCAGAAACTGTCCTATTCTAGGGCAACTACTCATGTGATCACGATCCACCCCAGAACATGGAACAGGGTGGGTTGGCCTGCTAACCAGAAGGGAATCCATAGTAAGCCCAATTTGCTATTATCAGTCAACAAGGGATTTGAAAAGCCATGCTGGAACCTCAGGTCAGGACAACTATACAGTGGTACCTCCGGTTATGAACTTAATTCGTTCCGGAGGTCCGTTCTTAACCTGAAACTGTTCTTAACTATAGGCGTGCTTTCGCTAATGGGGCCTCTTGCTGCCGCTGCGCCGCCGGCACACGATTTCCATTCTCACCCTGGGGCAAAGTTCTCAACTCGAGGGAACTCTTCCAGGTTAGCGGAGTTTGTAACCTGAAGCGTTTGTAACCTGAGGTGTTTGTAACTCGAGGTACCACTGTACCTTGGCTGCACAGAACCTGCTACCAAAAGGCAGCATCAGAGGCAAAGGCATCTATCCAATAAAAGGTAAAGGAACCCCTGACCATTAGGTCCAGTCGTGGCCGACTCTGGGGTTGCGGTGCTCATCTCGCTTTACTGGCCGAGGGAGCTGGCGTACAGCTTCCGGGTCATGTGGCCAGCATGACTAAGCCGCTTCTGGTGAACCAGAGCAGCGCACGGAAATGCCGTTCACCTTCCCGCCGGAGCGGTACCTATTTATCTACTTGCACTTTGACGTGCTTTCGAACTGCTAGGTTGTCAGGAGCAGGGACCAAGCAACAGGAGCTCACTCCGTTGCAGGGATTCGAACCGCCAACCTTTTGTCCTAGGCTCTGTGATTTAACCCACAGAGTTAAGTCCTAGGCTCTGTGGTTTAACCCACAGTGCCACCCGCGTCCCTAACACCCTTCCTTACCAATTAATCCTCCACCTGGTTAATTCGCCAGGCAGCTTGCAGAAGTAATAACCTCTAAGGCAAGCATAGGCGAACTATGCCCACCATCCCTGACCACTGGTCCTGTTAGCTAGGGATGATGGGAGTTGTAGTCCCAAAACATCTGGAGGGCCGAGTTTGCCTATACCTGCTCCAAGGCTTTGGGGGTGGTGGGATCAGATGGTGAGGACCTCCTTTGGAGCAGACAAGTCTTGGACAGTTGACTAATCATAATTGTGAGCAGATTCATACTTCTCTACCAGGATAACTCCTCCGCAGCCACTATCAGGGTCTCCCTCCCCCAGGGGGCCTTGCCAAGCAGTCATGTGGCCCTCAACTTGCTCTTTTCCTCCCCAGGCAGCTGTGGGAAGAACCAATCTTGGCATGAACCACAGGCTGGACTCGCTGGTGAATGCTCCCTTCCCTTTCTCATCCTTTCGGGTGGGGAGATGGAAGAAAGCAGGCATAGCTTGGCAGGAAGAGAGAACTGTCTCATGCAACAGACGGAGAAAGCGGGAGATTGTTCATTTCTAACATTGCTGCCAGATGTAGTCTGGGAGCAGCAAAAGGGTTCCTGCTCTCAAGCGAAAGGTGGAAGGTGTCTCCTTTTGCAAGTCTGCTAGCCGTGCTTTCACAGCTAGAGGAAGTACCCCTTTCCTGCCCCGATTCATTTACTGATAACCAAAATGCTATATAGTCCAATGCATTTCATTTCACTGCATATTAGGGTGGGGAAAAACAGGTGTGGAAACAATATTATTGATCTGCTGCCCTCATCAGCAAGTGGCTTCCATTACCTAATGGAAAGTAAAGATTGGTCCTGCCCATCTTTTGGGTAGCAGTGTGCTGTATCCCCTTTCCCCCAAAGCATGTATGTTCAGATGGGCTGAGTTGTGACCTCTTGCTCCAATGGGCACACTGGTGCCCCCCCATCACATCCTAAGAAGCTTCAGCATCAGTTTTGACATCAGCAAGTGAAGTTCACAGCATTGTGCAAAGGGACCCCTGACCATTAGGTCCAGTCGTGGCCGACTCTGGGGTTGCGGCGCTCATCTCGCTTTACTGGCCAAGGGAGCCGGCGTACAGCTTCCAGGTCATGTGGCCAGCATGACTAAGCAGCTTCTGGCGAACCAGAGCAGCGCACAGAAATGCCGTTTAGCTTCCCGCCAGAGTGGTACCTATTTATCTACTTGCACTTTGACGTGCTTTCGAACTGCTAGGTTGGCAGGAGCAGGGACCGAGCAACGGGAGCTCACCCCGTCAAGAGGATTCGAACCGCCAACCTTCTGATCGGCAAGTCCTAGGCTCGGTGGTTTAACCCACAGCGCCACCGACGTCCTTGTATCTACCATACAAATCATAATTCAGCATCCTGAGAACCTAAGCCACTTAAAATAAATAAATAAATAGTGAGCTTCTACCAGATCCTCTCTCCATTATTATTTCTTTCCTCCTCCGTCTTGATCATTTATCCAAATCTCTCAGAGATATGAACACCTATGAGGACTGACGCCTTGTGAGATTGTTGTCATCAGCCGAGGCATGCTACTAAGCTGTCACCCTTTTTTGGAGATTGCCTTGCTTCTCCCCTGTCAGAGCCTAGTAGACTCATTGCTACCCCAAGCTCCCCTCACCCTCATTCCCATGGGATGCTCCGTGTCCATCCTAGGGAACAAATTCCATGCTACCCTTTGACTGCCAATGTGCGGAGCCATTTCAGGGCTGCCATGAATTTCTGAATATTTCTACTCAAATGAATGGTCACTTTCTCAAATTCACTCAGGCACGTGTCAGGTACTGAGAAACATCAGCTGATGGACATTCAGGTATACCAAAAAAATAAAAAAATTGAGAGAAGCCACAATAGTGGCTGAAAGGAATATGAACAGGAGGCAAGGGAAAGAGACTGGACACAGGAAGATGTTTATAGAGCTACCAGGGAACATGCCACTGGATTCGGTACCCCAAATATCATAGGACTCACATAACCCACACCTGCCGAAGTTGGGATACACTCTGAAACAGTCATCATACCCTTATAGAACTAAAGAGGCAAAATAACTTTTCCCTCATAGGAAAAGTTAAAAATGGATAAAAGCCATTCATTCAACAGCCTGAAGCAATATAGCTGAGCTTACAGGGGTTTTTTGTGACCTGCTTTGTGCGATCTATGGAAAGGGAATGTAGCAGTTTCCAGTTATCAACCCACCTGGGGATTTCACCATGACAGAACTCTCATTTGAGATTCCTGGACTAACCAGCTGCTGACTTTGCAATTGTTTAAAATTATTTGTTACCTGCTCTTCATTGTTACAATCATGGAAGACTATACGCTTTTAGACAAAAGGTCTTGCGATTCTGCCCTCTATATTAAATGGAGCAGTCTGCTTGACAATAATCTATGCGGCTACGACATACCATCTCCCTAGCATTGTGCCACAGTTGGAAACATTTTCCCCTCTAAGCCACTTAAGTTTTTACATCCCTGCAGAGACTTAGCACTTACTGGCCAGGCTTCACACAGTCCCACTGCACTGACTAGCTCACCCACAGTTGATTCCAATGCCAAAAATAAGTTTAAAATTCCCATTTCCCCAATATATTGTATGCATTTAGTTGCCTGCTTACCTGGAATTTTAAATGTACAACAGACACAGACCTATCAACTTAAGTCGGATGCTTTCCAGTACGTACACTGCTTTAACTAGCCACATCACATAAATTATATTCTCATCAACTCTAAAATTGGAAAAAATAGTCTTCTTACTTTATCAACATTCCCTGATTTGGCAACAATTCCAAGTGAATTTTTCCTCCTTCTTGTGTTCTTAAATAGGCAAATTCTTCCAGCATATCAATATCTGGAGCAATTGTTCAGGTCCAAAAAGGAAAGATTTGAACACAGGAAAAAGTATTACTATGTGTTTTGCAAGTGATCTTCAAAATCCTGTTCCTTGTTATTGTCCTAGTAAATCACTTTTTGTTTCCCCTTTATTAACTGTATGCAAATGGATGGATTTAATTTATCTTTTGATGTAATAAGCTAGTATAGTGTTGGCTGCGGCACATTGACCAGTCTTGCAATAGGAAGGGGACTTTTTACACTTAAAGGTATCCAGCAGTTAACACATGCCATAGTTCCCATGAACAGGTTGTCCCACAAACAGAAGTGTCTGGGCCCCTGGGCCATCCTAAATGTCTATCACCATTCTCCTGAGTCTCTCTCTTTCCTCCTGCTCCATCGCCCCTTCCTTTCCCAACTATTATAAAACTTAAATTCCATTCCATTAGACCTCTACCCCACCTTTTCTAAGATCAGACCCCTCTTCTCTTGGGAAATTCTGAAACTGTTAGCTTCCTGAATGGTTAAGCTGGTCTCATGGCATTTTTGGAAAAAGGATACTTGTAACATAGTTGAAAAAGTTTTCATACTGGAAGTTTCCTTGTAGGCAGATTTTGTTAATTGCTTTCAAGAACAGGTTTTCTCCCCTTGGCCACTCCTGCTGCAGCAACACAATCACGTGACCCAATGCCATATCGTCTCTGTTGTCTGTGAAAGCTCTCAGCTGCAAGGGGGAAAATGCAGAGACACGTAAGAGGAGTTGCTTCCCATTTTGCATGTGAATCTCATTTCCTGAGATTCTGCCAGGCTACAGATTACGACAGTCATATCTATCCACAAAGCACTGGTCTAAGCAGCATGTCAATGTAGACGGCTGGCAGAACAGAACCTACAAGTTCAAGGAACTGTTCAGAATCTCCAAAAATACCATATTTTTTGCTCTATAAGACTCACTTTTTCCCTCCTAAAAAGTATGGGGAAATGTGTGTGCGTCTTATGGAGCGAATGCAGGCTGCGCAGCTATCCCAGAAGTCAGAACAGCAAGAAGGATTGCTGTTTTCGCCGCTTAGTGATCCCTCTTGCTGTTCTGGCTTCTGAGATTCAGATTTTTTTTTCTTGTTTTCCTCCTCCAAAAACTAGGTGCGTCTTGTGGTCTGGTGCATCTTATAAAGCGAAAAATACGGTACTTGTTTTGCTTTTGGAATGAGGCTGAATCAGTCGCAAGCAGACTTTAGAGACTTGTGACACAACACCACCACTTAGCATTCAAAGTAATTTGTGTCATCTCAATAATTCATAGAATTGTAGAGTTGGAAGTTACCCCAAAGTTCATCTAGTCCAAACCCCTGCAAAGCAGGAATCTCAACTAGATCAGACATGAGAGAGCTCTTATTAAAAAGGAGAGTCCACCACCTTCTGAGGGAGCCTGTTCTACTGTCGAACAGCTCCCACTGTCAGAAATTTCTTCCTGATGTTTAGTCAGAATCTCCCTTTCTTGTAAACTGAAACTGTTGGTTTGATTCCTACTCTCTGGAACAGGAGAAAACAAGCTTCCTCCACCCACATTGTGACAGCCTTTTACGATATTTGAAGATTGTTATCAAATCTCCTCTCATCCAGGCTAGGTAAAGGTAAAGGGACCCCTGACCATTAGGTCCAGTCGTGACCGACTCTGGGGTTGTGGCGCTCATCTCGCTTTATTGGACGAGGGAGCCAGCGTACAGCTTCCGGGTCATGTGGCCAGCATGACTAAGCCGCTTCGGGCAAACCAAAGCAGCGCATGGAAACACCGTTTACCTTCCCGCCAGAGCGGTACCTATTTATCTACTTGTACTTTGACGTGCTTTCAAACTGCTAGGTGGGCAGGAGCAGGGACCGAGCAATGGGAGCTCACCCCGTCGCGGGGATTCGAACCGCTGACCTTCTGATTGGCAAGCCCTAGGCTCTGTGGTTTAACCCACAGTGCCACCCGTGTCCCTCATCCAGGCTAAACATAACCAATTCCCTCAACTGTTCCTCATAAGTTTCCAGACTCTTGATCACCTTGTTCACCCTCCTCTGCACACATTCCAGCCTTTCAATATACTTTTTAAATTGTGGTGCCCAGAACTGGGCACAACTGCAGCAACACTGTAAAGTAGACCACTAGTATTATCATGATATTTCAGATGGGGTACTGTGGCTTGCCTTGGACACCTGGTTGGGTTCATGGAGGATACAAGCTTTGAACCGGAGACTCCCTTAAGTCACAGCAGAGCCTCTTAGTCAATATGCTAGTTCATATAAAGCAGTAAAAAAAAAAAATCCTGTTTTTGAGGGAGGAATAATATAACAATTGGGAATGTTAATTTGGAGCAAACATAGTCAGAAAGTTTATTGCCAAATCTTGTAAACTCTTTCAGTGGATATAGGTAACCATTACCCACTGATGGTAAAAATCTTCCCTTCCAATTCTATGATTCTGCTTAACAGGATCATAGAAATGACCAAGTCTATCCACTCCAAAAACCAAGTGGTAACAAGGCATATTTTCCTCACTACAAATGGAATAACAGCTTACCTTAAAACAAGCTAACAGTAACCGTAGGCAATAGGGCATAATTGCTTTACTGGTACATGGCCAGAGCTTCAACTCCGTAGCTAAAGACAAATGACAGATTGATAATTATTACAAAATCTGTGACTTTGCTAAGAACCAAGTCGCAACAGTTAGCCATTAAAAATAATTCGCAATTTGCCAGTGCCACCTCTTCTTCCCAACTCAATAACATCTGTAACAAGAACAGAGATCCAAATCATCACAATTTAACCCAGTGACAGATTGATTGATTGATTGATTGATTGATTGATTGGAGGGGGAAGGGGGACCTCAGGGGAAAGTATTTATGCTTTTTTGAAAAGGTGTATTTTTAGCAGTTACTACAGACTTTTTCTGAACAGACTTAGGGGCTAGATCACTAGGATTTTTAATTCAGAGTTTTCTTGTCTGCTATTCAGAGATCAAGTAATCCAGTACCTTTCCTGAATTTGGACTTCACTGTAGGCTGCTCTTCCGGAAGCTTAACCCCTTCTTGTATGGGAAGCACCATGTAGCACATCAGGTCAAGTACCTTTTCACAGGTCAACTACAAGAAAAAAGATCAACGATTTTAGAAGCGAACCCACACAAGCCAGCAGATAAGCCACAATAATTAGACAGTTAAGATTGTCACTATCTTGTTAAGGGGTTGATTCAGGCTGCCTGTAGAAGCCAATGGTCCTTCTTGATTTCTGCAAACAGAATTGGTGTGAAAAAGCATAGCCCATCTTGAGCAGGAGGCTCCCCAGTTTTGCTTGCAACATCCAAGCAATGATACAGAAGTTATAGGGGTAGCACCATCCCTTTTCTGAGCCAATGGGAGGAAAGACTACAAGAGTTTTGGTTGGCATCCCCAGCCCAGTTGAGAATCTTTCTGAGACCTGCACTCTGTCCCATAAATCCCACTCTTTGCAGCAGGTCAACAGCAAGAAAGGGAAGAGGCGGGCTAGGTTAAGGAGGAGCACAGAGACTTACACGGTATTCTCCAAGGGCAAAGTGACAGGTTGCAAGCTGGATTAGGGATCGCTGGTTCTCTAGGGATCCTTGCCCCAGGATCTGCTGCGGAGAGTGAGATCCCTGCAGAGCCGATAAGTGATGCAAGCTGGCAATTGCTTTTTTATATTGACCCTTTCCAGAGACAGAAACAAAAGACGGATCACTCTAATTTGACCATTTTCAGAAATCAGGGGTCTTTAGGCAACAAAATACTACACTTTCTATAAAGCTAAGTTTAAAAAACACCACGCTTAATATTAAGAACAGAGACAAGACTACTACTACTACTACTACTACTACTATTTACATGTGCGCTCTCAGTTACAGCAGCTTCTTAAGGAGGGTGAGCATTATTACACCCATTTTGCAGAAGAAGAGCTGAAGGCTGAGAGAGCACAGCTTGCCTAAGAGCGCCTGGTGAATTCATGAAAGAGGTGAGATTCTCGATTCATGGCTCTTTGCTGCTAGTTACACCAGCACTATATTTACTGTATTTCTACAACACTATCGGAGGGTTCAGAACACTTAAAGGACATTGCCTCAGCAATGCTCAGAGCAGCCCAACTTTTGATGGCTACTGCTGGGGACAGGGCTGAGTACTGATGACACCCAAGCAGGAACCCTGAAGTCCAAACCTTGTTTGCTTGAGCACAGGTACGCAGAGTTGAGCTTCATGTGCTCCCACTGACAGCAGCTTTGAGAGGCAATATGCAGCCATTGTTTGTTTAGGCTGAGTTCCTACAGAAAAGAATTCTTGGCTAAGCATTACAGTAAAACGGAAGGAATCTGCCGCTTTTACCTGATAGATGATCATATCTGTGAGGAAAATCCGCAGCCAGAGCCAAGTATCGGTCTTCCACGACACACAGATTCTTGTGAATTCTGCAAAATGAAATGGATTACAGTGGTACCTCGGGTTATGAACTTAATTCGTTCTGGAGGTCCGTTCTTAACCTGAAACTTTTCTTAACCTGAGGTACCACTTTAGCTAATGGGGCCTCCCGCTGCCGCCGCGCAATTTCTGTTCTCATCCTGAAGCAAAGTTCTTAACCCGAGGTACTATTTCTGGGTTAGTGGAGTCTGTAACCTGAAGCGTCTGTAACCTGAAGCATCTGTAACTCGAGGTACCACTGTACAGGCAAATATATCAGGGCAATTGCTTGCTTTAGCTCTCACTGCAAGCCTTCAGGTAAAGACAGCGCAGAAATACACTGGCCTGAGCTTGGTAGTGAACACTCTTCAGACCTTGTTCTCAGGCCTAGACCCAAACTGTGCTGCTAGACAACCTGGTTCTTTTAGAATAGAGATGGAGGAACCTCTTGAAGCCCAAGAACTATATTTCCTTCTGGAAAGCCTTCAGGAGGGTGGAGGGAGGGTGGTTCAGATGTCAGTGGTGGGGGCCCTGGTCAGAGGCAAAAGAGGGTCAAGCAACGAGCGAGTCGAATACACTTTTAAGCCAGTCAAAAACACTCAAGGAGGGTGCAAAGCAGGGTTGGGGAGAGTAGTTTGGGAGGGCGTGTGGTCTTGGGAGAGCTTCAAAGGTCAAATAAAGGCCCAGGGGGCTGCATCTGGTTCCTGGACCTGCTGTAGGAAGTCAAAATTATAGATGTGTATACTTGGGGGGAACCATATAAATAAAGTTTGGGAGCCCCTGCTCTAAAAAGGGGTCAACCACTCCCCATGTCAACAGTTCATTTGGGATCACCAGGCTGGCAAATGAAGAACCATTTGCTTCTACCAAGGCTTTCTGTGAGTCACAGTAGAGCAAAGACTCAAAAGACACTTGTCAGTTCCCGGCCAAAAGGCACAAGACCTGAATGGAACATGATGTAACTGTCAAGTTCCAGAAGCATATCTATATATCTATATACCTATATACATATATACATATACAGTGGTGCCTCGCAAGACGAAATTAATTCGTTCCGCAAGTTTTTTCGTCTAGCGAATTTTTCGTCTTGCGAAGCACGGTGTCAGAAGTTTTGGAAAAGCTTCAAAAATCACCAAAAACCTCAAAAAAGGCTACCACACCGCATTCTATGAGTTGCTCCTCGAAGTCAAGTCGCAACTGTATTAACGGTGTTAAGAAAAAGGAAACAAACTTGAAAAAAACGCAAGACGTTTTCGGCTTGCGGAGCAAGCCCATAGGGAAATTCGTCTTGCGAAGCAGCTCAAAAACCGCAAAACCCTTTCGTCTAGCGAGTTTTTCGTCTTGCGAGGCATTCGTCTTGCGGGGCACCACTGTATATCTATATATCTCTATCTCTATCTATATATAAAGGTAAAGGGACCCCTGACCATTAGGTCCAGTCGTGACTGACTCTGGGGTTGCAGCGCTCATCTCGCTTTATTGGCCGAGGGAGCCGGCGTACAGCTTCCGGGTCATGTGGCCAGCATGACTAAGCCGCTTCTGGCGAATCAAAGCAGTGCAAGGAAACACCGTTTGCCTTCCCTCTGGAGCAGTACCTATTTATCTACTTGCAGGGACCGAGCAACGGGAGCTCATCCCGTCGCGGGGATTCGAACCGCCGACCTTCTGATCAGCAAGTCCTAGGCTCTGTGGTTTAACCCACAGCGCCACCCGCGTCCATATATATCTAGATCTAGATCTATATATATATATATGTGTGTGTGTGTATTTCCCCATACATACCAAAGCAGCATAAAGCTTGTCAGCACACCATCATACGTACCTTTATCCAAAGATTCAAGAGAATGGAGAAGTTCCCAGCTCTCCCTAGCCAGCCTAAAGCTTTCTTGTACTTCAATGGCGTTTGGAAGGTCTGCTGCATTTACTGTAATGTGCCTGCTTCTCCCCTTCCCAGAAGGATCCTCGTCATCAGAGCTCTGGTCAAAAGCCAATGCAAAATAAACTGTTTTAGCTTGTAAGGTGACTTGATGTTATACCGTAATAGTACTATAAAAGAAGTAATTACAGCAATAAATGATATGCAATGTAAATAAGAACTTAAATGACTCAAAGATGACGAGCACTGGTAGAGGGGGATCAAATGGGTGTGGTACTTCATCCTTTTTTTCTTTCTTACCTTTCCCTTTACTCTCTTTGGTTTTGGGGGTTAAGTGTGTGTACTTTATTGTTGTTTGTTTGTAAATATGCTTAAGTAAAACATTTTTTAAAATTTAAAAAAACAACAACTGAGCAATAGGCTAACATAAATGTTGTATTTGAGTTAACCGTGTAAAAAACTGGCAGTCCATAGCGTATGTTCGTAGAACATTAGTTAGTCCCAGATTCCTGGTAGCAAACTTTTGAAAAAGTTGGCAATGCTTTTTTAAAAAAAGCCAAAATGACTTTGCAGGCAGGATAGTAAAAATACACTTATTTCCTGCCACTTCTAAAGTAACCCAATACACTTATTTAGGTATTCCAGAATCAAAAAGTGTTTGTTCCAAGAAAACTGTCAAAAGTGCTTAAATATTCACTCAAACCAACAATAACCTGCCTTAGCTTCTGTGTCATGTGAGCTCTGCAATATCACATATTGCATTCATTTACTGCTTAACTTCCCTGCACCCCAAAATTCATTATGTTATTATGTTTACATCCTTGTAATTTTGTTTTTGCATTTTTTCTGTTTTGTATTGTTTGTTCGTTTTAGTCGATGCTTGTTTGTGTGATGTGTAAGTATTTAAAAAAAAGATACATGCAAATTCCAAAAAGAATAATTGTGAACAAACCCACATCCTAAAACCCTATGCCAAATTACATCCCATTTATGCCAATAATGAAACACGTTACCATGGTTTTCTCTCTCCCTTCGGCAAGCTTCCTCTTTTTGTGCACATGTTTGCTCCGTTCAATGTCTGTATCGCCATAAACATTGGAAACATCCTCCACCAAAACCAGTGGAACTTGGTTTGGGGCATTTGGTCCTATGTTTAAAATGAAACACACCACTTAAGCACAGTTGCAACTGAGAGACTGCCAGTGGAATCTGCTTCTAGCTACCAGAAGATTCACTTCAGCAGTACGGTGACAGCATCTAGTTGTACTATAAGCAACTTATTAAGCGTATACTTCACAATACCACGCAAAAGTAAAATAATAATTTTATGGAGAAATCAACACCCATGCCAAATCCTCCTAAAAGTAATTAGGTATTTTGACACGAGGTCATACCCACAATTTATTTCTGAGCCCGTGAATCCTTGGCCAGCAATTTAAGGGCTAAATCTCTCAATCACATCTATAAAACTGAGATAACAAGGGAGGTTCATCATCAATATATAAAGCCCACAAATATTATGCCAATCGTGGTACACTGAGCAAATCACAAACTCCTGGGGCTACTGTAGGAAGATCTAAAGCATGGGTAGGCAAACTAAGGCCCGGGGGCCGGATCCGGCCCAATCGCCTTCTCAATCTGACCCGCGGACGGTCCAGGAATCAGCGTGTTTTTACATGAGCAGAATGTGTCCTTTTATTTAAAATACCGTATTTTTCGCTCTATTGGACGCACCGGACCACAGGACGCACCTAGTTTTTACAGGGGAAAATCAAGGAAAAAAATATTATCCCTCCCCCCCAGCCCCAAAGAGCAACGGACAGGCTGTGTGCAGCCTGTCTGCTTCTCCCAGAGCTTCTCGGGGCTGCGGGGGAAGCCCGGGTTCTCCCACCAGCCCCAAAGAGCAAAGAAGCCAAGACAGCGCACGGGATCCATAGCCGCGCAACCTCTCCAGCCAGGAGCTAAACCTCTCCAGCGCGGCTAAAGAAGACAAGGCAGTGAGCGCGATCCATCCCACTCACTGCCCTGGCTTCCTCTTTAGCCTTGCGCAGCATCTTTAGTCTTGCGCAACGGGATGGATTGCGCCCGCTGTCCACCGGGGGTGGACTAGATGACTCCTGGGGTTCCCTTCCAACCCTGCAATTCTATGACCTCGGAAGGTGTTTGGGGTCTCCACCACTGGAGGCTTTTAAGCAGCGGTTGGGGGACCATCTGTCTGGCGTTCTTTAGCTGTGATTCCTACATTGTGAGGGGGCTGGGCTAGATGACCCTCGGGTGGCCCTCCCAACTCTATACAGTCCTACAGTTCTGCAGCAGGAGATCCACAGCCACTTAGAATCATAGAATCATAGAGTTGGAATAGACCACAAGGGCCATCGAGTCCAATCCCCTGCCAAGCAGGAAACACCATCAGAGCACTTCACACAATGCCCACACCATCAGAGCACTTCACACAATGCCCACCATCAGACCACTTCACACAATGCCCACTCCCAATTTTCATCTGAGAGACATGTGGCTTCAGTGTCTAGGCAGGTACCCCCCTACCTGCCACACTTCCCCCACCCCACTTAAGCTAAGGGAATTCCTGCCCAGAGAAGCTCCCAGGTGAGGCAAGGGTTAAGATCTACCTCTGGTAGAGGCACGCAAGGCTAAAGAGGAAGCCAGGGCAGTGGGATGGATCTCGCTCCCTGCCCTGGCTTCCTCTTTAGCCTTGCGAAGCCTCCTCCCCCCCCCCCCCGCTGGAGAGGCAGGCAAGTCTAAAGAGGAAGCCAGGGCAGCGAACGGGATGGATCGCGTTCCCTGCCCTGGCTTCCTCTTTAGCCTTGCAAAGCCTCCTCCCCCCCCCCCCAGAGGCGCACAAGTCTAAAGAGGAAGCCAAGGCAGCAAACGGGATGGATCGCGTTCCCTGTCCTGGCTTCCTCTTTAGCCTTGCGAAGCCTCCTCCCCCCCCCCCCCCGAGGCGCACAAGTCTAAAGAGGAAGCCAAGGCAGCGAACGGGATGGATCGCGTTCCCTGTCCTGGCTTCCTCTTTAGCCTTGCGAAGCCTCCTCCTCCCCCCCCCCCGAGGCGCACAAGTCTAAAGAGGAAGCCAAGGCAGCGAATGGGATGGATCACGTTCCCTGTCCTGACTTCCTCTTTAGCCTTGCGAAGCCCCCCCCCCCCCAGGCGCGCAAGTCCAAAGAGGAAGCCAAGGCAGCGAACGGGATGGATCGCGTTCCCTGTCCTGGCTTCCTCTTTAGCCTTGCGAAGCCTCCTCCCCCCCCCCCGAGGCGCACAAGTCTAAAGAGGAAGCCAAGGCAGCGAACGGGATGGATCGCGTTCCCTGTCCTGGCTTCCTCTTTAGCCTTGCGAAGCCTCCTCCCCCCCCCAGAGGCGCACAAGTCTAAAGAGGAAGCCAAGGCAGCGAACGGGATGGATCGCGTTCCCTGTCCTGGCTTCCTCTTTAGCCTTGCGAAGCCTCCTCCCACCCCCCCAGGCGCGCAAGTCTAAAGAGGAAGCCAAGGCAGCGAACGGGATGGATCGCGCTCGCTGCCCTGGCTTCCTCTTTAGCCTTGCGAAGCCTCCTCCCCCCCCCCCCCAGGCGCGCAAGTCTAAAGAGGAAGCCAAGGCAGCGAACGGGATGGATCGCGCTCGCTGCCCTGGCTTCCTCTTTAGCCTTGCGAAGCCTCCCCCCCCCCCAGAGGCGTGCAAGTCTAAAGAGGAAGCCAAGGCAGCGAACGGGATGGATCACGCTCGCTGCCCTGGCTTCCTCTTTAGCCTTGCACAGCCCCCCGCGGCTGGAGGGGTGCACAAGGCTAAAGAGGAAGCCAGGGCAGCAAACGGGATGGATCGCGCTCCCTGCCCTGGCTTCCTCTTTAGCCTTGCGAAGCCTCCCCCCGGCTGGAGAGGTTGTGCAAGGCTTTTCTAGAGGAGGGAGAAGGGACTGACTGGCGGTGTCAGTCCCTTCTCCCTCTCGGGGAAAAGCCCGCAAGAGCCGCGCGACGCTTGTGTGGGGCTCTTGAGGGCTTTTCCTGCCTGCCTCCCCCCTGCATTCGCTCCATAGGACGCACAGACTTTCCCCCTTAGTTTTTAAGACGGGAAAAGTGCGTCCTATGGTGCGAAAAATACGGTACATCTCTGGGTTATTTGTGGGGCATAGGAATTCGTTCATTTTTTCCCCCTTCAAGATACAGTCCGGCCCCCCACAAGGTCTGAGGGACAATGGACCGGCCCCCTGCTGAAAAAGTTTGCTGACCCCTGATCTAAAGGGGCCCTCTTAACTAAAGCAAAGAGGAATGAGCCAGGACTCCCCTCCCCCAATCTGTTGCGGTCCTGATGAAAATCCCTCCTAAGTAATGCTATTGGCCCCCAAAACAATTTCTATTGTCGCCTAGCACAGATGGATTCTAATGATGAGTTTAGTGTCACATCGAGTTTGGCCTTCAGACAAATCACATCACATGCACACAGGGCTATTTGTTCTACGGTCTTCCTCATGTTTCCCCTCAAGTCTGCGCTTGCTCACCACCCAAAACAGCAACACTCCATTGCTAGGGGAATATTCTACTCTTCCCCACAGCCAGTGCATTCATTATTATTGTGGGCGCCGTGTGGCATGCACATCTGCACGGGCTCTTGTCAAGATGCTTGTTCATTTCTGACTTTTTCATTGAGGAGCCCCTGATATACAGTGGTACCTCGGGTTACATACGCTTCAGGTTACACATGCTTCAGGTTACAGACTCCGCTAACCCAGAAATAGTACCTTGGGTTAAGAACTTTGCTTCAGGATGAGAACAGACATTGTGCAGCAGCGGCACAGTGGCAGCAGGAGGCCCCATCAGCTAAAGTGGTGTTTCAGGTTAAGAACAGTTTCAGGTTAAGAATGGACCTTCAGAACGAATTAAGTTCTTAACCAGAGGTACCACTGTACCTTCAAAGAATCCCAGGATTCTTGGTTTAAACGAAATAAAAACCTACAACCAAACGGGTTCATCTATGGGCTGGGCTAACCTATGGGCTTCCAGATGTTTTGGACTACAAATCCCATTATCCTTGACCATTGGCCATGTCAGTTGGGGGTCCAAATGGGAACCAAAGAGTCCAACATCATCTGGAGGGCTGCAGGTGAACCTACCCCTGCTCTTAACGAAGTACTTGTCCATGAACTAACCTTGGAAGAGAGAAGGTTGGATGCTGCTGACATACAGGAATGCGTTCTTGAAGAAGACCAGCATTGTGGAATAGACCACTTGGGTCTTGTATTTTGCATGAGATTCGTTATCATAGTTACTGATATATCTGCAGACATCTTTCATTTTGAGCAATGTGTCACCAAAGCTTCTGAAGAAGACACAAGCATACAAAGTTAATAGGCTTTCTAATCTGGTAGTCTTAATATGCTATCTTTTTAATGTGTTCTCTGAAAGAAAGTGTGCCCTCCCCTCCTGCAGCCAGCTGCACCCTTCAACAAGCATTGTGGGTGGTCAAGGGCACTCTTGAACAAGATGGGACAGGACACTGGAAGAAATCACCCAAACTCGCACAGATATCTGTTGTACTCGCATGTCCCAGTCCCTATTTTTCAGGACTCATGCTCTTTGGAGAGACTTTTCAGGTGACTGCAAGGAGAAAAGGAAACTTCCCATCTCTGAACTTATTTTAGAATTCAAGCCATTCACCTTCAAGCCTGAAATCCTAGACACCCTTACATGCCATTAAGTGCTATTAAACGCAATGGGACTTGCTTCTGATTAAATGTAAAAGTAATCATAATAATAATAATACTGTAATAACAACAACAACAAACCTTCTTGCCATGTCCATCTGCCATTCACACCTTACTCCCACTATGGACAGTATCTTGAACACCCTTTCCCAAGGATCCGTAATTTGAGAAGATTTCTCAGTTAAGCCCTCTATTACGTATTTCTGAGAGCTTCGTTTACTGGGGGACACAAGATCAGATGTATCCTGTGTACCTAGAAACCAACAGAAGCATACCTTAGTTCATCACCAAAAATCAGTCCAACAGTCTTAAGATCCTGCAGTCCATGCCTCTTACACTGTTTATATGCATGTGTGTGTACGTACACACCCAACCATACGCAAACACACACATATATCATAGTCCAAACTTGAATAAAAGGACAAATCTCAAATACAGAGGAGAAAACTGATCCTGGATCCTGCACAAACTGCTCATATCTACCTTCAAAATCCTTCATGGACTGGTTCCCCTCTAATGCACTGCTGGACTGCACAAAGTCTGGTATTATCCATTTGTGTGGGATTAGGTGACAAGTACTTTTAAGGAGTGGGACGGGGGTGGCGCTGTGGGTAAAACTTCAGCGCCTAGGACTTGCCGATCGCCAGGTCGGCAGTTCGAATCCCCGCAGCGGGGTGCGCTCCCGTTGCTTGGTCACAGCGCCTGCCAACCTAGCAGTTCGAAAGCACGTCAAAGTGCAAGTAGATAAATAGGTACCGCTCCAGCGGGAAGGTAAACGGCGTTTCCGTGTGCTGCGCTGGTTCACCAGATGCAGCTTGTCACGCTGGCCACGTGACCCGGAAGTGTCCTCGGGCAGCGCTGGGCCCCAGCCTCTTAAGTGAGATGGGCACACAACCCTAGAGTCGGACACGACTGGCCTGTACGGGCAGGGGTACCTTTACCTTTTTACTTTTAAGGATGTGAAGATTCAAACAAGTTTTCTTATTTCTTGTTAGAATCATGGGCTGTGGTTCTAAGAAAGCAGGTGGCAGTTAAAATTTCCCATGGCATCTATTCAAAAGTAAAATCCTAAAATACAAGCAAAATCTGATTCGAACAAATATTCTAGAAATGGAACCCATGGCATTTTTTAATTTTTTGGTCTTAAACCAAGCTACCTTCAAGTCAATTAGCTCAGCCTTCTTTAATATTTTGGGGGAGGTGTGGGGAGGAAATAGAGACCGCTACAGCCAGACACAGATGAGCTCTGCAGCAATTCACAGTCCAAACCCCACTCCCTCACAAAATCCCACATACTGTTTTGACATGCAGTAACCTCCATTCCTAAGTTTGCTAGTGCATTTGGCTCCAGTGCTTTTACCTTGGTATTGATTTTCAGTCTGCGCAGATCTCGTCACATAATTAATATAAAACTCTGCTGCTTTATTCAGATACTTATATAACAGGTTGGCCGGAAGACGCACATCAGGGTTGTTAATTATTAGGGGAAGGACATCACAGACTAAAAAGGACCCAAAAACAGTATTTTAGGATTTCCAGTTGTCCTGACAATGCAATTTAACCAAGCAAAGTGAGTGACAAGCTGCTTTGAGACTCCTCTAAAAGAAGGCCCTGCTAACAACAGGTTAAACCAATAGCTTATTAAATTAGGCAATAGATTTCAAAGATACACGTCATCTTCTAAAAGCAGGTATGGGGAACCTGTGGCCCTCCAATTGTCACTGAACTTCACAACTTCCATCATTTGCAGCCAGCATGCCCAGTGGTCAAGCATGACGGAGGCAGCAGTCCAACAAATAAACATTTCTCCCTAGTTGTTTTTATTTTAGAGATGAAAACTATTACTGTGGTAAGCACTCCACTGAAAACCATTCAAAAAAGTCATCTCCCTAATAAATCAATGAAATACGCCCCCCCAAATGGGAGTAGGCAACAGGTTCTCCATCCCTACACCAGAAGAAACTCTACTGAAGTACTTTATATAAGGTTCTGCCATGCAATTAAACCTATTACCATATTTTTCGCTCCACAGGGTGCACCGGACCACAGGGCGCACCTAGTTTTAAGGGGGGGGGGAATAAAGAAAAAAAATTGCCCAAAGAGCAAAGAAGCCAAGACAGTGAGCGGGATCCATCCCGCTGGCTGTCTTGGCTTCCTCTTTAGCCACGCACAACCTCTCCAGCTGGGAGAGGTTGCGCGTGCCTTCGTTTTTAGCCGCGGGGCTGCGGCGGGGGAAGCCCGAGCTTCCCCCGACCCCAGCCCCCAAAACAAGTCCAGGAGTGGCGGCAAGATTGCGCGAAACCTCGCCGCCGCTCCCGGGGCTTGCGGGGCTGGGGGAAGCCCCAGCTTCCCCCGACCCCAGCCCCCAGAACAGGCTGCTATCCGCAAGCCTTCGGAGCCCGGCGGGAACTCCCACCGCACTCAGAAGGCTTGCAGATAGCTGCCTGAAGCCCGGGGAGCGCAGCGGGAGTTGGCGCTGTGCTCCCTAGGCTGCAGGCTGCTCCAAGGCTTGCGGATAGCTGCCTGGAGAGCGAGAGGGGTCAGTGCGCACCGACCCCTCTCGCTCTCCAGGCTTCAGCGAAAGCCTGCATTCGCTCCATAGGACGCACACACATTTCCCCTTCATTTTTGGAGGGGGAAAAGTGCATCCTATTGAGCAAAAAATACGGTACATTATTAACACCTCTATGGAACCTAAATCAACAGTGGAGGCTTGACAGGCCTGACTTTTGAGAGGAGCTTTTACCTCTTGGTGCATTTTCAAACTCCAGAAAATCCCTTACAATTACAATGCTGTAGTTTCTCCCCATCCCCAAGAAATAATGTTTATGCCAGCTTGTGGGGCAGCAAGGGACAGTTGCAGGCCTACTGTAGATTTGTCCCCTTTTATTGGATATTGGATCTCAGAGCCACAGTATGAACCAGAATACAACTTTTCTATTATACAGGTCGCTCACAACATTTGACTTGTGAGCATTAAACTTTATGCACTTGGCAGGCACCCAGAAAAAAGGCTTTGGCAATCCCACCTGACATTGGACCCAATGTGTTTTGATTATATGGGATTTTGGCTATATTGCACTATCCCCAGGACATAACCTCCTCATAAGTTTAATCTCGCTTGCACATTTAATGTTGCAAAAAGAGTAACGCAAGTCAGGTGGAGTCAGATAAAGCTCAAAGTTTTTTTTCCAACAAGGATAATCTCCCAAGGATTTATCCAGTTTTTTGTTCTTAATATACATGGGTTATGATGAGCAAGACAGCAAAAATATCCATTTATTAAAAATAGCGTCAAGTCCTGTCATTTAAGTACTATTTTACTTACCAAATAATTTTCTAAAACAATTGACAGGTGATTCTTGGTCTTCAATATTTTCTGCTTCTAATAATGTTTCCCCAAGGCCCACCTTTGAAAAGTTTAAATAAAATTTAAAATCTATTAGTTCAAGATTTTGTTCCCCAGAACTATATTGAACAATGAAAAGTAATTGCTTCCTGCCTTACCTCTTCCTGAACAATTTACAGTTTACAGTTTACAATTTACAATTTACAGTTTACACCTGCACTATTTTATTAGCAGCAGTACAAAGCTGAGAAACAGGGGGGGGGGTTTAAAACTCAAAATATTCATAAATCAACAAGTTTTGTACTTCTGAGCGTCTTAAATTAGCATTGGAAAAATTGTTCTTCTACACCCACTGACTGCTTTGCTATTCTGATTAATTTTAGCACAAAGATCACACAGTCCTCCAAAGAATGTCCTGCCACTTTTTTTTTTATTTCTACCAATCTGAAGTCAGGTATGAGAACAAAGAAGAACAAAAAAGTATTTGAAATACGAAGAAACACTACTCTCTTACCCCATGTTGAACTACAGTCTCAGGGAAACGTCGCAAAAGAAGAAGCAACATTTCTGCCCGTTCCAACGTATTAAAGCACTGCTCTGTGGCTTTCAGTAACATTTCACACTGAACTCGACCTGGAAGGGTTTCAAATAAACCTGTAGGAGGGAAGATAATAGTAATAATAATAAAAATATAATTTTATTTATATCTCGCCCTCCCCAGACGAAGCCGGGCTCAGAGCAGCTAACAACAGTAAAATGATACAACATTCTAAAATCAGTTCATTATAAAATCAGTTCAAATCAGATTAATGGCAACCATTGGGCTAGAGTTCTGTGAGGATTGCCAAAGGAGGGGGTCAGGCTGTGCCCTGGCCAAAGGCCTGGTGGAACAGCTCTGTCTTGCAGGCCCTGCAATGAAGCAAACAATCTGGGGTATGGCTAAGAAGAGAGAATTTAAAATAATAAAAAAGGTTTGAGTGGAAACTAGAAGCCAAGTAATTTGTTGGCTGGGAGAATTTGGAGAAAAGCTACTGGAGGAACGTTCCTCAAGAGCCTTCATATACATTGCAGCACTGATCATCATCAAGTCAACTGTTTTGCAAGGCATTCAGTGGAAGAAAGGCATACCTCTTAAAAACTGAGTTTGCTTGTCCTGCGAATCGTTCCTTAAGGCTGCTGTAATGACACTAATCTCCCGCCACACCACTGGTTGGTCTGGGAAATTAACAAACCTGAAATAAAGAATGGAAAAAAGTTTGGAATTATTTATATTTGTAATCAATCAAGAACAGAAATTTTACTAGGAAAGCCACACTACTTAAAATGAAAATGTTTCTTGTTTCCTCTAGGAACTAAAGCAGGTCTCCTCTTTTCTGAATCTAACAAATGGCAGGTAAATGCTTCCAGGAAGACCAAAGACAGGGTAATATCTCTCAAATGTGGTACACTAGCTTTGAAGCTAGAGGTTCTTTTTAGCTACTGTAGCTATAGACCTATGTGCTTCTATGACTATATCTAAACCTTTTTATACCTACCACCACTTACTGGGGCAGCAGATTCCATGTGAACAAGTACTCTTTTTTGCCCATCCTGATCAGTTTCACTGGGTGACCACAAGTTTCAGTACAGATTAAGAAAATCTATCCACTTCTGTCACACCATACATAATTTTATCAACCCCCAACTGAGGTTGTTTATTTTCTGTAACTTTCCCTATCAGGCCTTATAACTGGTGATTCTCAAACTTGGCTCCCCAGATGCTGTTGGACTACAATTCCCACCATCCCTAGCTAGCAGGACCAGTGGTCAGGGACTGATGGGAGTTGTAGTCCAACAACAGCTGGAGACCCAGCTTTGAGAAACACTGCCATAAAGCAGTACAATTTTAAGTAGAGTGGTTTACAGACAATTAGAAAAAAAAATTGGAAAGCATCTTACATGTCATAAAGCAATCTGCCTGCTGATGCTGTACGTTCTGCATTCCGTTCAATAGTGTACATCTCATACTGAAAAAACAAGGGCAGAAGATGAGCCATACAGAACACCTTCCATCAAACTTCTCAATATCACATCTTTCTACCTTACCACAGTAAAAAATGAGGAGGGCAGAAACATCCATGCACATGCACTCTCTCTCACACACACATGCGTTTTTTAAAAGGCAGGCAGAGACACAGGCAGAAAAAAACCCTTTTCCTATTTGTTTGGGATCTCCATTTAGAACTCTGAGAGGTATGAAAGCAAAGTGCCTGTGCATTTAATGTAGAGTAGAGAGTAATTTAATGTAGAGATCGGAGAGTAGGGGTTGAAATGTAAGTTGATGGGAGTATTGCATCTAAATCTATCTTTACCAAAATGTGAAGTGTGTTTTGTTTGGAGCATGTTTACACCGCTGCCTATTCTCAACATTGCAGTGTGATAATTTCAGGCAATTTAGAGCATTGGGCACTAGAACATAAACCAGATGAATTCACTTGAGGTATGTGTATATCCTATTATAGTACTGTTCTACTTCCTACACTTTTGCAGTGGGGTATATTTAATAAGGTTACCAGAACGTCCCCGGATTTACAAATCAGTCCCCTGACAAAATCCATCTATTTAGTAGGAAGTTGAAAAGTGTCCCCAGATTCATTGAAAAAAAAATCTGGTAACGCTAGTATATTAGGATCAACGAAAACATAAAGAAGCGAACAAGCATTCCAATCCATCAAAAACCTTTACCTGATGAAAGCCTTAAAACAAAGACAGCCCTTTGGTTAGTTAAAACAATCTATGGCCTTTTAGAAGAGACTGGAGTGTTTCTAATGTATTTTTAATGTATTTTTAATCTTTGTTGGAAGCTGCCCAGAGTGGCTGGGGAAACCCAGCCAGATGGGTGGGGTACAAATAATAAATTATTATTATTAAATTATTATTCTAATGTATTTCTTTCCCAACCCATGGTTTTAAGGTATCTACGTGGCAGGGGAGGGGGGAGGTTGCTTGGCTATGAGCCACTCTGGGCTGCCCAGGGCAGAATAAAGCAGTGAACAAATTCAAATAATAATAAGAATAATAATTTATTATTTGTTCCCCAGCCACTCTGGGCGGCTTCCACAAAGACCAAAAATACACTAAGGTGTCACACATTAAAAATTTCCCTGAAAAGGGCTGCCTTAAGATGTCTTCTAAATGTCAGGTAGTTGTTTATCTCTTTGACATCTGATGGGAGGGTGTTCCACAGGGCGGGTGCCACTACCGAGAAGGCCCTCTGCCTGGTTCCCTGTAACCTCACTTTTCACAGTGAGAGAACTGCCAGAAGGCCCTCAGAGCTGGACCTCAGCGTCCGGGCAGAACGATGGAGGTGGAGGTGCTCCTTCAGGTATACTGGGCCGAGGCCGTTTAGGGCTTTAAAGGTCAACACCAAGACTTTGAATTGTGCTCAGAAATGTACTGGGAGCCAATGTAGGTCTTTCAAGACTGGTGTTATGTGGTCTTGGCGGCCGCTCCCAGTCACCAGTCTAGCTGCCGCATTCTGGATTAGTTGTAGTTTCCGGGTCACCTTCAAAGGTAGCCCCACATAGAGCGCATTCCAGTAGTCCAAGCGGGAGATAACCAGAGCATGCACCACTCTGGCGAGACAGTCCACGGGCAGGTTGGGTCTCAGCCTGCGTACCAGGTGGAGCTGGTAGACAGCCGGTCTGGACACAGAATTGACCTGCGCCTCCATGGACAGCTGTGAGTCCAGAATGACTCCCAGGTTGCACACCTGGTCCTTCAGGGGCACAGTTGCCCCATTCAGGACCAGGGAGTCCCCCACACCTGCCTGCCCCCTGTCACCCGAAAACAGTACTTCTGTCTTGTCAGGATTCAACCTCAATCCGTTAGCCGCCATCCATCCTCCAACCACCTCCAGGCACGATAACTGCTATTGGCTTCTGCTATTGAGGGTGGCAAATAGAAGGGGAAGAAATGGAGGCAGTGAGAGATTTTACTTTCCTTTCTTGGGCTCCATGATCACTGTAGATGGTGACAGCAGCCACGAAATTAAAAGACGCCTGCTTCTTGGGAGAAAAGCAATGACAAACCTAGACAGCATCTTAAAAAGCAGAGACATCACCTTGCCAACAAAGGTCCGTATTGTTAAAGCCATGGTTTTCCCAGTAGTGATGTGTGGAAGTGAGAGCTGGACCATAAAGAAGGTTGATTGCCGAAGAATTGATGCTTTTGAATTATGGTGCTGGAGGAGACTCTGGAGAGTCCCATGGACTGCAAGAAGATCAAACCTCTCCATTCTGAAGGAAATCAGCCCTGTTTGCTCACTGGAAGGACAGATCCTGAAGCTGAGGCTCCAATACTTTGGCCACCTCATGAGAAGAGAAGACTCCCCGGAAAAGACCCTGATGTTGGGAAAGATGGAGGGCACAAGGAGAAGGGGACGACAGAGGACGAGATGGTGGGACAGTGTTCTCAAAGCTGCCAGCATGAGTTTGACCAAACTGCGGGAGGCAGTGGAAGACAGGAGTGCCTGGCGTGCTCTGGTCCAGGGGGTCACGAAGAGTCGGACACGACTAAACGACTAAACAACAACAACATGGGATCCTCAGTAATCCAGGAAAGCCTTGGCTTCTGCTATTGAGGGTGGGCGCTCTTGCTACCCAACGACTCGCATGGCAGAAGCCTGGATTTCTCCACAGCCTCCCAAGAGCAGCTTTCCCATCTTTAAACAAGCAGGCAAATAAAAAAAAAGTAGGGAAAAGAAAACATGGGAAGTCGGAAGCGCTGTCCCCAAATAAGTAAAGGAACCGGGCGTGCTAAGCGTTCCTATCTCTATGGAGCTGAGCACGCAGGACAGCAGCAAAAAAGGGGAGCGGGGCCTGGGGCGCGCAAAGCATTGTGGGAAAAAGGAGCCGTTAAAGGGAGGCCACACGGAGCCTGGCGCGCCCTCACCGACCTGGATGTTGAAGTCGGCGGGGTAGAGGCTCCGCGCGGTGATAAGCCAGGCCTTGGCCGCCCACAGGTCCCCCTGGACCAGCTCCCGCGCCCGCTTCACCAGGAACTCGCAGTCCCCCTGCGCCGACATCTTGGCCGTTGCCGGGAGTCGCGTTCCCTCACGACCCGCACATGCGCACACGCGCCTCGCGACGCCATCTTTCTAGGGCCGGTGACGTAGAGGAGGCGTTTTGCGCCTGCGCCGCAGTTACCATGGTTTCCCACCACCGCCACCCCCGTGTTTCTAGTGTCATCATAGACTTATGAAAGTTGTAGACTGACAATACAATTTTTTTGAGGCAGGACTTCCGGGTTGCTTTCTGACCCCTTTGACTGCTGCCCATAGGAAGCAACGGGGAAATTTAAAAAGCTTTTAGCATAGCTGGGCAGGGGCGGCTGCATCGTGTTCCATCCCAAAGACTGAAGGAGGAAATGAAATCACTGCAGCATCCCTGCTAGCCATCCAGCCTCTGTTGAAATGCCCACGTCTGCAATCCGTTCATAGCCGTCAACGTTTTCCTTTTTTTAAAGGGAAATTCCCTTATTCTGAATAGGATTCCTCGCAAGAAAAGGGAAAAGTTGACAGCTACGAATCTGCTGTCAAGGCTCCGGTGCTGTCAATAAGTGGTCCAGTGCCAAAGGCCTTCTGGCGGTTCCCTCACTGCGAGAAGTAAGGTCACAGGGACCCAGGCAGAGGGCCTTCTTGGTAGTGGCACCTGCCCTGTGGAACTCCCTCCCACCAGATGTCAAGGAAATAAACAACTGTCTGACTTTTAGAAGACACCTGAAGGCAGCCCTGTTTAATATTGTATTGTGTTTTTAATATTTGGTTGGAAGCCGCCCAGAGTGGCTGGGGAAACCCAGCCAGATGGATGGGGTATAAATAATAAATTATTATTATTATTATTTAAGAGATGCTTTGGAGAATGTAAAAGCAGCTGCATGCAACTCAGTTGGAGTGTTATGTTATGTCTTGTCCAGTGGGGGGCACAATTTAAGAAGTTTAACCTGCACTGAGACTTGAGATGGATTTTGTGGTGGAGGGTTTTTTTTGGGGGGGGGGCAGTGCAAATCCAAATTTGCAGTGCAATAAACTTCTGCAATAAAGCACTAGTTGTTGTTGTTATACCACCCTTCATCCGAGGATCACAGGGCCGTTCACAGTATAAAAGTACAAAAATGAAAAACATAATAACAAAATAACAACACACACCCCACATTCACATTGCCTCTCCAAAATCATGACTCGCCCACATTTCAGTAAGATGTAGAATCCACACATTCAACTGAGAGAGGGGAACCAAATGGCTTCTCTTTAAAGTAACTGTGTGTGTGTGTGTTGTTTGTTTAGGTCAGGCGTTTACCAGCAAGTGTGGATTGGCCCTATGTTAAAAATAGAGGGTGCAATCTACACTTCCTTGACCTCATTGGAACTTTCTTCTCAAGTACAGTGGTGCCTCGCAAGACGAAAAGAATCCGTTCTGTGATTCTCTTCGTCTAGCAGTTTTTTCGTCTTGCGAAGCAAGCCCATTGGCGGATTAGCGCTATTAGCGGCTTTTAGCGGCTTTTAGCGGCTTATCTGCTGATCGGATCAGCTGATAAGCGGTTTAGCGGCTTAGAAAAAGGGGGGAGGAAAAAAAAACCCAGCAGGAACTCGCAAGACATTGTCTTCTTGCGAAGCAAGCCCATAGGAAATTCGTTTTGCGAAGCACCTCCAAAACGGAAAACTCTTTCGTCTAGCGAGTTTTCCGTCTTGCGAGGCATTCGTCTTGCGGGGCACCACTGTATAGGATTCAGTTGCATGAGTTTTACTATGGTCACTTCCAGGCAACTTGTCCATTGAGCATTCACTCTGCTTTTCTTCTGGGAAAGAATGTACCGTAATCTACTTCAAATACTAGCAGTGGGAGCACCCTGGAGTTGGAGTAAATGATACTGTGTTCATGCACTCAGTCTCTCCATAGTAAAAATAAAGGGACCCCTGACCATTAGGTCCAGTCGTGGCTGACTCTGGGGTTGCGACGCTCATCTCGCTTTATTGGCCAAGGGAGCCGGCGTACAGCTTCCGGGTCATGCGGCCAGCATGTCTAAGCCGCTTCTGGAGAACCAGAGCAGGGCACGGAAACGCTGTTTACCTTCCCGCCAGAGCGGTACCTATTTATCTACTTGCACTTTGACGTGCTTTTGAACTGCTAGGTTGGCAGGAGCAGGGACCGAGCAACGGGAGTTCACACCGTCGCGGTGATTTGAACCGCAACCTTCTGATCGGCAAGTCCTAGGCTCTGTGGTTTAACCCACAGCGCCACCCGCATCCCCACAGTCTCTCCATATCAATGATCAAAAGACCTTCAGGCTACAATTGCTGTGGATAGCAAGAAACAGGGCCAGCCTGTCTATGAGGCAGCTTGGTCCCAGCGTGGGGAAACTGCCTCTGGGGCAACTCCATCCAGACCACAGAACACAGCTCCATCTAGCAGTGGCGTAGTGTGGGTTGTCAGCACCCGGGGTAAGGCAAGTAATTTGCACCCCCTAACCCGTGGATTTGCGCCCCCTAACCATAAACCCCCAGATGTTGCGCCCGGTGCGGCCCCCCCTGCACCCCCCACGCTACGTCACTGCCATCTAGACCAGTAAAACACCCAGCTAATAGCACTTCCATCTTGTCTGGCTGAAGCCTCTGCTTATTTACTCTCATTCATTTCATAACCGCTACCCATTCATGTTGACAAGGTTCTATGCAGTTGCAGTTTTTAATCAGTAATAAGAACAATTAATTTCTTAATTTATAACCCTGCACCTTCCCCAAAAGGAGCCCAGGAAAACATTTCAATAGGAATACAATTAAAATGTCTAAAAACAGTTCAAAACAACCTTCTATAAAGATGGAAGGAGGGTGTACTACAAAATATTATCTACTGAAGTTAGTTAATTCAATTCAGCACTCTAAAAGAACCTGAGCATATTATGGCTGGCCAAGCTATTTGTGGTTACAGCAGCATTGTTTATTGTGACTTGCTCTCTTTATCCCTTATGCATTTGGTTCTGGCGAGTGCTGTTAATGAAGACGCATGAGATTTCCAGCTCAACCATCAGATTTGCAGCCTTGAGCTGTTTTTCAGCAAGAAATATTCTTGGTCTCTCTATGGAAGATCCAAACAGGTGTCATTTCCAATTAGCTTATCATACTTGCCTCTCTTTGTCTTTTAAAACAAGAAATTGGGCGGGGGGGGGGGAATTTCATGCTAATGGAGGGATCTGTTGTATGAGCCTTTGCATATTCTGTGTCTGCAGATGTTAAGTATCACCATCTTATAAAAGATGGCTCCCTCTTTAGACTTCCTCTTTGGACTGTGCACCCGGCCATAACCTTAGCCCAGTGATCACAGTGGAAACTTGTTTGTGTCAGCTGTGGGGGAAAACGCTTCCACCTATTTGTTTCTTCTCCTGCCTGTGCTCTGTAAGAATGATATTGTGGATCTTTCAGTCTGTCTCAGGTCTGTAAGCATGTGCATGCATGTGTTTAGCCAGTTTCGCCCTGATGACTCAGGATGACATTTATCGCTGCATAAAGCCAGATTTATCAAACATAGTACTTTTTTTTAAGTTTCTCAAAGGCAGTTAAAGATCTCGCAATCTCTCTTTTAGGGATTCCTAAGGTGGGTGGTGCTGTGGTCTAAACCACTAAGCCTAGGGCATGGCAAGCGGAAGGTCGGCGGTTCGAATCCCTGCGATGGGGTGAGCTCCCGTTGCTCGGTCCCAGCTTCTGCCAGCCTAGCAGTTTGAAAGCACGTCAAAGTGCAAGTAGATAAATAGGTACTGCTCCAGCGGGAAGGTAAACAGCGTTTCCATCTGCTACTCTGGTTTGCCAGAAGCGGCTTAGTCATTCTGGCCACATGAACTGGAAGCTGTGTGTGGACAAACGTTGGCTCCCTCGGCCAGTAAACCAAGATGAGCAACCCCAGAGTCATCCACAACTGGACAACTGTCAAGGGTACCTTTACCTTTATCTTAAGGTGGTTATTAAATAATACAAGTAATAGAAAGCTCAGAGGTTTAAGTGGCAGGACCCTCAACTGCAACAAAGAATCCGAGAATCTTAGAGCTGGAAGTGACCCCAAGGGACATCTTGTCCAACCCCCTGAAATGCAGGAATCTCAGCTAAAGCATCCATGACAGATAGCCATCCATTGTTGTCATTTAGTCGTCTCCGACTCTTTGTGACCCCATGGACCAGAGCACACCAGGCCCTCCTGTCTTCCACTGCCCCCGCAGTTTGGTCAAACTCATGCTGGTAGCTTTGAAAGCACTGTCCCACCATCTCATCCTCTGTCGTCCCCTTCTCCTTGTGCCCTCCATCTTTCCCAACATCAGGGTCTTTTCCAGGGAGTCTTCTCTTCTCATGAGGTGGCCAAAGTACTGGAGCCTCAACTTCAAAAGCTCCAAGGAAGGAGAGTAGACAACCCCCTGAGGGAGACTGTTCCAATGTGGAACAGTTCGTACTGTCAGTACTAACAGGGCCAGCCCTATGATTAGACACCTGCCTCAGGCAGCAGATGCTGTAGGGCAGGTTGTGGACAGCGCTATGAGTGCCATGTGGTCTGTCGTGTTCCTCTATGCTAGCCTTCTGCCCTCCAGTAGAAGACACTATCCTGTGTTCATGAGTACTGGAGTAAGCAAGTACTGGTCTGGTTGGTTTTAGGAGAGGGCACCACCTTGTCCGCTTCAGGTAGCAAAATGTCTTGAGCTGGCCCTGAGTGCTAATAAGAGTGTCGTGCTGCCCTCCTCCATTCCAGCGCTTCCCAGATATTTTGGACTTGTAACTCTCACCGGCCTCAGCCAGCACATTAAAAAAGTCCTTATTTTCATGAAATGTTAGTGCAAAGAACTCAGGTGATCCTAGGCAATTTCTCATCAGCCCTCTACATCTGTAGCATGGTGATGATGTACCAGATTTTTACAGGATCACTGCAGAGACAGAGGCCAGAAACTGCCTCTGTCTTATCAGGATTCAATCTCAGCCTGATATTATGGAGTGTCTGTGCAATTCTTAATCTGCCAGGAAGAATGAGGTGCAATTCCCCTCTTCAGTTTCCTGAGTGGGGGGGGGGGACCGGCCTCCCTCCCTATATCTCAGACAATTGTTCATCTAGCAAGTAGTGTCCATGTGGGAATTCTACAGAGATCATCTGTTTTTTTAAAGGATAAGGGGGGAGGGAGCAGGGGAGAGAGTAAAGCCAGCCTCCAGCCAGCGGAAAATAGACTATGCCAAGAGCATATTGAAAAGCTGTCTTCAGCCAGGGCTGGCCAGTTTAACAACTCCATTCCCTGTTCCGATTTGCACACTAGGCTCTTTGATGCAACAGAAAACTGTTCTCCTGTGTGTGTGTGTGTCCACCCCCTGCCCCCATTTCCTCTTAAACCTGCCTGGACAATTTGGGTTTGTGATTTTTTTTCTCTTCAGATGCAAGTTTATGTGAGGATATCTTCTTGACCAGTTCATTCCATGAGGCTGGGTTCTCTTCCTCGCCTCCCAACACACACTCACCTTCCTGTTTTCTGTCAGGAAACTAGAAATGAACACAAGGCTCTCATTGCAGATCTGCGGCTGAACTCCTGACCATTTGACAGTCAAGCGCTGCCCTAGCAAGCAGTGTTCACAACTCGCTGGCAAGTTAGCAATGCTCAGGAATTAAAAAGCTGGTGAGCGTTAAATGTGTTTTTTTAAAAAAAATATCTTTGCATTTTAAAGAAGTCTTCCGTGATCTCCAGTGAGTCTTATGCAAGATAATAAATTATCCTCATTTTGAAAGTTGGAACAAAGTTACATCTTGCACCTCACGGAAGACAGCAACGCCCAGCAGTATGGAAGAGTACATGTAGGATACTTGCTTACAATTTTGTAAGTAACAAAGAATTTTAGGACAGTCAGTTTTGCAAGATGTATACTTTTGAATTCCTTACCTGCCTAGTAATTTCCTTGTAACCTGTATTTGCATGGTACAGTAGAAATTTATCTGAAATGCTTTGGCTTTTTAAATTTTTTTAATTGATCAAAACAGCAGTGCACTTTTTAAAGGAAAAGCAGACTAAGAAAATACTCCTTTCTCTAATCTCTGACAGAGGTAAGTTCCTTGTTCTCTTCTCTCATATTAGAAAGCATATCTTGAAAATACATGACTGGGCTGCATTTACAATGTTGTTAGTTGCCATTTCTGCAAGCCAATTAAAATTAAATGCATGGGGGAAAACCCCAACACTATGGATTTCAACATCTTACTTGCAGCAAACTTGAGTGTTTAATAAGGCTTAGTCCCTATCAAGTTTGTGCGTTTAGGACAACCCCAGATATTTATCAATTATAACAATGCTATAACCCCAGATATTTATCAATTATAACAATGTAATTATATGAAATTGGTTTAAAAAAATAATCTGTTGAGAAGTCAGATCTCCTTCAACATGGCAGTGGCAAATGGATTTTGTGCATGAGTTAGCAAATTTAGGATGTCAAAGAAGATAGACAAGCATAATGTTAAGCATTGCACCTTATGGGATTCTCCAGTAGTGTATGAACTTATTTTGTTTCCAAGCAGACCTTATGCATTTCTTATTGAATACAGTGGTACCTCAGGTTACATACGCTTCAGGTTACAGACTCCGCTAACGCAGAAATAGTGCTTCAGGTTAAGAACTTTGCTTCAGGATGAGAACAGAAATCGTGCTCTGGCGGCGTGGCAGCAGCTGGAGGCCCCATTAGCTAAAGTGGTGCTTCAGGTTAAGAACAGTTTCAGGTTAAGAACGGACCTCCGGAATGAATTAAGTACTTAACCCGAGGTACCACTGTAGTTATTACCAGGGCTAGCCTCATGGGTGATGAGGGAACTGCCTCAGGTGACAGGATCCACAGAGGCACCAGATCCCAATCCCCACTTGTTCCCAGTGTAAATCTTCACTCAGTCCTTCTCCCCTGGTGAGGAGGGGGGTGCCATTTTGCGGTTCACCTCAGGAGCCAAAATGTCTTGGGCCAGCCCTGGTTATTACTTGCAGAATAGAGATTTGCAAATATAATGACTCAGGGCTCCAGGAGAGAAGACCCTCCAATCTTCTCCTCCAATCCCACTGCTGTGAAGTAAACCAAGCCATGACTTTAGGTCTGAAACTGGTTGCCCCTGTTTAATTCGCTCTGTGAGATTGCCACTCACAGTTTGCCTGGGGGAATTAACTTCAAGTCCGGTTTGGGATGTAAAGCTAAGCCAAACCATGGCTTTTGAAGACTAGTGTAGACCAAATTACATCCTGAAGACCCCTATCAGTTAAACAAGGGCTGGCCCATTCAAGAGGCAGACTGAGGAAGCTGCCTCAGACGGCTGAATCCAAGGGGCAACTTATGTGATCTTCCGAAGACTCTGGTAAGCGAGGCTTCTGTGTGATCTTGCAGTGCTCTAGTGCAATCTATATGAAACCCCAAAGCCAAAGCTGTGCCACTCCAAAAAGCAATACAGTGGTACCTTGGTTCTCAAATGCCTTAGTACTCAAACAACTTGGAACCCAAAGATTGCAAACCCAGAAGTAAGTTTTCCGGTTTGTGAACTTTTTTCAGAAGCCGAACATGCTCCATTTTGAGTGTTACGCTTCCAATTTGAGTGTTATGCTGAGGTCTGTCTGTTTTTGCTAACTATTTTTTTATTTTCGTTTTTGCGGCTTTTTTGTTTTGTTTTTGTGACTGTGTGGAACCCAGTTCAGCTACTGATTAATTCATTGTGTGACTGCAGCACATTGTTTATTGCTTTCATTTTATGGATCAGTGGTCTCATTGGATAGTAAAATTCATGTTAAATTGCTGTTTTAGGGGTTGTTTTAAAAAGTCTGGAACGGATTAATCCATTTTGCATTACTTTCTATGGGAAAGCACGCCTTGGTTTTGGAACGCTTTGGTTTGGAACGCACTTCTGCTTATTGATCAATTATCCTGATTTATTTGCACAAAGTTTTCAGGGAGGTTAGACAACAACTGCCATTTATTAAGCATTAATTTTGATTTCTGTGTCAAGCAATTGTTTCCCCATACTTTCCAGTGCATTTTGCTGCCACCTTCCTTATAGCAAAAAGTCCACGGGGGTGGGGGGGAGTGGGTTTATTGTACAAGAGAACCAAATCAACTTAATTCTGTAACCTGAACTTCCCAGAAAGTGATTCAATCTCACCCCAAAAGAGCAAGAGTACTGTGTTGTTTTTACCTAAAAATTGAGTGTGGAAACATGGCAGCTTCCCATATTATTAACTGGATATTAAGGCACACACAACATACATTTGAAGCACATGCCCCTCAAAAGTAATAATTATGGGAGCTGTAGTTCACTCTTCGCAGAACTACAATTCCCAGCATCCTTAACAAACAACAGTTCCCAGGATTATTGGGGGGCAGAGAATGTGTTTTAAATGTATGGTGAGTAGATAGCTGACATTAGTGCCAGATTAGAAGCACAGGACAAAGTCACTTAAATGAGCAGCTGTATTATCCCCCCAACCCACCTATCTTCAATCAGTTGACTGCACTTATTGCTGTAATTCAATCATAGTTTGTTACATGCTGTCAGAGAAAAATGACAGTACAATATATAAAGAAAATTAGATGGAGCAGGAGTATCTGGCTTTTCTAGTAGTGTTAATCATGGAAGCAATCTTTGTCCTGGAAGTAAATTTTAGGTTGCTAGGTAGGATGTTGGGATGCGGGTGGCGCTGTGGGTTAAACCACAGAGCTTAGGACTTGCTGATCAGAAGGTGCAGCGGTTCAAATCCCCGTGACGGGGTGAGCTCCCATTGCTTGGTCCCTGCTCCTGCCAACCTAGCAGTTCGAAAGCACGTCAAAGTGCAAGTAGATAAATAGGTACCGCTCCGGCGGGAAGGTAAACAGCGTTTCCGTGCGCTGCTCCGGTTCGCCAGAAGCAGCTTAGTCATGCTGGCCACATGACCCGGAAGCTGTGCACCGGCTCCCTCGGCCAATAAAGCGAGATGAGCGCCGCAACCC
Source organism: Podarcis bocagei (assembly GCF_964188305.1). Lineage (NCBI taxonomy): Eukaryota > Metazoa > Chordata > Lepidosauria > Squamata > Lacertidae > Podarcis > Podarcis bocagei. The sequence continues at coordinate 10,092,876 of NC_138138.1, forward strand.
CAGAGTCGGCCACAACTGGACCTAGTGGTCAGGGGTCCCTTTACCTTTAGCTTTAGGGAGCCTCCCAGACTGGCAGGGGATGGGCAGGGTATAAGTAATAAATTTATTATTATTATTATTATTATTATTATTATTATTATTATTAATCATCATCATGATTATTAAATTGTAACTAGTTTTTTTAAGAGAAACTACACTATCCAAACAAGAAAACAAATACAGTTTCAATGTTAAGCGTTCTGAATTAAACAAAACAAAAAACCCATACATATATTTATCCACCATGGCATGATGCTGCAATCCTTAAACTAGCATGAGATCCCAGTCTGAAAATCTCATTTTTATTACTCGTGGTTGTTTTCCCATTTAAGTAGAAAAGAGGCAGTCTTACCTGTATCTTATCAGGTTGTTCTCATACCTGGTTGCACAAATTGTTCCAGAAGAGGTAAAGAGGCCAAGGGGGAGACCTCTTTCATGACCTCCGGCGTCTGTTATAGGCAGATTGGGGGGGGCAACCCCCCCTCCAACTTGCTGCTGTCTTTGCAGCGTAATTACCTGTGTTTTAAAGATTGCTTCAGTTCCCTAGGACAACCGCAAACATTTACTGGAGCATGACCCCAGAGAAAACACTTGATCCAATTGGCTTCAGGCAATCTGGGGCTTGCTAAAGCTTGTAGGTTAGTTTGTAGGACCAGCCACCACTACCCTAAGGGCCCATCGGGCCTTTATATTTAAAGCAGTACAGGATATCCCAGAGTCAGTCACGACTGGACCTAATGGTCAGGGGTCCCTTTACCTTTTACCTTTATGGGACGTGGGTGGCGCTGTGGGTTAAACCACAGAGCCTAGGACTTGCCGATCAGAAGGTTGGTGGTTCGAATCCCCATGACAGGGTGAGCTCCCGTTGCTCGGTCCCTGCTCCTGCCAACCTAGCAGTTCAAAAGCACAAAGTGCAAGTAGATAAATAGGTACCGCTCCGGCGGGAAGGTAAACAGCGTTTCCGTGCGCTGCTCTGGTTCACCAGAAGCAGCTTAGTCACGCTGGCCACATGACCCGGAAGCTGTACGTCGGCTCCCTCAGCCAGTAAAGTGAGATGAGCGTGCAACCCCAGAGTTGGTCGCGACTGGACTTACATGATCAGGGGTCCCTTTACCTTTTACCTTTATATGCCATTTTAAACAGCTGTGACTTCTCCTCAAAGAATCTTGAGCACTGTAGTTCGTTAAATGTGCCAAAAGACACCTATTTCCTTCAGAAAGCTACAATTCTCAAGAGTGGTTTAACCATCTTCCCAGAGAAGTCTGGGAACTGTAGCTTGGTGAAGGGTAAAAGGGGTCTCCTAAAACTCTCAGTACCATTAACAATCTATAGTTCCCAGGGTACTTTTGGGGAAGCCATGTCTATTTAAAGTGTTATGACAGCTATTCCTGGACAGGTATTCATGTTGGTCACCTTTCCATCTATCTTCCAGCATCCAGATTACTGGAGGCATCTGATGTGCTGTTTTTTTCCGGTTAACATCAGGAATCATTATGAAATAGTAAAATATTGTATGCCACTGAGTTGCCAGCACTCCTGAGATTCAGACTTTGAGGTAAAGTGGATTCTGATGGACAAGCCAGGGATAGGAGCAGAGCAAAAAGCACACCCTCTGACTCTCCACCCTAAGATTTTAACTTCTGTGCTCAGAGTCCCTGAGTACCGGTATATGACCACCAAAATCTCGGAGACCTGAAAACTCTGAAGCATAAAAAGACCATACTAGACCTTGTGCTAGGGAAAGAATATTTTAGAAATGGGCTCTTGGCTGCCAAGTTCCCATACCAAATATATTTACTTTCACCTTGGCAGTCTGCCATATCCCCAAAGCCTTGAGCGCATAGCAGTATTTATAAGGACAAAGAGAATGGTATGTTTTGAAGGTGACTTAATTTCTCAAAAGAAAGTGCACTGTAGAAGTTTGAAAGTAACATAAAAACACAGCATTTTTTAATCAGGAGAGATATTGGCAACCAAGTAGGCGGTTTTAATTTTATTTTTTCTCGCATTTCGTGCATCTGATTTAGTGATATCGCTAGCCCACAAAAGCATCTTCTATCATAAATTTGTTTGTCTTTAAGGTACCTCAAAACTCATGATTCAAACTTGAAGGAAGTGATATATCAGGCTTTCCCAAACTTGAGTCACCAGCTGTTGTTGGACTACAACTCCCATCATCCCTAGCTAGCAGAACCAGTTGTCAGGGATGATGGGAATTGTAGTCCAAAACCAGCTGGAGACCCAAGTTTAGGAAACCCTGAAAAGAGAGAGAGAGAGAAGGGGGAGTAGCTATGTCAGTCTGCTGCAGCATATACATTTATTTAGTCTTTAAGATACTGCAAGAGTCTGGGTTTTGTGGTTTTTGTAATTTCTATTTCAGTGGTACCTTAGGTTACAGACGCTTCAGGTTACAGACGCTTCAGGTTACAGATGCTTACAGATGCTCCGCTAACCCAGAAATAGTACCTCAGGTTAAGAACTTTGCTTCAGGATGAGAACAGAAATTGCACGACGGCGGCACGACGGCAGTGGGAGGCCCCATTAGCTAAAGTGGTGCTTCAGGTTCAGAACAGTTTCAGGTTAAGAACGGACCTCTGGAATGAATTAATTACTTAACCCGAGTTACCACTGTATTACTTTAAGAGACTGGTTTGCTGATTGACATGTGTGTTATACGAAGCCTGGGGATACTGAAGTGAAGGATAACACGAATGTTTGCTTTGCAGCAGGGCTAACTAAACTAAATCAGAAAATGTTGCCAAATGCACGTCTTGAGTTGTGCACGAGTATACAGCCCACATGCAAAACCTGCCAGACTGGTGACACAAGTTCAGATGATGGCAACAGACCTGTGTCTTTCAAATCCAGCACAGTGGACGCTCAGGTTGCGAACGTGATCCGTGCGGGAATGTTGCAACCCGCAACATTCACAACCTGCAGCGGCACGTCTGCGCACGCGCGGGTTGCGATTCGGCACTTCTGTGCATGCGCAAAGTGCGATTTAGCGCTTCTGCGCATACGCGACCGCCGAAACCCAGGAGTAACCCACTCTGATACTTCCGGGTTTCGGCGCGTCCATAACCCGAAAAAACGCAACCTGAAGTGTCTGTAACCCGAGGTTGTATGACTGTATGTACAGTCATGTATTAATGTGCAGGACTGGGGTCTGAGTGAAGGGGCACACAGGCGCCAAACAAATAATGCATTTGGAATGCAAGGTGTGTTTACTCTCTTGGGCCCAGGGCCATCCCGTGACATTCTGACACCTGAGGAAGACCCCAAAATGGCAGCACCCTCTATGCCAGGGTAGGAGGGGTGAGGGAAGATCTACGTCAGGAACAAGGGCTAATAAATATTGGCATCGGGATCTGCTGTCCCAGTGGATCCTGCCACCTGAGACGGTTGCCTCATCTTGCCTCATGGATAGGCCGGCCATGCCTGGGCTCACAAGCACTGGCTTTCCTCGATTACTAAGGATCCCATGTTGTTGTTGTTTAGTCGTTTAGTCGTGTCCGACTCTTCGTGACCCCCTGGACCAGAGCACGCCAGGCACTCCTGTCTTCCACTGCCTCCCGCAGTTTGGTCAAACTCATGCTGGTAGCTTCGAGAACACTATCCAACCATCTCGTCCTCTGTCGTCCCCTTCTCCTTGTGCCCTCCATCTTTCCCAACATCAGGGTCTTTTCCAGGGAGTCTTCTCTTCTCATGAGGTGGCCAAAGTATTGGAGCCTCAGCTTCACGATCTGTCCTTCCAGTGAGCACTCAGGGCTGATTTCCTTCAGAATGGATAGGTCTGATCTTCTTGCAGTCCATGGGACTCTCAAGAGTCTCCTCCAGCACCATAATTCAAAAGCATCAATTCTTCGGCGATCAGCCTTGTTTATGGTCCAGCTCTCACTTCCATACATCACTACTGGGAAAACCATAGCTTTAAGTATATGGACCTTTGTCAGTAAGGTGATGTCTCTGCTTTTTAAGATGCTGTCTAGGTTTGTCATTGCTTTTCTCCCAAGAAGCAGGCATCTTTTAATTTTGTGGCTGCTGTCACCATCTGCAGTGATCATGGAGCCCAAGAAAGTAAAATCTCTCACTGCCTCCATTTCTTCCCCTTCTATTTTCCAGGAGGTGATGGGCCCAGTGGCCACGATCATCGTTTTTTTGATGTTGAGTTTCAGACCATATTTTGCGCTCTCCTCTTTCACCCTCAATAAAAGGTTCTTTAATTCCTCCTCATATCAGTGCCATATCAGTGAGGATCCCATATCAGTGCCCAAACATCATTACAGACATGCAAAACCACGTCGCTTCCCTTTAAATGCAAATAGCAGCTTCAGAGGAGGTGGTTTCGTTTCAACAGTGGCAGGGAGAGTCAGCTAGGCTTTGACCTGCTCCACCAGAGCTCTGCTTATGTTTCCTCTCAGTGCTCCACACAGGTGGTTGCCATCATGTCTACGTCCGACACAACAAACTTCTAACACTGAATTATGTATATTTGCTTCAGCATAGAAATTACTTTTGTACCAGGCTAAGTGCCAACTCAGGTAATTAAAAACGCTTATTACGGGAGATCTGGAATGTCACCAAGGAAGTCCAGGAACACTCGACTGGCTTCTCATGCCAACAGGCCAGTGTAAGTGCCTTGTTTGTACAAACTTACCACAGTGAAATAGAGAACTGGAATTGTCTCTACTTTCACATCTGATATGGCCCAGGCTCACAGAACTGAAGAGTTTTGTCTGGGATGGTCAGCAACAGATACAAACATGCCTGAAAGCAAAGCAGATGGTTTTAGGGATGGTGGTGATGAGCTTTGAGATGCTCTCAAGATGTGGTGGTGTGTACTGGCATACTTATTTAAAGTAATTAGGAAGACCATTGAAGGTGATAACTCTATCAATGGTTATTTATTAGCCACAATAGCAATGTCTGCTGTAGTAAGGTAAAGAGACCCCTGACCATTAGGTTCAGTCGTGACCGACTCTGGGGTTGCGGCGCTCATCTCGCTCTATGGGCCGAGGGAGCTGGCATACAGCTTCTGGGTCATGTGGCCAGCATGACTAAGCTGCTTCTGGGGAACCGGAGCAGCGCACGGAAGCGCCATTTACCTTCCTGCCGGAGCGGTACCTATTTATCTACTTGCACTTTGGCGTGCTTTCGAACTGCTAGGTTGGCAGGAGCAGGGACCGAGCAACAGGAGCTCACCCCGTCGCAGGGATTCGAGCCGCCGACCTTCTGATCGGCAAGTCCTAGGCTCTGTGGTTTAACCACAGCGCCACCCGCGTCCCAGTGTCTGCTGTAGTAGTACTCTACAAAGTCTGCTGGAAAATGTACAGAGGTTTATTCTGGATGCAACTGAAGCTCTGTTATACCTTTTGATGGAAACTAATTTTGTCCAGGCTTGCACACTCTCCAGTTTGTATTTGGATAAAAACAATGCAGCCTGGCCACAAAACATGTTAATTAACTATATATACTGGGCCCTTTAAGTCTGATTGATTGAAATTATATCAACCTTTGCTTCCTCATTTGTTGCTTTCCCAGTAAAGCAGAACCCAGAAGCTGTGGGTTTCCTTTAAACATCTGTAATAAACACTGTAGCAGATTCTCGTCACCAAATGCTTCCTGTCTCGGAAAGGTCTTATCTTCTGTGACAGACAATGAAGCCTTGATAAAGTTACAGCCCAATCGCCTTAATGGAAGTGGAATTAAGTTAGCAGCAGAAAATACGAAGGAGTGACTGGGAAAGTCTTCAGTTGTGATCTCATGTCTGGGAAAGGAAACTCGATCCATTATGCTGAATGCAAATCTAGCATGCTGCGTTCATGCAACCTCAATGAAAAAGTAATTTCATTCAGAAAGCATAATGTGAAATACTGTAATAAAAACAGGGGGAGGAGGTGGGATGTTGGTGGTAGTCCTGGAAGTTACCTAAAGGAGTAGAATGATGTAATGGCCAGTGGGAGGAGGCAGAGTCCCTCAGCGCTCAGAATTCCCCCTACCTTTGGACATTAGAAGAAATGCAAAACTGCCTGCTGAGAATTCCTTTTGCTGAAGGACCCTGCAAAGAAAGATTAAGGCGGACAGAATAACCTTTCCTGTAAGTTTTTCTCTTCTCTCTCTGACTGGTAGCATGTGTTATTTGGACTAAACGAAAAGCAACACTCGCCTTTGCTCGGGCCTCTCCGTCTCCTCCTCTCCTTTTCCTGTCACCCCCAACTTTGTGATTGTAAGGTCTTTGGGACAGAGACCCATCTCTTCTTTGCCATTCCATTCATGTATACAGATGACGCTATCTATGCAAAATAATAATATGCAGTGTTAAGCTGTTTAGCAAAGCTTCCTAGAGTTTAAATCGAGAGCATGTTACTGGGCAGTGTAAAATGAACAATTTACACGGTACCTATTTACCTGGAAGTAAGCCCTATTGATTTCCAGGTATCTTACTTTCAAGTAGAGGGATATAGTCGTGGGACACAAGTTTATGTCCTATATATGCACATGGAGACAGACGTTGTGCAACAGAGCTTCCAATATATACAGTAGTACCTCAGGTTAAGTACTTAATTCGTTCCGGAGGTCCGTTCTTAACCTGAAAGTGTTCTTAACCTGAAGCACCACTTTAGATAATGGGGCCTCCTGCTGCCGCCACGCCGCCGGAGCCCGATTTCTGTTCTTATCCTGAAGCAAAGTTCTTAACCTGAAGCACTATTTCTGGGTTAGCGAAATGTGTAACCTGAAGCGTGTGTAACCTGAAGTGTATGTAACCTGAGGTACCACTGTACCGTGACAGCTGAGATTCCTAATTATCCAGGAGTAGAACAACACTGTTTAAATTTCCGCAATGCAAAATTACCGACGTACTGGGAACTTTCTGCTCGGATGTTATAGTAGATGTTATTTTTCCAGTACTTTCTGATCCTACACTTTCTCCAAGTGCCTCAAGGCCATGGTCACAGCCTCTTCCCTCCTACCCCAACCCCACAATGTTATCCTTGTTAACAGCTGTTTGAATAAGATAAGGCTGCAATATAATGATCTGGTTTAAGATAAGGCTGCAATATAATGATCTGGTTTGCAGATGAGATGCCAGTAAGCCAAACTATGGCTTAGCAGGACTGCAAAAACCTGTGGGATTGCAGAGACAGGAGAAAATCTACCTTAGCCAATGGTTGAAGTGGGAATCAACGGTTGTCAGGCGGGGGGGGGGGGAGGAGAGCAGTGCCTCCTATTTGCCAAGAGGCCATGGAAAGGCAGTTTTTGTGGGGGGGGGGAGTGCCAAGAAGGGAGCAGATCTGGCCTAAAGGAATGTTCTGTAGCCCTTAAAACCCTGTCAGATGATGACGCATTCCTTGGAGGCCGAAACTGCTGCCCCTGTGGATCCTACCACCTGAGGCAGTCGCCTCACCTTGCCTCATGGATGGGCCAGTCCTGCTCCCTGGTCTTTTTTGCTCCCATGTACACTGTGTTAGGGACGCGGGTGGCGCTGTGGGATTTGCCGATCAGAAGGTCAGCTGTTCAAATCCCCGCAAAGGGGTGAGCTCCTGCCAACCTAGCAGTCGAAAGCACGTCAAAGTGCAAGTAGATAAATAGGTACCGCCTCAGTGGGAGGGTAAACAGCGTTTCCGTGCGCTGCTCTGGTTCGCCAGAAGCAGCTTAGTCTTGCTGGCCACATGACCCGGAAGCTGTACGCCGGCTCCCTTGGCCAATAAAGCGAGATTAGCGCTGCAACCCCAGAGTTGGCCACAACTGGACCTAATAGTCAGGGGTCCCTTTACCTTTATACTGTGTTAAGCCAATCTTTGTCTTAGTGTGCCATCAAGACTTTTCTCTGGGAGCTGGCACACTGGCACAATCCTTGTAAACCATAGTTTAGCTTATCTTGTCACACAAGCCAGGTCATCCAGCAAACATCATGGCTGATCAGGGAGTTGAATGTTGCAGAAGTCCAACATTTCAACTATTATACCACATTAGCTCTTATGCTAACAGGCAGTAAATACATATTTCTTCCAATTACAGTGGTGCCCCGCAAGACGAATGCCTTGCAAGACGGAAAACTCGCTAGACGAAAGAGTTTTCCATTTTGGAGGTGCTTCGCAAAACGAATTTCCTATGGGATTGTTTCGCAAGACGAAAATGTCTTACGAGTTCCTTCTGGTTTTTTTCCTCCCCCCCCCTTTCTAAGCCGCTAAGCCGCTTATCAGCTGATCCGATCAGCAGATAAGCCGCTAAAAGCCGCTAATAGCGCTAATCCGCTAATCCGTCAATGGGCTTGCTTCGCAAGACGAAAAAACCGCTAGACGAAGAGAATCACAGAACGGATTCTTTTCGTCTTGCGAGGCACCACTGTACCAGCTTCATATATGCAGGGGAGCCTGTTGTGAACCACCCAGAGATCTAGAGGTGAAGGGCAGTATACCAAATGTAGTAATAATAATTATGATGATGATAATAATAACAACAACAACAACAACAACAACAACAACAACAACAACAACAACCTGTTCTGCTCCCCAAAATGAACTACTGTAGCATAATTTACTAAAACTGCCCATGTCTACTACTTTGAACTATCTCTTCACCGTTATGAGTGAAGAGAGCAACTTAGGAGACAAAGGACAGAGCTACAGACAACTTATTATTAAAGTGCTGTGAAGGATAATGAGCATTCAACAAACCATGGGTTAGATTTCTTTCCCCACGAGGTACAATCTCAGCCATGCTACCACCTCCTAACCAAAGAGAACCAAACAGATCCATGCAAATTTAAGTAACTGTACTATCTAACCACCAAAGATTTACAAAGCAGGTAAAATTTCAACTATTTGCCTCTTTAGTGTCCTTTGACTTATATTCCCACCTCCTAAACAAACAGGAAAAACAGGATTGTCTTATATGAGAATGAGTAGCCCATAACACTGAATTTTGTGAAATACCTTTGACTGATAACATCAAAGTTTTGCTTTTAAGGGGTCATAAGACTCTTTGCTGTTTTTGTTCCAACCAACTAACTCTGGCTACCCCTCTGGAAATTTAGACAATAAATAACACATGAGATAACGGGGTTTATTATGGAAAAAGATGCAACTCAGCTGAGAAAAGCTATACACAGTATCCTGGGGCCTGTGTAATCATTAGGGATGGGTTCTTTATTTGCAGTACTTTTACTTTGTTGTGTTCCCACCTTAAATCGCTCAAAGGCCTAAATGTGTAGTTACAAGAAAACAAATTAGCATATGGGAATTGCATGCAAATTTATGCCATGGACCTTTTAAGAATCTAGCAACACCCCTGCCATTGAATGTCCCCTGAGCTTTCCTTGAATATCCCCCCAAAATAAGTTCCAAAACGGGGTGGGGTGGGGGGTGGGACTGGTGCAGTAGGGAAGACTCTCTGAATAAGGGTCTGTATATTTAAGAAAGTATTGCTCTTGAGAACTTTTTGACAGTTGCTGTTTGAAGAGCTCTCTGACCAAAGTCTTGAAGGTTGCTGCTGCTTTAAGAAATAAACAGGAGTATTCATCTAAATTGGTAAGGTGTAATTTTAGTTTATACTGTTAGCACACAACTAATCCTTTCACGGCTTCTATCACTGCTGTCAAAGGCGTAATTGTGCAAAATGAAGTGCAGGGACACAGCTGCATTTCATACGCCTTGTGGACCTCCTTCGATGAATAGCTATCTGTCAGAAGCCACTTGCACTTGGGAGACTGGAGGGTATAGGCATTTGGGAAATGCCTAAAAGAGGGGAAAGGTGTTAAGCTGTTGACACTGATATGGGAAGAATGGAGGGAGAGGCAGACCTCAGCCTCCTGCTAAAACCCAGTAGCTTGTCTTTTGATTAAGAATGCCCAATGCATTCCAACCATAGGCAGTCCTCAGGGCCAAGCAAATGACATATGCTTAAAAATGGATGTTCAAACGAATATAAATAGCCATAAGGAATATGAAGTAAAGATGATGTAATACTGCAAGAACGACTCAAACAGATTTTCCAGTCAACATCCACACAGTGCATTCATAAGTGCTAATAAACCTGGAGGGATGAACATATGAAGGCACTGTATGCTGAGCTTACGCCGGCTGGCAGTGGTTCTTTAGGCTGGCAGTGGTTCTTTAGAAAGAGGGTCATGGGCTATATGAATGGCATCCCATGAAACTGTTAGCAGACCTTGCAGCTTGGGTGAACTAGATTGGAACAAGCACTTACAGTTTCTGGAGTTCAAAGGCTTTATGCATGCAGGAACTATTTATAGGATGAGTGGTGAGCGGAGACAGAAGGGAGGGCAATAGTAGACATCTTGTCTGGAGACAGCAGCAAAATGGCTCAGCTCTTTAGGGTGAAGTTAACTTCGACATAGAGGCTTACAAACAAGTGCTGGCTGGGTTGCTAGATGAACAGTGCCCACTGGTGGTTCAAAGTAACATATGCATTAACTGTGAACTATGGCCTTCTCGGTATGCCAAGGAAATAAACAACTATCTGACTTTTAGAAGACATCTGAAGGCAGCCCTGTATTGGAAAGTTTTTAATGTTTGATGCTTTATTATGTTTTATATATTCTGTAAGCCGCCCAGAGTGGCTGAGGAAACCCAGCCAGATGCACGGGGTGTAAATAATAAAATTATAACCATCATCATCAATATAAGGAAATGTCTTGGCTTTCCATCCCAAAACACTCAATAATAAAACAATTGCAAATCCAAAGAGATACAGGCTGAGATAAGAATCTCCACTTGAAAGGCTTGCTGAAAAAAGGAGGTCTTCAACAGGCACCAAAGAGAGAATAGAGACCGCACTTATCTGATATGTAATGGGAACGAATTCCAAAGGGTGGGCTGATTCCTGCATCACATAGAATGGACCTCCTGGTATGAAGATGCAGAGTATAGTAATAGGCTGGGTATGTAATCTGTGATATTGGTATTTTAGGGCGCTACCTGATTTTTTAACTGGACGTGCCAACCTTTCAGAGGTTGCTGAGCCATGCAGCCCCAGGGATGAAGAATAAGAATTTTACAAGGTAAGGACCATGTCAGTGATATCAATGTAAATTATTTGCCGCCTTGTGAAATGAACATTGGAATATAAATAATCTTTCAAGCATCCTCATTGTGAAAACCTAATTTGACTTGGGTAAAACATTCAAAAAATAGGTGCTAAGCTTGAACAGGGCATGGAGGTGGGGGGAAACACTTGCACAGCACGTTGCTAAAGTGGTACCTCAGGTTAAGAACAGTTTCAGGGTAAGAACGGACCTCCGGAACCAATTAAGTTCTTAACCCGAGGTACCACTGTAACGCACCTCTGAAGGAAGCTATTAAACACCAGGGCCTAGCAAACTGTTGATCAGGTTTCATTTCCACAGATCATATCTTGCAATGAGTCAGACCTGAGTAAAACAGCCTCTTTTGAAGATGAATTTCCTCACACAGTGTATTCATCTAATTTGCCTTTCAGATCGCTCCCCATTGCTTCCAGCCAACAAGACTGAAACACCATCAGCTGATGCCATTGAGTTGCCTCACACTATTGGCTTTTGCGCTTGCCTTCTGATCCGTGCAATGCAGCCCTGTTCCCTCCACGTTGCCTGCATGCAGCTAAGAGAACATTCGTCAACAAATCCAGGTGTGCCCATGCAGGCAGCTTGCAAACTGGGTCCTGGGGAAAGCTGCTGCAAACCTTAGACCTGGCACCGGAGGAATATGTGGGTGCTGCCGCCAGATGCTTAGCAGAACATGGTTCGTCGAGGGATTGTGGCATGGCTCCCTCGGGTGGCCGTTCTGCTGGTGGTCCTCTGTTGTGCGGTGTCTGTGCTCTACATGCTGGCCTGCACCCCGCGAGGTGACAACCAGCAGCTTGCCTTCCCCAGAGCCAACAGCCCTACGGGGAAAGAGGAGTACCAGGCGATCTTGCAGGAAAGGGAAGAACACCACTGGGACTACATCAGCAGCCTGAAGAGGCAGATTGCAGAGCTGAAGGATGAGCTCCAGGAAAGGAGCCAGCAGCTGAAGAACATGCAAGGCCACAGCACCGACTCGTTGGCAGTGGGGATAGACCGGCGGGACCCTGAGAAGCCCCAGAAGGCCCTCTTGCAGTTCCTGCATTCCCAGGTGGACAAAGCAGAGGTGCACACGGGAATGAAGCTGCCCAATGAGTATGCCGCGGTGCCCTTTGAGAGCTTCACCCTTCACAGAGTGTACCAGCTAGAGATGGGTTTGACGCGTCACCCCGAGGAGAAGCCGGTGCGGAAGGACAAGCGAGATGAGTTGGCGGAGGCTGTTGAGCTGGGCTTGGAGACTTTGAACAGCCCAGAGAGGAACAGCAACACAAACCGCCGGGCATATTCCCCCTCTGACTTCATAGAAGGTGTGTATTCTTGGGAGTCACTCAGGGATTGGTGAGGGAGTTTCTTGAAGGGGATTCCTTAGACAAGGTGGGAGACTCCTTTTCTGTCCTCAGGTAGAAGCCGAGCTAGGCTTGGATGGGCTTAAAAGTGCCGGTGTTCCAATGTCCCTTTGGTAAAGCTCAATAGCAAAATATAGAAAGACTCCAGAAACTGAATGGTAACAAAGGGCTTATTCTACCTGGCGCCAATCTCTCTGATTACTTTCCCCAGATAATCTCTATCTGTGTTAAATTCACAAATCACATTTTGGGGGTGTCAAACATCTTAAGTAAATACGTAAAAGACTTAATGTGTGGAATGGGTTTTAGTGAAAATGAAACCAGAACACTTATACAAGCACTCTGATGACAGAAGAAGGCCTGTTTGAGGCAAATTTTGCTTTTTAAATAAATTTCATTACATTTGTGTCCCGTCTTTCCTCCAAGGCAGTGGTTCTCAACCTGTGGGTCCCCAGATGTTGTTGGACTACAACTCCCATCATCCCTGAGCTCTGGCCTTGCTAGCTAGGGGTAATGGGAGTTGTAGTTCAACAACATCTGGGGACCCACAGGTTGAGAAAGGCTGCTCCAAGGAGCTCAAGGTGGCATATCTGGTTCTCTTCCTCCCCACTTTTTAACCTGACAACAACCCTGTGAGGTAGGTTAGGCTGAGAGACTGCGATTGGCCCAAGGACACCTAGTGAGATTTGCGGCCGAGCAGCAAGTTCAACGCTGGACTCCCCGATCCTAGTCCAGCCTTCTAACCACCACACCACATATAACAATAACACATAAAATGGGAGTTTTATGTGTCCTTCAGCTCTCTATATTGGACAAACAGGCCTAACCTTACGCCAAAGAATAAACGGACATAAATCTGACATCAAGAATCACAGAACAGAGAAACCAGTAGGAGAACACTTCAATCTCCCAGGACATTCTATACAAGATCTCAAAGTAGCTGTTTTACTACAAAGGAATTTCAGAAATAGACTGGAAAGAGAAGCTGCTGAATTGCAACTCATTACCAAACTCAAAACCATGGAGAGACCTGGTCTGAACAGAGACATTGGATTCTTATCTCATTATACATGACTAAGCCATTTCTCACCTTCTCACCCCTTGCCTTTTCCTGTAAGACCTATTACAGTCGTTAAGAGTCGTCAACAGGCTCATCTCAGCTATCTGCCAATCTCCCATTCCCACCACCCTTCTGAGTAATACCCCTCCCCACCTTCTCACTATATAGAAGGATCTGGCAACTTCTGTTTCAGTGTATCTGAAGAAGTGTGCATGCACACGAAAGCTCATACCAAGAACTAACTTAGTTGGTCTTTAAGGTGCTACTGGAAGAAAATTTTTTATTTTGACTATGGCAGACCAACACGGCTACCTATCTGTAACATAAAATGGGAGTGCAGGATCTGTTTTTTCTTTAGCAAAATTCCCACCCCCTACCCCCGTCCACTACTTATCAACCCCCCAGCCAACCTCAGATGTTTTCTCCCAGGTAGTATTCTTTCAGATATTGGAACCCAGCTTAGCACAGGACAGGATAACAACGAAAATGAAGCTTTGGGGGAGAAAGCCACAGCCACAGGTTTAAACCACAGGGCCTACTGTCATCATTTGAGCCTTGTTAAAGGTATAGGGCCCCTGACCATTAGGTCCAGTCGCGGACGACTCTGGGGTTGTGGCGCTCATCTCGCTTTATTGGCTGAGGGAGCCGGCGTACAGTTTCCGGGTCATGTAGCCAGCATGACTAAGCCGCTTCTGGTGAACCAGAGCAGCGCATGGAAACGCCGTTTACCTTCCCACCGGAGTGGTACCTATTTATCTACTTGCACTTTGATGTGCTTTCGAACTGCTAGGTTGGCAGGAGCTGGGACTGAGCAACGGGAGCTCACCCCGCTGCGGGGATTCGAACCGCCGACCTTCTGATTGGCAAGCCCTAGGCTCTGTGGTTTAACCCACAGCGCCACCCGCATCCCACTGAGCCTTGTTAGATATATCTAACTTCTGCTAAGTGCAGCAACCAGTTTTTGTGTTTCATTTTTTATACTTGCAATAAAATTTAAAAAATACAAGCAACGAAAAGGAAGAATATAAAAATATAGCCAGGTTGATATTTTGAAGAAAAATGAAAGTGAATGGGAAACTGAGGAGCAAAGTAACTGTTGACAAAGTTTGGGTGTGTAAGTTATTTAGCTGAATCATGAGGGGAAATGAGCATCTATATTTGCTTGGAATGTGATCAGAAACTTGGAAGACTTCTATATACAAGAAAAAGGGAAACCATGGGATCTTTAACAGCTTTTTAAAATAAAACAGTGGAAGGCCTTCATTTCTGCACTTGCTGAGTAAGTTTGTATATAATCACTTCATCCCAAATTTGATCAATCCACTGTTGTTTGGGAGATGTCCAGCACGACTTCAACCTTCTCTGCTGCACACAGTTGCTTAAGAAGCGATTTTGACTGATTTTCTTTCCTCTCAGCACTCAGAGGCCGCCTTCTTTAGAAAAAGCAAAGCAAAGGGTAGACTCTTCTGGCTTGCATATCAATAGCAAAACTGCTTAATCGTCTCCTGAAAGTCTAGCAGAGCACATTCATCTCATCTGAAGCAACTCCTCCAGCTGCAGAGTCATCTTCATTCCTACAGAATAGAATAACAACACAGCTTCAAAGTTAGTCCACTTCTTAACTCTTTCAGTGGCAGTTCCTTGCTTCAGGATTAGGACTTTGACTCATGAGAACGGGAATCATTAAGGAAACACACCAGTTGCTGCAATGGCTCTGTTGAAACATGTTTTTAAAAGTGTGCAGCTTTCCAAGTAAAGCTAAAGGGTAAAGGGACCCCTGACCATTAGGTCCAGTCGTGGCTGACTCTGGGGTTGCGGCGCTCATCTCGCTTTATTGGCCGAGGGAGCCGGCGTTTGTCCGCAGACAGCTTCCGGGTCATGTGGCCAGCATGACTAAGCCGCTTCTGGCAAACCAGAGCAGTGCACAGAAATGCCGTTTACCTTCCTGCCAGAGCGGTACCTATTTATCTACTTGCACTTTGACGTGCTTTCGAACTGCTAGGTGGGCAGGAGCAGGGACGAAGCAACGGGAGCTCACCCCATCGCGGGGATTCGAACTGCCAACCTTCCACTTGGCAAGCCCTAGGCTCTGTGGTTTAGACCACAGTGCCACCCGCGTCCCATGCAGCTTTCCAAAGGGTGGCATATCAAGCATTTTTATGCAATTCTTTCACAGTGGCTGTGATGATGACACCTGCTTTCTGGGTGGCATCGAGAAACCCGCTAGTTCATCAAGCTTCTTTTATATTTCACAGAATCATAGAAACGCAGAATTGTAGTATTGGCTGGGATCCTGAGGCTCATCCAGACCAACCCTCGACAATACAGGAATCTCAGCTAAAGCATCCATGGCAGATGGCCGTCCAACTTCTGCTTCAAAACCTCCAAGGAAGGAGAGCCCATTATCTCCTGAGGGAGACTGTTCCACTGCCAAACAGTTCTTACCATCAGATAGCTCTTCCTGGTGTTTACTCGGAATCTGCTTTCTAGTAACATGAAGTCATTGGCTTCGGTTCTGCCCTCTGGAGCAGGAGAAAACATCCCCTATGGGACAGCCCTTGAGATATTTGAAGATGGCTATCATATCTCCTCTCAAGTCTCTTCTTTTCCAGGCTAAACATGCCCAGCTCCTTCAACCAAGCTCTTCATAAGACTTGGTTTCTAGACCCTTGATCATTTTGGTTGCCCTCCTCTGCAGACGTTCCAGCTTCTCAATATCCTTCTTAAATTGTGACATCCAGGATCAGACACAGTATTCCAGGTGTGTTCTGACCAAGGCAGAATAGAGTGGATTTTTGTTGGGGGGGAGTGCAGGCCTTTTGTTAGAGAGGGCAGAACCTTAGTTTGCTATGACTTTTATTGATTTTTATTGATTCAGGGAGGGAAACTGCCTACCTTATGTGAATCAAATGAAATAGGAACGGCTGTTGGGACTGTAGAGAAGAGTATCTGAAAAACCAAAACAGGACTGTGCTTAACTCTTCCCGTAACATTATATTTTTCCACATTCTGAGTAGCTTGAACTTCAGCTCATCTTCCTAGGAGATTCACGAGAAAACAAATTTTAAAAGGAAATAACTTCTAGTTGAGAAGGAGATGAAAACCTTGCCTACAAAATCACAAAATTAAGGGAATACAAAATGAGTCTTGCAGCAAGCCCTGAGTGCTACATTTTCTCTCCATATGAGCAGGGGAAAAAACCAAAGTATAAATCTGCACTCACTTCTGAAATTCCTTGCTAATTGCTGCTTTCCCCTTTGTTTCCCTGACAGGCCTTCGTCGGATAGAAAGAGATAAAGGCACCCTGTACGAGTTGATATTCAAGGGAGGCAAAGCATACGAATTTGAGCGAATTGTCCTATTCAGACCGTTTGGCCCCATCATGAAAGTTAAGAATGAAAACCTCAATATGGCCGACACCCTTATCAATGTCATAGTCCCCCTGGCTAAAAGAGCCAGCAAGTTCCAGCAATTCATGCAGAATTTCAGGTTAGTAAAGCTGCATGCTCTCACTGCCTCCCCACAGCCGTGCCCCAATACTTCTTCTTTGGTAATAATAGCTTTTCTTACAAATACAGCAATAGGTAAAGGTAAAGGGACCCCGGACCATTAGGTCCAGTCGTGGCCGACTCTGGGGTTGTGGTGCTCATCTCGCTTTATTGGCCGAGGGAGCCGGGGTACAGCTTCCGGGTCATGTGGCCAGCATGACTAAGCCGCTTCTGGCGAACCAGAGCAGCGCACGGAAATGCCGTTTACCTTCCCGCCGGAGCGGTACCTATTTATCTACTTGCACTTTGACGTGCTTTGGAACTGCTAGGTTGGCAGGAGCGGGGACCGCAACGGGAGCTCACCCCGTCGCAGGGATTCAAACCGCCGACCTTCTGATCGGCAAGTCCTAGGCTCTGTGGTTTAGACCACAGCGCCACCCGCGTCCGAATACAGTCATACTGCGGGATAAATACGCTTCAGGATAAGTATTTTCGGGTTGCGCTCCGCGGCGACCCGAAAGTAACGGAGCGTGTTACTTCCGGGTTTCGCCGCTCACGCATGCGTAGATGGTCAAAATGATGTCACACGCGTGCGCAGAAGCAGTGAACCGTGACCCGCACATGCACAGTTGCATCTTACATTCTGTTCAAGATGCGGACGGGGCTCCGGAGGGGATCCCGTTTGCATCCCGAGGTACCACTGTATGCAAGCAGAGTATTAAGTAGTGGGTTGACAAAGCAGATGACACAGAGATTTCTCCAAGTAGTTCTTTATAAGTAAGCTGGAACTGAACTGAACTGAACACAGCTCAACCGGCCGGCTTTTATAGGCAGCCGGCTGTCAACATTGTAACAACAACACCCCAGGGTTTCCCGCCTAAATTAACTGACGTGGACCTGAGTGAAAACTATATACAGTGGTACCTCGGGTTAAGTACTTAATTCGTTCCAGAGGTCCGCTCTTAACCTGAAGCACCACTTTAGCTAAAGGGGCCTCCCGCTGCCACTGCGCCGCTGGAGCACAATTTCTGTTCTCATCCTGAAGCAAAGTTCTTAACCCGAGGTACTATTTCTGGGTTAGCAGAGTCTGTAAGCTGAAGCATACGTAACCTGAAGCGTATGTAACCCGAGGTACCACTGTACACAATACCCCTGGTGGCCAGGGTGAGAACTTCAATACATAACACACAGCATCAGCGCAGGCAAGGCTGTATATTTAGTTTCGCTTTAATTAGTTACAATTTTATTAAGTTTCTTTTAGGTTTTACCTTACCCTTATCCCCTAGCTCAGTGGAAGAGTACGGTCAAACCTCGGTCTCTGAATGCCTCCATTTTAGAATTTTTCGGCCAGGGGCGTAGCTAGCTGCTCTGGCACCCGGAGCAGCGGGGGCGGGGCTATCCGCCGAGGGGGGCGGCGAAGCGAGCTGCCCATGGGGTCAGCCTGGCAGTCACAAGCTCCATGCTGCCATTTCGGGCAGTGCGGTGCCCCAAGCTATGTCACTCCCAGGAGAGACGTGTGGCTCGGGTGTGCTGCAGGCCAGGCCCCGCGGTAAGTGCTGCTCCCGCAGTGTGCCATTTTGTCACCCCCTCAGGGGTGACACCCGGGGCGGCCTGCACCCCCCTTCCTACGCCCCTGTTTTTGGCTCCTGAACGCTGAAAACCCAGAAGTAAGTGTTCCAGTTTTCGAACGTTTTTCGGAAGCCAAACGTTTGATGCGGCTTCCACTTGAGTGCAGGAAGATCCTGCAGCCAACCGGAAGCTGTGCTTTGGTTTACGTTCAACAATCAAGGTTTGACTGTACATGCTTTTCATGCCAAAGGCCCCAGTTTCATTCCTTGGCATCTTGTGGCCGAAAATTTGTACGGGATGAAAACAGAGTAAACTAGGTGAGGTCTTTAGGCTCTCTCCAGCTACTGCGGAGAGTCCTAAAATCCAGTTTTAACCATTCATATCCAAGGAGGTGCATGCACATAAATGCACACAGAGCGTCCCTGCCCTTCCATCCCGCCTATCATATAACACATGATATAACATACTCAAGCTGAAACTATGAAAACCACACAGGTTACAGGGAACCAGACAGAGGGCCTTCTCGGTAGTGGCACCCTCCCTGTGGAACGCCCTCCCACCAGATGTCAAAGAGAACAACAAGTACCAGACTTTTAGAAGACATCTGAAGGCAGCCCTGTTTAGGGAAGCTTTTAATGTCTGATATATTACGGTATTTTAATACAGTGGTACCTCAGGTTAAGTACTTAACCTGAAACTGTTCTTAACCTGAAGCACCACTTTAGCTAATGGGTCCTCCTGCTGCCGCTGTGCCGCCGGAGAACGATTTCTGTTCTCATCCTGAAGCAAAGTTCTTAACCTGAAGCACTATTTCTGGGTCAGCGGAGTCTGTAAACTGAAGCGTATGTAACCTGAAGCGTATGTAACCTGAGGTACCACTGTATTTTGTTGGATGCTGCCCAGAGTGGCTGGGGAAGCCCAGCCAGATGGGCAGGGTATAAATAATAAAGTATTGTTATTGTTATTATAAAACCAGTAGCAGAACTAAGGTGTGCGTCACTGTGGCCTGATCATGCATAATGGAAGGAAGCTTACGCATTCACTTCTCTTCCAGGGAGATGGGCATACAGCAGGACAGGAGAATTCACCTCACTATCGTTTACTTTGGGAAAGAACAAATGAGCGAGGTCAAAGGAATCCTTGAAAACACATCCAGGTGAGTACAACCACGGATGCCGTTCTTTCATCAGAAATCAAAGGGCAAACGCTTGTTGGGCTGCATCTCATCTCATTAGTGGTAAAGCCGTGTTTTCGTTTGGGTTGGAAGACCTGTTTTGTACCAGCAATGTTGTATGACCCAGCTGTGGTTTTTCAGTGGAAAGAGGAAACCACTTTGTTGTGTCTACATGCTCAGAGGAGCATCTTATCACATGTTACCCTAACAATAGTTTCTGAAACTGGGTACCTGGGCCAGAGAGAGTGGGAGGGAGCAGGAGAGCTTAATGGCCTTGGCTCTAAGCTCAAATGGGGCATCAGATTTAGACACTTTTAATGCTTCCCGAACTAAAATGTGACACACACTGTCATCTTAGAGCTGCCACTTTAAGCAACTAAGAGATGTGATTTCGCAAAAGACTTTTTTAAAGGGTTTGTTT
Source organism: Podarcis bocagei (assembly GCF_964188305.1). NCBI lineage: Eukaryota > Metazoa > Chordata > Lepidosauria > Squamata > Lacertidae > Podarcis > Podarcis bocagei. The sequence goes on from NC_138138.1 coordinate 10,113,035, forward strand.
TGTTAACTGCTTTAGTTTCTGTCATATGGAGGAGTTAGAAATGCTCATAAATATCAGTAAAAAAATAATACCTGCTCTAATGTCAGTAGCTCAGGAGCCTCAAAAGCTGGAAGTGGCAAAAGCCTTTCTAGACCTGAAAGATGGTCCACTGGATACTTGGATGAAACTCAGCTCCCTGTTAGGAAGAGAAATTCCAGTTAATATTATTATTACTATCCACAGGGCTGGCCAACTCTCAAGAGACTGCGATCTACTTTCAGAATTAAAAACTGGCAGTGATCTACCCCCGTTTTTTAGGGGTTCAGCTCAAAGTTGTTGAGTTTTTTGGGGAGGAAGAAAGCCCCATTTCTGGTTTTTTTGGGGGGGTTAAAGGCAAGGGGAGGACACGGGTGGCGCTGTGGGTTAAACCACAGAGCATATGAATTGCCATTCAGAAGGTCGGCAGTTCAAATCCCCGTGATGGAGTGAGCTCCCGTTGCTCGGTCCCTGCTCCTGCCAACCTAGCAGTTCAAAAGCACGTCAAAGTGCAAGTAGATAAAAAGGTACCGCTCTGGTAGGAAGGTAAACGGTGTTTCCATGAGCTGCTCTGGTTCGCCAGAAGCAGCTTAGTCATGCTGGCCACATGACCCAGAAGCTGTCTGCGGACAAATGCTGCCTCCCTCAGCCTATAGAGCGAGATGAGCGCTGCAACCCCAGAGTCGTCTGCGACTGGACCTCATGGTCAGGGGTCCTTTACCTTTACCTTTTAAAGGCAAGGGACAAAGGGGTAAAGTCACTCACAAAAAGATCGCTATGGATGAAAACAGCAGCACAGAGAAAGCTCTGTCTTCCCTTCCAGAGATCAGACAACAATGGAGGGCAGGGCAAGGGGGCGTGGCAGGAGTCAGTTTTAATGATGCTAAGGAAAGAGAGCCAGAGATCGACCGCGATCTACCAAAACCTCGCAGGGATCTACCAGTAGATCGCAATCAACCTGTTGGACATCCCTGCACTACATAAACTTGTTTCAGCATTTGTCCTGCACCACCCCATCCTGCAAGATCTGTCAAACGTAGCTGACCCTTCTAGCATGTGGAATTGTGAATAGTGGTGACCAGTGGGAGTGGAACTATTTCCCTCTGAGCTTGAGCAAGTGCCAACTTTTATGACACTTCAGTGTCTATTAAAAACACATTTGTGCTCTCAAGCCTTGGCTGGTGCTTGACTCCGGCAAGATACAGGTAAAGGTAAAGGGACCCCTGACCATTAGGTCCAGTTGTGGCCAACTCTAGGGTTGCGGCACTCATCTCGCTTTATGGGCCGAGGGAGCCGGCGTACAGCTTCCGGGTCATGTGGCCAGCATGACTAAGCCGCTTCTGGCCAACCAGAGCAGCTCACGGAAACGCTGTTTACCTTCCCGCCGGAGCGGTACCTATTTATCTACTTGCACTTTGATGTGCTTTCGAACTGCTAGGTTGGCAGGAGCAGGGACTGAGCAACGGGAGCTCACCTCGTCGCAGGGATTCAAACCACCGACCTTCTGATCGGCAAGTCCTAGGCTCTGTGGTTTAACCCACAGCGCCACCCACATCCCTCTCCGTCAAGATACTATACTCTTTAAAGCTGCCTTGATTTACCAGCTGCTTTCAGTCTTTTGTGATGCTGATGGCCAGTATGTTTTTTTAAGATTATCGTTCACCAGCTCAAGACTAATGTGAAGGGCAGTCAAAAAAAGTTTTAATTTAAATAAAGAAATACTCTACTATATTTCCCAAAGCACATTTTGTGATGTGGTATCTCATTAAGGCCAGAAACCGGTAAAATCCAGATCAGCCAACTTAGCATTCAGGACTCAAGGCCATTCCAGCAGCCGCCACAACAAATCTGTTTGTCATTAAGGTGCCACACGACTCTCTTATTTCTTCACTAGTGACGAGTGCTCCTGTTTGGTGCACAATTCATAGCTCTTCTTTGCTTTTTGGTCCATTTTATTTTCCCAATGTATTATTTAGTAATGCAAAAAAGACATTATATTGTCTTATCAGCAGAAAGTACTGTGCAGATCACACTATTACATTAAACGTAATAAAAAATAAGGAGTAAGGTTAAATAACTTCCCCAAATCTTTGATTCCAAAAGGCAATACAAACCATCCATATTTCAATAACTCTATTTAAATATCTTGTTACTATTTAAATATCTCTATTTAAATATCTTGTTATTTAAATATCTTGTTTCTCACGCATGATTATAGTTGTAAGATATGCTTATGTAGCAATGATTATTGGATCTTACAGCTATATCCCACGACTTCCTGAATATTGCCCAGGATTATGCATCATTTTAAAAACATGATGACATTACCAAAAGCTCTGCACTTAATTGCCCCATATTCTCCAGCATTAATCATCAGGTGCTTCAATTTGTGGGTGATTAAATACAATAAATACCCCATCTTTAAAAATTATGTATCAAATTTACTGATATCAGAGTTTTACATATTTTATTTCCTGTTCAGTTCTAGGTATTCTCCTGTATATTAATTCCTAGATCTTTCCCCTATTTGGGGGGAATTTTGTTGTTGTTGTTGTTGCTGCTGCTGCTTATTTTAACTCTTTATTTGTCTTCCTAAAGACAAAAGAGGCCAAATAATGCTTATGTTGCCATTCCTCCTTATATAGATCAGCCAACTTCAAGAATTATACCTTCATCCAGCTGAACGAAGAGTTCTCAAGAGGGAAAGGCCTGGACGTGGGTGCACGGTTTTGGAAAGGAAGCAATGTTGTCCTCTTCTTCTGTGATGTAGATATATACTTCACAGCAGAATTCCTCAACACATGTAGACTGAACACACAACCAGGTATAGCTATCCTTAGATTTAGACCTTGGTCTGTTTTGCCAACATAGAGCGCTCATCCATGCTTGTCCCGTGCCAAGAAAGCATGGGTCAAAGTGTTTTGCCTTTGCCCATAGCTGTCAACTTACAGATTTGAATATAAGGGACCAGCAGCCTTGAAAATAAGGGATCAGCAGCCAAAATAAGGGATTTTCTGGAAACAGGTATGTTCGACTTCTGAGCCCCTCCAAGCCAAAGGCAGAAAGCCCAGCCAGCAGCCAAACAAAGTCTCAAGCGGTGGTTCCCACAGTGCAGCAACCCGACAAAGGGGAAGCAGCAAGGAAAACCACCATCACCTCTCCGCTGGGAAGCGCTGAGCAAAGGCGAGTCCCCAGGCAATGCGGCCGATTTGATCGGCACAAGGCATGCAAGCTCCACCCCCCAGTCGTTCTTAGACTCCTTATTGGGTGAGCAACGCAGCCAAGCAACACAGTTGGAGCCTCCCTCCTCCCTGGCCGGCAGGGAGGGAGGGAGAGGAGCTGCTTCCTTTGAAACCCGGGAAATTTAAGGGACATCATCAATAAGGGACAGCAGCGGGACACAGCGCTGGGATAAGAGGCTTTCCCACCAAATAAGGGACGGTTAACAGCTATGCCTTTGCCCCGCTGCTTTCCCCTGGAAAACCTACTCTTTAGTGCTAAATTGGAACAAACAGCAATCAGCAGGAAACTCGACTGCTTCCCCCCTCCTGCCACCAATTCAGTGCTAAAATATGGACTTCCCCAGGGGAAAGTGGTGGGGCAAATGGAAGTTTGGATGAGCCCTAGGTTAGAGCCCCTGTGACACAAGTGCAGGATAGCTGGGATCCCAGGAACTCGACAGCAAAGTTGCTATCATAATGATACCACTTTAATCAACAGAACAAAACTACTCCAAAATGTTGGATTATTTTTCTACAAAAGGATACAAACCCCCCAAGGGTACTTAAATCAAAGGCTATGAACATAAAAGTCAACACATTCCAGGATAAAAAGCATATATGCAAACTTAGCACAAATAACCCAGTTTTTTCAACACACTCTCGTTTTTAGGGAAGAAGGTGTTTTACCCAGTTCTTTTCAGCCAGTATAACCCAGGCCTAATTTATGGACACCACGATTCCATTCCACCTGTAGAACAGCAGTTGGTAAGTAAATGCGTTAAATGGCTTTAAATGATGTTCTAAATCCATATATACAGTGGTGCCTCACAAGACGAAATTAATCCGTTCCGCGAGTCTCTTTGTCTTGCGGTTTTTTCATCTTGCGAAGCACGGCTATTAGCGGCTTAGCGGCTATTAGCGGCTTAGCGGCTATTAACGGCTTAGCGGCTATTAACGGCTTAGCGGCTTTAAGAAAAAGGAAACAAACTCGCAAGAACTCGCAAGACATTTTGTCTTGCGAAGCAAGCCCATAGGGAAATTCGTCTTGCGGAATGACTCAAAAAATGGAAAACTCTTTCGTCTTGCGTGTTTTTCGTCTTGCGAGGTACCACTGTACTAAAAAAGGCGCACTTAAATGTTACCCTGCCTAAAATATGGAACTGTTTCAGCTCAAAATCTTTTTAAAATTGTTACACACCAATTAGAAGGCAAAGGAGCTTAGGACTGTGGTTTATGAATATGCTAGAAAGGGCAGCAAGGGAACTTTTGGACTGGTCTCTATTTTCAGGTGAGATTCGATCACCAGCAAATTCATGTTGTGCAATTATAGTTCATTGGGAGCTTTTGTGCAACAAACCTGCTTCCCCCCCAAAAAACTGGACTTTTTAAGGGGGCATGATGCGGAAATGCATTGGGAAGTTTGGGATAAGGCTTGCTTCAATGCAGCATCAGCTAACCCCTCCAGATAAATCAGAATAAATGCTCATTAAAGAGGCAACGTCATGAAATCTCCCTGAAGGCAAATCAGTAATGATGTCATCTGAAAGCAGCCTTAGTATTCAAATCCCAAACCTCAGCTTGTCTGAAATCAGCAAAAATATGAATTGCGTGTTCAGACCCAGAAACCTCCCTCCAAATAAATTCGCACATGACTCAAATTTTGGTTTTGGTTTTTGGCAGAATTTAGGCCACAACTTTATTGATTACAGAAAGTGACTGGTTGCATAGGCTCTGGTTCGACTAGTTCCCTGGCATGCAGGTAGCGCTGACCCAGGGTTCCAGCATAGGTCAGCCAAGGGTGAACACCTGGATAAGCGGAAAGCCAGGAACAGGCTACCCAAATGTCCCCCTGGACTCAGGCATGGGCACAACCCCCTCTCAGGCGTTGACCAAACCATTGAGTCCCTGGATTCCTTTAACAGAATACCCTTCACATAGGGATGCCGAGAGCGTTCTCCCATCCCTATCACCTGAACCAGAGCCAACCTTACAAGTTGTGTCAATTTGCTACCCGGCAGGCGAAACCCAAATGGCAACAGCCAATCAGCCAAGTGGGGAGAATTCCTGCCGTGCCCCTGTCCCAATGACAGACGACACACGATGGCATAGCAAGGTCAAGCGCACAGCCCTAAAAGTAGGGAGAGGTGGGCGGGCGAGCCGAAAGAGGAAGCTCTGGGTCACGTGCATGGGCATAAATAGGTCCCTCGAACCGTTTGGACTGCGTCCCATTGGCCAGATTGCACCCAGCTTTGAAGGACCTACCCACCCACAACACAGGGTGTCACTTTTCCAGGTCTCACTGCATTACGTGCCCTCCTTAAGGGTAAAAGGTAAAAAGCTAAAGGGACCCCTGACCATTAGGTCCAGTCGTGGCTGACTCTGGGGTTGTGGCGCTCATCTGGCTTTATTGGCTGAGGGAGCCGGCGTACAGCTTCCAGGTTATGTGGCCAGCATGACAAAGCTGCTTCTGGCAAACCAGAGCAGCGCACGGAAACGCCGTTTACTTTCCCGCCGGAGCGGTACCTATTTATCTACTTGCACTTTGACATGCTTTTGAACTACTAAGGTTGGCAGGAGCAGGGACCGAGCTACGGGCAAGTCCTAGGCTCTGTGGTTTAACCCACAGCGCCACCTGCGTCCTCTTTAAGGGAGGACCCGATTACAGTGGTACCTCGGGTTAAGGACTTAATTCGTTCCGGCGGTCCGTTCTTAACCTGAAACTGTTCTTAACCTGAAACACCACTTTAGCTCATGGGGCCTCTTCCTGCCACCATGCCGCCAGAGCACGATTTCTGTTCTCATCCTGAAGCAAAGTTCTTAACCCCAGGTAATATTTCTGGGTTAGCGGAGTCTGTAACCTGAAGCGTATGTACCGTATTTTGCGCCCCATAGAACGCTCTGGCCCATAGGACGCACCTAGTTTTTTGGGGGGGAAATAAAGGGAAAAAAATTATTTCCCCCCCCAGGTGCGGGGCTGGAAGAACCAGGTCGGGGAACAGTGGGAAGGCACGCTCTGCCTCCCCGCTGTCCCCCGAGCTTGTGGGGCTGGTGATGGGGAGAAGTGCGCTGATCCCGGGACTGCAGGCAGCTCTGCGCCGCCACCTGGAGTGGGGCGGGACTTAGTGCCCCGCTCCGGATGGCGGCGCAGATCTGCCTGCAGTCCCGGGACGGCAGGCAGCTCTGCCCTGCCGTCTGGAGTGGGGCGGGACTTAGCGCCCCGCTCTGGATGGAGGCGCAGAGCTGTGCTGAGCCGGGGACTGCAGGCAGCTCTGCGCAACCCTCGGAGCCGGTCTCCCGAGGGTTGCGCAGAGCTTCCTGAAGCCTGGAGAGCGAGAGGGGTCGGTGCGCACCGACCCCTCTCGCTCTCCAGGCTTCAGCGAAAGCCTGCATTTGCCCCATAGGACGCAACCAGATTTCCCCTTGATTTTTGGAGGGGAAAAAGTGCGTCCTATGGGGCGAAAAATACGGTAACCCGAGGTACCACTGTAATGGACTATTACATTCCACGTCTATCATGAGACATTCTTTCTCTGTAGCCTCCCCAGGCTGCAGGTTGGGGATAGTAAGAATGGGCTGCATTTGTATTAGCGGGGAAAATTTAAAAATGCTTTAAAACTCCTCAAGTCCACATTCTTTCATACAAAATAAAAGTCAAGAGTCCAGGAGTCTTTGCTTCTACTTTGTTTGGTGGGGCTGGCGACTGCTGCCCAATCCTGGATTTCTCCATGATTTCAAGCATCACTAACAAGCCTTGTCTCCAGATGATGGAAGTGGCAGTCTACTTTTTTATATATATGTCTATAGCAGCATGGCAGTTTCAAGGAGGGATCCAGTGGCAGATTTATTTGGTATGGATATAGCTAAAAACAAGGACTGTGTAGGGACCTCACACACTAGGTGGACCACCTGAAGACATGCTAAATCCTTATTGTGTATCTGATTCTAACATGTGCGATGTAGCTCTTAGAATATGAAAGAACGGCAAAGGTGAGAGATAAGGGAGTGTTAACTGACTGCAGCTGGAAGCAGCCACCGCACAGGGATAAATGATCTTTATGTGAAATATGCACGCACATATACACAGATAAATGCACCTTTCTTTCTTCCAGGTTATAAAAAAGGAGACGGGGTTTTGGAGAGACTTTGGATTTGGAATGACTTGCCAATACCGCTCTGATTATATCAACATTGGTAAGAAATGAAATCAAATGAATATTTAGATATTAAATCCAATCAAGGCTGGTTCCCACCATGCCAAATTAGTGTTACATTTATGTGGGGCACAATCAAGCCTCTTCTCTGGACCCTTAAGGCTCCCAAGCCATTTTGGGAATACAGTGGTCCCTCTGGTTGTGGACAGGATCCGTTCTGGAGCTCCGGTCAGATCCTGAGGTTTCCGCAACTGGAGGTGCCGCTTCTGCTCATGCGCATAGCATGGTTTAGCGTTTCTGTGCATGTGCGCGGCGCATACAGCACTTCTGCGCATGACGAAACCAGGAAAAATACGTCTGGGTTTGCCGCGTATGTATCCCAAAGGATATGTAATTGGAGGTGAACACAAGTAGAGGTACCGTTGTATATTTTAAAACATTGAGTCGTATCCTGATCTGATCCAAAAGACTCTGCAAGTAAAGAAACACATTGACTCTTGATTTCTCGCAGTGGCAACCATCTTGAAAGGCTTTCCCCTCAGTTCCTGGGCCCACAGGTCTCTCTCTGTGTGCCACAATCACATGAAACCTGTCTTTTTTTTTTCTCTTAGGAGGATTTGATCTCGACATAAAAGGCTGGGGAGGAGAAGACGTACATCTGTACCGCAAATACCTTCACAGCAACCTCATTGTGGTCAGGACGCCTGTCCGGGGCCTCTTCCACCTCTGGCATGAAAAGCACTGCTTGGATGAACTGACCCCAGAGCAGTACAAAATGTGCATTCAGTCCAAGGCCATGAATGAAGCGTCTCACGGCCAGCTGGGGATGCTGTTCTTCAGGAGGGAAATCGAGGCTCATCGGCGCAAGCAGAAAGCAAGCAATAAGAAGTCTTGAAGCCAAAGGAGGTCTTACTCGGAGATAAAAACCAAGAACCTCAAAATCTGACTCAGAAGGCTGTTCCCAAAACCACACTCGCAGGAGAGGAAATGCTTCTCTTGGTTATTTGCTTGCGGGGCTTTTGATACCATCGTAGTCTTTTCTCTGTGCCACATTGCAGCACTGGGTGATGCCATTACGGCATGGAGAATAGCTTCCCCTCCAACCCCTCAACGGTTTGATATTTTAAGGACAAACAAGGTGGTTTTCCAACTTTGACTGACGCTACAATAGGATTACACAAAGCTTTACATTTTATCAAATGGGTAGCGAGGTGCTCATAAACTTGGATTGAATGAAATCCCAGGGAGATCTTTACAGTGTGGACCCTGTAATGCTGAAATGAGATTACTGACAATAGCCCCGATCCAGTCTTTTCCTAGACTCTGTTGTTGTGAGTAACCAGTGGCCCTAGATAGGGGATGCACACGCATATCTGGGCCACGTGTGCCACCAATCCAATTCAAGGGGGGTTATCAGATAAGCACCATAACAGAATGACAGGGATCCAGATCAGTTGCGTGGGTCAGGGCTCTCTTTTCAGACGAGCATTTAGATGTTTATCTAATGACTCCTAGCAGCTAGAAAGCGAACACTGAAAGTTGAATGTATTAGCTCTATATGGAAGCCAACACCATTATCAAAATTCATTCTCTCTCTCTCTCATATACACCTACCCACACGCCTCACAAAGCCATATCTTCTGAACTTCTGTGGAGTCAGTAAAGATAATATGGTCACTTGTCCTTGAGTGCTCTCAATTATCATTCTTTGCTTGTCCTCAACAGCGCACTTTGGGTTTTGTGTCCCTTGGCGCACACTTAACATGCACATGCTGAGATGTAGCACAATTTAACAGAATGGTGAAATGTTTTTGTGAATAGATCTAAGGTCGTCAGGTGGATTGGTAAGTAAAGCCAAGAGGGGCTTTTAGCTAGAAGCACCAGTCCTGACTTGCACTGAACCTCATACAGTTTGGAGACATTAAAGAGAGATGGATTTAGCAGACAATGATTTTATCTAGGACTTGACATTAATATTTGCTGACTTGGATTCCGCTTTCTTCTTACTCTTACGTGTTTGAGGTTCCAGCCTTTAAAACAGAGCATCATTTAAATACAGACACAGATGAAAATATAAGGTATATATTTCCTGACATACCTAGCTGTACAAACAATTAGATAATACTGATAATTGAAAAGCAAGGGTATATAGTGGAGCCTTGTCCAGATTCTACACAGAGAAGGCAAATAGTCTCTTTTAAAATTTCAGCCACTTTGCCTTTCATTTTGGCAAATCTTGATCCAAAGTTTCTCACTCCAGGCCCCTGCAGAAAAGCGGTATTTTAGTTCTGCAACATGTTATTGGCTCAATAATAGTGCATTTAGTGATGGATTTATACTGGACCATCCACACATGATTCCACTTTATTATTCGTTCTGCGATGCTTCTTCAATGGTATTGCAGTGCTGCTGTCTAGAGGGGAACTCTTTGTACTACAGCTCTACCAAAGCAGGACACAGAATAAACTTGGAACATTTCTGGTACAAAAAGTGACAGGACATCGGGAGAAAGTTACAGGACGTGCACTGATTGGAAAGGAAGCAGTGTGTTCACCCTGAAACATTTGAAGGCACAAACAGTATTGGAAGTGGAATCAAGTACAACCTCTCCAATCCCATCATGAGCACAAATCATGAAGGCACAACGGGGGCCCAACCACACTTTTCCATTCCCCCCCCCCCCGATTCAGTGCTAAACCACGGGTTTTCTGGGGGAAAGCAGTGGGGCAAATGCAAAACCACTCATACCCAGCTTTCTAGACCCAGGGGAAGTGTGAGTCTAAAAAGGGTGGCCCTCCACAGTGAACTGAATAACACAATTAAAATGGGATTCAGGCAATGGATGAGTCCATTCCTTTACAGAGAGAGGGCTTGGTTAAAAAAACCCCCACAACATTTCTCCTAACATTTCCTAGCAAAAAACAAAATAAAAAAATTCCTTCCAGTAGCACCTTAAAGGCCACCCAATCTTAAACAACTCCTAACCCACAATAATACTACAACCAGACTTAACACGGACACTGGCACCAGAGCCTGCAATAAACCCAGATGCCAACTTTGCTGCCACATACACCCGGACAACACCATTACTGGCCCCAACAACATCACACATACCATCTCGGGACTATTTAATTGCTCATCGTCTAACATTGTGTATGCCATGAAATGCCAACAGTGTCCTTCAGCTCTCTATATTGGACAAACAGGCCAAACCTTACGCCAAAGAATAAACGGACATAAATCTGACATCAAGAATCACAAAACAGAGAAACCAGTAGGAGAACACTTCAATCCCCCAGGACATTCTATACAAGATCTCAAAGTAGCTGTTTTACTACAAAGGAATTTCAGAAATAGACTGGAAAGAGAAGCTGCTGAATTGCAACTCATTACCAAACTTAAAACCATGGAGAGACCTGGTCTGAACAAAGACATTGGATTCTTATCTCATTATACATGACTAAGCCATTTCTCACCTTCTCACCCCTTGCCTTTTCCTGTAAGACCTATTACAATCGTTTAGAGTCGTCAACAGGCTCATCTCAGCTATCTGCCAATCTCCCATTCCCACCACCCTTCTGAGTAATACCCCTCCCCACCTTCTCACTATATAGAAGGATCTGGCAACTTCTGTTTCAGTGTATCTGAAGAAGTGTGCATGCACACGAAAGCTCATACCAAGAACTAACTTAGTTGGTCTTTAAGGTGCTACTGGAAGGAATTTTTTTATTTTGACTATGGCAGACCAACACGGCTACCTATCTGTAGCAAAAAACAGCAACACCCCTTTTTAGCAGCCCTATTTTCATACCAAGAGTCAGCATTCAAAGTCCCCATCGTTGCATCCGCAACACATGAGCATCCATTGCGAAGGACGGTTCTTTATCTGCTGGTCATTTACTCTGCAACCGTCTGTAATGCACTGGGTGCTGAAACAGGTAGTATGTCTGCCTGGGCGGCTGTGGAGCAACAAAAGGAAAACAGTAGCAGTGTAGCGTGGGGACAAATGTTCCGTCACGCACGCTGGAGTCACTTGGCTTCACTTGGCATCTGCCACCTGCAGAGACTGAGCTGCTAGCGAGTTCTGGAGAGGGCTGAAACTGGGAGAACTATCCTGCATGGATGTGACACACTGGCAGGTTTTAATGGCGCACCCCCCCAACAACTCCAAAGACAAAACGGCGATAAGCCAGGGATATGATTTCACCAGGGTCTGATCGCGGTAAATGGAGGCAGTTTGAAGATACGAACAGTGGCCTTACTGCTCTTGACCACACTCAATTGCCACTGGCTAATGGGAGCAGAGAGGGCCCCACCATTCTGAAGACAACCCTATTTGTGGCTTTCGCTAATAATACAACCCTTTCAAGTATTTACAGGAAATGTGAATTACACTTTGGAAATGTTCTATGTCTCCTGATTGAACAGGAACACACAAGGGCAGGATTCAGCCTGAACAAAAGTGTCTATGGAAAGTTTTAACTGCTGTAATTATCTTTGAAAATAGATTTATTCTTTTGCTATTTTCTTTATGGTTCTGCTTCCTGTTCCTTTGTATCTTCTCGTCGCTTGCTGGCAGCTGTCCAGATTTCACTTCTCGATTAGCCAAACGTACTCGCACCATCACTTCGCCGTTTCCGAGGGTATTGTAAAAGCTGACGGGAGCTGGCTCAACTTTTGCCTGCTCCACATCTACCCATTCAAGAGAAGTTCTTCACATGGTAGAGATCAGAAATGTCAGGCGTCACTCGAAAAGATCAAGGTAGTCTGGCTCCTCCCCTTGTTGGCCACAGGGATAACGCAGAATCTCCTTTCCAAAAGATGTGATGGGCTCCTCCTAATAGGAAGAAAGCCAGTACAAATTTAGGTTCCAGAGTTCTAAAATCAGCCATTCATTTCCTACTAGAAACTGGTCAATCAGTTTAGAACCATAGAATTCTTGAGCTGGAAGAAGGGACCCTGAACATCACCTAGTCTGGGCATGTCCAGAGTCCGTTTCGGGGGCCTAATTCGGCCCCTGTAGCAGTTTATTTCCTGGGGTAAATTCCTAAAAAAACATAAAAGGTCAACAACTTTGGTTGGCCCTCATGGCCCTTCACTTCATCAAATCTGGCCCTCTTTGAAAAAAGTTTGGACACCACTGATCTAGTCCATGGGTAGACAAACTAAGGCCTGGGGGCCGGATCCAGCTCAATCGCATTCTCAATCTGGCCCACAAACGGTCCGGAAATCAGCGTGTTTTTACACGAGTAGAATGTGTGCCTTTATTTAAAATGCGTCTCTGGGTTATTTGTGGGGCATAGGAATTTGTTCACCACCACATAGCCCCCCCCCCCCAAGAAAAAAATATAGTCCGGCCCCCAACAAGGTCTGAGAGACAGTGGACCTGCTAAAAAAGTTTGCTGACCCCTGATCTAGTCCAAACCCCTGCAATGCAGGAATATGCAGCTGTCCCTTACAGGGATCAAACCTGCAACCTTGGCATTATCAGCATCACACTCTAACCAACTGAGCTATCCAGGCTGGTTATCAAAGCAGGCAGATGAGCAGCATTTAAGGTAGCTGAGCATATCATCAGTTGATATCAGTATAGCTTGGGGTAAAGAGAAATCTGATTTCAAACAGCAATCATGGCAGGCTCTTCGCCCAGTGGATTTGAGCTCAGCTTTAAGACAACATATACACAAGACATCTACATTCCCATAACTGAAATCCTGGAATAAACAAGCAGCCATGCTTTTTTGCTTTGTGTGTCTGGAGATCTACGTCTCCCTTTTGTGGGGTGGGTGGGTATTGTTTTATATAAAAGTGGTCACAGACATTCTTCTCTTTCAGTTTTCATCATTCACTTTGCCCCAAAGATAATAAATTCGGAAACATTTTAAAAAGCAGTTGCAGACAGTTAAGTCCAGCTGTGAACGACTCTGGGGTTACGGCACTCATCTCACTTTACTGGCTGAGGGAGCCGGCGTTTGTCCTCAGACAGTTTTTCCGGGTCATGCGGCCAGCATGACTAAGCCACTTCTGGCGAACCAGAGCAGCGCACGGAAACGCTGTTTACCTTCCCACTGGAGTGGTACCTATTTATCTATTTGCACTGGCGTGCTTTCGAACTGCTAGGTTGGCAGGAGCTGAGACCGAACAACGGGAGCTCACCCCGTTGCGGGGATTCGAACCACCAACCTTCCGATCGGCAAGCCCAAGGCTCAGTGGTTTACACCACAGCGCCACCTGCATCTCAACCATAGCTGTCAACTTTTCCCTTGGCTTGCGAGGAATCCTATTTGGAATAAGGGAATTTTCCTTTTAAAATAGGGAATCATTGACAGCTATGGTCCCAACCAATAACACTTACAGGGCACCTAACGTTGCATTAAGTCCTGCAGAATAACATTTCGTGCACCAAGAAGCTTCAACATAGTCATAGAATGAGGTGGTGGTGGAGAAGTTGAGCATTACGAGAGGCGCACCTTGTGGTAATCGACCAGGTCAGCCAACGTTGAATGCTGCTGCTGATCCACACCCAGGAAGCTGTACGAATCCCCGGAAGCATCTATCAGGAAGTGCTTGCAGCCTTTGGCCGACAAATACGAGAGGACGTAGCCTTTGATCTTTTCACTGACCCGGATCAGGAAGCTCCCAGGTGCCAAACCGCTTAGATGTTCTTCTGCTTTCTTGGTAGTTAAAATGCCTGTCCCAAAAATGAAAGGCGAGAGCTAAACAAGAGAAAACTATTTGCCGGCTTGCTGCACATTGGAAAGATGCTGTCAAATCTTCTCTAATATAGTGGACCAGCTCCCAGCCTATTCAGTGACCTGGCTGGTTCAAGATCCCATTAGTCATCAGACCACTTTTCCCAGCTTAACTCTGCACCTAGGTAAAGGTAAAGGGACCCCTGACAATTAGGTCCAGTCGTGACCGACTCTGGGGTTGCGGCGCTCATCTCGCTTTATTGGCCGAGGGAGCCAGTGTACAGCTTCCGGGTTATGTGATTAAGCCACTTCTGGCGAACCAGAGCTGCACACGGAAACGCCGTTTACCTTCCTGCCAGAGTGGTACCTATTTATCTACTTGCACTTTGACATGCTTTCGAACTTCTAGGTTGGCAGGAGCAGGGACTGAGCAACAGGAGCGGGGATTTGAACCGCCGACCTTCTGATCAGCAAGTCCTAGGCTCTGTGGTTTAACCCACAGCGCCACCCGGGTCCCTAACTCTGCACCTACTTACTGTTGAAAAACCTCTTTCGTGGCCTCCCTACACACTGCTGGATTTAGTCAAAGCTATGTGTGTCAATACACCTGCTGGACAGAAAAACAAAATGGGTGCCATAGGGCTTGTGCTTTGCTGCTTCGTTTGCTGTTTCCAAAACAAAAGAGAGAACACCTTGTTCCCATCTCCCACTACGATAAACCTGGACGAACCCTTGGCTCATAATTTCGACCACTTCCAAGATCCCTGCTGAATCTGGTTGGTCATCTCTGGGACCCAACCGTGAAAGCAAGGAATATTTAATGAAATCTCACTGTTTTTGTTAGTTCACCATGTGTTACACGGCTACACTGTTAATGAGATTTGTTCCCATCCCAAAATTCTTATGCAGAAAGCGAGCGTCCTAACTTCCTGATGAACCAATGAAGACATGGGAATGATTCCCATGAATCATGAGAGGCGTGTCAGCTGAGTGGATGGTTCGCAGAGGCTATCTGGGATCGTTCAGCGATGCAGTGTCCAGGGCACTTAATTTATGGTGTAATATAAGGGAAAAAATCTGTGCCTATCCCAAGGAGCTCACAGCCTACATTTGGGCCACGGGAGAGACAACAGCATTAAGGAAGGCTGAGCATATGATAGTATCAAGAAATCTACAAATGCCCCGTCTTGCAGTGTGTCAGGAGTCCAGGTTCCCAGCTTGATAACACAGTAAAGCGTAGGTAATTAAAAAGGAGGATTTATTGCAAAAACAAACAGATAGCTCCGGACAGCTCTGACAAAGCCTCTGGCATCATTACTCAAGATGACCCTTCTGAAGACTCCTTCCGGCTGTGACAGAATACATTGAACTTATGACTCTTACATCTCTTGTTTTGTTTCCAATCTAGCAGCCCTCCCATTCGCCAACTCCTCGGACTTAGGGGCTCAGCCCCACCCTCTTCTTGATCTGAGAGGCTGTCTCTGGATCTATTCGCTCCTGTTTCTGCTTCCTTGTGAGCCTTGACTGTGTTCTAGCCTGCTCTCACCTACTGTCTTATCAGTCTGCTCGTCAAGGTCAGGCAGAGCCGAAGTCTGCAGCTGTCGGCTCTCCCCTGCCTGACTAACATCTGAGCCTCTCTGTTCCTGGCTGCTTACTGCAGTCGGCTGTAAATCTTTGCTCGGAGCTGGCTCATTCCTGACACAGTGGTCCTTAGCTTGGGCTCCCTTGCCCTATGAAAGGCAGGAAGACCAGGTACTCACCATGGAACCAAGGTGCTACCTGGCCCGTGGATTTCTCAAAACCAGCTCGGAGCTGCTGCTGCTCTTCCTTGAACCACCGAATGATGGCCTCCTGAGTAGCAGTGGAGACAGTCCTTTGTAGTGCCTGCTTCCTGTTGTCGCAATAAAAAAGAGAGAAAGAAGTGGGGAGCAGATTACGATCTTTGCACTGGATTTAAGTTCAGTCCCATTGCAAAGATAAGCTCCTTTACAAAAATGCAAATCACGATTTAGAATAAAGTGTGCCTGTTATAGATGTTTCGGAGAATACTTGGGCCAGATGCCCTTCTAGGAGTCTTGTCACAAGGGCTGAACCAAACTCTCTTCTGGCTTCTCACCACCAGCAACGACCCCTTGCTTGCTTCCTTTCTTTAATTTGGGACCCATCTATTTGTCCAGCCAAGCAATAAGAAGATGAGGCAAGCAAAGGGAGTTGACCCTTCTCCTTGCTCCCTTCCACGAGGCCTAGGAGGGTCAGGGCAGCATTTCCAAGGAGCTGCAGGAGTTGGCAGCAGGCATGGGGCCACCACTATTAAGGCCAAAGATTAGTAAGTGCTCATTCTGGCTGGGATTAACAGGAGCTGTACCCCAAAACATTTGGAGGGCAGCAGGTTAGTAAAGACTGTTCAACACGTCCCCCAATTTACTTCAGGTAAGAAACATTCTCATTCCTTTTAAGGTTTTTTATTGGCTTTGATTTTCCTTGTATATATATTGGATTCAGTTAGGTCTCATGGGCATTTAATTGTGTGTCATTGACACGTAAACACTGTGTGCTTTAGACGTGCTCCAGGAAAAACCCAGCCTGCCCACACATCACCAGCCCTCTGCCAACATAGCTGTTTCTTCCTTCATATGGCCTACTGTGGCTTTTTGTATAACTCTAGGAAGTGTGCCAGGCCGCGTCAAAATAACTCCCACTGGCCTTTTCCGCACAGAAACACTCCTGCTGGATGGCTAGAGGCGTCAGTCACCTCAGCTAGTCACATTCAGGTGCGTTCAAGCCCGATATAGCTGAACTATGTCTCAGGACACGGGTGGCACTGTGTGTTAAACCACAGAGCCTAGGACTTGCCGATCAGAAGGTTGGCGGTTTGAATCCCCACAACGGGGTGAGCTCCCGCTGCTCGGTCCCTGCTCCTGCCAACCTAGCAGTTCGAAAGCACGTCCAAGTGCAAGTAGATAAATAGGTACTGCTCCAGCGGGAAGGTAAACGGCGTTTCCGTGCGCTGCTCTGGTTCGCCAGAAGCGGCTTAGTCATGCTGGCCACATGACCCGGAAGCTGTACGCCGGCTCCCTCGGCCAATAAAGCGAGATGAGCGCCACAACCCCAGAGTTGGCACGACTGGACCTAATGGTCAGGGGTCCCTTTACCTTTTATGTCCCAGAATTGCATTTTAAAAGCCAATTGCACAATTTCAACAGCTTCATTATCCATATAGATATATACAGAGTGTGGTCAGGAGGAAAGGACTCAACAGGAGGAAGAACAATTCAGGTTTCCTTTCTGAGTTCTCCCTTGGCCTTCCCCTCCTCACCTCCTCACTCTACCGACTTAGTCAAAGCCTTCAGGGTTACTAACCTGTCTGTTTTGCCGTTGGTCATTCCGGCACTGAGATGCTTAGGTTTCGGTGGCAGAGGAGGAGGAGGAAGCGGCCGTTTCTGCTCCCCTGCCTTAAAAACCGTGGAGACCCCCGCTACTTTTCCTTTGCGGGTTCCTTGCAACGACAGCCTCTTGTAGTCGTCCCGGGCCTGTCTGGCGAGGGAGCGCCGCCTTTCATCGGCTGCTTTTGCCCGCTCCACTGAAACAGGAAAGAGAATGTTGTTATTTGCTCTTCGTTGGAGGTCCAGACAGGGACAGAGGAAGATGGGTGTGGTGGGTGCGGACCGTCCCGGGTGTCACCACTGAGGGGGGTGACAAAATGCCGGGTGGCACTCACTGCAGGGCCTGCAGCATGCCTGAGCCACATGTCTCTCCTGGGAGAGACGTGGTGGCTTGGGTGCGTGCAGGCTCCACACTGCCCAAATGGTCTGCCCGCTGCCTCTCCCCCAGCTGTAGGGCGGCTGAGTGGGAGGAGGCAGGCAGACTCCAGAGGCCCCGCAGTGCGCCCTGCCCCTATGGGCAGCTCGCCCCGCCCCAGGCGCCCAAGCGGCTTCCTCCGCTGCTGGGTCCAGAGCATAGCTGTCAACCTTCACTTTTTTGGCGGGAAATTCCCTTATTCCAGTGCCGTTTCCTGCTGCTTCCTGCTTGTTGTGGTTGTTTAGTCGTTTAGTTGTGTCCGACTCTTTGTGACCCCATGGACCAGAGTATGCCAGGCACTCCTGTCTTCTACTGCCTCCCGCAGTTTGGTCAAACTCATGCTGGTAGCTTCGAGAACACTGTCCAACCATCTCGTCCTCCGTCATCCTCTTCTCCTTGTGCCCTCCATCTTTCCCAACATCAGGGTCTTTTCCAGGGAGTCTTCTCTTCTCATGAGGTGGCCAAAGTATTGGAGCCTCAACTTCATGGTCTGTCCCTTCCAGTGAGCACTCAGGGCTGATTTCCTTAAGAATGGATCGGTTTGATCTTCTTGCAGTCCATGGGACTCTCAAGAGTCTCCTCCAGCACCATAATTCAAAAGCATCAATTCTTTGGCGATCCGCCTTCTTTATGGTCCAGCTCTCACTTCCATACATCACGACTGGGAAAACCATAGCTTTAACTATATGGACCTTTGTTGGCAAGGTGATGTCTCTGCTTCCCGCTACTATCCCGGATTGTTAGATATCCCGTAGACTGTCCCCGGGACAGGTGAGGCTGCTGATCCCTTATTTTCAAATCTGAAAGTTGACAGCTATGGTCCAGAGGCATTTCTGGTGCTTCTGAAATCTCAATGCGCACAAAGGGGGGAAGACAGCCAGACACAGCAAAATAACAGGTGGAACATGATTTGGCAACGAGAATGGGGATTCGTACTGAACCCAGTCAATGCTGTACAGTGGTACCTCGGGCTAAGAACTTAATTCGTTCTGGAGGTCCGTTCTTAACCTGAAACTGTTCTTAACCTGAGGTACCACTTTAGCTAATGGGGGCCCCTGCTGCTGCCACGCTGCCCCACACGATTTATGTTCTCAACCTGAAGCAAAGTTCTTAACTCAAGGTACTATTTCTGGGTTAGCGGAGTCTGTAACCTGAAGCGTCTGTAACCTGAGGTACCAGTATATTGCTGCTTTGGTGCTGACTGCTGTGGTTTCGTGGTAGTTCTCCAGAGGTCTTTCCCAGCTCTGCTATCTGCTATTCTTTTGGCTGGGGACACCAAGGAATGAACTAAGCCCATGGAGGCTTAGTTTAGTCAGAATCAAGTATACACACACCAAGTTAATGCTGAATACATTACAGTCATACCTTGGGTTAAATTTGCTTCAAGTTGAGCGCGTTCGAGTTGCGCTCTGCAGCAACCCGGAAGTAACGGAGCACGCTACTTCTGGGTTTCGCTGCTTGCGCATGCACAGATGCTCAAAATGACGTCACGCGCATGCGCAGAAGCGGTGCCGTGCCGTCACTAGATACGTTTACCTCTAGATGCGAACGGGGCTCCGGAACGGATCCTGTTCATATCTAGAGGTACCACTGTACTTCTGGTAAATGAACCACCATACAAGGCTGTTAAAAGGCTGTGAAAATTTGTTTCCAAGGTTTTCTAGACTTGTCTACCCATGTACTAGCTGAAACCAAAGGGGCATATTGGTTGCCAGATGTGAAATATATTCAACTAACCAACCAACCAACCAACCAACCAACCAACCAACCAACCAACCAACCAATTGTCTTTATTGGCATCAGAGTATAAAACGTTTCAAGTAACTGGGATAATTAAAAAGACAAGGGTGAAGGTATCAAGGTCACACTATGGTTGTGTGCATTTGGATATCCAGGCATAGACAAACTCAGCCCTCCAGATGTTTTGGGACTACAACTCCCATCATCCCTAGCTAACAGGACCAGTGGTCAGGGATGATGGGAATTGTAGTCCCAAAACATCTGGAGGGCTGAGTTTGCCTATGCCTGTGCTATACCCTGTCTATTTCCCGAAAGGATAGTTCGTTGGGAACCCTTTCAGGTAAGACTGTGGCTAAAAAGGAAGCTACTAAAGCAGTAATAACTTTGTCCCGATCTGCCAGGAGAAACCTTCTTTGGCTTCTTCTCAGAGCTGTGCGCCAGAGGTCCAACATTTTGCTCAGCATCAGTTGGCGAGGTCTGCTGTGCAAAGGGCAATCTAAGAGAATGTGGTCCATTGAATCAGGTACTTCTTGACTGCAGGCACACAAACGGGCTTGAAATGCAATGTGTGAGAATCTGTTTTTGGATGAAATATATTGTTTTCTGCTCTCCCACCCCACTACAAGGCTATTTAAGCTAAAAAAGCCAATGCAATTCTGGGCTGCATCAATAGGAGTATAGCATCTAGATCAAGGGAAGTAATAGTGCCACTGTATTCTGCTCTGGTCAGACCTCACCTGGAGTACTGTGTCCAGTTCTGGGCACCACAGTTCAAGAAGGACACTGACAAACTGGAACGTGTCCAGAGGAGGGCAACCAAAATGGTCAAAGGCCTGGAAACGATGCCTTATGAGGAACGGCTAAGGGAGCTGGGCATGTTTAGCCTGGAGAAGAGGAGGTTAAGGGGTGATATGATAGCCATGTTCAAATATATAAAAGGATGTCACATAGAGGAGGGAGAAAGGTTGTTTTCTGCTGCTCCAGAGAAGCGGACACGGAGCAATGGATCCAAACTACAAGAAAGAAGATTCCACCTAAACATTAGGAAGAACTTCCTGACAGTAAGAGCTGTTTGACAGTGGAATTTGCTGCCAAGGAGTGTGGTGGAGTCTCCTACTTTGGAGGTCTTTAAGCAGAGGCTTGACAACCATATGTCAGGAGTGCTCTGATGGTGTTTCCTGCTTGGCAGGGGGTTGGACTCGATGGCCCTTGTGGTCTCTTCCAACTCTATGATTCTATGATTCTATGATTCTAAGTGTGCATATCAAACTCTTCCGTCTCAGCAAAACCAGTGGGTCCCTGGTGGTGAAGCTGGGTGCAGGTCTTGAGCTTAGATTTTTTGGCACCATTTATAAGGAGCCATGTTACGGATTGGTTACAATACCACCAGTTACATGAAATGTGTAAATTAAGCTAGAAATAATGGTTTTTCGGACCAAAGCTCACAACTGGAAAAAGAACTTCTACAAAACAAAGAGAAACTTTTGTCTAAAATGTATAATCTGTTATTAGAATGGGAAACAAAAGATGAGCTTGTTAAAGCCTCAGTGACACACTGGGCATTAGATATAGGACAAAATATAGATTTTGACCTCTGGGGGAAAACTCTGGAAAAGCGACTTGAAATTTACAGCATGTTATTCTTTGAAGGAGAACTACCTGAAAATGATTCACAGATGGTATTTAACTCCAAGTAGGCTTGCGAAGATGTACAGGACAGAATCAGATAAGTGCTGGCGATTAAAAGCGGTGGAGGCAATGTTCTTTCAAATGTGGTGGACATGTAAAAGAGTAATAGGGAAAGATCTATAATGAATTGGGGGGATGTTTAAAAGTACTTTCCTTAAAAACCCAGAATCCTTTCTGTTGAGGATAATTCAGACTGAAATTCCCAGGTGTCAGAAAAGGTTATTTATGTATGCTACAACTGCAGCCTGCATTTCGTTAGCCCAAAAATGGAAAATGAGCGAGGTCCCAAACAAAGAAGAATGGCAACTTAAGATGACAGAATATGCACAACTCGCAGATTTAACATATAGAATAAGAGAACAAGAAGAACATACGTTTAAAGAAGACTGGGAAATGTTTATTGAATATATGGGAAATAATTGTGTACAGGTGAAAACCCTGGCGGCGTTAAGATAAATTCAGCAGTGTAAATAAGTGTTGATGGATGCAATAATGGAATACTGATTGGTATAGTTTTTGTAAAATATGCAGGGATTTATTATCTGTAAAATGAACCATGGAAAGAGAAGAAGAGGAGTCATTGATATCTTAAGGATTTAAAATGAGTACTTTAAATTGTAAAACAAAAAATTTAATACAAGAGAGAGAGAGAGAGATTTGGCAAGTTTGAAAGTTTGGCAAATCTGAAAGATTTGAAAGTTTGTTGCTGTGTTTGAGTCCACTGAGGTGTGTTTCTGAGTCTCCTTCAGCTTCAGAAAGGAAAGTTGGCTTTGCCTCTGTTTGCACAGCTGTTTGCTCACGGCTTTTTAATATGGGCGTTTCTTGGTGCCAAGACTCTGAGCCTCAGATTCACACACAAGGGAGAATGTACACTAAACAACACGAAGTTGTACAGCCTTTGGGGTCCCCCTTTTCTTGGGGAAGTGGGAGGCTTACATATACACACATACATGTTGGGGCTGTGTGCACATCAAACATTTACAGCACATTTAGGAAAGACTTTCTCCCCTTCATGTCCCCTCCTCACACCAGGGCTGCCTGTGCCAAGAGAAGGAAGTCTTTGCGCGAACCTGGCAGCAGCACAGGCAAAAAAATGTGCCAATCTGCAACTGGATCGAATCACTGGAGATATTATAAGGTAAAGGTAAAGGGACCCCTGACCATTAGGTCCCCCAGCAGAGCTACTAACACCCCATATATATACATATCCAGCATATACAGTGGTACCTTGGGTTACAGACGCTTCAGGTTACAGACTCTGCTAACCCAGAAATAGTTCCTCAGGTTAAGAACTTTGCTTCAGGATGAGAACAGAAATTGTGTGGCGGCAGCAGGGGGCCCCATTAGCTAAAGTGGTGCTTCAGGTTAAGAACAGTTTCAGGTTAGGAACGGACCTCCAGAACTAATAACCATATTTTTCACTCTATAAGATGCATCAGACCAAAAGACGCACCTAGTTTTTGGAAGAGGAAAACAAGAAAAAAAAATTCTGAATCCCAGAAGCCAGGACAGCAAGCGGGATCGCTGCTCAGCAATCCCGCTTGCTGTCTTGGCTTATGGGATAGCTGCGTGCAGCCTCTCCCGGGCAAGGGGAGCCTTCACCCCCTGTCCGGGAGAGGCTGCGCGCGGCTATCCCATAAGCCAGGACATAAGCCCTTCTCCCTCCTTGGGGAAAACCCCCCAAGAGCTCCACACTCCACGCGGCTCTTTAAAGGGAGCGCTGAGCAGAGCCTCCCGTCTGCATTCGCTCCATAAGACGCACGCACATTTCCCCTTACTTTTTAGGAGGGGAAAAGTGCGCCTTATAGAGCGAAAAATACAGTAAGTTCGTAACCCGAGGTACCACTGTATAACAATGAAGAAACTAGAAGAAAGGGAAATAAACTATGTCCAGGGATGAATTCCAGTCTACACTCACTTCCTCCGACAATTCAGTGAAATTATTACACGCCCAGAGAGAAAACATCACAGAATTTGAATGCCCAGTCCAGCACAAAACAGAGTTTCCCTCTTGATCACCAACTCGCATCTCTAACTGCTCCTGCCAATGCAGAGCTCTGCACATCCATCGCGCTCTCCCCCAGAGCCTATGAAATGATGGCAGTAGGTGTCAAGACCAATCCATGTTTCCTAGTTTATTGAATAAGGCTCAACTATTCAGAGGAGGAATCTAGCATACAACCCTTCCCCAGGCCACCTTTTAGTTATGCATTAATTTCTCCAGCTATAGCGATTCTCCAGAGCCTGCTGTAACCAGCTCTCCCCTGTTAATCGACTCAAATCTCTCCAGTATCGAGCCAATTCCAGTCTGGCAGCAATAAGCTGAAACACTATTCAAACAGGATTTTAATGTGATTAAATTGCTAGGTCCTCGTGCCAGTCAATAAAGCTGCGGCCTTTTTCACATTCCGATATCTTAAGTCTAGTCTCTTCATTCCTCGTCTGTCTGCATTGCTGCCTGCAATGATGGGGCTCACCTCTCAGCGCCGCCTCCTGGGCAATGCAGAAGAAGCTGACAAAATTATTCAAGGAGGAAGGAAAAGCCAGAGAAAGACCTTTGCCTGCCTGAAAGAGTCAAAGGTGTTTTGAAAAAACAGGATGGTGCAAGCACTGACTTTTAACTCTGGTTTGGCAGGTTTTTGTAGTTGTTTCAAGACCTCTGTTTAACCAGAGGTAACATTGGGACAAAAGAATTTGCAACGGCTGTTGTTGTTGCAGGTCTGTTACTCTGTGTTTTTTAAAAATATTTCGAATATTGTGCTTTTATTTCCAACTGGTAAGCACGAAGGTGCAACAGATGCAGGTTGCAAACAAGCAAACTTCTCCGAGACCTTCAAGTCCCTCTCCCCGTCTCCAGTCAGACCAAGGTAACCTCGCAATGGAATTTCCCCAGGATTCAGGAAATGCATACAGGAAAAAACAACAGCGTGGGGCAGCAGTGTGTGTGATGGAAGAGGTGGAGCCAGAGAGAACAGCTGCAACGGAAAGCAAGCCTGAGGCTGACAAAGACCAGCAGCTTCTCGCCAGATTAAATTCAAGATAGGCTTTTGTTCCTTTTTGTAATATAAAGGTTGGTGACAGGAGTATTTTAATACAGTCATACCTCGGGTTACAGACGCTTCAGGTTGTGCGTTTTCAGGTTACGGACATGCCGAAAGCTGAAGTACTGGAACGGGTTACTTCTGAGTTTCAGCTCTCGTGCATGCCCAGAAGTGCTAAATCGCACTTTGCGCACGCACAGAAGCACCGAATTGTGGCCTGCACATGCACAGACGCGGCGCTGAACTCTGCGGGTTGCGAATGCGCCTTCTGCACAGATCATGTTCGCAACCCAAACATCCACTGTACAGTGGAACCTCAAGTTACATACGCTTCAGGTTACATACGCTTCAGGTTACAGACTCCGCTAACCCAGAAATAGTGCTTCAGGTTAAGAACTTTGCTTCAGGATGCGAACAGAAATCATGCTCTGGCGGTGCGGCAGCAGCAGGAGGCCCCATTAGCTAAAGTGGTGCTTCAGGTTAAGAACAGTTTCAGGTTAAGAACGGACCTCCTGAACAAATTAAGTCCTTAACCCGAGGTACCACTGTACAAGTTATTCAGCAAAGGAGGTGGCTTGCTCATATTTTTATGTCTCCGTTTCTGATCTCTGCGCTGCTAGTTTGCAAATAAGCAAAAAGAACAAACAGGAGCCTTAGGCTGTGTACACATTACCTGCTTAAAGCTCCTGGAAAGAGGGGCTGGCTGTTCAGCCACTCTGAGAATTGTAAAAGTAAAGGGACCCCTGACCATGAGGTCCGGTCGTGGACGACTCTGGGGTTGCAGAGCTCATCTCGCTTTATTGGCCGAGGGAGCCGGTGTACAGCTTCCGGGTCATGTGGCCAGCGTGACTAAGCCGCTTCTGGCGAACCAAAGCAGCGCACGGAAAGGCCGTTTACATTCCCGCCGAAGTGGTACCTATTCATCTACTTGCACTTTGACGTGCTTTCGAACTGCTAGGTAGCTCTTAGCAAATGACAGATCCTAGGATTCTTTAGGGAAAGCCAAGCGTGTGCAAAGTGGAATGATACTGCTTTGAATGGATCGTGCAAGTGGGTCCTAAGTTTAATCAGATAGGCATCATCACATAAGAGATCTAATAGGGGCTTACGAGTTTCCAACCAAACAGGATCTTCCTTGTCCAACTTCTCCATTGACTCGTAGGTGCGATTTAGGGTCACTTCTTGTGCTCTGCTGTCATTCACGATTGTATTCATTTCCTCTTCTTTCCTCTGCCATACACACACACACAAAGTATTTTGATTAGTGTGAACCTATCTACTTCCTGCATGGCAATCATATTTACAGGTAATGGGCAGTTCAGCAATCCCTCTGATAAGGGTCATAAACTTCTTCTAATAAGGTGATTGGCAGATGAGTCGACAAAAGCTTTAGTCACCGATCAAAATTTGTCGCCTGACTAATCTTTAGGGCCAAGGGACACAGTTGAGCAACCATGTAAACGAGCCTTTGCCCAACTCTATGATTCAGAAATGCAACAAGATGCTGGAATATCTTTCCCCTTGAGCTGCACTTTTATTTTTATTTTTAATATTTTTTATTAATTTTCAGCAAAAGAAAAATAGATAAACATTTCCACTTTACAAATTTTCTCCTTTTTTGGACTTCCATCGGCCATTCTGACAATCATCTGAATTAAACTTTTTAGTTACACATTTCCTACATTTCGTATTGCCTTTTGACAAACCTGTCCACACCTGTTTTCCTTTCTTACAATATTTCTTTAGATTTTTACAGAGCTTCTTTAAATGCCGCAAACGTTATTTCATTATCACTTAAACCTCCCCAATATTCAACAAATTTTCCCCAGTCCTTGATAAACTTTTGATCTCGTTGGTATCTGATCTTCCCTCTCATTTTATCAAGTTCTACATAGTCCATCAGCTTCATTCTCCACTCCTCCAAAGTAGGTACTTGTTCCTGTTTCCATCTCTGGGCCAATAATATTCTTGAGCTGCACTTTTAATGGCAGGCGTCTGGCAAATAAAACAGGGCCTGTCAACATGGCCCCTCCAACATGCTGTGGTTGCGAACGACCAGCATCCCTGCCCCACTGACCATACAAGCAGGGACTGTTCGAGTTCCTCTAATAACCTCTGGCCAACAACATGTTGGCTATCCCTGAAATAAGGGATAATTTTCAGTTTTAGACGGACAGGTTTATCCAGGCATGCTTGGCGGGAACATGGGATAGGGCCTTCTTGGTGGCTGCTCCCAAACTTTGGAATTCTCTCCCGAGAGAAGCTAGACTGGCTCCCTCCTTGCTGTCCTTCCTTCCTCTGGAAGCTGAAGACTTTCCTGTTCCAATAGACTCTTGGGAACTGAATGCTTTTAATGAGGGGGCTGGTGCTGTGCTGTTTTGGTTGTGTTTGTCTGTCTGTTACAAACACACACGAGTTTTAATTCTATCCGTGTTTAATTCTTTTTTTAGGATTGTGTTTTTTCTCTTAATCTTTTTAGCTGTTCTTATTTTTGTCTGTCACCTGCCTCGAGTCCCTGTCGGGGAAGATAAATATATAATATCTATTCATCAGCTGCATTGCAGGGGATTGGAAACCCTTCCAACTCTGCAATTCTAGGATTCTAGGATTCTATTCTGCAAACAAATGAAACCACTCCATATACAGTGGTGCCCCGCAAGACGGATGCCTCGCAAGATGGAAAACTCGCTAGACGAAAGAGTTTTCTGTTTTGGAGGTGCTTCGCAAAACAAATCTCCTATGGGCTTGCTTCGCAAGACGAAAATGTCTTGCGAGTTCCTGCGGGGTTTTTCCCCTCCCCCCTTTTTCTAAGCCGCTAAGCCGTTTATCAGCTGATCCGATAAGCTGATAAGCCACTAAAAGCCGCTAATAGCGCTAATCCGCTAATCCATCAATGGGCTTGCTTCGCAAGACGGAAAAACCGCTAGACGAAGAGAATCACAGAACGGATTCCTTTCGTCTTGCGAGGCACCACTGTACAAAGGATTTGGTGACAGATGACATTATAAGATTTCTTAAAAACTATTCATGAAGTGGCAGGTTTGCTCTCAGGGTGCACATATAAACATGCACGCGCGCACACACACTGTCTGGTCAAAACAGATTTTGTAGGTTATTGGGCGTACTACAAAACTACTTTAATAAACTGGATAATGGAATGAACACACCAGGGGGAATTATGCCTTTCATACACCACTTTTAACAGTGATTTTGCAAAAGGTATAGCTTGGCACCAACTGCTGAGGATGTTGGGAAGTGCCTGTGCCCATTCCATGTCTATTAGTTGCTACGGTCTACTGCAGAGGTCAGCAAACCTTTTCAGCAGGGGGCCAGTCCACTGTCCCTCAGACCTTGTGGGGGGCTGGACTATATTTTTTTGGGGGGGATGAATGAATTCCTATGCCGCTGAGACCATATAACACCGGTCTTGAAAGACCTACATTGGTTCCCAGGACGTTTCCGAGCACAATTCAAAGTGTTTGTTGACCTTTAAAGCCCTAAAAGGCCTCGGTCCAGTATATCTGAAGGAGCGTCTCCACCCCCATCATTCTGCCCAGACACTGAGATCCAGCGCCGAGGGCCTTCTGGCGGTTCCCTCATTGCAAGAAGCAAAGCTACAGTGAACCAGGCAGAGGGCCTTCTCGGTAGTGGCACCCACCCTGTGGAATGCCCTCCCATCAGATGTCAAAGAGATAAACAACTACCTGACATTTAGAAGACATCTGAAGGCAGCCCTGTTCAGGGAAATTTTTAATGTGTGACATTTTAATGTATTTTTAATCTTTGTTGGAAGCCGCCCAGAGTGGCTGGGGAAACCCAGCCAGATGGGCGGGGTACAAATAATAAATTATTATTATTATTATTATTATTATTATTATTATTACTATTACTATGACCCACAAATAACCCATTTTACTCATGTAAAAACACGCTGATTCCCGGACCGTCCGTGGGCCAGATTTAGAAGGCGATTGGGCCGGATCTGGCCCCCGGGCCTTAGTTTGCCTACCCATGCTCTACTAAGTGTGAGAAGCTAGTCTGTTCCAGGGCTTCTGCTTCTTTAAATGAAAGCGGAAATCTCTGAGAAGTGGCCACGCCCCAAAGTCCTGCCACGGCTGAGCACTGAGCATTGACGCGATTTACCTACATCGTGTGGCAGGCTAGTTTTCTGGTTTGCTAAATGTGCAGCGTCCCAATTTAAGGGCCTTGGGGTGGGGGGTATTTAAGATCACACTTGTCTCATGATTTGATTTGCATTCAGAAGCATGGCTTATATCTCTAGGCGATGCCTGCATTGCAGGGGGTTGAATAACTCTCGGGGGTCCCTTCCAACTCTGCAATTCTATGATTCTGAGATCAGGAAACAACACTGAATACAGACAAAATGCAGTTGCTTCCATAAACCCACACTGTTTCCTTACCTGCCGCAAGCCGTACTTCCTTGAATGATTGATAGAGTCTGCCAACATCTGTTCTATACCTCTTGGCTTACTGGTGGGAGCCTAAAATCCAGCCAAACAGAAAAACAGGATTGTAAGCTTTTCACACCCTGACTCCAAACCTCGAATCTAATTGTGTTCCAAAACATACAGGATGAAGAATCACCCACAGTCAAGATCAGAATTCTTGAATTTTCAGGCTCACAGAGGAGATACATATTTTGCTTCACAGCGGTGTAACAGAATGGAGAGAGTGTAAAAAGAGGGAGACCTGGGTTCAAATCCTCACTTGCTTGTGAAGCTCACAGGGAGATTTTCAGACAGTCGCTATTGCTCAGTCTAGCATACTTCACCCAGGTTACAGTGGAACCTCGGGTTGCAGACATGATCCATGCAGGAGGCACGTTCACAACCCGCAACGTTCGCAACCCGCAGCGCCACGTCTGCGTACATGCAGGTCGCAATTTGGCACTTCTGCGCATGCGCAAAGCACGATTCAGTGTGTCTGCGCATGCGCGAGCACCAAAACCCAGAAGTAACCTGTTCCGGTACTTCTGGGTTCGGCGTGGTGCGCAACCTGAAAATGCATAACCTGAAGTGTCTGTAACCCGAGGTACCACTGTATTATGAATTAATGTGCCAAAATGGCTTTCAAGCAGTTTACAAGTATAAAATCAATCTTAAAAGCCACACATAATGAAAATATACCAAAAGAACCCACCCCAGTTAAAAGGCATAAACATTAAAACGGTTCAACTAGGACAAGGAAGTTCAAATTCAGGGGAATTCTTCCCTAAACAAGAGCAGGCAGAATGCCAAGACTGATGTGGAGTCTCACATTTCTGTAGACTAGGGGTGATCAAAGGCTTGATTACCCATTTCCTTCCAAGGAAAGGGGAAGCAACATAGGTAAGCCTGGCAGGACAGCTTACTCTATGGCATTAACCCCTTCATGCATTCCTTGGACTTAAGCACGTTGGTGATACGAGACTGGTTACCCCACAAAATCACCCTTCCACAAAGATGGCAAAGCGCAGAACTTAGTCATAGAAAAACGCTCTCCTGCATCTAGGAATATTTAAAGTTGCTAAAAACATAGCAGCTCCATAGTCACTGCTAAGTTGTAGACCAAAGTACTAATGTGGTGAGCGAGTCCCATTTCCCACAGCTAGTAATTGTGCAAGTGAAGATTTAGAAGTGTGTTTAACGAAGCCAACTGCTTTTTTTAACCCAAGGGGCAGAAGAAGGGCCAGTAACTAGTTACCAAGTTTGACCTCCAAATTCTGATTTAAGCACCTCTGTCAACGCAGTAAGGAGAGCTCCCTTCCTCCTGCCTGGTGACCAACCTACTTAACAAACATTCCTTCCCATTACATATTAACACAGAGACAGACTCGTTCAGCTCTCAAAGCTTTTAAGAGAAAACTCGGCAAGGAGTAAATTGCTTGCTCTCAAGCAAGAAATATTACAGTGAATCCAACTTCATTCACAGTTGCGTTCGTACTGGGAGTCCTTGGGAATAGGAATTTTGAAGTCTTCGATATATGCTAACGTTCATGAGCGTACCAACCAAGCATGTACATAGATCAGCACAGGAAGACCAACCTGGAACCATTTTGATTCCTAAACTGAGCAAATGTTTTCTCTGCAAGGTCAAAGTGGGAAACCTCCCCATTGTCTCTTTCCTCACAAATCCTGTCTTAAGGGCACATTTAAGATATGAATAGGATGTGAGCCTGTGACCTGGCCCAGGAACTAAGTATTTATCATTACAAAAGACTGGCCAGGCTCCCCAGGAAATCCAATCAAGTAACCTGCTAGACAGGAGATAAACAAGGACAGGAGAAAAAACAACATTCAAATTTCTGTTTAGACCGCCTTTTTTGTGATGTAGGTATGATGTATCTGAGGGGTGGTCTTAGGTTACACCCCTTCTGTGATATATGTACAGTGGTGCCTCGCAAGACGAAAAGAATCCGTTCTGTGATTCTCTTCGTCTAGCGGTTTTTTTGTCTTGCGAAGCAAGCCCATTGACGGATTAGCGGATTAGCGCTATTAGCGGCTTTTAGCGGCTTTTAGCAGCTTATCGGATCAGCTGATAAGCGGCTTAGCGGCTTAGAAAAAGGGGGGGAGGGAAAAAAACCCCGCAGGAACTCGCAAGACATTTTCGTCTTGCGAAGCAAGCCCATAGGAGATTCGTTTTGCGAAGCACCTCCAAAACGGAAAACTCTTTCGTCTAGCGAGTTTTCCGTCTTGCGAGGCATTCGTCTTGCGGGGCACCACTGTATGATGTTTCTGGGGGTGGTCTTGATCTACAGGGTGGCAATTTCAAAAGTCTTTATAAGGCCTTGTGCACCATTTTTCTGGGTTCCTCCTCTCTCCTGCGGGTGAGGGGAACACCCTGTTGCAACAGATCCATAAAGATCAAGCTTACTAGCTGCTTTGCTTCTCAATATTCTCTGGTTGGCCTCTGTTATTTTCTCCTACCAATAGGGAACCTTTGTAAGGACTCTATATGGGCTCTTGGATACCCCATAAGGGAAAAGGGCAATTTTTATTTTCAACACAAATCAGGGATCACAAGTAAGAGACTTCAGCCAGGAGATTGAAGCAAGACAGCGTCCAGTAGGCCTGATCTTTATTGTTGCAACAAGACTTCCAACTACCACATGGAAGAAGCACGAGAGAAGCCCCGACCAAAGGATGCCCCCCTTTCTTACAATTTCCCCAATTTCCGCTCTCCGTTCCCCACAGGTGGGCGGAGTTTGCGGCACCAAACGGGGGCTCACCTGGGCAGGTGCTTCCCAGGTCTTTGACCTGCCCTTGGCCAGGGAAACCAAAAGGGGCTTGGACAAAGGGGCAGCCTCTTTTCATTGCCCTTTGCCCCACCCCCAGCCAGCCGTCCATTGTCCTCCCTGGCCGAGGGTGGGTCAAAGGCCGGCCCAAACAGGTGGGAGGCACCTGCCCAGGTGAGCCCCCACTCGGTGCCACAAACCCCGCCCACCTCTGGGGAAGGGAGGGCAGAAATTGTCATAACTATGTCATAAACTGGGAGAGGTCTTCTGAATGATACCTGAGCACCAGCCAGGCTTGCCCTTTCCCTCACATGACCTCCAGATTCCAATCTTCAGGTGAAACAAAGGAAAGTATTTACATTTTCCTGTTTCCCCAGCCAAGTTAAACACACCCTTTGTCTTGACTGAGACCCCAATCCACTGAGGTTGGGCTTGGATTGTTCTTGGAATGACGACCTGTCTGGCACTCAGGTGCCAGGATGCCAGCGATTATCACCCACTCACTTCAGGGATTGCACTAAACAACAACAACACTTCAGGGATTATGGATGCCCCTAACCATGTCCCGGGACGCGGGTGGCGATGTGGGTTAAACCATAGAGCCTAGGACTTGCCGATCAGAAGGTCGGCGGTTTGAATCCCCGCAACGGGGTGAGCTCCCGTTGCTCGGTCCCTGCTCCTGCCAACCTAGCAGTTCAAAAGCACCTCAAAGTGCAAATAGATAAATAGGTACTGCTCTGGCGGGAAGGTAAATGGTGTTTCCGTGCGCTGCTCTGGTTCGCCAGAAGCGGCTTTGTCATGCTGGCCACATGACCCGGAAGCTGTACGCCGGCTCCCTCGGCCAGTAAAGCGAGATGAGCACCGCAACCCCAGAGTCGTCCACGACTGAACCTAATGGTCAGGGGTCCCTTTACCTTTTACCAATGTCCCAAGCTCCTCTGCTGCTAGCCATTTTCCTTCTGAGTAGAACAAAGTTGGAATGGTGTACAGTGGTACCTTGGGTTAAGAACTTAATTTATTCCGGAGGTCTGTTCTTAACCTGAAACTGTTCTTAACTTGA